>NC_092343.1:292502570-293702570 GCF_046630445.1 Rutidosis leptorrhynchoides | reverse complement strand
CGCCTTCAACCTTACACTTTATTCTTTCTTTTTCATATCTTTGCTTAATAAATTCTCATTTTAACTACGTCCAACTTAGATAATACAACTCGAAGTAACATGTTTTGTCACAAACATTGGAGCATAGTTTACAAGTTATAAACCGAAAAGGTAAATAAAATATGTGACAATATCTCTAAAGCGGTATCGGTACTAAAATGGGAAAATATCGGTACCGTATCAAAACTGACGCATTAAAAAAAACTTATCAAGCTGATTGTAGCAGTACGGTGCCAGTACATTACGATAACAGTACAGTACAAGGGAATTCTGGTACTAATGATCATCCCAAATTTGATGCTTAACTTATATTTAAAAGCAATGTATTAGCCAATCCCCTTTGTTGTTATTTACGGATAAACTTTCATAAATTTTCACAAAAACACAATAAGTTATGTGTTTAATATCCATTGAATGTTTAACCCTTTTTAAATTAATGAAAAATACCAACCTTTCGTATCAACTTACGAAGTTACTCTCTTATGATGATTGTTATGCTCTAACAATCTTGAGTCCTGTATTCCTTTAGATAACTAAGAACTTACATAGTTTATATCAAAACCACCTTAAATTTGGAGTTATGTATTTGTACTACATAATCTTTGGAACAGCAGAATAACATGATACCGAATGATATAAAAAACAAGATACCATATGTTGGTGTATTATAGTCCCGAGTTCATTACGACCAAGTAGATGTGCTTTAATGTTTAACTTTCACTGTTGGAATGCAACCGCACGGTTGCAGGTATGCAACCGTACGGGTATGCTGGGCAACCGCACGGTTGCACAAGCTGTGAATATATTACGGGAATTTTGGGTTCATTGTTAGGGTTATGTATCATGTCACACCCCCAAATAGGGCAGGGGGTATTTGTGACTAATTATATCAAATTAAGCAATTGTATAACGAGAACGACTCTATATGAGACGTTTTATATAACTTTTATTGAGTTTTTGCAGCGGAAGATAAATAGTCATTACATTTTATTGAATGAACAAAACATTAAATGTTTTTAAATGGAATGATAAGTAATGCATGAAGACTCCAAGCATAGCAAGCAATCATCATCAAAGCAACACATCAACAGCTTCTAATTACCTGAGACAAACATGCTTAAAAAGTTAACACGAGGTTGAGTGAATAACATAGGTTTAATTTTGAGTAAGTTGTTAGATCACAAGATTTAAGTAAAGTCGATATATCATGTATATCAAAAGTATGCCATGAGCGTATAATATCAAAACTAAACGATTTTACCCCGAGACAATACATACGTAAATGTCGAGATCATTATTATACCACCAATTGACCTGAGGTCAATGGTTCGGGACGTTGCTCCCAATAGCGCTATCTATAATAATTCCGTTTGCCACTTTAATTCATCTAGTAATTAATGATATTACAAAGCAGGGATTTGTATGTTTCAAATGAACACAATAAAATACTCATGTTGGTCGCATAATAAGTTTGTACTTGTGTCTAGCATGTCAAAGCATTTAAAATAAAGCATGTGTCTCACCCCAATGTAAAAACATAAAAATGTAAAAGCGGGGCTATGAAATTCACCTTAAATAGCAGTTGAAGATAATCCACAAAGAAAAGAAATGACGGAAGTAAGTAACGGAGATCTCAACCTAGAGATAGAACGTATGATCAGACATTGCCTAACAGACAATAGTATATAGTACTATATTAATAGTAATGGTTCACTAAAGAATTTTCATTTTCGGAAGGTTACTATTTATGAAAAGTTTTCACTTATAGTAACTTTCCAATCTTAGAAAGTTCGGGCTAATCTTTTGCAAGACGTTGTACAACTTTACTCAAACTTCGTTGCTATCAAATAAGTCAGGAATGATCAGATGTAACCGGGGGTCAGGAACTTTCAGTTGGACTATAAGTCTACAACCTTTCATTTAATCCAAAACCTTATTCCCATTATGGCAACCTAGACATCATTCACTTACGACCGTGAGTAGCGATGAAGTTTACATGAATTGTACATTATCTTTGATTAACCTTCACTTTAAGTTTATACACACAACGAATTATTAATGTACTTTATAATTATATATGTGATAATATAACCTAAGTATTATTTAATATTTAGTTATTATACCTTAGTATGTCTTATATATATTAAATATAATTACCTTTAAATAAATACCTGAATTACTTCAAAAATAATAGTGTTTTATTAATCGAACATTATCCAAAAATGTCTAAATAACTAATTAAATATCTAAAAATTATATACATAATTTTTATAGTCTTAGTTAATCATATAGATTAGTAGAAAAATTTAAGAAAACATTTTTATTATATTTTTGTATTTATTTTTGTTTTTACCCTTAATGTATTCACAAAATAATTTTAATTCTACATAATTACTAAATAAACCCAAACAATTATTTTTATAAGTTTTATAAGTTTCTATTAGTCTAATAACCTGTAGAAAAAAATATTTAAAAAAAAATTATTATTTTATATTTATTCTTAATTTACCTTCAAATTACATAATAATAGAGTTTAATTATATAATAATTACCAATTCTACCCAAATAATTATTTTTATAATTTTCGTAGATCTATATAAGTTTTATAAACTCAGAAAAAAATTATATATATTTTATTTTTGCTTAAAAATATTTATTACGAATTTTACATTGTTTTTACGTTTAAATACTACATAATTCGTATTTAATTATAAATAATATTCCATAAATTATAAAAATTATTTTTTATGCATCATAACACTTATAATACTAATTATGACATATAAACATAATTAATTTCGAATTTTACAAAGAATATTCAATAAATATAAATATAATCGACAATATTAAAAAAAATAATAAAAATAGAAAGTACCTCAAATTTTCTTCAAGGTTTTGAGAGAATAACTTAAGTTTTTGTTTTTGGCAAGAAAAAATGAATGAGGAACCATGTATTTATAGGTAAAAATGGTTGGTGAAAAGAAAAAAAATATATATAAAATAAAGGTGCCATTTTTGACAAAAAAATAAAAACATGTTAAAAATGTTTTTAATAAGTTTTATCTTTGAAAATATTTAGTCAAAATTCATGGGCTCATTATTTAATTTATAAAAAATATCTTTTTTTTAAGCTAAAAAAAATAAATAATGATAAAAATACCTTATCATTTAATTAATAATTATGTTACATATAGTTTTAAATATAATACACATTAATATTAATATTAACTAAAGTTATTTTATATAATTAGTATAAACTTTAGTTAACAAAACGTGTCGACTAAAAATAAATATTTAATCAACGTCGAATTTAATTATATATTACGTATGGATAACAACCCTATAGGCAAAGTAATCAATTCAAGTATGGAAATGTGAGGGTTGTTATATATCATAAACATCCCTAAGTGTCTAATCTAATTCCCTGGTTCTCTAACATTGGTTTTGGTCAATCTTATTCGTTCTAAAGTCGTTTAACAAGTTAAGATCAAAGGTTTATTGATTGTTTTGAGTATAAAACCCAATATCGAATTTTTCCGCACTCGACATTGAAGATTAGATCGTATAATCCTATTTACACGATCCTACAAGTAGTATCAGAGCCTGTGTGAGGGATTAAACGATCGGTTTTTGTGTCCAAATCGATTATCAAGTTTATGTTTTGGTGTTCTTATTGAAAAATCACTAAAACTCATAATTTTCACGTGTTTAATTGTGTTTTTGTTAAGATATACTATTAATCTGGTCAAATTAAGTGTTTTGGACGTGATAAACATAATTTTTTTGATCCAGATCGAGTGCTAGAACCAATCAAACCCAAAACCCTAGTTTTTGTGCAGTTTTTTGCCCAGATTCGATCAAGAACGCAACCGTACGGTTACACCCTGCAACCGTACGGATACATCACCCAGTTAATGCAACCGCATGGATACACACTTACATTCGTGTATTACCAAACCGTTTAAACTCCAACCGTGTGACACTGCAACTGTACGGATACACCTTGTACCCGTCCGATTACATTTACAACCGTGTTAACTTCACCTGGTTACACCTTGCAACCGTGTTATTTGAAACCGTGTTAGTGCACCCGTGTGAAACCTTCTCCCGTGTTAATTTGTGCTCCCGTGTAGTGCAACCGTGTTAGTTTCTGCTCCTGTGTATTGCAACCGTACGGTTACAATGTCAGATCAGTTTAAAACTTCAGAAACTCAGTCCACTTTAGTTGATGCTTCTTCGGCAGGTCTACATCAATTGCTTAAAACATAAAATGAGATAGGGAGTTCGTATCGCGTTCCTAGGCTTGAATCTCTCGACGACTTTGCATAATGGAAACCTAGGTTCTTAATTTCGCTCAACGGAATTGATTCTCACTTGTATAACAGCATAAAGATCGAATACAAGTTCCTAGTAAAGGATCATGATGAACCAAAGATTCCTATGGAGCTTTCAGCTCAAGAAAGAGAGGATTAAAACTTAGAATGCAAAGCATACAATCATCTTAACCAGTGTCACACCCCCAAAATAGGGCCTGGGGTAATTGTAACTAATTATATCAAATTACAGTTGTATAAACGAGAACGACTCTATATGAGACGTTTCATTGAGTTTTACAGCAGAAGATAAATAGATTACATTATATTTAGTAAACAACGCATTAAATGTCTTTAATTGATATGATATGCAATGAAGACTCCAAACATAGCAAGCAATCGTCATCAAATTAGCAAAATGCAAGTCCTTCAAATTATCCATGAATGACTCGTTGAAATGTTGTTTTCAATTAGCAAATACACAGCGGAAGCATTATGTAGAACCTGAGAATAAACATGCTAAAGAGTGTCAACTAAAAAGGTTGGTGAGTTCATTAGTTTATCATAATCATTCATTTCCGTTATAATAATAGGCCACAAGATTTCAGTTTCATAAATATCCGTACACTAGCAAGTGTATAAAAGCATTCTATAAGTTGTGGGCACCCGGTAACTAGCCTTAACAAGAGTGTGTACCCCTGAGTTATAATAATATTTGCACCGAATCAAGTACGTTACGTTAACCTCGAAGTACTAAACACCCGTTCTTCTAGTTTAGTAGTGACTAGAACAACATCTGAGTGGGGGTGTAAAACCCGATAGATGTATCTTTAGGATTCACGCCTACCAGTTCATAAACCAATAGTTAAAGTTACCAAGCTAGGGGATTTTTGATTCTAACCCACATAGAATTAGTTTTAGTACTTGTGCCTATTTCGTAAAATATTTATAAAACTTCGCATGTATTCTCAGCCCAAAAATATATAAAAAGGGAGCAAATGAAACTCACGCAAAATCAGTTATAGTATTTGTATCAGTTTAGTAAAACATTTATAAAACTTTGCATGTATTCTCAGCCCAAAAAGGTAAAGAGTAAAAGGGAATCAAATGAAACTCACCTTAAATAGCAGTTGAAGTATTCCACGCAAGAAAGGAAAGTAAAGCAAGTAAGTGACCGAGATATCAACTAGAAGTAGTTTTTCAAGAGAGAAATGAGAGATTAAGGTGTAAGTTTGAAATGAGAAATGTATGTGGTATTTATAGTTGAAAATGTTAGGTAAAAATAAAATAATATAAGTAAATCTTAAAAGTTAAAATAAGAAAAAGTATTTTGTATTTTTATTAAAAGTAAATCTTAAAAGTTAAAATAAGAAAAAGTAGTTTGTATTTTTATTAAAAGTAAAATCTTAAAAGTTAAAATAAGAAAAAGTAGTTTGTATTTTTATTAAAAGTAAAATCTTAAAAGTTAAAATAAGAAAAAGTATTTTGTATTTTTATTAAAAGTAAATCTTAAAAGTTAAAATAAGAAAAAGTAGTTTGTATTTTTATTAAAAGTAAAATCTTAAAAATTAAAATAAGAAAAAGTAGTTTGTATTTTTATTAAAAGTAAAATCTTAAAAGTTAAAATAAGAAAAAGTAGTTTGTATTTTTATTAAAAGTAAAATCTTAAAAGTTAAAATAAGAAAAAGTATTTTGTATTTTTATTAAAAGTAAATCTTAAAAGTTAAAATAAGAAAAATTAGTTTGTATTTTTATTAAAAGTAAAATCTTAAAAGTTAAAATAAGAAAAAGTATTTTGTATTTTTATTAAAAGTAAATCTTAAAAGTTAAAATAAGAAAAAGTAGTTTATATTTTTATTAAAAGTAAATCTTAAAAGAAAAGTAGTTTGTATTTTTATTAAAAGTAAAATCTTAAAAGTTAAAATAAGAAAAAGTATTTTGTATTTTTATTAAAAGTAAATCTTAAAAGTTAAAATAAGAAAAAGTAGTTTGTATTTTTATTAAAAGTAAATCTTAAAAGAAAAGTAGTTTGTATTTTTATTAAAAGTAAATATAGTTTTGATTTTTTTTTTTAAAATTCTAAAAATCATTTAATACATTTCTAAGAACATTTAACATTTTATTTCTATTTTTGTTTAATTATTAAATACGAATTTTATATAAAAATTATTATTACATTCGATTTTTATAATTAAAATTTATGATTATTACTTTATAGTTTAATATTTGTAATGTAACAGAAATGCATTAACAATAATAAAATAATAATAATAGATAAAGATCATAATAATATTGATAATGATAAAAATAATAATAATATTAGTATTAATGATAATAATAATAATTAAATTCTTAATCATAATAATAATGATACTAATGTTATTAATATTGATAGTAATATTAATAAAATTAATTATGTGTATCAAATTTCATATCAATATATTATTATTGAAAATAATAATATTGATATAAATGTTAAGATTTATAATAATAATGAAGGTAATAATAATTGTAAATGATAATGATGAGTGACAATAATAATATTAATATAAAAATTTAATATTAATACATAATTATTTACAAATAATAGTTCGTAAATCGTCAGAATTAGTCGAGGTTAAATGAATTCATATAAGAATTAGGTTCAAATTTAGTTGGAAATTTCCGGGTTGTTATAGTACCTACCCGTTAAAAGAAATTTCGTCCCAAAATTTAGTTGTTGCCCTCAATGGGCGTTGTTCGTACATAGACGAGGATATTTACGTTTTATTTGGTCTTCACGTTCCCAGGTATGCTCGGGGCCTTTCGTGAATTCCAACGGATATAATATTGTTCTCTTTCAAGAGTTTAAATCATACAAACCATAAATTCTACAGGTTCTTCGCTGAAGTTCATTTTATCATTAATGCAGAGGTTATCTAAAGGATTAATAAGAGTGTCTTTTGATTAGGTTTCCTCAGAAGAGATGATGACGCTATATGTGTTATGAATAATATTGGGCTTATTTAAAACTTTGAGTGTTTATGCCACAATATTAGAGTAGACAACACAGAGAGTAGTTCATGAAAATTATAGTCATGAAGTTTGATAGAGATCATCATTGTTTACAACAAGAATATTGTAATGATGAATATAAGTTGAAAAAAAAATAAAATTTTATCACTACTGAATAATATGGATAAAATGATTTGATTATAGGAAGCGTATAAGCGAAGTTATTGTAAAAGAGTAAATGAGAAATTAAATGTTCGCCTTAACTTTTGACGTAGTCACGATTGATTTTCGGAATTCAAGTGATTAAAGGAAATCTTCGTAATCCATAAGATTTGATTCTCCGGTATTTAAAGAATTTGAAATTTTCTTTGATTAAATGAGGTGAATTGCTTCAATTGTTGTGTTTGAAATTTTGCTATAAATTAGCTTCTTCCGTTTCTTTATCTTCACCACTTCTATACTTTCTTCCTTAATTCATACTTCCAAAGATTGTGAGAATGCTCCATCCAGTTCTTATCCTGGATATTTTTCTGACTATTGTTTCAGTCATTCTTCTTTTTCATTTACCACCAGAGGAATTTGTTTTCTTCTACTATTACCTTGGGGTTATAGTGTTTTTAATTCTCCCATGTATTTACATTGCAATACGTATTGATATACACGGTTTGTAATTTCAGTATCGTTATCGGGCTACATATTTTCCCTTATATGTCGGAGCTCTTTGCCTTTTTATTCTCCTCTCGACTCTAAGTAAAGCGAGTAATGGTCCAGAATTTGTAGGTATGAAGTTTCGAATGGACCTACTATTCTAAGCGTAATATCACGATTTGATTTGGTAAATTACTAGAATATCCGGAAAAGATATAACTATCAAGAAAATATGTTCTTGATATGTTTAGAGATTTAAGTAGAATGTAAGAGTCGTGTAACATGGCAAATGATGATTATAAAGTCTATGAATCATCATCTTCCATTAAAAATTTAGCATAAATTACTGTAATATAATCACGTTGGCCTGACGTCATTATACTATACTAACTCATGCTTCAATTCCCAGCACTACTTCAAATCATTCATAATTTAAACTTGAATTTTACAGAATATAGAAACTAAAACAGTTTCCTTTATTATGTAATACAGATAGCACAAAGAGATAAGTAATCTCGGACAAGAATAGTTATGAAGATATCTTCAGAAATATCGAGGATATTTATGTTGATATTTTGAAATTTCTAAGTTCGATAGTTGATGAAGAAAAATTTTCCGCAAGCTTTTAACGTGACTTCGGAGCAAGATATTCTTTAAAGATTTCATCGGATCCAGAATTACCTGGATTCTTTGAATATAGTGTTTGGTCCTTGTATTTGTCCTTGGTCTCCTTCATGGTTTGCTCAATCCATTTTCCAGTTCCAATCTGAGCTTATACCATTCTTTATTATCAAGCTTTTGGCCATTAAGACCATCTATAGCTTTTGCTGCTTCGTCAGCATTCTCAAGGTTAATGAATCTGAATCATTGATTATCAATCCGAGGTGTTTTCAAGAATTTTGAGCGTTGAACGCAGGATGTAACCGTCAATGGATCTAACGGTTGACGAAGAAATGTTGTAAACTTCAAAAGTAATGAATGATAATTTCGGTGGTTTGATGTGATAATTCATCACAGAATACGAATGAATATAATTCAAGAATGTGGTGATCTTTAGGAAGAAAACACCTGCTAAAGCTTTACTTGGATTCTGATATGTCAAAATCAGAATATGTAATTGAATTTCTATGAAAATGATTGTGTATCGCTGTAAAGGTAGTGAGTATAGTTACTGATTTATGAATCGAAATTGAAGAATGTACAGTGTATTAATGTGAGATATAAATATTTCTCGGGTATTACCTACCCGTTAAAATACTTTCACAATTAACAGTTTGTACAAAAGAATTTTTAATTACAATCTTTATGAAGATATACGTTCATATATGTATTCATCAGATATAATATGGATTTAATGAGTTAATATAATATTAAACTCATTTGATTTGCGGTTGAAACGAGAATAAATAATCTCCAAAACCTTAGAGATTTCATAATTGTCGCGAAATATTTCGCTAATGAAGTTATGAATCAATACTTCGTCGTTCATTGTTATTGATATACCTCGATATATGGTGTTGGTGCTTGTGGAATCCTTGTGAAATTTACAAGGTACGAATAATGTTTTCTAGAAATTTCGAGTACATCGAGAATAGAATTGTAAAATCAAACATGTATTTGAATAATACACTTGGTTTATTATGAATAGAGTTTATTGTGCTGAAGCAGTAATTAACGATTGTTAAATCATTAAAGAAGGATGTACATCATAGCATATTAGTGATATGAATTAACCATGTAGTACCTACTAGTTAAGATTCACACGTAATAGCTTAGTACGAAAAATTTATTATTGTTCCAAACCATATATATATATATATAAAGTATACATATATAATTCTTCAGGAAGAATGAGTCAATACATCTTAACTCATTATTACTAATATTCCTTAGTATCTATGGGCGTATGATGTCGATGTTTGAGGTACCGATTATGATGTTGAGACATGGGATGCTGATGTTGTTGTTGGTGAAGCTGATGCTGTTGGTGGTGATGCTGATAGTACTGGTGGTGCTGGTGCTGCTGCTGGTGCTGCCTGTGGTACTTGGTTAGTAGGTGTGAGCCTAGCTACCAAATCGTGTACTATCTCCTCCAGGGTTTCTATTTTACACTCGAGTCTATGGATTTGTTCTACCCATTCCTCTGTAAGGTTTGTCAATTCTTGATATTTAGTTCGAAGTCTTCTAACTTCTTCTAATAACCCTATCTGGTTAGAATTCGGGAGTAGAGGACGAATATTGTCGTTGGTTACATCGAGTCGACCTTCGAGGCGGAAAATCCTTGCGAAAAGAGTGAAAACGGTATTGCGAACAGGTTCGCCGGTAAGAGGATCGAGTACTCCGACGTTTGGTGGTAAGTTTGGCTCGTGATAAGGAGTACCTTCATAATTTTTCCATAGGGTGAGTATTTCGCGAACCCATCCCCATTTTCTAAAGAAATCACGGTAATTGATCGGTGTGTGTGCTCCTGTCACGCTATCTTCGGAGCTAGAAGAACTTGAGGAATCAGGTGAGAAATCCATATTATGTGTTTGGAATAGGGTTTGATATGAAATGGGTGTTGAATATTGAATGATATATTCGTCTCCTTGAATACGTATATATAGCAGAAAGATTTCCGTAATTTACAGAGGAAATTTAGGAAAAGTGTTAGACAAGGTCTATTGGGAATAGATATGCTAAGATATGATTTGTCTATACTCCAATAATGGCAGTATGACGTGTCGAGATTATAAAATGATAAGTATGTAATCTAATAATCTTTCAATTAAAGACTTTCAATTCATATACTGTGATAACCCAATGACATTTCCCGGTTCGCAAACCGATGCATAAAGGTATAAGGCATATTGGTACGTGATATAACAGGGAGTTATATACGTTTGAGTATGAATTATAGGAATTTCAAAAATCTTGGATAATATTTCATGTAATACATATGTAATACACAAAACCAGGATAGATGACTAAGTGAGTTGTTCTTAATAAGTTCACCACTTATTAAGTGCGTAAGTGACTAAGTGTTGTATGATCACTATAGTCAGGTTTGATATTGTGCACCATACCCAAACATCTATGCCACCGCCGAGTCACTTGAATGATCAATTGTTACCGGTTGGCCCAGGAATTCTCGACCAAAATCTAAGTTTGGCATTCGAAATCCACAAGCGTCCCATAGTGGTACCAAGGATCACCCTTGGCCTTAAGTAGCGTTGACGTTCGAGTAATTTCACATTATCGTGTATGTTATAATCCTAAGATTTAAGTATAGTTTCTAAGGTATAGTGTATCATTTATCAATTAAAGGCAACAATTAAAGGCACTATGGTCAAGGAAAGTTGTAGTCCTACATTGCTAAGGTACCTAATTATATAAGACACACATAAAATGCAATCCTGGTTCTCTACAACAACCTGCTCTGATACCAATCTGTCACACCCCCAAAATAGGGCCTGGGGTAATTGTGACTAATTATATCAAATTACAGTTGTATAAACGAGAACGACTCTATATGAGACGTTTCATTGAGTTTTACAGCAGAAGATAAATAGATTACATTATATTTAGTAAACAACGCATTAAATGTCTTTAATTGATATGATATGCAATGAAGACTCCAAGCATAGCAAGCAATCGTCATCAAATTAGTAAAATGCAAGTCCTTCAAATTATCCATGAATGACTCGTTGAAATGTTGTTTTCAATTAGCAAATACACAGTGGAAGCATTATGTAGAACCTGAGAATAAACATGCTAAAGAGTGTCAACCAAAAAGGTTGGTGAGTTCATTAGTTTATCATAATCATTCATTTCCGTTATAATAATAGGCCACAAGATTTCAGTTTCATAAATATCCGTACACTAGCAAGTGTATAAAAGCATTCTATAAGTTGTGGGCTCCCGGTAACTAGCCTTAACAAGAGTGTGTACCCCTGAGTTATAATAATATTTGCATCGAATCAAGTGCGTTACGTTAACCTCGAAGTACTAAACACCCGTTCTTCTAGTTTAGTAGTGACTAGAACAACATCTGGGTGGGGGTGTAAAACCCGATAGATGTATCTTTAGGATTCGCGCCTACCAGTTCATAAACCAATAGTTAAAGTTACCAAGCTAGGGGATTTTTGATTCTAACCCACATAGAATTAGTTTTAGTACTTGTGCCTATTTCATAAAACATTTATAAAACTTCGCATGTATTCTCAGCCCAAAAATATATAAAAAGGGAGTAAATGAAACTCACACAAAATCAGTTATAGTATTTGTATCAATTTAGTAAAACATTTATAAAACTTTGCATGTATTCTCAGCCCAAAAAGGTAAAGAGTAAAAGGGAATCAAATGAAACTCACCTTAAATAGCAGTTGAAGTATTCCACGTAAGAAAGGAAAGTAAAGCAAGTAAGTGACCGAGATATCAACTAGAAGTAGTTTTTCAAGAGAGAAATGAGAGATTAAGGTGTAAGTTTGAAATGAGAAATGTATGTGGTATTTATAGTTGAAAATGTTAGGTAAAAATAAAATAAAATAAGTAAATCTTAAAAGTTAAAATAAGAAAAAGTATTTTGTATTTTTATTAAAAGTAAATCTTAAAAGTTAAAATAAGAAAAAGTAGTTTATATTTTTATTAAAAGTAAAATCTTAAAAGTTAAAATAAGAAAAAGTATTTTGTATTTTTATTAAAAGTAAATCTTAAAAGTTAAAATAAGAAAAAGTAGTTTGTATTTTTATTAAAAGTAAAATCTTAAAAGTTAAAATAAGAAAAAGTAGTTTGTATTTTTATTAAAAGTAAAATCTTAAAAGTTAAAATAAGAAAAAGTAGTTTGTATTTTTATTAAAAGTAAAATCTTAAAAGTTAAAATAAGAAAAAGTATTTTGTATTTTTATTAAAAGTAAATCTTAAAAGTTAAAATAAGAAAAAGTAGTTTGTATTTTTATTAAAAGTAAAATCTTAAAAGTTAAAATAAGAAAAAGTATTTTGTATTTTTATTAAAAGTAAATCTTAAAAGTTAAAATAAGAAAAAGTAGTTTGTATTTTTATTAAAAGTAAATCTTAAAAGAAAAGTAGTTTGTATTTTTATTAAAAGTAAAATCTTAAAAGTTAAAATAAGAAAAAGTATTTTGTATTTTTATTAAAAGTAAATCTTAAAAGTTAAAATAAGAAAAAGTAGTTTGTATTTTTATTAAAAGTAAATCTTAAAAGAAAAGTAGTTTGTATTTTTATTAAAAGTAAATATAGTTTTGATTTTTTTTAAAATTCTAAAAATCGTTTAATACATTTCTAAGAACATTTAACATTTTATTTCTATTTTTGTTTAATTATTAAATACGAATTTTATCTAAAAATTATTATTACATTCGATTTTTATAATTAAAATTTATGATTATTACTTTATAGTTTAATATTTGTAATGTAACAGAAATGCATTAACAATAATAAAATAATAATAATAGATAAAGATCATAATAATATTGATAATGATAAAAATAATAATAATATTAGTATTAATGATAATAATAATAATTAAATTCTTAATCATAATAATAATGATACTAATGTTATTAATATTGATAGTAATATTAATAAAATTAATTATGTGTATCAAATTTCATATCAATATATTATTATTGAAAATAATAATATTGATATAAATGTTAAGATTTATAATAATAATGAAGGTAATAATAATTGTAAATGATAATGATGAGTGACAATAATAATATTAATATAAAAATTTAATATTAATACATAATTATTTACAAATAATAGTTCGTAAATCGTCAGAATTAGTCGAGGTTAAATGAATTCATATAAGAATTAGGTTCAAATTTAGTTGGAAATTTCTGGGTTGTTATAACCAGCCTCTTTCTAAGGCGATACTTCATCAGTTTGAAACACATTTAACCACATATGTTATGTGGAATGCAATTGAGAGTGGCGTTGAGGGGAGTGCTTGATATGGCCGAAACGGACGGTTTTTATTTGCGCGGTGTCGTCATACCGCGGCTCGCCAGGATCAGCCACTCGTGGGAGAGGGTACTATTTTAAATTTATATTTAGCGGGGCCTAAATCTTACTACTCCTTATAAGTAAGGGAAGTATGACCTAGGGTCGTATTTTTGAGATATCAGTAGAATCGAACCTATATTTAAGCCTAAGATAGTTAGGGAGTAGTGGTTATTTATTTTGGGATTTTCTAATTTATAAGACAGATAAAGTAAAAGTGATAAAATTCGTAATTCATATAAGGTTAAAGTGAGTCAATACTATGACTTCATCAGTTATTCTGCCGAGATTATGGAATGCTGGCTCATGAATTGGCAGAGGCCATGTATTCATTACACTGGTCCTAAACGCCCCTGTCATTAGGGATGGCAATGGATACCCGGTCCAGTGGATATCCACCCGATCCATCCGATTATTCGTGGATATGGACGATTTAAATGGATATGGATACGGATATGGATGAACCGAAATGGATATGGATATGGATATGGATATGGATGAAAAAGTTTCATCCATGGTTAAACCCGCTTTCACCCAAAATAACTAAATATATAAATTTATCACTCGAATTAATATCATTTACGTAGTGATATCTCATTAATTATCTTTGTCTTGCTTTATATTTCCTCTAAAACTATAAAAAAAATTCTTATATTATGTTTTTTTAAATCATTAAATGTATTTATCGTACTTTGGTGGTTTAAATGTGATTCCGTGTAACTAAAAAGTAAGAAACTTACAGGTAATCGATATCTTTACACGTTTAATAGACTATTTATTGACTATTTGTTATACAGATTAGTAAAAATGTGACTTTCAGTCGCATAAACTATTAAGAAATATTACCTTTGATCAAATTTGTTAAAAATAATATAACTTTAAATGGATATGGATGATTATCCATTAACCCGCTTCTCCCGACGGATATGGATATGGATGGATGAAATTTTTATAAATGGATATGGATATGGATATGGATTAAAAAAATAAATGGATATGGATATGGATACGACCTCACCCGATCCATATCCGATCCATTGCCATCCCTACCTGTCATAAGACAGGTCACTGGGTACTGTGTTAGCCTTGAAGATTCTGAATAGAGAGCAACGTCCCTTACCCCCGATGCCCGTACAGTCTGACTACAGGCATACACGTTCAGACGGCTCATCCAATTGAGCGACTCGGTTGGGTGACGTATTAACATTCCAAAATGGTCTAAACTTTCTTAAGCATAATATAATACATGGTTTACCATATCCGAGAGACGTGATGTGTTTCAATGCTTTCGTGAATGATTGGTAAAAGATTGTTAGGCCCTTAAAAAGAGTTCAACCATAAAGAACACCATGGCCAAGTCAAACTGACTTCCATGAACACGTTCGGTTATCCGGACAGTCCAATCCTTTATGTGTCTAAACAAACAGTTCCTTAATTAACTAAGAATCCCTCAAGCGGGGTGCAATGCTTGAGACCGCGTTATGATGCAGTGTACTGGTCAACACTAACCGGGTTCCATGGCCATACTTAGCAGAGGTACAGCTTACAACAACCACTGTGCTTCAGCGTGCACGTACGAAGTCTATATGCTTGGTGACTACACTAGCATGGTCTAGGACCGACAATGTACTAAGGGTCTAGTCAGATGTTTCACTACCAAAGAGTCCTCAGTCGGAATCCAAAGCTCGATAGACTTACTACAACCAGTGTGCCTCGGTCGATCTTACATTGTATCTGATAGACTTCTCTTACCAAGGGGTGACACAGATAGTGTACTCTGAATCGGGGTTCGCGACTTCCCAATAACAGAGCCTATAACTACGTTCGATTTGTTGGAAAAGCGATTGAGTTTAAATCATAATCGAAAAGCATTTCAACTGCATACACATACCATAATATTATTTCGACATTATAACTGCTTACATCATAACATACACAAAAGATAACTACTCGCTAATCATGGCAACAATATCATAAAACATTATATATGATAAAGGATAGAAGTACCAGTAGATTAAACGAGTTCTGAATACAAAAGTGACAACTTCAAGACTCCAGACCGCTCCTAATACAATCTTCAGCATTCTTCTCCGGGTACTAGGTTTCCCGCACGGAGTCGAAGGCCTTGAGAGTATGACTAATATTGTACAAGAGAGAGAAAGAAGTGAATTGAAGTGTGTGTTGGAATGAGTGACAAAGACCCTTTAAATAGACTAGGTTTTTGCCGGAATACGGCTGGCAGGCCGTATGGCAGCCCGTTTGGTAGGCCGTATTTGGCAGCCCGTTTGCCTGGCAGCCCGTTTCTTGGGGCCGTTTGCTGAGCTGTTTGGCAGGCCGTACCCCATACTGGCAGGCCGTATGGCAGGCCGTATCTGGTGCTGGTCAGCCTTGATTCACTGGATCGTACCTTGATTTCTTATCTTTCAACGTTTTCGCTCTAGAATCTTCGTTTTAGCTCCGATTCTCTTGATTCTTTTTGCACCGCCTTCGTAATTAATTGTTCTTTAATTCTAACCGATGAAGTGGGTATTTTTCCGACAAAGTTCGAATCTTTCTTGTTTTTAGGCCTTAATACCGGGGTGAAAACGTGACTTTTTAGCTGATATCAAATATCCCACACTTAGACTTTGCTTGTCCTCAAGCAAACTCTTATTTCCTTAAGAATCTTTTCAGTGTTTCTTTTCTAATAGCCTAAGCGGTTTGCTTTTATTATAAGAGCAAAAAGATAAGGTGAGTCATCTATGTTAGGATTGAAATTATCTCTGCAAGCATGCGAGGAGGTTACATGACATATGCTAGTTTTCACGGGTTACTCAAATCACTCAAGTGTTTTGGGTTCCCTATAGATCTAAGAAATGAAAACGCTCATAGCCAGTCATGTTGTACCCATCATCATAGGCTTGATAAAGACTCAAATCCTTGCTGCTAATGCGAGAACGGTAGTAATCTCAGCTTTATAGGTCATTTGTCAATGATGGGAAAAGGAATTTTGGAGTGGTAGTGAAGTTGTTTTTGAGGGGTGAGATAAAGGGTAATGTAGTCTTTATACAGACTTTTATTCGGATAGATAGGAGTGCTGAAGTATTTTGAGAAGCACTTTTGAACTTTCCTTCGTTTGATAATCATTTTCGGCCGAGTTCTCTTCGGCATTTCTCTTATATAGTTCTGCTCCTTTTCTTAGAACTTTTAAATCTTTTTTTTTTCAGACTTCATCTCGAGAAACTTTTTGCCGGTAAACTTTTTCAAGACCTTTGCCATGATACTTTGAGAGGTTTATAACATCGGGTTTTCGGAAGGAATCTCGTTTTCTGGGTTTTTCGAGTTAATAGTAAAGGTGATGTGCTGGTGGAGTAGAAGTAGTGGAGGTGCGGAAGGCTTATATTTGACAAATGGATAGCTATTTTGATTACAACCGAATCACGTTTCGCTGCTTGGAGATGTAGATCTAAAGCAAGTTCTGATTCTGAGCACAGACATTGGCACTCTCCACGAAAAATAGTGAAGCATTAAAGATGAATGCTGGTCTTATTTGGGGTGCCTCCCCATAATCAATTTAGGTCGATAATGCCTTAGTCATGCAATGCTCTATTAGAGATTCCAATCTAACAAGATTTCCACCTTACTTAAGCCTTATTTTTATTGACAAACGTTTTAGGTTTTCAAAAATACTCTTTCGAAAAGGGTTTCTTTTGAAATTTTTTTGAAATTTAGCTTAAGGACTTGGAATCTTCGTAATGGGTTATTATAATACAGCATAAAAAGACGCCAACATCTCACACTTAGACGAACATTGTCCTCAATGTTCCTAGTGTATCCCACATTTAGGAGTTTTAGTTGAAGATTTAGGAGTATCTGTCTAGTGTTTTTATTGGGTGTTATCCCACACTTAGTGATAAGCTAGGATGTGGCATAATTTGAATCTTGAGCTAGTAGCGAAAAGAAAGAAATACCCCTAGCAGATGCGGCTGGCTTCCAATCCTTGCATCTTTATCGGCTCATTTGTCGTCCTTTATTCTTCTACTCTACTTTATTGCACGGGTTGCCTCCCGAGAAGCGCTTTTGTTTAATGTCGTTGGCTCGACCGTAGTGATGCCTCAAAAAGCAAACATTTCTCGCTGATGGTTATGATCTTAGTCTTCTCGAGAGAATGTGAGTCTTGGCGGATAAATCCTGAGAAAGTGTCAGACCAATAGTGGTAACAGATCCGGTACTTCTCTTGAAGATCTTCTAAAAGATAAGTAGTGCACAGTTTCGGCTCTTGGTAAGTCTTGAAGTCCGATGAGAATATGATCCACAGCTCTGCTGGTTGACCCATGAATGTCAATCATAGAAGCAGTGCTGGTGTTAATTATTTCTCTGATTGGATGCTCATTTCGGAGGTCTTCAAATAATGTCAGCAACTGTATCTTTAGAATTTCGAAGTCTTCGGAACGGTGATCTCCACAGTAGGAGTCTGTTGCTTTGCACAGATTAGTTAGGAGATGAAGCTAGAAAGAAGTGAACGGCAATCCTGATCCGAGTATTAATTTCACCGTCTTTGAATATATCTCCCGACATCCATCTTTAAATGTGAAACTAGGATCTGTGGATTCGTGGAAGATATGTGATAGCTGCTTCGTAACATAGGTGGCAATGTTGACTCGATCTGGTTCAAGATGAGAGAACGGATTGTTTCACCTTGCTTCTTCCATAACATCATCTCATAACTCTTTGATAATCAGATCAACGTAGTGATCAATTGTTATGTAAATCACTAGTCTGTCTGGTGTGCTTTCGAAATTATCTCTATCCAAGAGAGCAAAAAAGCTGTGAATATCCTCGATCATTTGCAAATCAGAGTGATAAGTCTGGCGTCCGGTGGAGAGATCCATATGCTTCCGGATGAGAGTCAGTAGTGCTCGTTGGTTTAGTGAGAACGAAAGTGCAGATCCGGCTAACGCGTTATAAACCTTAGAGTAAATGATCTTCCGATCTCGACGGAATCTTGTCTCAAGAATAGTGTGAACCACTGAATTATGCTCTCGTTGCCTTTCTTCGTGATAGATATGATCGTGAAGAGAATTGATATAGTCATAAATGCGTTCTTCTAGGATTTCAACATCATTGTCTTCTCTTCGGAGATAGAGGTGGTGTTCTTCTCTGATAACCATAATTCGTTCTGTTAAGCGTAGCGAAAAATCAATGGTTGATTTTCGGATGGCTTCGAGAATGTCTTCAAATTCATCGATATCATTGATGAAGGTTATCATGTCTGCGTGTGTGGATATAACCGGAATACGATCTGAAGAAGAGTCCGGCTCCCCTTGATCTGGTTCGGTTGGAGAGTGTGAGTTATTCAGAATGTCTTCATGCTGCTCTTCCTCGTCATCATCGGTATCTGGTTCTGATGAACGGGTTTCGTCAGTATTCTGATTCTCCACTTTAATACTTACAGGATCAATTTCTATATTCTTAACCTCAGCCTTATTGGTCTTCTTTTTTAAGCGAATGATTAAACTGTGATCTTCCATCTCAAGCCTCATTATTTCTTCACGACGCTCAGTGCTTGGAGCGGGTATTGTCGCAGTTTTTACGTCTTCCATTTCCTCCTCTTCCTTAGATTCCTCTTCTTCCTCTATTTCTTCGCTGAGATCCTCTTCTTCCATTTTTGGGTCGTCTACAGACTGTGATTCGACACCCATCTCGATATCATTGGCTGGTGGTGAAGACTCGTCATCGGAAGTGATCCGTCTGGTGGAAATAGCAAACATCTCTGCCTGTCCAGAAAGATCGGTTGGTCGATCAATTTTGAAGGTTACGCTCTCCCCATGTGATCGTAAGATCAAGGTTTGATTGTACACATCAATGACAGTCCTAGCCGTATTCATGAAAGGTCTTCCTAACACTACTGATGTGTGTAGGTCTTCCTTAATATCCATTACTACGAAATCCGTAGGGTACAAGAATTTGTCGACTTTCACCAAGACGTTCTCAACTATGCCCTTAGGATATCGAATTGTGTGATCGGCAAGTTGGATTGTCATTTTGGTTGGTGACAAGTCTCCTAACTCTAATATCTTGTAGAGAGAGTGGGGGATTAGGTTGATACTTGCTCCTAAATCTGCTAGCGCATGAATGGTTCCAGATTGGTAGATTGAACACGGGAAAACGAATCGGCCCGTATCTCCTAGCTTAGGTGGTAGAGAGTTCCTGAGTAATGCAGAGCATTCTTCACTCATTGGAATTTTGTTAGAGTCTGGTATCCTCTCCTTTGTAAAGAGAAGCCTTCGGATGTATCTCTTCTGGTTGGGAACTTTAGACATAGTGTCCAGGAATCTTCCATCAAGTTTGAAGGAATCAAGCTTGGATGGTCCTTCTTGTAGCCTTCCAGGATAAGGTACGCGAACTGGAGTTTCAGGGGTCAGCTTCTGAGTATATGTCGATTTGTTCTTGAGCCTAGCTGACCTTCTCCGCGGTTCTTCCTCTGGGATTATGGAATCCATTTGCTTTGCTTCTTCTATGTGGGGATTTTGGATAGTATTACTTGGCAATCTTCCCTGCGGTCGGGTTTCAAGGCGTTGTGATAACTGTCCGAGCTGCGTTTCCAAGCTTTTGAGCAGAGCCAATTGATATCTCATTAGTATCTCCGTCTGATCTTATCTGGCTGCAGTTCTCTGATTTAGCTGTTGTTGTCCTTGAATGAACTGAGTTAACTGATCATCAGCTCCGAGAGTGGGGTTAGTTGCTTTTGTAATCTGGGTGGTAGGGGAATTTTCCTCAACTGAGGGACCAGTGAGTGGAAGTGGTTGATCGTAGGTCAATTGAGATTGTTGGGCTGCATAAGGTGGATAGCGATAGCGAAAAGGTTGATTGCTTTGCTGAAATTGATTAACCCTAGGTGGTTGATTGAATCCGGGATTTGGTGGACGAGCTGGGTATTGGACGTAACAGACTGAACCGTCAGGGTTTTCGTACTCAACTTGATATTCTTCAGTGGGTTGTGGGTTGGTACAATTAACACAAGCCTGAGCTTGGTTAACCTGTTGTGGCTGCGTCTTCAGTTCTCCGAGTTGTTTAGCAAGAGATTCTATCTTGTCCGTGAGGGACTTGATGGCCTCCGTTTGATTGTTAAGTGCAGAGAGTGGGGCAAATGATGAAGTTGTTTCACCACTGTTCCAATCATGATGATGCATTGTCATGTTTTCGAGCAATTTCCATGCTTCGTCCACGGTTTGGTTCATCAGATTCCCTTGAGCTGCTGCATCGATCGTCGTCCTATGATTTACCGTAAGACCATTGTAGAAGGTACAGATTTGGGCTGACCGTTCTAATTGGTGATTAGGGCATTTCTTCAGCAGGGTTGTGAATCTCTTCCATGCAGTGTAAAGAGATTCATCATAACTTTTTTTGAAGTTAATGATGTCATTCTTCATTTTGGTTTGTTTAGAAGGAGGGAAATATTTGGTTAGGAATTTAGTAGCCGTCTTCGTCCATGACGTGATGGAATCTTTTTTCAGTCCTTCAAACCAAGTTTGAGCATGATGAGTGAGAGAATAGAGGAACAAGTATAGCCGGACTATATCTTGTCCTATCCCTGGCTGTTTGTAGGAGTTCGAAAGAGATATGAATTTATCAAGGTGAGAATTAGGATCGTCATTCGGTAATCCATGAAACTGACAGCTATTCTGGATGAGCTGGATGATGTGATGTTTTAACTAGAACGAGTGTCCTTGAATCTCTGGAAATCTGATTGGTCCTCCTCGACCTTCAATCGAGGGTTTGGTATTTTCTGCTAAAGTAACACGTAACGCCATTTGATTTCTGATTCGTGCTTCCTTGCGTGCTTTAGAGATTATTGCGTCTGGATCAGGTACGAATAACAACGGCCCTGGTCTAGATTGGGTTTGGGTCATACACTGGGTATGCCTTTTTGTTTATAAACTAAATTATAATAAGCTAAACTAATCTAATCTATTCTAATTCTAAGGTAATCTAATTTAATCTAATTGTAATCTAAGGTAGTCTAAAGTAATCTAATTTAATTAACTAACTATCCTACGGTTGAATATGTTTTTGGTTCTGGCTACTGATTCCCTGGTATTTCGGTAACAGAGCATCGCACGAACTATTCAACAAACCAAGTGGCCAGGCCGACTACGGAGAGGCAGGATCCTTTTGGTCCTAATATAATTGGCGGCTGTTCGGAAAATTCAACAACCAAAATGCACCACTAAATGCTTGTGAATAAGTTTGATAGAGAGCAGTATTGCCTGATACCAGTTCCTCGGCAGCGGCGCCAAAAAACTATACTTCTCCCGTGATATGGCCGAAACGGACGGTTTTTATTTGCGCGGTGTCATCAGGCCGCGGCTCGCCAGGATCAGCCACTCGTGGGAGAGGTACTGTTTTAAATTTATATTTAGCAGGGCCTAAATCTTACTACTCCTTATAAGTAAGGGAAGTATGACCTAGGGTCGTATTTTTGAGATATTGATATGGCCGAAACGGACGGTTTTATTTGCGCGGTGTCGTCAGGCCGCGGCTCGCCAGAATCAGTCACTCGTGGGAGAGGGTACTTGTTTTAAATTTATATTTAGCGGGACCTAAATCTTACTACTCCTTATAAGTAAGGGAAGTATGACCTATGGTCATATTTTTGAGATATCAGTAACATCGAACCTATATTGTGACCTAAGATAGTTAGGGAGTAGTGAATATTTATTTTGGGATTTTCTAATTTATAAGACAGATAAAGTAAATGCGATAAAATTTGTAATTCAGATAAGGTTAAAGTAAGTGCATACTATGACTTCATCAGTTATTCTGCCGAGATTATGGAATGCTGGCTCATGAATAGGCAGAGGCCTTGTATTCATTACACTAGTCCTAAACGCCCCTGTCATAAGACATGTCACTGGGTAATGCGTTAGGCTTGAAGATTCTGAATAGACATCAACGTCCCTTACCCCCGACGCCCGTGCAGTCTGACTACAGGCATACACGTTCAGACGGCTCATCCAATTGAGCGACTCGGTTGGGTGACGTATTAACAATCCAAAAATGGTCTAAACTTTCTTAAGCATAATAGAATACTTGGTTTACCATATCCGAGAGACGTGATGTTTCAATGCTTTCGTTAATGATTGGTAAAAGATAGTTAGGCCCTAAAAAGAGTTCAACCATAAAGAACACCATGGCCAAGTCAAGATGACTTCCATGAACACGTTCGGTTATCCTAACGGTCCAATCCTTTATGTGTCTAAACAAACAGTTCCTTAACTAACTAAGAATCCCTCAAACGGGGTGCAATGCTTGAGACCGCGTTATGGTGCAGTGTACTGGTCAACACTAACCGTGTTCCATGGCCTTACTTAGTAGAGGTACAGCTTACAACAACCGTTGTGCTTCAGCATGCACGTACGAAGTTTATATGCTTGGTGACTACACTAGCATGGTCTGGGACCGACAATGTACTAGGAGTCTAGTCAGATGTTTCACTACGAAAAAGTCCTCAGTCGGAATCCAAAGCTCGATAGACTTACTACAACCGGTGTGCCTCAGTCGATCTTACGTTGTATCCGAGAGACTTCTCTTACCAAGGGGTGACACAGATAGTGTACTCTGAATCGGGGTTCGCGACTTCCCAATAGCAGAGCTTATAACTACGTTCTATTAGTTGGAAAAGCGATTGAGTTCAAAGCATAATCGGAAAGCATTTCAACAGCATCCACAGACCATAATATTATTTCGGCATTATAACTACTTACATCATAGCATACACTAAAGATAACTACTCGCTATTCATGGCAATAATATCATAAAACATTATATAAGATAAAGGATAGAAGTACCAGTAGATTAAACGAGTTCTGAATACAAAAGTGACAACTTCAAGACTCCAGACCGCTCCTAATACAATCTTCAGCGTTCTTCTCCGGGTACTAGGTTCCTCGCACGGAGTCGAAGGCCTTGAGAGTATGACTAATATTGTACAAGAGAGAGAAAGAAGTTAATTGAAGTGTGTGTTGGAATGAATGACAAAGACCCTTTAAATAGACTTGGAAAATTTCCAAATACGGCTGGCAGGCCATTTGACAGGCCGTTTGGCGGGCCGTATTTGTGGCAGGCCGTTTGGTGGCTCGCTTGGCAGCACGTATATGGCAGGCCGTTTCCATACGGCGGGCCGTTTGGCAGGCCATATGGCAGGCCGTATCTGGCACCTGGTCAGCCTGAATTCCCTGGATCGTAACTTGATTTCTTGTCTTTCACCGTTTTTGCTCTAAAATCTTCGTTTTAGCTCCAATTCTCTTGATTCTTTTTGCACCGTCTTTGTAGTTACTTGTTCTTCAATTCTAACCAACGAAGTGGGTATTTTGCTGACAAAGTTCGAATCTTTCTTGTTTTTGGGCCTCAATACCGGGGTGAAAACGTGACTTTTTAGCCGATATCAAATATCCCACACTTAGACTTTGCTTGTCCTCAAGCAAACTCTCATTTAAAGGCCTGTTCGGCGTTTCTTTTCTAATAGCCTAAGTGGTTTGGTTTGCTTTTATTATAGGAGCAAAAAAGATAAGGAGAATCATCTATGTTAGGATTGAAATTATCTCTGCAAGCATGCGAGGAGGTTACATGACATAGGCTAGCTTTCACGGGTCACTCAAATCACTCAAGTGTTTAGAGTTCCCTATAGATCTAAGAAATGAAGTACACTCATAGCCAGTCATGCTGCACCCATCGTCATAGGCTTGATAAAGACTCAAATCCTTGCTGCTAACGCGAGAACGGTAGTAATCTCAGCTTTATAGGTCATTTTTCAATGATGGAGAGGGAATTTTGGAGTGGTAGTGAAGTTATTTTTGAGGGGTGAGATGAAAAGAAGGATAATGTAGACCTTGTAGGACTTTATTCGGATAAATAGGAGTGCTGAAACATTTTGAGAAGTACTTTTGAACTTTTCTTCATTTGATAATCATTTTCAGTCGAGTTCTCTTCGGCATTTCTCTTATTTAGTTCTGCTCCTTTTCTCAGAACTTCAAAACATTTTTTTTTGGAGACTTCATTTCGAGAAACTTTTTGCCGGTAAACTTTTTCAAGACCTTTGCCATGATACTTGAGAGGTTTATAACATCGGGTTTTCGGAAGGAATCTCATTTTCTGGGTTTTCTGGTTATATAATAAAGGTGATGTGGATGTGGTGGTGGAGTAGAAGTAGTGAAGGTGCGGAAGGTTTATGTTTGACAAATGGGTAGCTATTTTGATTACAACCAAATCACGCTTTGCCGCTTGGAGATGTAGATCTTAAGCAAGTTCTGATTCTGAGCACAGACATTGGCACTCTCAACGGAAAATAGTAAAGCATTAAAGATGAATGCTGGTCTTATTTAGGGTGCCTCACCATAATCAATTTAGGTCGATAATGCCTTAGTCATGCAATGCTCTATTAGAGATTTCAATCTAACAAGAATTCCACCCTACTTAAGCCTTATTTTTATTGACAACCGTTTTAGGGTTTCAAAAATACTTTTTCGAAAAGGGTAAAAATTTTGAAATTTGGCTTAAGGACATGGAATCTTCGTAATGGTTTATTATGATATAGCATAAAAAGATACCAACATCCCACACTTAGACGAACATTGTCCTCAATGTTCCTAGTGTATCCCACACTTAGGAGTTTTAGTTGAAGATTTGGGAGTGTTTATCTAGTGCTTTATTGGGTGTTATCCCACACTTAGTGATAAGCTAGGATGCGGTATGGTTTGAATCTTGAGCTAGTAGCGAAAGAAAGAAATACCTTTAGCAGATGCGGCTGGTTTCCTTGCGTCTTTATCGGGTCATTTGTCATCCTTTATTCTTCTACTCCACTTTATTGCACGGGTTGCCTCCCGAGAAGCGCTTTTGTTTAAGGTCGTTGGCTCGACCGTAGTGATGCCTCAAAAAGCAAACATTCCTCGCTGATGGTAGTGATCTTGGTCTTTTTGAGGGAATGTGAGTCTTGGTGGATAAATCCTGAGAAAGTGTCGGACCAATAGTGGTAACAGATCCGGTACTTCTCTTGAAGATCTTCTGAAAGATAAGTAGTGCGCAGTTTCGGCTCTTGATAAGTCTTGAAGTCCGATGAGAATATGATCCACAGCTCTGCTGGTCGACCCATAGATGTCAATCATGGTAGCGGTGCTGGTGTTGATGATTTCTCTGACGGGATGCTCATTTCTGAGGTCTTCAAACAATGTAAGAAACTGTATCTTTAGAATTTCGAAGTCTTTAGAACGGTGATCCCCACAGTAGGAGTCTGTTGCTTTGCACAAATTAGTTAGGAGATGAAGCTAGAAAGAAGTGAACGGCAATCCTGATCCGAGTATTAATTTCATCGTCTTTGAGTATATCTCCCGACATCCAGCTTTAAATGTGAAACTAGGATCTGTGGATTCGTGGAAGATACGTGATAGCTGCTTCGTAATATAGGTGGCAATGTTAACTCGATCTGGTTCAAGATGAGAGAACGGATTGTTTCGTCTGGCTTCCTCCATAACAGTGTCTTGTAACTCTTTGATAATCAGATCGGCGTGGTGATCAATCGTTACGTAGATCACTAGTCTGTCTGGTGTGCTTTCAAAGTTATCTCTATCCAAAAGAGCGAAAAAACTGTGAATATCCTCGATCATTTGTAAATCAGAATGATAAGTCGGGCGGCCGGTGGAAAGATCCATATGCTTCCGGATGAGAGTCAAGAGTGCTCGTTCATTTCGTGAGAATGGAAGTGCAGATCCGGCTAAGGCGTTGTAAACCTTAGAGTAAATGATCTTCTGATCTCGACAGAATCTTGTTTCGAGAATAGTGTGAACCACTGAATTATGCTCTCGTTGCCTTTCTTCGTGATAGATATGATCGTGAAGAGAATTGGTAAAATCTTGGATGCGTTCTTCTAGGATTTCAACATCATTGTCTTCTCTTCGGAGATAGAGGCGGTGCTCTTTTCTAATAGCCATGATTCGTTCTGTTAAGCGTAGCGAAAAATCAATGGTTGACTTTCGGATGGCTTCGAGAATGTCTTCAAATTCATCGGTATCATTGATGAAGGTGATCATGTCTGCATGTGTGGATATAACCGGAATTCGATCTGAAGAAGAGTCCGGCTCCCCTTGATCTTATTCGGTTGGAGAGTGTGAGTTAGTCAGAATGTCTTCATGATGCTCTTCCTCGTCATCATCGGTATCTTGCTCCTCTGAGGATGCGTCTGATGGACGGGTTTCTTTAGTATTCTGATTCTCCACTTTGATACTACCGGATCAATTTCTATGTCCTTAACCTCAACCTTCATGGTCTTCTTCTTGAAGCGAATGATTAAACTGTGATTTGCCGTCTCAAGCCTCATTATTTCTTCGTGATGCTCATTGCTTGGAACGGATGTGGTCGTAGTTTCTTTTACGCCTTCCATTTCCTCTTCCTCTTCAGATTCCTCCTCTTCCTTTATTTCTTCGCTGGGATCCTCCTCTTCCATTTATGGGTCGTCTACAGGCTGTGATTCGACACCTATTGAAATGTCCCGTTCTTATTGATTAAAAACGTTCCATATTAATTGATTTCGTTGCGAGGTTTTGACCTCTATATGAAACGTTTTTCAAAGACTGCATTCATTTTAAAACAAACCATAACCTTTATTTTATCAATAAAGGTTTAAAAAGCTTTACGTAGATTATCAAATAATGATAATCTAAAATATCCTGTTTACACACGACCATTACATAATGGTTTACAATACAAATATGTTACAACAAAATAAGTTTCTTGAATGCAGTTTTTACACAATATCATACAAGCATGGACTCCAAATCTCGTCCTTATTTAAGTATGCGACAGCGGAAGCTCTTAATAATCACCTGAGAATAAACATGCTTAAAACGTCAACAAAAATGTTGGTGAGTTATAGGTTTAACCTATATATATCAAATCATAATAATAGACCACAAGATTTCATATTTCAATACACATCCCATACATAGAGATAAAAATCATTCATATGGTGAACACCTGGTAACCGACATTAACAAGATGCATATATAAGAATATCCCCATCATTCCGGGACACCCTTCGGATATGATATAAATTTCGAAGTACTAAAGCATCCGGTACTTTGGATGGGGCTTGTTGGGCCCGATAGATCTATCTTTAGGATTCGCGTCAATTAGGGTGTCTATTCCCTAATTCTTAGATTACCAGACTTAATAAAAAGGGGCATATTCGATTTCGATAATTCAACCATAGAATGTAGTTTCACGTACTTGTGTCTATTTTGTAAATCATTTATAAAACATGCATGTATTCTCATCCCAAAAATATTAGATTTTAAAAGTGGGACTATAACTCACTTTCACAGATTTTTACTTCGTCGGGAAGTAAGACTTGGCCACTGGTTGATTCACGAACCTATAACAATATATACATATATATCAAAGTATGTTCAAAATATATTTACAACACTTTTAATATATTTTGATGTTTTAAGTTTATTAAGTCAGCTGTCCTCGTTAGTAACCTACAACTAGTTGTCCACAGTTAGATGTACAGAAATAAATCGATAAATATTATCTTGAATCAATCCACGACCCAGTGTATACGTATCTCAGTATTGATCACAACTCAAACTATATATATTTTGGAATCAACCTCAACCCTGTATAGCTAACTCCAACATTCACATATAGAGTGTCTATGGTTGTTCCGAAATATATATAGATGTGTCGACATGATAGGTCGAAACATTGTATACGTGTCTATGGTATCTCAAGATTACATAATATACAATACAAGTTGATTAAGTTATGGTTGGAATAGATTTGTTACCAATTTTCACGTAGCTAAAATGAGAAAAATTATCCAATCTTGTTTTACCCATAACTTCTTCATTTTAAATCCGTTTTGAGTGAATCAAATTGCTATGGTTTCATATTGAACTCTATTTTATGAATCTAAATAGAAAAAGTATAGGTTTATAGTCGGAAAAATAAGTTACAAGTCATTTTTGTAAAGGTAGTCATTTCAGTCGAAAGAACGACGTCTAGATGACCATTTTAGAAAACATACTTCCACTTTGAGTTTAACCATAATTTTTGGATATAGTTTCATGTTCATAATAAAAATCATCTTCTCAGAATAACAACTTTTAAATCAAAGTTTATCATAGTTTTTAATTAACTAACCCAAAACAGCCCGCGGTGTTACTACGACGGCGTAAATCCGGTTTTACGGTGTTTTTCGTGTTTCCAGGTTTTAAATCATTAAGTTAGCATATCATATAGATATAGAACATGTGTTTAGTTGATTTTAAAAGTCAAGTTAGAAGGATTAACTTTTGTTTGCGAACAAGTTTAGAATTAACTAAACTATGTTCTAGTGATTACAAGTTTAAACCTTCGAATAAGATAGCTTTATATGTATGAATCGAATGATGTTATGAACATCATTACTACCTTAAGTTCCTTGGATAAACCTACTGGAAAAGAGAAAAATGGATCTAGCTTCAACGGATCCTTGGATGGCTCGAAGTTCTTGAAGCAGAATCATGACACGAAAACAAGTTCAAGTAAGATCATCACTTGAAATAAGATTGTTATAGTTATAGAAATTGAACTAAAGTTTGAATATGATTATTACCTTGTATTAGAATGATAACCTACTGTAAGAAACAAAGATTTCTTGAGGTTGGATGATCACCTTACAAGATTGGAAGTGAGCTAGCAAACTTGAAAGTATTCTTGATTTTATGTAACTAGAACTTGTAAAATATATGAAGAACACTTAGAACTTGAAGATAGAACTTGAGAGAGATCAATTAGATGAAGAAAATTGAAGAATGAAAGTGTTTGTAGGTGTTTTTGGTCGTTGGTGTATGGATTAGATATAAAGGATATGTAATTTTGTTTTCATGTAAATAAGTCATGAATGATTACTCATATTTTTGTAATTTTATGAGATATTTCATGCTAGTTGCCAAATGATGGTTCCCACATGTGTTAGGTGACTCACATGGGCTGCTAAGAGCTGATCATTGGAGTGTATATACCAATAGTACATACATCTAAAAGCTGTGTATTGTACGAGTACGAATACGGGTGCATACGAGTAGAATTGTTGATGAAACTGAACGAGGATGTAATTGTAAGTATTTTTGTTAAGTAGAAGTATTTTGATAAGTGTCTTGAAGTATTTCAAAAGTGTATGAATACATATTAAAACACTACATGTATATACATTTTAACTGAGTCGTTAAGTCATCGTTAGTCGTTACATGTAAATGTTGTTTTGAAACCTTTAGGTTAACGATCTTGTTGAATGTTGTTAACCCATTGTTTATTATAACAAATGAGATGTTAAATTATTATATTATCATGATATTATGATATATAATATATCTTAGTATGATGTATATACAGTTAAATGTCGTTACAACGATAATCGTTACATATATGTCTCGTTTCGAAATCATTAAGTTAGTAGTCTTAATTTTACATATGTATTTCATTGTTAATACACTTAATAATATATTTACTTATCATTTAACATAATTAACCAAGTGTATCAATATCTTAATATGATTCATATGTACCTAGTAAGACGTTGTTATAACGATAATCGTTATATATATCGTTTTCGAGTTTCTTAAATTAATAGTCTCATTTTTATGTATATAACTCATTGTTAAAATATCTAATGAGATACATACTTATAATAAAAACATGTTAACTATATATATAACCATATATATGTCATTGTATAGTTTTTACAAGTTTTAACGTTCGTGAATCACCGGTCAACTTGGGTGGTCAATTGTCTATATGAAACATATTTCAATTAATCAAGTCTTAAAAAGTTTGATTGCTTAACATGTTGGAAACATTTAATCATGTAAATATCAATCTCAATTAATATATATAAACATGGAAAAGTTCGGGTCACTACAGTACCTACCCGTTAAATAAATTTCGTCCCGAAATTTTAAGCTGTTGAAGGTGTTGACGAATCTTCTGGAAATAGATGCGGGTATTTCTTCTTCATCTAATCTTCACGCTCCCAGGTGAACTCGGGTCCTCTACGAGCATTCCATCGAACCTTAACAATTGGTATCTTGTTTTGCTTAAGTCTTTTAACCTCACGATCCATTATTTCGATGGGTTCTTCGATGAATTGGAGTTTTTCGTTGATTTGGATTTCATCTAACGGAATAGTGAGATCTTCTTTAGCAAAACATTTCTTCAAATTCGAGACGTGGAAAGTGTTATGTACAGCTGCGAGTTGTTGAGGTAACTCAAGTCGGTAAGCTACTGGTCCGACACGATCAATAATCTTGAATGGTCCAATATACCTTGGATTTAATTTCCCTCGTTTACCAAATCGAACAACGCCTTTCCAAGGTGCAACTTTAAGCATGACCATCTCTCCAATTTCAAATTCTATATCTTTTCTTTTAATGTCAGCGTAGCTCTTTTGTCGACTTTGGGCGGTTTTCAACCGTTGTTGAATTTGGATGATCTTCTCGGTAGTTTCTTGTATAATCTCCGGACCCGTAATCTGTCTATCCCCCACTTCATTCCAACAAATCGGAGACCTGCACTTTCTACCATAAAGTGCTTCAAACGGCACCATCTCAATGCTTGAATGGTAGCTGTTGTTGTAGGAAAATTCTGCTAACGGTAGATGTCGATCCCAACTGTTTCCGAAATCAATAACATATGCTCGTAGCATGTCTTCAAGCGTTTGTATCGTCCTTTCGCTCTGCCCATCAGTTTGTGGATGATAGGCAGTACTCATGTCTAGACGAGTTCCTAATGCTTGCTGTAATGTCTGCCAGAATCTTGAAATAAATCTGCCATCCCTATCAGAGATAATAGAGATTGGTATTCCATGTCTGGAGACGACTTCCTTCAAATACAGTCGTGCTAACTTCTCCATCTTGTCATCTTCTCTTATTGGCAGGAAGTGTGCTGATTTGGTGAGACGATCAACTATTACCCAAATAGTATCAAAACCACTTGCAGTCCTTGGCAATTTAGTGATGAAATCCATGGTAATGTTTTCCCATTTCCATTCTGGGATTTCGGGTTGTTGAAGTAGACCTGATGGTTTCTGATGCTCAGCTTTGACCTTAGAACACGTCAAACATTCTCCTACGTATTTAGCAACATCGGCTTTCATACCCGGCCACCAAAAATGTTTCTTGAGATCCTTGTACATCTTCCCCGTTCCAGGATGTATTGAGTATCTGGTTTTATGAGCTTCTCTAAGTACCATTTCTCTCATATCTCCAAATTTTGGTACCCAAATCCTTTCAGCCCTATACCGGGTTCCGTCTTCCCGAATATTAAGATGCTTCTCCGATCCTTTGGGTATTTCATCCTTTAAATTTCCCTCTTTTAAAACTCCTTGTTGCGCCTCCTTTATTTGAGTAGTAAGGTTATTATGAATCATTATATTCATAGATTTTACTCGAATGGGTTCTCTGTCCTTCCTGCTCAAGGCATCGGCTACCACATTTGCCTTCCCCGGGTGGTAACGAATCTCAAAGTCGTAATCATTCAATAATTCAATCCACCTACGCTGCCTCATATTCAGTTGTTTCTGATTAAATATGTGTTGAAGACTTTTGTGATCGGTATATATAATACTTTTGACCCCATATAAGTAGTGCCTCCAAGTCTTTAATGCAAAAACAACCGCGCCTAATTCCAAATCATGCGTCGTATAATTTTGTTCGTGAATCTTCAATTGTCTAGACGCATAAGTAATCACCTTCGTTCGTTGCATTAATACACAACCGAGACCTTGCTTTGATGCATCACAATAAATCACAAAATCTTCATTCCCTTCAGGCAATGACAATATAGGTGCCGTAGTTAGCTTTTTCTTCAATAACTGAAACGCTTTCTCTTGTTCATCATTCCATTCAAATTTCTTCCCTTTATGCGTTAATGCAGTCAAGGGTTTTGCTATTCTGGAAAAGTCTTGGATGAACCTTCTGTAGTAACCAGCTAGTCCTAAAAACTGGCGTATGTGTTTCGGAGTTTTCGGGGTTTCCCACTTTTCAACAGTTTCTATCTTTGCCGGATCCACCTTAATACCTTCTTTGTTCACTATGTGACCGAGGAATTGAACTTCTTCCAACCAAAATGCACACTTTGAAAACTTAGCGTATAATTCTTCCTTCCTCAATACTTCTAACACCTTTCTCAAATGTTCACCGTGTTCTTGGTCATTCTTTGAGTAAATAAGTATGTCATCAATGAAAACAATGACAAACTTGTCAAGGTATGGTCCACACACTCGGTTCATAAGGTCCATGAACACAGCTGGTGCATTAGTTAAACCAAACGGCATGACCATAAACTCGTAATGACCGTAACGTGTTCTGAAAGCAGTCTTTGGAATATCATCTTCTTTCACCCGCATTTGATGATACCCGGAACGTAAGTCAATCTTTGAATAAACAGACGAGCCTTGTAGTTGATCAAATAAGTCGTCGATTCTCGGTAGTGGATAGCGGTTCTTGATGGTAAGTTTGTTCAACTCTCGGTAGTCGATACACAACCTGAATGTACCATCTTTCTTCTTGACAAACAAAACAGGAGCTCCCCACGGTGATGTGCTTGGTCGAATGAAACCACGCTCTAAAAGTTCTTGTAATTGGCTTTGTAGTTCTTTCATTTCGCTGGGTGCGAGTCTGTAAGGAGCACGAGCTATTGGTGCAGCTCCTGGTACAAGATCTATTTGAAATTCAACGGATCGATGTGGGGGTAATCCCGGTAATTCTTTCGGAAATACATCGGGAAATTCTTTTGCAATGGGAACATCATTGATGCTCTTTTCTTCAGTTTGTACTTTCTCGACGTGTGCTAGAACAGCATAGCAACCTTTTCTTATTAGTTTTTGTGCCTTCAAATTACTAATAAGATGTAGCTTCGTGTTGCCCTTTTCTCCGTACACCATTAAGGGTTTTTCTTTTTCTCGTATAATGCGAATTGCATTTTTGTAACAAACGATCTCTGCTTTCACTTCTTTCAACCAGTCCATACCGATTATCACATCAAAACTCCCTAACTCTACTGGTATCAAATCAATCTTAAATGTTTCGCTAACCAGTTTAATTTCTCGATTCCGACATATATTATCTGCTGAAATTAATTTACCATTTGCTAATTCGAGTAAAAATTTACTATCCAAAGGCGTCAATGGACAACTTAATTTAGCACAAAAATCTCTACTCATATAGCTTCTATCCGCACCCGAATCAAATAAAACGTAAGCAGATTTATTGTCAATAAGAAACGTACCCGTAACAAGCTCCGGGTCTTCTTGTGCCTCTGCCGCATTAATATTGAAAACTCTTCCGCGGCCTTGTCCATTCGTGTTCTCCTGGTTCGGGCAATTTCTAATAATGTGGCCCGGTTTTCCACATTTATAACAAACTACATTGGTATAACTTGCTCCGACACTACTTGCTCCGCCATTACTCATTCCGACACCATTTGTTCCTTTCGTTCTATTAACCCCTGGTCCGTAGACCTCACACTTCGCCGCGCTATGACCATTTCTTTTACACTTGTTGCAAAATTTGGTGCAGAACCCCGAGTGATTCTTTTCACACCTTTGGCATAGCTGCTTCTGATTGTTGTTGTTGTTGTTGTTGGGCCATTTGTTGTAGTTGCGATTGATGTTGCGACTGTTGGGATAATTGTTGCGATTATTGTTGTAATTGCTGTTGTTGTTGTATTGGTGATTCTTATCACCGTTTTCCTCCCACTTTCTTTTGACTTGCTTCACATTGGCCTCTTCAACAGTCTGTTCTTTAATTCTTTCTTCAATCTGGTTCACTAGTTTGTGAGCCATTCTACATGCCTGTTGTATAGAGGCGGGCTCGTGTGAACTTATATCTTCTTGGATTCTTTCCGGTAATCCTTTCACAAACGCGTCGATCTTCTCTTCCTCATCTTCGAATGCTCCCGGACACAATAGGCACAATTCTGTGAATCGTCTTTCGTACGTGGTAATATCAAATCCTTGGGTTCGTAACCCTCTAAGTTCTGTCTTGAGCTTATTGACCTCGGTTCTGGGACGGTACTTCTCGTTCATCAAGTGCTTGAATGCTGACCACGGTAGTGCGTACGCATCGTCTTGTCCCACTTGCTCTAGATAGGTATTCCACCATGTTAACGCAGAACCTGTGAAGGTATGCGTAGCATACTTCACTTTGTCCTCTTCAGTACACTTACTTATGGCAAACACCGATTCGACCTTCTCGGTCCACCGTTTCAATTCTATCGGTCCTTCGGTTCCATCAAATTCCAAAGGTTTGCAGGCAGTGAATTCTTTGTAGGTGCATCCTACACGATTTCCTGTACTGCCAGATCCAAGGTTATTGTTGGTATGTAGCGCAGCCTGTACTGCGGCTATGTTTGAAGCTAGAAAAGTACGGAATTCCTCTTCATTCATATTCACGGTGTGTCGAGTAGTCGGTGCCATTTCCTTCAAAATAGTCAAATGGAACAAGTTAATCATACAGAATATTAAGAGTAGTTAATAGTATTTCGTAGCATAATATGAACTCATTTATAAAAGCTTTTTCTTCATATTAGCGTTTTATAAGTTTAAATTCGGGTAGTACCTACCCGTTAAGTTCATACTTAGTAGCTAATATACAATTCAACTACTACAATTCTATATGAAAAACTGATTATAATAATATTTCGCGTTCAAACTTTTATACAATATTTTACAAACTTACAATACTGCTTATTTTACATAAAGCATGAAATATAGCACACAATAACTTTGATACAAGATAGTTGTGAAGATAATTCTAGCTAGTACACAAGTTGTTCAGCAAAGGCAATAAAGACACGTAATTCATACGTCCAGAAACAAGTCATGCATTCTGGTTTTACTAGGACTACTTCCCATCCTTGGTCTTGTGGAACATAACCGTTATGGCCGTTGATAAGACAGCGTGTTGTAACGTCGTCAAAGGGACGAGGGTTACGTAATGTCCAACAGTCCCGTAACAATCTAAAAACCTCATTTCTTACCCCAATTACCGACTCCGTCACTTGTGGAAATGTTTTGTTTAGTAGTTGTAGCCCGATGTTCTTGTTCTCACTTTGGTGAGAAGCGAACATTACTAATCCATAAGCATAACATGCTTCTTTATGTTGCATGTTAGCCGCTTTTTCTAAATCACGAAGTCTAATATTCGGATATATTGAGTCAAAATAATTTCTTAACCCGTTGCGTAAAATAGCATTTGGGTTCCCCGCAATATATGCGTCAAAGTAAACACATCGTAACTTATGGGTTTCCCAATGTGATATCCCCCATCTTTCAAACAAAAGTCTCTTATAAACCAAGACATTCTTGGAACGTTCTTCGAATGTCTTACAAACTGATCTCGCCTTAAATAGTTGTGCCGAGGAATTTCGACCGACTCTAGACAAGATTTCATCAATCATGTCTCCGGGTAGGTCTCTTAAAATATTGGGTTGTCTATCCATTTTGTGTTTTTAAACTGTAAAATAGACAAGAGTTAGATTCATAAAAAAATACTTATTAATACAAGCAATTTTTACATATATCATAAAGCATAAGCACACTATATTACATATATTACACCACACGAATACAACTATCTTATTCCGACTCGCTCGTTTCTTCTTCTTCGGTTTTGGTTCGTTTTGCCAGGTTTCTAGGGATATATGATGTTCCCCTAATACGAGCCGTAATTTTCCACATTGGTTTAGAAAAACCTGGTGGTTTAGAGGTTCCCGGGTCATTGTTACAACTTAAGGACTTCGGGGGTTGACGATACATATAAAGTTCATCGGGGTTGGAATTAGATTTCTCTATTTTTATGCCCTTTCCCTTATTATTTTCTTTTGCCTTTTTAAATTCAGTTGGGGTAATTTCTATAACATCATCGGAATCCTCGTCGGAATCCGATTCATCGGAGAATTTGTAATCCTCCCAATATTTTGCTTCCTTGGCGGAAACACCATTGACCATAATTAACCTTGGTCGGTTGGTTGAGGATTTTCTTTTACTTAACTGTTTTATTATTTCCCCCACCGGTTCTACTTCTTCATCCGGTTCCGATTCTTCTTCCGGTTCCGATTCTTCTTCCGGTTCCGACTCTTCTTCCGGTTCCTCTTCGGGAACTTGTGAATCAGTCTACGAATCATTCCAATTTACATTTGACTCTTCATTATTATTAGGTGAGTCAATGAGACTTGTTCTAGAGGTAGACATCTATCACATAATATCAAACGCGTTAAGAGATTAATATATCACATAATATTCACATGTTAAAAATATATAGTTTCCAACAAAATTTGTTAAGCAATCATTTTTTTCAAGTAAACACGGTCGAAGTCCAGACTCACTAATGCATCCTAACAAACTCGATAAGACACACTAATGCAAAATTCTGGTTCTCTAAGACCAACGCTCGGATACCAACTGAAATGTCCCGTTCTTATTGATTAAAAACGTTCCATATTAATTGATTTCGTTGCGAGATTTTGACCTCTATATGAAACATTTTTCAAAGACTGCATTCATTTTAAAACAAACCATAACCTTTATTTTATCAATAAAGGTTTAAAAAGCTTTACGTAGATTATCAAATAATGATAATCTAAAATATCCTGTTTACACACGACCATTACATAATGGTTTACAATACAAATATGTTACAACAAAATAAGTTTCTTGAATGCAGTTTTTACACAATATCATACAAGCATGGACTCCAAATCTCGTCCTTATTTAAGTATGCGACAGCGGAAGCTCTTAATAATCACCTGAGAATAAACATGCTTAAAACGTCAACAAAAATGTTGGTGAGTTATAGGTTTAACCTATATATATCAAATCATAATAATAGACCACAAGATTTTATATTTCAATACACATCCCATACATAGAGATAAAAATCATTCATATGGTGAACACCTGGTAACCGACATTAACAAGATGCATATATAAGAATATCCCCATCATTCCGGGACACCCTTCGGATATGATATAAATTTCGAAGTACTAAAGCATCCGGTACTTTGGATGGGGCTTGTTGGGCTCGATAGATCTATCTTTAGGATTCGCGTCAATTAGGGTGTCTGTTCCCTAATTCTTAGATTACCAGACTTAATAAAAAGGGGCATATTCGATTTCGATAATTCAACCATAGAATGTAGTTTCACGTACTTGTGTCTATTTTGTAAATCATTTATAAAACATGCATGTATTCTCATCCCAAAAATATTAGATTTTAAAAGTGGGACTATAACTCACTTTCACAGATTTTTACTTCGTCGGGAAGTAAGACTTGGCCACTGGTTGATTCACGAACCTATAACAATATATACATATATATCAAAGTATGTTCAAAATATATTTACAACACTTTTAATATATTTTGATGTTTTAAGTTTATTAAGTCAGCTGTCCTCGTTAGTAACCTACAACTAGTTGTCCACAGTTAGATGTACAGAAATAAATCGATAAATATTATCTTGAATCAATCCACGACCCAGTGTATACGTATCTCAGTATTGATCACAACTCAAACTATATATATTTTGGAATCAACCTCAACCCTGTATAGCTAACTCCAACATTCACATATAGAGTGTCTATGGTTGTTCCGAAATATATATAGATGTGTCGACATGATAGGTCGAAATATTGTATACGTGTCTATGGTATCTCAAGATTACATAATATACAATACAAGTTGATTAAGTTATGGTTGGAATAGATTTGTTACCAATTTTCACGTAGCTAAAATGAGAAAAATTATCCAATCTTGTTTTACCCATAACTTCTTCATTTTAAATCCGTTTTGAGTGAATCAAATTGCTATGGTTTCATATTGAACTCTATTTTATGAATCTAAACAGAAAAAGTATAGGTTTATAGTCGGAAAAATAAGTTACAAGTCGTTTTTGTAAAGGTAGTCATTTCAGTCGAAAGAACGACGTCTAGATGACCATTTTAGAAAACATACTTCCACTTTGAGTTTAACCATAATTTTTGGATATAGTTTCATGTTCATAATAAAAATCATCTTCTCAGAATAACAACTTTTAAATCAAAGTTTATCATAGTTTTTAATTAACTAACCCAAAACAGCCCGCGGTGTTACTACGACGGCGTAAATCCGGTTTTACGGTGTTTTTCGTGTTTCCAGGTTTTAAATCATTAAGTTAGCATATCATATAGATATAGAACATGTGTTTAGTTGATTTTAAAAGTCAAGTTAGAAGGATTAACTTTTGTTTGCGAACAAGTTTAGAATTAACTAAACTATGTTCTAGTGATTACAAGTTTAAACCTTCGAATAAGATAGCTTTATATGTATGAATCGAATGATGTTATGAACATCATTACTACCTTAAGTTCCTTGGATAAACCTACTGGAAAATAGAAAAACAGATCTAGCTTCAATGGATCCTTGGATGGCTCGAAGTTCTTGAAGCAGAATCATGACACGAAAACAAGTTCAAGTAAGATCATCACTTGAAATAAGATTGTTATAGTTATAGAAATTGAACCAAAGTTTGAATATGATTATTACCTTGTATTAGAATGATAACCTACTGTAAGAAACAAAGATTTCTTGAGGTTGGATGATCACCTTACAAGATTGGAAGTGAGCTAGCAAACTTGAAAGTATTCTTGATTTTATGTAACTAGAACTTGTAAAATATATGAAGAACACTTAGAACTTGAAGATAGAACTTGAGAGAGATCAATTAGATGAAGAAAATTGAAGAATGAAAGTGTTTGTAGGTGTTTTTGGTCGTTGGTGTATGGATTAGATATAAAGGATATGTAATTTTGTTTTCATGTAAATAAGTCATGAATGATTACTCATATTTTTGTAATTTTATGAGATATTTCATGCTAGTTGTCAAATGATAGTTCCCACATGTGTTAGGTGACTCACATGGGCTGCTAAAAGCTGATCATTGGAGTGTATATACCAATAGTACATATATCTAAAAGCTGTGTATTGTACGAGTACGAATACGGGTGCATACGAGTAGAATTGTTGATGAAACTGAACGAGGATGTAATTGTAAGCATTTTTGTTAAGTAGAAGTATTTTGATAAGTGTCTTGAAGTCTTTCAAAAGTGTATGAATACATATTAAAACACTACATGTATATACATTTTAACTGAGTCGTTAAGTCATCGTTAGTCGTTACATGTAAATGTTGTTTTGAAACCTTTAGGTTAACGATCTTGTTGAATGTTGTTAACCCATTGTTTATTATAACAAATGAGATGTTAAATTATTATATTATCATGATATTATGATATATAATATATCTTAGTATGATGTATATACAGTTAAATGTCGTTACAACGATAATCGTTACATATATGTCTCGTTTCGAAATCATTAAGTTAGTAGTCTTATTTTTACATATGTATTTCATTGTTAATACACTTAATAATATATTTACTTATCATTTAACATAATTAACCAAGTGTATCAATATCTTAATATGATTCATATGTACCTAGTAAGACGTTGTTATAACGATAATCGTTATATATATCGTTTTCGAGTTTCTTAAATTAATAGTCTCATTTTTATGTATATAACTCATTGTTAAAATACCTAATGAGATACATACTTATAATAAAAACATGTTAACTATATATATAACCATATATATGTCATTGTATAGTTTTTACAAGTTTTAACGTTCGTGAATCACCGGTCAACTTGGGTGGTCAATTGTCTATATGAAACATATTTCAATTAATCAAGTCTTAACAAGTTTGATTGCTTAACATGTTGGAAACATTTAATCATGTAAATATCAATCTCAATTAATATATATAAACATGGAAAAGTTCGGGTCACTACACCTATCTCGATATCATTGGCTGGTGGTAATGAGTCATCATCGGAAGTGATCCGTCTAGTGGAAATAGCAAACATCTCTGCCTGTCCAGAAATATTGGTTGGTCGGTCAATTTTGAAGGTAACGCTCTCCCCATGTGATCGTAGGATCATGGTTTGATTGTACACATCAATGACAGTCCTAGCCGTATTCATAAAAGGTCTTCCTAACACTACTGGGGTGTGTAGGTCTTCCTTAATATCCATAACTACGAAATCCGTATGATACAAGAATTTGTCGACTTTCACCAAGACGTTCTCAACTATGCCCTTAGGATATCGAATTGTATGATCGGCAAGTTGGATTGTCATTTTGGTTGGTGACAAGTCTCCTAATTCTAATCTCTTGTAGAGAAAGTAGGGGATTAGGTTGATACTTGCTCCTAAATCTGCTAGCGCATGAATGGTTCCAGATTGGTAGATTGAACACGGAAATACGAATCGACCCGTATCTCCTAGCTTAGGTGGTAGAGAGTTTCTGAGTAATGCAGAGCATTCTTCACTCAGTGGAATTTTGTTAGAGTCTGGTATCCTCTCCTTTGTAGAAAGAAGCCTTCGGATGTATCTCTTCTGGTCGGGAACCTTGGACATGGTGTCCAGGAATCTTCCATCAAGTTTGAAGGAATCAAGCTTGGATGGTTCTCCTTGCAGCCTCCCAGGATAAGGTACGCCAACTGGAGTTTCAGGAGTCAGCTTCTGAGTATATGTCGATTTGTTCTTGAGCCTAGCTGACCTTCTCCTTTAATGATACGCATAGCGCATCGGGCTAATAATTAGTCTTTAAGCCTGGCCCGTTAGCGGCCCATTGGCCTTTTCCCTCAAAACCCTAATATTGCCTCTATAAATAGAGGCAAGGCTTCTACCCTAAAGACACATCTTGGAAGCTTAAACGCTCTCCTCTCCCTCTAGGGTTTTACCTACACCGTCGTGTAGGGTTTTTCCCTAAGCCGCCAGTCGACACGGCTCGATGGCGGCCAAACAGCCATAACCACCCTCCCGAGATCATCATCTCGGCTAGGGTTATCACGGTAACCGGACCGGAGGTTAAAGCCGCTGTACATAATAAACCCTCCTCCATTGCACTCAAGCGTATCTCTAGCATTCGGTGGAAATATGCTTGATCATTTGGCGCCATCCGTGAGACCCACGCAGAAGTCTCATGATTTTTACAAAAATTGGTTCAGCTCTACGACATATCTGTAAGTTCTTATTATTTATTTTATCGGAAGTAATTAAACAAAGTTATATACGGATGATGAATGCGACAAATTATGTTATATCTAATTATTTGGATAAATTAGATCTCATCCGTTGTTACTCGTGTCAAGTTTTATTAAACTGAGATCATATTGAGATCATATGCCAATGTTGGCCGTCATATGATGAATGATTTAATTATAATATGAATATAAATATTTTTCATGAGAAATCATTCAAAGCCTAATGTAATAATTTTTGATGTGTTTCAAAGTTATCTAAAAACGAGTTATCTAATTTGGTTAAACTCCACTGAGTTAATTGAGAGCTCTACTCTCAATTTTTATGAATCAATTGGTTACGTACTCCGTATAAGTTATGTAAAAAAATTGGTTTCTTGGTATTTATTAACGGACCCAATATTCATCTCATTATCTCATGATCCATTGACGTTTGCAATTTTGATTTATTCGTCGAATGATTCTTTTTACGAATCCAATTGTTATCATGATTTTGGTCTATTTATTTTGGATCTGCTTTTGGTTTGGAGAACAATTATAGTCTTGTCTAATGTTGAGACAAAATTGCTAAATCGTTCCACATATAAATCCGATAACTTGTGTGTGTTTGAGCTACCAAATTTTGTACGTTCGCGATACGGGATGTAGCCTTTATTCGCGAAACGCGATGCAGCCGGCATGGTTCTGCAGTCAGCAATATAGTTGGACATAACTCTAAAGTAGGTGTTTTTAAACACATATGAATCACCGATCATTGGTGTAACGCGGGTGGCCGAACACACACCCGTAACACGTACAACTGAACCTGATCAAATTGATCCTTGTGGTTGAACTAATGTTTCATTCTTAAAGTTCTTAGACATAACGCGGTACATATATCTGGTTGTGATCACCATACGATGCCGTGATTGTGTCTCGTTTACAACCTTGGATACAATTACAATCCTTTTGTGGATCCAATTATAGTAATCTATGGCCGAAGGTGCCTAGCATACGGCCCTTGTACTGCCAATGGTTTGCTCATATATGTGATTGCATCCACAATATGTATGAAACTACTTTGCTAATTATGATTCATAGTTTAAATGTACATGATGCAATTATACGGTCTGTTCAAAATATGTGGTCATCAGCCGTTGCATATACTGAATGTAATTAAAATTTAGAATTTGAATGCATCATGTGATTAACGATGTTAATAACAGTACGAAATTATGAAGTGGTGACAATCCACATATGCATTTGCAATTTAAGATCAGCATCTTTACGATATTACAACACTCTTGGCGACGTTATCTTTTCTACTGATCACTAAGCTCCACGTGTCCCGTCTATAGCGGTACTTCGCAAAATTATGATCACAAACCCGATCTTGGACTTGATCTTGATGCCTTCGGGCTGATCTCAATACTCCGGGCACGAACTTAAACGCCTTCGGGCGAACCAGAATAGCTTCGTCACAACCCCGGACAAATTGCAATGCTTTCGGGCTTATCACAACGCCTTCGGGCAGGTCACAAACTCAATATCGAGGCCTTCGGGCTTACTTGACCATTGAATACTGTTGGAATTCGGTTTATGTATGTAAGCCGAATATGTTACACGTGGTCGCAAATTATGAGGAACGTTCAGATTGAATTTTTTGTCGTAACAATTAATTAGACAACGAACACGGAAGTACAAGATTTATTCTCTAACCAATCACTCAGATTTGGCCGACAATGCATCTTAATTATACGACAAGCAACGGTTCTCCTACTATCAAATGGATTAACGAGTCAGATCTGACTCGTTCATGTAAGTCTTCGTTTATTTTATTATCCTAAATTCCGGTGCATGATTTCATTGATTATACGTAGATTCAAATAGGAATCATTGGATGAACTAATTATGAATAGGTTAAAAAGTAAAATGAAGGTGAACTTGTGAGGTTTTTATTCAGGATATTTGATATTTAATGGCAACGCAAAACCTCCATAAACAAAAAAACATCGATACTTTTTATCCCGTATATGTACAGAAGAAATCTAGCCAGAGATAAAAACGGTATAAGGGTTGTGATTTTCTTTAAAATACTAGGAACCCTTTTTCTTTGAAAACAATAGATATCTTCGATTTGTTTTTTAACAGAAACGTTGACAACTATTTGTCAGAATATATACTTTTATTAAATAATCCAATTATTTAGTAAGCTCATGCGGCTTTGTCGTTTGTGTATAATGTTATTGTGGCAAATTGATGAAAGTTTATAAGCTTGATTTCTGATAATTATTACGAGAATTTGTTATGTGATAAATGTGTAGAAGATATCATTATGCACAATACGTGAGTACCGAATCCGCACTTGTATTAGATTAATGTTCCATATCAAATATTTCTATTGAAAGATCACTTTACAATTTAGATACGGTTGTAGAACACTAGCCGCGTAAAGGTTAAATGCATAATATGCGGTTACCAATTTTTAGTCAGGTGACAAAATAATAATTGAAGTAGCATTTAATTCGTGAGATCGAACTATTTGCAATATTGGACGACGAATCTGTTAATTGGAAACTATATCATTTGGATAAATAGATCTTTGGAACACCCCTGATCTCGAGATTTTATTTGTAGATCTTATTCCCTAAAACAAAAATATGGCACAGTATATATGTTATGCATGCTATTGGTTTCCTATTTATTAATTAATTGTAGTTAATTAAATGATTTATACCATTTACGTTATGTTTCGCTTATTTACTAAACAAATGTTATTGGAATAACTTCTAAATTCACGGAGATTGCGAAGCTTGACTCGCGAAACTTATGTGACACAATTTTGCAAAGCTTAATCGGGGAAGTTTAATGTGCACCAATTATAGTTCAACATAACTAAAATACTTTAGTTATCTTGAACTGGGGGCTAGCATAGTATATACTATAACTAGAGGACAAGAAATGTTTGGTTTAAACGACGACAGTCGTACATCCTAAAACCTTTTGAAAGGTAGGAATATGTCTCCTCTTTGGAGATGAACACCATAATGCTAAAAAGTTACGCAATACTACTCCACAATGCCTCTTTATAATACCCCCTTACAGTGTCAATCACCCGATATCACATTCTGCACTATTCGCGTATTAAATTAAGTCCATGGCTGCAACGCATAAGCCCATGGACAAATTGTTTAAAGACCATGGTCGCGAAAGCTCACTCATGGTATACTTATTAAATCCATGGCTGCAACGCGTAAGACCATGGACGCTTATTATAACCTCATGGCAGCACTGTGAAAGCCCATGAGATCACTTTATTTGCTCATGGTCGCATATGTGGTTTTGCATTTCCCTTATAAAAGTGGTTTAAGTTTAATTCTAGATTTCAACACCACTAAGTATTTTAGTACTATTGAAATGGGGGCTACCATGATATGAGCATAACCATTAGAAAGGATTATTTTCCTTTAAGTGATTAACGGTTGCATGCCAAAAATCCTTTACACAGGTAGGGTAGACCCGCATACACGTCACATATATTATTTTCGCGGTTAAGCACGTAAAGAAAACACACTTATCGAGGGAACTGATCCACCCTCTGCAAACTCAGTGTTTCTTATTTAGTGCGTCAAGAACTTTATAAACATTAAGTATGTTGATTGCACGCACCGCTGCACAGGGAACGCTCCGACTCCCAAGTGGCATAGTTTAGTTTGGCTACTAAAACTATAAATAATGGTGACAGTAGTAAAACATTGGTTTGTTTCAAACGCTTGTCCACCGCGCAGGACGGAGATCTGCAGAGTCATGACTATAAAATACAAGTATTGGTTTACTTGTCCGAATACCCGGGCATTGGTTTGGCCGGAAGACTCTTGAATAAGCATTGGTTTGCTTATATACGGATAGTGACATTGGTTTGTCCATGCGTAAAATACTTATAAGAAATTTATAAAAGTCAAGAGTATAATATTTAGAGCATTGGCTTGCTCTCTATGCGGACAACATTGGATTGTTGCCGCAAGAATAAAAAGATTATATCAGACATAGAGGGGTCGCTCCCGTCATGCAGCATAACATTTATTCTACGTTATTGTGCAAATGGTGAAGACTGGATTTCAACAAAATCAAGGAACTAAGTTGTTTCTCTACTTGAGCATGCACCAGCATAAAACACTAAATGCAGAATAACGATGCGCGCATAAAAATACTATCAAAAATAAAAAAGGCATTAGTTTGTCTGCGTAAATATACGCAAGTATACGCAAATTACGGCATTGAATTGCACGTACAATTAAATACACCTCACCTTTTGGTTGTGATGCCTTAAAATGACTGAGTACGGAGCTTGCAAGTCAGAGATGCCTTGAATGCAACAACGATCTCCGATTTATCGCATTGTTGCATCAAGAAGGCTCCTATGCAAATAGCTGGAGAAGCCTCGAAGTGGCCTTGAGATTCGGAACTCAAAGTCACTAGCGGGATGTCTTGAACGCAAACGGAAATTCCGAACAATGTTTGCTTCAGGAAAACCTCACCTTACGATAAAACGTTTTATGAGTAGACCATGACTTTGTGCTATGGCCTACTCTTCACTAAAGTCCGTGGTCGCGTAAGCGCGCCCATGGCATATTTTCATAAGTCCTTGGTCGCAAAATGACATTGGCTGTTATAAATAAGACCATGGACGCATGGCAATACTTTGTAAATCCATGATCGCGAAATGCTCATGGCCATTATCATAGTTCAACACAACTAAAGAACTTTAGTTATATTGAACTGGGAGAGTAACGTTATACTAATATACTATTAGTATACTTTATCGGCATTAAAATATTGGGTTTATGTTTCGTAATTGTCCCGCATAGACATAAATTGTCTAAAGCACACCTAAAGTATAACATTCATAAGTATAGGTGTTCGATATTGGAGCTGTCATGATCACGGCGTCACTTGGCGCAATAGATGCTCATTACGCATCATTACTTGGCGCACAAGATGCGCATCAAATGCTTATTGCAACTTTATAAAACGTGACAGTTCTTTCAAGTTACATGCGATGGCATATATAATAACTTTGATATGATACATTTGCTATATATCATACCAAACTTGGGGGACTTAATGATACGCATAGCGCATCGGGCTAATAATTAGTCTTTAAGCCTGGCCCGTTGTAATGACCCGGACTTTTACGATTGATCTATACTTATAAGATTAATATTTACATAAATTAAACCTTACCAACATGATAAGCAATCCAAATTGTTGAGATTTATGTTTTTGAAAAGAGTTTTACACAACGTTTGACCGTCCAATTTGACCGATGATATCACGAACTATATAACATACGATAATTATACGTTTGTGTATATATACGTATTTATATATATTTAACATGATCTAAGGATGGTTTAACATCTCATTTTGTACTAATCACAATGAGTTAGAAGTATATTTTGAAACTACTAACTTAAGTTTTCAAAACAATAACTATAGGTAACGTTCTTCGACATAAATACTTAAAACTTATAATGCTTACATGTATCGTATAGATATGTATTTTATCACTTTTAAAGGACTTACATACATAGAACAATATAAGTATATTTACAAAAGATAGCTATTTTTGAATCCTCGTTTCGTTTTCACAAGATTTCTACACGTATATCTAGGGTATATGTACCCGTATCATACCCAGCTTTTATACGTATTTACTATTGGTATATATACATCAAATCACCACCTAACTAGCCCTTGTTACTGCCCTAAGGTAGAGGTAATTACTTTTGTAAGATAGTATGACTAATTACACAAAATAACAACCTAAAATCTTGTCTTGGTTCCCCTTGATTCACGTTTTTTAAGAGCTAGGGGGGATCATCATTTTGATTCATTTTTACCTCAAATCTCTAGCTAAATACACACACACACACTTATAAACCCTAAACACCTTAACCATCTCAGCCCACAACCATGAAGATCTAGCTTCAAAAACATCACTTAATCACCATAAGAAAACCTTTACAAAAACACTTCAAGAATCCTTCCAAGAACACAAGTTTACTTCCAATCTTTCATCCAACTCCACCACTCTTTTGGTTCTAGGTTTTTACTCCTCTTTTACAGCAATCTTGTCCAAGTAACCTGAGGTAGTAACTTTGTTCATAACCTTATTCGATTCATATATATATAGCTATCTTATTTTATGGTATACAATTTTAACAACAAGAACATAGTTTGAATGATTTCAAACTTGTTTGCAAACTAAATAGATCCTTCTAACTTAACTTTTAAAATACTTCAGGACCTGTAATATATCATAAATATATGCTAATTTAACAAGGTATAACTTGGTTTTTCAAAGAACACCTTAAAAACTGAATTTACGACGTCGGAGTGCAACCTGGGGCTGTTTTGGGTTGGATAATTAAAAACTATTTTGAACCTTGAATTGGAGGTTTATTTTCTGGAAAAATGATATTTACCATGAATATGATAACACATAAAAATTTCATGATTTAACTCAAAGTATAAGTATTTTTAGAAAAATAATCATTTAATGTTGTTTGCATAAGGGAAAATGATTAACTTCATAAGTTTCACCAAAATTTGACCTATGACCTGTGATTTCGAATACAAACTAAGGTATTTGCAGTTCATATTCTTAAAGAAGGACTCGATCCAAGGAAGTGGCAAGTTGAACCAACGAAAACGGAGTTGTAACGAAGAAACTATGACCAAAACAAAATCGGATATCCAAAACTAGTTTAGCCACGAAAATAATTGGAGAAAATTAAATAAATCACATCTTTCTAAAATAACATGATATTTTATATATATGTACTCATAATTTAATTTTATATATTTCAGGAGCACCCGTAAACAATACGAGAAGATTAATCATAAGATCCCATGATTGTACGCAATACGTCTTCTAGACAATATAGGTACCATGGGTCAAGATTAATCCCGAACAATACGAATACGATGGGGGTTTTATTTATTTATTAAACACCTAAATATGAACCATTAAAATTAAATTGCTAACTATGGACTAAGAAGACATTAAAAGTATTATAAGTATATATACGTGACGATTGTTTAAAATGAAAATATATTGATATATTATATATGGATAGGTTCGTGATATCAACCGGAGACCAAGTCAAAATATATATATCTTCAAGGCAAAAGTGAGTATATAGTCCCACTTTTAAACTCTAAGTATTTCGGGATGAGAATACATGTATTTTATGTTTTACGTTATGGACACAAGTAACTGAAAAATATATTCTACGTTGAGTTGTACCACTGGCATACTTCCCTGTAGCTTGGTAACTACTATTTACAGCAGTATTGTAAACGCGAATCCTGTTGATAGATCTATCGGGCCTGACGACCCCAACCGGACTGAACGACCAGTATTCAACGGTTGCACAGTACTTCGTTTCGTGACTACATTTGGTACGGTGTAGTAAGATTTCATAATAAAGGGAATATGCGACGTGATTAAATGTTAAGTACGGTTACCAAGTGCTCAACCACTTAGAATATTTTTATTAAAATGTTTACATATGAAATCTTGTGGTCTATATTTATATCGCTGCCGGCATTAAACCTATATCTCACCAACTTTATGTTGACGTTTTAAACATGTCTATTCTCAGGTGATAACTAAAAGCTTCCACTGCAACATGTTGAATTTAAGCAAGATCTTGTGTACGCATATTTGTGTCAAAAACAAAACTGCATATCCGAGGAGTTGTAATGTAAAATATGCTAGAAATCGTATTATTATCATCACATGTAAAGTTTGTAAGTCTAAGATTATCGCTAAACGATAATCATCTTTATATTGTCTAAAGCTTGTATTAACATAAGAGTTATGGTTTGTAATGTAAAATAAATGCAGTTGTTCTTTTAAAAATGTCGCATATAGAGGTCAATACCTCGCAATGAAATCATACGTTATCTAACTCATTCTTATGGTTAAGGACGGGTTATGACATGTGGTATCAGAGCGGTGGTCTTAGCGAACCAGGTTTGCATTAGTGTGTCTAACTGATAAGTCGTTAGGATACATTAGTAAGTCTGGACTTTGACCGGGTCTGATTTAAAAACCATTGCTTATCATTGTTGGTTAAATTTTATATGTAAATATTATGTAGTACTAATGGGTTAGTTGTTGTGTGATAGATGTCGGGCTCAAAACTTGTTATCACATTCAGCGACTCCGAACCAGAATCTTCAGATGGTGTTCCAGTCATTAACCTATCCGATGAAGAAAATAATATCTTTGGGGAAGACTCACAAATTCTGGATGAACCAACTATAGAGAACCCGGAAAGTGAACCCGAGGAGGAAAGTGAACCCGAGGAAGAAATACAGGAAATTACGAAAGACAAGTTCGAACTAGGAAAGAAACGAAAGGCTAATGAATTAGAAAATTCAAATCCCGAGTTTAGTGAGGATGATGTGGCACCAACTCCACTAGACACTACCACCCCTATTCCCGCTATTCCTATTCGTTCTATCCCTGAATCCAGTTCTTCAGCCCCACAGCCAAAATATAGGCAGACAGCCAGGATAAGCGTTAAGCGATTCTTTGAACCTAAACGTCCTAGAAAATAGACCAAACGATGCGCTGCCATATTAAACCATGGGATCATATAATGTTTTGTATAATATTATTAGTGTGGTTTGCTTAATGTTCGATGTAAGATAAGCATATGTAAAATAGTGAAGTATGAAATGCAATAATTTTCCATGGTTAAGTATTATTTAGATGGTAGTAATTGGTTCTGTACTAAGCTATTAAGTATGGACATTAACGGGTAGGTACTACCCTAGATATAATTATAAAACACTAATAAGAAGAAAAGGCTTTTATAATAATACCTGGTTCATATTATTAATAAGCTATAATGTACTGTAAATATACACTACATCTATAATATTCCATGTGAATAATTATTTTCTTTTCATTCTTATAGAAGAATATGGCGCGATTGAATCGAATGACGGAACAAGAAGTCGAGGAATTCATCAACCAGGGAGTGAACGACAGAATGTTATGGGTCGAGGCTGCAAGAGCTGCTGCAGTTAACCCAAATCCTCGTGTAGGTTGCACCTACAAAACTTTTCAAGCTTGCAAGCCCTCATCATTCAGTGGAACAGAAGGACCGATCGGTTTAACCCGGTGGATAGAAAAGATGGAGACTGTGTTTAAAATCAGTGGTTGTGTTGAAAAGGACATGACCAAGTATGCATCGTGCACTTTACAAGATAGTGCACTCACGTGGTGGAAAAATTATGTGAAGGCTGTAGGAGGAGATGTAGCTTATGATACTCCATGGGAAGAATTCAAAATAATGTTAATCAACGAGTATTGTTCAAGGAACGAGGTTAGGAAGTTGGAAGATGAATTACGAAGCCTGAAGGTTGTTGGTACTGAAATCACCACCTACAATCAGCGATTCATGGAATTAGTTTTGCTATGTCCTGAATTGGTTCCAACCGAAGAACGGAAGATTGAAATGTACAAAGATGGTTTGTCCAAAAAGGTCAAGGCAAATGTTACAGCATCGAAACCTAAGACAATTCATGAAGCTATAACCATGGCAAACGAGCTAATGGATCAGGTCATCATGGATAAGAAAGTATCCAATACTGATGTGAAGGTATCAGGTAACAAAAGAAAGTGGAATGGAAATTATGATCGAGGTAACCAACAACAATCTTTTAAGAAACAAGAAATCACGCAAGGTGCGGGTAGTGGTTTAAGCTTTGGTTACAAAGGACAAAATCCTTTATGTAACCGATGCCACAAACATCACTCTGGCTACTGTAATGTAGTATGCAACAAATGTAATCGAAAGGGTCATCTTGCTGAAGATTGTAGGGCTCTCGTTACAAATACAAATGGTACCAAGACTCCTGCCACCAATGCAAATAGAACTGCTTTGGCTACCATTACTTGTTATGGGTGTGGGAAACAGGGTCATTATAAGAGCCAGTGCCCGAATCCAGAGAAGAATATCGGACCTGCACGTGGGAGAGCATTTATTATTAATGCTAGAGAGGCATGTGAAGACCCGGAGCTTGTTACGGGTACGTTTACCATTAATAACTTATCAGCATCTATTATATTTGATATTGGTGCCGATAGAAGTTACGTGTGTAGAAATTTTTACACTAAATTGAATTGTTCATCATTACCTTTAGATGCTAAGTACATGATTGAGTTAGCTAATGGTAAACTAATTAAAGCCGATAAAATTTGTCGTGATTGTGAAATAAATTTAGCTGGTGAAACGTTTAAAATTGACTTGATACCCGTAGAATTAGGAAGTTTTGATGTAATAGTTGGCATGGACTGGATGTCCAAAGTAGGAGCTGAAGTTGTGTGTGCCAAGAAGGCAATTCGCATTCCTTGTAAGGATAAAATGCCGGTGATGATTTATGGAGAGAAGGGAAATTCAAAGCTAAAACTCATTAGTTGTTTGAAAGCCAAGAAGTGTTTAGAAAAGGGATGTTATGCTATTCTAGCACATGTTAATAAAGTCGAAAAGAAAGAAAAAGAGAAGTGCATCAACGACGTGCCTGTGGCAAGAGATTTTCCTGAAGTTTTTCTGGAAGAGTTGCCGGGATTACCTCCATTTAGATCTGTAGAATTTCAAATAGATTTAGTACCAGGAGCTGCACCAGTGGCTCGTGCTCCATATAGACTTGCACCGTCCGAATTAAAAGAACTTCAAGATCAGTTAAAAGAATTACTGGACCGTGGATTCATACGACCAAACACTTCACCGTGGGGAGCTCCAATTTTGTTTGTTAAGAAGAAAGATGGATCTTTTAGGATGTGTATAGATTATCGTGAATTAAATAAGTTAACTATCAAGAATCGGTATCCACTACCGAGAATTGATGACTTATTTGATCAACTGCAAGGATCATGTGTTTATTCGAAAATCGATCTAAGATCGGGCTATCATCAATTACGTGTCAAAGAAGAGGACATTCCGAAAACTGCTTTTCGGACACGTTATGGTCATTACGAATTTTTGGTCATGCCGTTTGGGTTGACAAATGCGCCAGGTGTATTCATGGACCTCATGAATCGAGTTTGTAGTCCGTATTTAGATAAGTTTGTTATCGTTTTCATTGATGATATTCTTATCTATTCCAAGAGTGAGCAAGAGCATGAGCAGCATTTAAGGTTGATATTAGAGTTGTTGAGAAAAGAACAGCTATATGCTAAATTTTCTAAATGTGCTTTCTGGTTGAAAGAAGTGCAATTTCTTGGCCACGTTGTTAGTAGCAAAGGAATTCAGGTTGATCCAGCAAAAATTGAAGCCATTGAAAAATGGGAGACTCCTAAGACACCAATGCAGATACGTCAATTTTTGGGTTTAGCCGGTTATTATAGAAGGTTTATTCAAGATTTTTCCCGAATAGCTAAGCTGTTGACAGCGTTAACGCAAAAAGGGAAGAAATATGAATGGACCTCTGAGCAGGAGAGTGCATTTCAATTACTGAAAAAGAAGTTGACTACGGCGCCTATTTTATCGTTACCAGAAGGGAACGATGATTTTGAAATATATTGTGACGCTTCGCGGCAAGGATTTGGTTGCGTTCTTATGCAACGGAAGAAAGTTATTGCATACGCATCCCGACAATTGAAGATTCATGAGCGAAATTATACGACGCATGATCTAGAACTGGGAGCAGTCGTGTTTGCATTGAAGATATGGAGACACTACTTGTATGGGGTTAAATGCACTGTGTTTACTGATCATAAAAGCCTTCAACATATTTTTGATCAGAAACAGCTGAACATGAGGCAACGTAGGTGGGTCGAGTTAATAAACGACTATGATTGTGAAATTCGTTATCATCCCGGGAAAGCGAATGTGGTGGCTGACGCACTAAGCAGAAAGGAACGAGAACCAATTCGAGTACGAGCGATGAACATAAAAATTCGCATGAATCTCAACTCACAAATCAAAGAAGTTCAACGAGAAGCACTTACTAAAGAAAATATTGGAAATGAAATAATGAAGAAGTATGAGAAGCAACTCGTTATACGGGAAGATGGAATTCGATATTTTGCAAATCGTATTTGGGTACCGAAGTTGGGTGGATTAAGGAAGTTGATATTGAACGAGGCACATAAGACAAGATACTCGATACATCCTGGAGTTGGAAAGATGTACCAAGATCTTAAGACACATTATTGGTGGCCTAATTTAAAGACAGACGTTGCAACATATGTTGGAGAGTGCTTAACTTGTTCCAAGGTCAAAGCAGAACACCAGAAGCCGTCAGGGTTACTTCAACAACCAGAAATCCCATAATGGAAATGGGATGGTATTACCATGGATTTCATCACGAAGTTACCAAAGACTGCCTGGGGATACGACACCATTTGGGTAATTGTTGATCGTCTTACCAAATCTGCACATTTCTTGCCTATAAAGGAAACGGATAGAATGGAGAAATTATTACGATTATATATAAAGGAAATAGTTTCAAGGCATGGAATACCTATTTCCATTATATCTGATCGTGATAGTAGATTTACCTCAAAGTTCTGGCAATCACTACAGGAGGCACTAGGAACTCGTTTGGATATGAGTACCGCATATCATCCGCAAACCGACGGGCAGAGTGAAAGAACAATTCAGACTCTTGAAGACATGCTCAGGGCATGTGTGATCGATTTTGGAAACGGATGGGATAAATATCTACCATTACCAGAATTCTCGTATAATAATAGTTATCATGCGAGCATTAAAGCTGCGCCATTCGAAGCATTGTACGGAAGGAAGTGTAGATCTCCTATTTGTTGGAATGAAGTAGGAGATCGACAATTAACTGGTCCCGAGATCATACACGAAATGACTGAGAAGATAGTACAAATCAAGGAGAGATTGAAAACAGCCCGTAGTTGAAATGTCCCGTTCTTATTGATTAAAAACGTTCCATATTAATTGATTTCGTTGCGAGGTTTTGACCTCTATATGAGACGTTTTTCAAAGACTGCATTCATTTTAAAACAAACCATAACCTTTATTTCATCAATAAAGGTTTAAAAAAAACTTTACGTAGATTATCAAATAATGATAATCTAAAATATCCTGTTTACACACGACCATTACATAATGGTTTACAATACAAATATGTTACAACAAAATAAGTTTCTTGAATGCAGTTTTTTACACAATATCATACAAGCATGGACTCCAAATCTCGTCCTTATTTAAGTATGCGACAGCGGAAGCTCTTAATAATCACCTGAGAATAAACATGCTTAAAACGTCAACAAAAATGTTGGTGAGTTATAGGTTTAACCTATATATATCAAATCATAATAATAGACCACAAGATTTCATATTTCAATACACATCCCATACATAGAGATAAAAATCATTCATATGGTGAACACCTGGTAACCGACATTAACAAGATGCATATATAAGAATATCCCCATCATTCCGGGACACCCTTCGGATATGATATAAATTTCGAAGTACTAAAGCATCCGGTACTTTGGATGGGGTTTGTTAAGCCCAATAGATCTATCTTTAGGATTCGCGTCAATTAGGGTGTCTGTTCCCTAATTCTTAGATTACCAGACTTAATAACAAGGGGCATATTCGATTTCGATAATTCAACCATAGAATGTAGTTTCACGTACTTGTGTCTATTTTGTAAATCATTTATAAAACCTGCATGTATTCTCATCCCAAAAATATTAGATTTTAAAAGTGGGACTATAACTCACTTTCACAGATTTTTACTTCGTCGGGAAGTAAGACTTGGCCACTGGTTGATTCACGAACCTATAACAATATATACATATATATCAAAGTATGTTCAAAATATATTTACAACACTTTTAATATATTTTGATGTTTTAAGTTTATTAAGTCAGCTGTCCTCGTTAGTAACCTACAACTAGTTGTCCACAGTTAGATGTACAGAAATAAATCGATAAATATTATCTTGAATCAATCCACGACCCAGTGTATACGTATCTCAGTATTGATCACAACTCAAACTATACATATTTTGGAATCAACCTCAACCCTGTATAGCTAACTCCAACATTCACATATAGAGTGTCTATGGTTGTTCCGAAATATATATAGATGTGTCGACATGATAGGTCGAAACATTGTATACGTGTCTATGGTATCTCAAGATTACATAATATACAATACAAGTTGATTAAGTTATGGTTGGAATAGATTTGTTACCAATTTTCACGTAGCTAAAATGAGAAAAATTATCCAATCTTGTTTTACCCATAACTTCTTCATTTTAAATCCGTTTTGAGTGAATCAAATTGCTATGATTTCATATTGAACTCTATTTTATGAATCTAAACAGAAAAAGTATAGGTTTATAGTCGGAAAAATAAGTTACAAGTCGTTTTTGTAAAGGTAGTCATTTCAGTCGAAAGAACGACGTCTAGATGACCATTTTAGAAAACATACTTCCACTTTGAGTTTAACCATAATTTTTGGATATAGTTTCATGTTCATAATAAAAATCATTTTCTCAGAATAACAACTTTTAAATCAAAGTTTATCATAGTTTTTAATTAACTAACCCAAAACAGCCCGCGGTGTTACTACGACGGCGTAAATCCGGTTTTACGGTGTTTTTCGTGTTTCCAGGTTTTAAATCATTAAGTTAGCATATCATATAGATATAGAACATGTGTTTAGTTGATTTTAAAAGTCAAGTTAGAAGGATTAACTTTTGTTTGCGAACAAGTTTAGAATTAACTAAACTATGTTCTAGTGATTACAAGTTTAAACCTTCGAATAAGATAGCTTTATATGTATGAATTGAATGATGTTATGAACATCATTACTACCTTAAGTTCCTTGGATAAACCTACTGGAAAAGAGAAAAATGGATCTAGCTTCAATGGATCCTTGGATGGCTCGAAGTTCTTGAAGCAGAATCATGACACGAAAACAAGTTCAAGTAAGATCATCACTTGAAATAAGATTGTTATAGTTATAGAAATTGAACCAAAGTTTGAATATGATTATTACCTTGTATTAGAATGATAACCTACTGTAAGAAACAAAGATTTCTTGAGGTTGGATGATCACCTTACAAGATTGGAAGTGAGCTAGCAAACTTGAAAGTATTCTTGATTTTATGAAACTAGAACTTTTGGAATTTATGAAGAACACTTAGAACTTGAAGATAGAACTTGAGAGAGTTCAATTAGATGAAGAAAATTGAAGAATGAAAGTGTTTGTAGGTGTTTTTGGTCGTTGGTGTATGGATTAGATATAAAGGATATGTAATTTTGTTTTCATGTAAATAAGTCATGAATGATTACTCATATTTTTGTAATCTTATGAGATATTTCATGCTAGTTGCCAAATGATGGTTCCCACATGTGTTAGGTGACTCACATGGGCTGCTAAGAGCTGATCATTGGAGTGTATATACCAATAGTACATACATCTAAAAGTTGTGTATTGTACGAGTACGAATACGGGTGCATACGAGTAGAATTGTTGATGAAACTGAACGAGAATGTAACTGTAAGCATTTTTGTTAAGTAGAAGTATTTTGATAAGTGTATTGAAGTCTTTCAAAAGTGTATAAATACATATTAAAACACTACATGTATATACATTTTAACTGAGTCGTTAAGTCATCGTTAGTCGTTACATGTAAGTGTTGTTTTGAAACCTTTAGGTTAACGATCTTGTTAAATGTTGTTAACCCAATGTTTATAATATCAAAAGAGATTTTAAATTATTATATTATCATGATATTATGATGTACGAATATCTCTTAATATGATATATATACATTAAATGTCGTTACAACGATAAACGTTACATATATGTCTCGTTTCAAAATCATTAAGTTAGTAGTCTTGTTTTTACATATGTAGTTCATTGTTAATATAATTAATGATATGTTTACTTATCATAATATCATGTTAACTATATATATAACCATATATATGTCATCATATAGTTTTTTTACAAGTTTTAACGTTCGTGAATCACCTGTCAACTTGGGTGGTCAATTGTCTATATGAAACATATTTCAATTAATCAAGTCTTAACAAGTTTGATTGCTTAACATGTTGGAAACATTTAATCATGTAAACATCAATCTCAATTAATATATATAAACATGGAAAAGTTCGGGTCACTACAGTACCTACCCGTTAAATAAATTTCGTCCCGAAATTTTAAGCTGTTGAAGGTGTTGACGAATCTTCTGGAAATAGATGCGGGTATTTCTTCTTCATCTGATCTTCACGCTCCCAGGTGAACTCGGGTCCTCTACGAGCATTCCATCGAACCTTAACAATTGGTATCTTGTTTTGCTTAAGTCTTTTAACCTCACGATCCATTATTTCGACGGGTTCTTCGATGAATTGGAGTTTTTCGTTGATTTGGATTTCATCTAACGGAATAGTGAGATCTTCTTTAGCAAAACATTTCTTCAAATTCGAGACGTGGAAAGTGTTATGTACAGCCGCGAGTTGTTGAGGTAACTCAAGTCGGTAAGCTACTGGTCCGACACGATCAATAATCTTGAATGGTCCAATATACCTTGGATTTAATTTCCCTCGTTTACCAAATCGAACAACGCCTTTCCAAGGTGAAACTTTAAGCATGACCATCTCTCCAATTTCAAATTCTATATCTTTTCTTTTAATGTCAGCGTAGCTCTTTTGTCGACTTTGGGCGGTTTTCAACCGTTGTTGAATTTGGATGATCTTCTCGGTAGTTTCTTGTATAATCTCCGGACCCGTAATCTGTCTATCCCCCACCTCACTCCAACAAATTGGAGACCTGCACTTTCTACCATAAAGTGCTTCAAACGGCGCCATCTCAATGCTTGAATGGTAGCTGTTGTTGTAGGAAAATTCTTCTAACGGTAGATGTCGATCCCAACTGTTTCCGAAATCAATAACACATGCTCGTAGCATGTCTTCAAGCGTTTGTATCGTCCTTTCGCTCTGCCCATCAGTTTGTGGATGATAGGCAGTACTCATGTCTAGACGAGTTCCTAATGCTTGCTGTAATGTCTGCCAGAATCTTGAAATAAATCTGCCATCCCTATCAGAGATAATAGAGATTGGTATTCCATGTCTGGAGATGACTTCCTTCAAATACAGTCGTGCTAACTTCTCCATCTTGTCATCTTCTCTTATTGGTAGGAAGTGTGCTGATTTGGTGAGACGATCAACTATTACCCAAATAGTATCAAAACCACTTGCAGTCCTTGGCAATTTAGTGATGAAATCCATGGTAATGTTTTCCCATTTCCATTCCGGGATTTCGGGTTGTTGAAGTAGACCTGATGGTTTCTGATGCTCAGCTTTGACCTTAGAACACGTCAAACATTCTCCTACGTATTTAGCAACATCGGCTTTCATACCCGGCCACCAAAAATGTTTCTTGAGATCCTTGTACATCTTCCCCGTTCCAGGATGTATTGAGTATCTGGTTTTATGAGCTTCTCTAAGTACCATTTCTCTCATATCTCCAAATTTTGGTACCCAAATCCTTTCAGCCCTATACCGGGTTCCGTCTTCCCGAATATTAAGATGCTTCTCCGATCCTTTGGGTATTTCATCCTTTAAATTTCCCTCTTTTAAAACTCCTTGTTGCGCCTCCTTTATTTGAGTAGTAATGTTATTATGAATCATTATATTCATAGATTTTACTCGAATGGGTTCTCTATCCTTCCTGCTCAAGGCATCGGCTACCACATTTGCCTTCCCCGGGTGGTAACGAATCTCAAAATCGTAATCATTCAATAATTCAATCCACCTACGCTGCCTCATATTCAGTTGTTTCTGATTAAATATGTGTTGAAGACTTTTGTGGTCGGTATATATAATACTTTTGACCCCATATAAGTAGTGCCTCCAAGTCTTTAATGCAAAAACAACCGCGCCTAATTCCAAATCATGCGTCGTATAATTTTGTTCGTGAATCTTCAATTGTCTAGATGCATAAGCAATCACCTTCGTTCGTTGCATTAATACACAACCGAGACCTTGCTTTGATGCATCACAATAAATCACAAAATCATCATTCCCTTCAGGCAATGACAATATAGGTGCCGTAGTTAGCTTTTTCTTCAATAACTGAAACGCTTTCTCTTGTTCATCATCCCATTCAAATTTCTTCCCTTTATGCGTTAATGCAGTCAAGGGTTTTGCTATTCTGGAAAAGTCTTGGATGAACCTTCTGTAGTAACCAGCTAGTCCTAAAAATTGGCGTATGTGTTTCGGAGTTTTCGGGGTTTCCCACTTTTCAACAGTTTCTATCTTTGCCGGATCCACCTTAATACCTTCTTTGTTCACTATGTGACCGAGGAATTGAACTTCTTCCAACCAAAATGCACACTTTGAAAACTTAGCGTACAATTCTTCCTTCCTCAATACTTCTAACACCTTTCTCAAATGTTCACCGTGTTCTTGGTCATTCTTTGAGTAAATAAGTATGTCATCAATGAAAACAATGACAAACTTGTCAAGGTATGGTCCACACACTCGGTTCATAAGGTCCATGAACACAGCTGGTGCATTAGTTAAACCAAACGGCATGACCATAAACTCGTAATGACCGTAACGTGTTCTGAAAGCAGTCTTTGGAATATCATCTTCTTTCACCCGCATTTGATGATACCCGGAACGTAAGTCAATCTTTGAATAAACAGACGAGCCTTGTAGTTGATCAAATAAGTCATCGATTCTCGGTAGTGGGTAGCGGTTCTTGATGGTAAGTTTGTTCAACTCTCGGTAGTCGATACACAACCTGAATGTACCATCTTTCTTCTTGACAAACAAAACAGGAGCTCCCCACGGTGATGTGCTTGGTCGAATGAAACCACGCTCTAAAAGTTCTTGTAATTGGCTTTGCAGTTCTTTCATCTCGCTGGGTGCGAGTCTGTAAGGAGCACGAGCTATTGGTGCAGCTCCTGGTACAAGATCTATTTGAAATTCAACGGATCGATGTGGGGGTAATCCCGGTAATTCTTTCGGAAATACATCGGGAAATTCTTTAGCAATGGGAACATCATTGATGCTCTTTTCTTCAGTTTGTACTTTCTCGACGTGTGCTAGAACAGCATAGCAACCTTTTCTTATTAGTTTTTGTGCCTTCAAATTACTAATAAGATGTAGCTTCGTGTTGCCCTTTTCTCCGTACACCATTAAGGGTTTTCCTTTTTCTCGTATAATGCGAATCGCATTTTTGTAACAAACGATCTCCGCTTTCACTTCTTTCAACCAGTCCATACCGATTATCACATCAAAACTCCCTAACTCTACTGGTATCAAATCAATCTTAAATGTTTCGCTAACCAGTTTAATTTCTCGATTCCGACATATATTATCTGCTGAAATTAATTTACCATTTGCTAATTCGAGTAAAAATTTACTATCCAAAGGCGTCAATGGACAACTTAATTTAGCACAAAAATCTCTACTCATATAGCTTCTATCCGCACCCGAATCAAATAAAACGTAAGCAGATTTATTGTCAATAAGAAACGTACCCGTAACAAGCTCCGGGTCTTCCTGTGCCTCTACCGCATTAATATTGAAAACTCTTCCACGGCCTTGTCCATTCGTGTTCTCCTGGTTCGGGCAATTTCTAATAATGTGGCCTGGTTTTCCACATTTATAACAAACTACATTGGCATAACTTGCTCCGACACTACTTGCTCCGCCATTACTCGTTCCGACACCATTTGTTCCTTTCGTTCTATTAACCCCTGGTCCGTAGACCTCACACTTCGCCGCGCTATGACCATTTCTTTTACACTTGTTGCAAAATTTGGTGCAGAACCCCGAGTGATTCTTTTCACACCTTTGGCATAGTTGCTTCTGATTGTTGTTGTTGTTGCGGTTATTATTGTTGTTGGGATGATTGTTGTAGTTGCTGTTGTTGTTGTTGTTGTTGTTGTTGTTGTTGTTGTTGGGCCGTTTGTTGTAGTTGCGATTGATGTTGCGATTGTTGGGATAATTGTTGCGATTATTGTTGTAATTGCTGTTGTTGTTGTATTGGTGATTCTTATCACCGTTTTCCTCCCACTTTCTTTTGACTTGCTTCACATTGGCCTCTTCAGCAGTCTGTTCTTTAATTCTTTCTTCAATCTGGTTCACTAGTTTGTGAGCCATTCTACATGCCTGTTGTATGGAGGCGGGCTCGTGTGAACTTATATCTTCTTGGATTCTTTCCGGTAATCCTTTCACAAACGCGTCGATCTTCTCTTCCTCATCTTCGAATGCTCCCGGACACAATAGGCACAATTCTGTGAATCGTCTTTCGTACGTGGTAATATCAAATCCTTGGGTTCGTAACCCTCTAAGTTCTGTCTTGAGCTTATTGACCTCGGTTCTGGGACGGTACTTCTCGTTCATCAAGTGCTTGAATGCTGACCACGGTAGTGCGTACGCATCATCTTGTCCCACTTGCTCTAGATAGGTATTCCACCATGTTAACGCAGAACCTGTGAAGGTATGCGTAGCGTACTTCACTTTGTCCTCTTCAGTACACTTACTTATGGCAAACACCGATTCAACCTTCTCGGTCCACCGTTTCAATCCGATCGGTCCTTCGGTTCCATCAAATTCCAAAGGTTTGCAGGCAGTGAATTCTTTGTAGGTGCATCCTACACGATTTCCTGTACTGCTAGATCCAAGGTTATTGTTGGTATGTAGCGCAGCCTGTACTGCGGCTATGTTTGAAGCTAGAAAAGTACGGAATTCCTCTTCATTCATATTCACGGTGTGTCGAGTAGTCGGTGCCATTTCCTTCAAAATAGTTAAATGGAACAAGTTAATCATACAGAATATTAAGAGTAGTTAATAGTATTTCGTAGCATAATATGAACTCATTTATAAAAGCTTTTTCTTCATATTAGCGTTTTATAAGTTTAAATTCGGGTAGTACCTACCCGTTAAGTTCATACTTAGTAGCTAATATACAATTCAACTACTACAATTCTATATGAAAAACTGATTATAATAATATTTCGCGTTCAAACTTTTATACAATATTTTACAAACTTACAATACCGCTTATTTTACATAATGCATGAAATATAGCACACAATAACTTTGATACAAGATAGTTGTGAAGACAATTCTAGCTAGTACACAAGTCGTTCAGCAAAGGCAATAAATACACGTAATTCATACGTCCAGAAACAAGTCATGCATTCTGGTTTTACTAGGACTACTTCCCATCCTTGGTCTTGTGCAACATAACCGTTATGGCCGTTGATAAGACAGCGTGTTGTAACGTCATCAAAGGGACGAGGGTTACGTAATGTCCAACAGTCCCGTAATAATCTAAAAACCTCATTTCTTACCCCAATTACCGACTCCGTCACTTGTGGAAACGTTTTGTTTAATAGTTGTAGCCCGATGTTCTTATTCTCACTTTGGTGAGAAGCGAACATTACTAATCCGTAAGCATAACATGCTTCTTTATGTTGCATGTTAGCCGCTTTTTCTAAATCACGAAGTCCAATATTCGGATATATTGAGTCAAAATAATTTCTTAACCCGTTGCGTAAAATAGCATTTGGGTTCCCCGCAATATATGCGTCAAAGTAAACACATCGTAACTTATGGGTTTCCCAATGTGATATCCCCCATCTTTCAAACGAAAGTCTCTTATAAACCAAGACATTCTTGGAACGTTCTTCGAATGTCTTACAAACTGATCTCGCCTTAAATAGTTGTGCCGAAGAATTCTGGCCGACTCTAGACAAGATTTCATCAATCATGTCTCCGGGTAGGTCTCTTAAAATATTGGGTTGTCTATCCATTTTGTATTTTTAAACTGTAAAATAGACAAGAGTTAGATTCATAAAAAAAAATACTTATTAATACAAGCAATTTTTACATATATCATAAAGCATAAGAACACTATATTCCATATATTACACCACACGAATACAACTATCTTATTCCGACTCGCTCGTTTCTTCTTCTTCGGTTTTGGTTCGTTTTGCCAAGTTTCTAGGGATATATGATGTTCCCCTAATACGAGCCGTCGTTGTCCACATTGGTTTAGAAAAACCTGGTGGTTTAGAGGTTCCCGGGTCATTGTTACAACTTAAGGACTTCGGGGGTTGACGATACATATAAAGTTCATCGGGGTTGGAATTAGATTTCTCTATTTTTATGCCCTTTCCCTTATTATTTTCTTTTGCCTTTTTAAATTCAGTTGGGGTAATTTCTATAACATCATTGGAATTCTCGTCGGAATCCGATTCATCGGAGAATTGGTAATCCTCCCAATATTTTGCTTCCTTGGCGGAAACACCATTGACCATAATTAACTTTGGTCGGTTGGTTGAGGATTTTCTTTTACTTAACCGTTTTATTATTTCCCCCACCGGTTCTATTTCTTCATCCGGTTCCGATTCTTCTTCCGGTTCCGATTCTTCTTCCGGTTCCGACTCTTCTTCCGGTTCCTTTTCGGGAACTTGTGAATCAGTCCACAAATCATTCCAATTTACATTTGACTCTTCATTATTATTAGGTGAGTCAATGGGACTTGTTCTAGAGGTAGACATCTATCACATAATATCAAACACGTTAAGAGATTAATATATCACATAATATTCATATGTTAAAAATATATAGTTTCCAACAAAATTTGTTAAGCAATCATTTTTCAAGTAAACACGGTCGAAGTCCAGACTCACTAATGCATCCTAACAAACTCGATAAGACACACTAATGAAAAATTCTGGTTCTCTAAGACCAACGCTCGGATACCAACTGAAATGTCCCGTTCTTATTGATTAAAAACGTTCCATATTAATTGATTTCGTTGCGAGGTTTTGACCTCTATATGAGACGTTTTTCAAAGACTGCATTCATTTTAAAACAAACCATAACCTTTATTTCATCAATAAAGGTTTAAAAAAAACTTTACGTAGATTATCAAATAATGATAATCTAAAATATCCTGTTTACACACGACCATTACATAATGGTTTACAATACAAATATGTTACAACAAAATAAGTTTCTTGAATGCAGTTTTTTACACAATATCATACAAGCATGGACTCCAAATCTCGTCCTTATTTAAGTATGCGACAGCGGAAGCTCTTAATAATCACCTGAGAATAAACATGCTTAAAACGTCAACAAAAATGTTGGTGAGTTATAGGTTTAACCTATATATATCAAATCATAATAATAGACCACAAGATTTCATATTTCAATACACATCCCATACATAGAGATAAAAATCATTCATATGGTGAACACCTGGTAACCGACATTAACAAGATGCATATATAAGAATATCCCCATCATTCCGGGACACCCTTCGGATATGATATAAATTTCGAAGTACTAAAGCATCCGGTACTTTGGATGGGGTTTGTTAAGCCCAATAGATCTATCTTTAGGATTCGCGTCAATTAGGGTGTCTGTTCCCTAATTCTTAGATTACCAGACTTAATAACAAGGGGCATATTCGATTTCGATAATTCAACCATAGAATGTAGTTTCACGTACTTGTGTCTATTTTGTAAATCATTTATAAAACCTGCATGTATTCTCATCCCAAAAATATTAGATTTTAAAAGTGGGACTATAACTCACTTTCACAGATTTTTACTTCGTCGGGAAGTAAGACTTGGCCACTGGTTGATTCACGAACCTATAACAATATATACATATATATCAAAGTATGTTCAAAATATATTTACAACACTTTTAATATATTTTGATGTTTTAAGTTTATTAAGTCAGCTGTCCTCGTTAGTAACCTACAACTAGTTGTCCACAGTTAGATGTACAGAAATAAATCGATAAATATTATCTTGAATCAATCCACGACCCAGTGTATACGTATCTCAGTATTGATCACAACTCAAACTATACATATTTTGGAATCAACCTCAACCCTGTATAGCTAACTCCAACATTCACATATAGAGTGTCTATGGTTGTTCCGAAATATATATAGATGTGTCGACATGATAGGTCGAAACATTGTATACGTGTCTATGGTATCTCAAGATTACATAATATACAATACAAGTTGATTAAGTTATGGTTGGAATAGATTTGTTACCAATTTTCACGTAGCTAAAATGAGAAAAATTATCCAATCTTGTTTTACCCATAACTTCTTCATTTTAAATCCGTTTTGAGTGAATCAAATTGCTATGATTTCATATTGAACTCTATTTTATGAATCTAAACAGAAAAAGTATAGGTTTATAGTCGGAAAAATAAGTTACAAGTCGTTTTTGTAAAGGTAGTCATTTCAGTCGAAAGAACGACGTCTAGATGACCATTTTAGAAAACATACTTCCACTTTGAGTTTAACCATAATTTTTGGATATAGTTTCATGTTCATAATAAAAATCATTTTCTCAGAATAACAACTTTTAAATCAAAGTTTATCATAGTTTTTAATTAACTAACCCAAAACAGCCCGCGGTGTTACTACGACGGCGTAAATCCGGTTTTACGGTGTTTTTCGTGTTTCCAGGTTTTAAATCATTAAGTTAGCATATCATATAGATATAGAACATGTGTTTAGTTGATTTTAAAAGTCAAGTTAGAAGGATTAACTTTTGTTTGCGAACAAGTTTAGAATTAACTAAACTATGTTCTAGTGATTACAAGTTTAAACCTTCGAATAAGATAGCTTTATATGTATGAATTGAATGATGTTATGAACATCATTACTACCTTAAGTTCCTTGGATAAACCTACTGGAAAAGAGAAAAATGGATCTAGCTTCAATGGATCCTTGGATGGCTCGAAGTTCTTGAAGCAGAATCATGACACGAAAACAAGTTCAAGTAAGATCATCACTTGAAATAAGATTGTTATAGTTATAGAAATTGAACCAAAGTTTGAATATGATTATTACCTTGTATTAGAATGATAACCTACTGTAAGAAACAAAGATTTCTTGAGGTTGGATGATCACCTTACAAGATTGGAAGTGAGCTAGCAAACTTGAAAGTATTCTTGATTTTATGAAACTAGAACTTTTGGAATTTATGAAGAACACTTAGAACTTGAAGATAGAACTTGAGAGAGTTCAATTAGATGAAGAAAATTGAAGAATGAAAGTGTTTGTAGGTGTTTTTGGTCGTTGGTGTATGGATTAGATATAAAGGATATGTAATTTTGTTTTCATGTAAATAAGTCATGAATGATTACTCATATTTTTGTAATCTTATGAGATATTTCATGCTAGTTGCCAAATGATGGTTCCCACATGTGTTAGGTGACTCACATGGGCTGCTAAGAGCTGATCATTGGAGTGTATATACCAATAGTACATACATCTAAAAGTTGTGTATTGTACGAGTACGAATACGGGTGCATACGAGTAGAATTGTTGATGAAACTGAACGAGAATGTAACTGTAAGCATTTTTGTTAAGTAGAAGTATTTTGATAAGTGTATTGAAGTCTTTCAAAAGTGTATAAATACATATTAAAACACTACATGTATATACATTTTAACTGAGTCGTTAAGTCATCGTTAGTCGTTACATGTAAGTGTTGTTTTGAAACCTTTAGGTTAACGATCTTGTTAAATGTTGTTAACCCAATGTTTATAATATCAAAAGAGATTTTAAATTATTATATTATCATGATATTATGATGTACGAATATCTCTTAATATGATATATATACATTAAATGTCGTTACAACGATAAACGTTACATATATGTCTCGTTTCAAAATCATTAAGTTAGTAGTCTTGTTTTTACATATGTAGTTCATTGTTAATATAATTAATGATATGTTTACTTATCATAATATCATGTTAACTATATATATAACCATATATATGTCATCATATAGTTTTTTTACAAGTTTTAACGTTCGTGAATCACCTGTCAACTTGGGTGGTCAATTGTCTATATGAAACATATTTCAATTAATCAAGTCTTAACAAGTTTGATTGCTTAACATGTTGGAAACATTTAATCATGTAAACATCAATCTCAATTAATATATATAAACATGGAAAAGTTCGGGTCACTACAGTAGTCGCCAAAAGAGCTACGCCGATGTCCGAAGGAAACCATTAGAGTTTTAGATCGGGGACATGGTTATGTTAAAGGTGTCACCGTGGAAAGGTGTAATACGCTTCGGAAAAAGGGGTAAACTGAACCCAAGATATGTAGGCCCGTTCAAGATCATCGAACGCATTGGACCGGTAGCTTATCGACTCGAGTTACCGCAACAACTCGCCGGAGTACATAATACCTTTCACGTCTCAAACCTTAAGAAGTGTCTTGCAAAGGAAGACCTCACCATTCCTCTTGAAGAAATTCAAGTTGACGAGAAATTACAATTCATAGAAGAACCAGTCGAAATCATGGACCGTGAAGTTAAACGGCTCAAGCAGAGCAACATACCGATCGTTAAGGTTCATTGGAATGCTCGAAGAGGTCCTGAGTTTACTTGGGAACGAGAGGATCAGATGAAACAAAAGTATCCACATTTGTTTCCCGACGACGCAAAATAGGTACAATTTTAAAATTTCGGGACGAAATTTATTTAACGGGTAGGTACTGTAATGACCCGGACTTTTACGATTGATCTATACTTATAAGATTAATATTTACATAAATTAAACCTTACCAACATGATAAGCAATCCAAATTGTTGAGATTTATGTTTTTGAAAAGAGTTTTACACAACGTTTGACCGTCCAATTTGACCGATGATATCACGAACTATATAACATACGATAATTATACGTTTGTGTATATATACATATTTATATATATTTAACATGATCTAAGGATGGTTTAACATCTCATTTTGTACTAATCACAATGAGTTAGAAGTATATTTTGAAACTACTAACTTAAGTTTTCAAAACAATAACTATAGGTAACGTTCTTCGACATAAATACTTAAAACTTATAATGCTTACATGTATCGTATAGATATGTATTTTATCACTTTTAAAGGACTTACATACATAGAACAATATAAGTATATTTACAAAAGATAGCTATTTTTGAATCCTCGTTTCGTTTTCACAAGATTTCTACACGTATATCTAGGGTATATGTACCCGTATCATACCCAGCTTTTATACGTATTTACTATTGGTATATACACATCAAATCACCACCTAACTAGCCCTTGTTACTGCCCTAAGGTAGAGGTAATTACTTTTGTAAGATAGTATGACTAATTACATAAAATAACAACCTAAAATCTTGTCTTGGTTCCCCTTGATTCACGTTTTTTAAGAGCTAGGGGGGATCATCATTTTGATTCATTTTTACCTCAAATCTCTAGCTAAATACACACACACACACTTATAAAACCTAAACACCTTAACCATCTCAGCCCACAACCATGAAGATCTAGCTTCAAAAACATCACTTAATCACCATAAGAAAACATTTACAAAAACACTTCAAGAATCCTTCCAAGAACACAAGTTTACTTCCAATCTTTCATCCAACTCCACCACTCTTTTAGTTCTAGGTTTTTACTCCTATTTTACAGCAATCTTGTCCAAGTAACCTGAGGTAGTAACTTTGTTCATAACCTTATTCGATTCATATATATATAGCTATCTTATTTTATGGTATACAATTTTAACAACAAGAACATAGTTTGAATGATTTCAAACTTGTTTGCAAACTAAATAGATCCTTCTAACTTAACTTTTAAAATACTTCAAGACCTGTAATATATCATAAATATATGCTAATTTAACAAGGTATAACTTGGTTTTTCAAAGAACACCTTAAAAACTGAATTTACGACGTCGGAGTGCAACCGGGGGCTGTTTTGGGTTGGATAATTAAAAACTATTTTGAACCTAGAATTGGAGGTTTATTTTCTGGAAAAATGATATTTACTATGAATATGATAACACATAAAAATTTCATGATTTAACTCAAAGTATAAGTATTTTTAGAAAAATAATCATTTAATGTTGTTTGCATAAGGGAAAATGATTAACTTCATAAGTTTCACCAAAATTTGACCTATGACCTGTGATTTCGAATACAAACTAAGGTATTTGCAGTTCATATTCTTAAAGAAGGACTCGATCCAAGGAAGTGGCAAGTTGAACCAACGAAAACGGAGTTGTAACGAAGAAACTATGACCAAAACAAAATCGGATATCCAAAACTAGTTTAGCCACGAAAATAATTGGAGAAAATTAAATAAATCACATCTTTCAAAAATAACATGATATTTTATATATATGTACTCATAATTTAATTTTATATATTTCAGGAGCACCCGTAAACAATACGAGAAGATTAATCATAAGATCTCATGATTGTACGCAATACGTCTTCTAGACAATATAGGTACCATGGGTCAAGATTAATCCCGACCAATACGAATACGATGGGGGTTTTATTTATTTCGATGGGGGTTTTATTTATTTATTAAACACCTAAATATGAACCATTAAAATTAAATTGCTAACTATGGACTAAGAAGACATTAAAAGTATTATAAGTATATATACGTGACGATTGTTTAAAATGAAAATATATTGATATATTATATATGGATAGGTTTGTGATATCAACCGGAGACCAAGTCAAAATATATATATCTTCAAGGCAAAAGTGAGTATATAGTCCCACTTTTAAACTCTAAGTATTTCGGGATGAGAATACATGTATTTTATGTTTTACGTTATGGACACAAGTAACTGAAAAATATATTCTACGTTGAGTTGTACCACTGGCATACTTCCCTGTAGCTTGGTAACTACTATTTACAGCAGTATTGTAAACGCGAATCCTGTTGATAGATCTATCGGGCCTGACGACCCCAACCGGACTGGACGACCAGTATTCAACGGTTGCACAGTACTTCATTTCGTGACTACACTTGGTACGGTGTAGTAAGATTTCATAATAAAGGGAATATGCGACGTGATTAAATGTTAAGTATGGTTACCAAGTGCTCAACCACTTAGAATATTTTTATTAAAATGTTTACATATGAAATCTTGTGGTCTATATTTATATCGCTGCCGGCATTAAACCTATATCTCACCAACTTTATGTTGACGTTTTAAACATGTCTATTCTCAGGTGATAACTAAAAGCTTCCGCTGCAACATGTTGAATTTAAGCAAGATCTTGTGTACGCATATTTGTGTCAAAAACAAAACTGCATATCCGAGGAGTTGTAATGTAAAATATGCTAGAAATCGTATTATTATCATCACATGTAAAGTTTGTAAGTCTAAGATTATCGCTAAACGATAATCATCTTTATATTGTCTAAAGCTTGTATTAACATAAGAGTTATGGTTTGTAATGTAAAATAAATGCAGTTATTCTTTTAAAAATGTCGCATATAGAGGTCAATACCTCGCAATGAAATCATACGTTATCTAACTCGTTCTTATGGTTAAGGACGGGTTATGACACCCGTTAGCGGCCCATTGGCCTTTTCCCTCAAAACCCTAAAATTGCCTCTATAAATAGAGGCAAGGCTTCTACCCTAAAGACACATCTTGGAAGCTTAAACGCTCTCCTCTCCCTCTAGGGTTTTACCTACACCGTCGTGTAAGGTTTTTCCCTAAGCCGCCAGTCGACACGGCTCGATGGCGGCCAAACAGCCATAACCACCCTCCCGATATCATCATCTCGGCTAGGGTTATCCCAGTAACCGAACCGGAGGTTAAAGCCGCTGTACATAATAAACCCTCCTCCATTGCACTCAAGCGTATCTCTAGCATTCGGTGGAAATATGCTTGATCATCCTTGGTTCTTCCTCTGGGATTACAGAATCCATTTGCTTTGCTTCTTCTATGTGGGGATTTTGGATAGTATTACTTGGCAATCTTCCCTGCGGTCGGGTTTCAAGGCGTTGTGATAACTGTCCGAGCTGCGTTTCCAAACTTTTGAGCAGAGCCAATTGATTTCTCATTAGTATGTCCGTCTGATATTGTCTGGCTGCAGTTCTATGATTTAGCTATTGTTGTCCTTGAATGAACCGAGTTAATTGTTCATCAGCTCCGAGAGTGGGGTTGGCTGCTTTTGTAATCTGGGTGGTAGGGGAATTTTCCTCAACTGGGGGACCAGTGAGTGGAAGTGGCTGATCGTAGGTTAATTGAGATTGTTGGGCTGGGTAAGGTGGATAGCGATAGCGAAAAGGTTGATTGCTTCGCTGAAATTGATTAACCCTTGGTGGTTGATTAAATTCGGGATTTGGTGGTGTAATGACCCGGAAATTTCTGACCAAATTTAAACCTTATTCTTTATACGTTTCCGACATGATAAGCAAAATCTGTTATATTGAGTTTAGAAAGTTTGAAATCTCTATTCGGATAGCTAGTTACCCTTTGACCAAGCCTGACGATTCACGAACACTTATGTGCATATACAATATATACTTATTAATAGATAATGATAACAAAGTATTAAATATGTAATATTAGGTTTCGAAATAAAATTATTATATTTATCGGCGAAAGTAAAAGATAATATAATTTTATAAATATCTGAAACTGTCTTTGTCAAATTATTATTTTGATAAGAACAAAGGTTTTAACGTCATCTTAAAAGTTGTAAATTTTCTAAAAGCATTTTTACAAAGTGTAATTAATAATGGTCCGTGTTTTTACTAAAAATAAATATTTAAATAAAATGTGTTCATTAAATATATATATATATATATATATATATATATATATATATATATATATATATATATATATATATATATATATATATATATATATATATATATATATATATATATATATATATATATATATATATATATATATATATATATATATATATATATATATATATATATATATATATATATATTACAAAACGACTAAATACATTACAAAACGTTTTCGATTTAAAAAAATATATTTTGGAAAATAACTAGACTTTGATTTATATAAGTAAATGACCACAATGCTCCAAAGATTAAGTTATATTTTGAGTGGGTTAGTTTTCCATAGGTTTAAGTCTAATTTTTGATAAAGGTACGTGTTACTAAATATAAAAGGCTAGTTTTCTTAGCGTACGAAACTTTATTTGAAAAACCAGAACTGGGACTTTAGTCAAGTGACAACGTAAAAGTAATTTTTGTAAAAATTATATTTTTACCACTAACGTAAATAAAATATAATATTTAATTAATTATTTAAATTAAATAAATATAAATAATAATAAAAGATGTCGGCCGGATAAAACAAATGTAGGGAGTTGTTTTTGTCGAGAAGCGAGTTGCGGAGTAAACACCACAAAAGCCCCGCGAGTTGCGGAGTTACCGGACCCACAAACCAGTTTATAAAAACACAAATTTCAGCCAGTTTTCTTCATTTTAAAATAACGTACTCCGTAATATTTACTTATTATTATTATTATTATTATTATTATTATTAAGATTATAATTATTATTATTAAATCTTAGAATTTTTATTATTAGTATTATTTAGGATTAATATTGATCCTATAATTAGGAGTATTATTATTATTCTAAGACGGGGTTCTGCCCAAATGTTTTCAAAACAAGTATTATAAGCGGGATAGAGTTCAGGAATTATGGGTTATAGCTATGAAGGTTATGGGTAATGCTCGGAGGTTTTGCTCGTGAGTCAAACTAGTGTTTATCATCTCCGTGGTGTTTATATATCTTTCCTGCAATATTGAATCTCAATATTGATACGTGAGCACTCAAAACTTGACTTTTATTTATTATTAGTGTATCCCTGACTAGTGCTCGAGAAATTAGGAATATGCATGCTTTTATATTTATTTTTGTCAAAATAAATTTTAGGATAGATTCTGAATTAAATACTTCTGCGGTTAAAATAAGGTATATGATATATATATGTCATAACCCGTCCTTAACCATAAGAACGAGTTAGATAACGTATGATTTCATTGCTAGGTATTGACCTCTATATGCGACATTTTTAAAAGAACAACTGCATTTATTTTACATAACAAACCATAACTCTTATTTTTAATACAAGCTTTAGACAATATAAAGATGATTATCGTTTAGCGATAATCTTAGACTTACAAACTTTACATATGATGATAACAATACGATTTCTAGCATATTTTACAATACAACTCCTCGGATATGCAGTTTTGTTTTTGACACAAATATGCGTACACAAGATCTTGCTTAAATTCAACATGTTGCAGCGGAAGCTTTTAGTTATCACCTGAGAATAGACATGTTTAAAACGTCAACATAAAGTTGGTGAGATATAGGTTTAATGCCGGCAGCGATATAAATATAGACCACAAGATTTCATATGTAAACATTTTAATAAAAATATTCTAAGTGGTTGAGCACTTGGTAACCATACTTAACATTTAATCACGTCGCATATTCCCTTTATTATGAAATCTTACTACACCGTACCAAGTGTAGTCACGAAATGAAGTACTGTGCAACCGTTGAATACTGGTCGTCCAGTCCGGTTGGGGTTGTCAGGCCCGATAGATCTATCAACAGGATTCGCGTTTACAATACCGCTGTAAATAATAGTTACCAAGCTACAGGGAAGTATGCCAGTGGTACAACTCAACGTAGAATATATTTTTCAGTTACTTGTGTCCATAACGTAAAACATAAAATACATGTATTCTCATCCCGAAATACTTAGAGTTTAAAAGTGGGACTATATACTCACATTTGCCTTGAAGATATATATATTTTGACTTGGTCTCCGGTTGATATCACGAACCTATTCATATATAATTTATCAATATATTTTCATTTTAAACAATCGTCACATATATATACTTATAATACTTTTAATGTCTTCTTAGTCCGTAGTTAGCAATTCAATTTTAATGGTTCATATTTAGGTGTTTAATAAATAAATAAAACCCCCATCGTATTCGTATTGGTCGGGATTAATCTTGACCCACGGTACCGTGTTCTCAAATGACGTGTTGCGTACATAAAGTACCGGTGTTGTCAAATGACGTGTTGCGTACGTACATGAGGTCTTATGATTAATCTTCTCGTGTTGTTTACGGGTGATCCTGAAATATATAAAATTAAATTATGAGTACATATATATAAAATCTCATGTTATTTTAGAAAGATGTGATTTATTTAATTTTTCTCCAATTATTTTCGTGGCTAAACTAGTTTTGGATATCCGATCTTGTTTTGGTCATAGTTTCTTCGTTACAACTCCGTTTTCGTTGGTTCAACTTCCCACTTCCTTGGATCGAGTCCTTCTTTAAGAATATGAACTGTAAATACCTTAGTTTGTATTCGAAATCACAGGTCATAGGTCAAACTTTGGTGAAACTTATGAAGTTAATCATTTTCCTTTATGCAAACAACATTAAATGATTATTTTTCTAAAAATACTTATACTTTGAGTTAAATCATGAAATTTTTATGTGTTATCATATTCATAGTAAATATCATTTTTCCAGAAAATAAACCTCCGATTCAAGGTTCAAAATAGTTTTTAATTATCCAACCCAAAACAGCCCCCGGTTGCACTCCGACGTCGTAAATTCAGTTTTTAAGGTGTTCTTTGAAAAACCAAGTTATACCTTGTTAAATTAGCATATATTTATGATATATTACAGGTCTTGAAGTATTTTAAAAGTTAAGTTAGAAGGATCTATTTAGTTTGCAAACAAGTTTGAAATCATTCAAACTATGTTCTTGTTATTAAAATTGTATACCATAAAATAAGATAGCTATATATATATGAATCGAATAAGGTTATGAACAAAGTTACTACCTCAAGTTACTTGGACAAGATTGCTGTAAAAGAGAAGTAAAAACCTAGAACCAAAAGAGTGATGGAGTTGAATGAAAGATTGGAAGCAACTTAAGACATAAACTTGGAATGAAAGTTGTATTTTTGTAGTGTTTTTGTTTGATCTTGTTATGGTGGTGTTTAAGGTGATTCTTGAGAGGATTTTTGCTGGAGTTCTTAGAGAGACATGAGGCTAGTAAGTGTGTGTGTTTAGCTAGAGAAATGATTATAGAAGTTGAACCAAAATGAGGTGAGAATACCCCCATTAAAAACGTGAATGGGGGGAAACATGGACAAATTTCCAAGCTTGTAATCTTGTGTAATTAGTCATACAATCATACAAAGTAATTACCTTATACATAAGGCATGAACAAGGGCTGGTTGGTGGTGATTTGATGTGTATATACCAATAGTAAATACGTATAGAAGCTAGGTATGATACGGGTACATATACTCTAGATATACGTATAGAATTCTTGTGAAAACGGAATGAGAATTCAAATATAGCTATCTTTTATGAATATACTTATATGGTTTTATGTATTTAAGTCCTTAAAAAGTGATTAAATACATTACATATACGATATATGTATAAACATTATAGGTCATAAGTATTTATGTCAAATAACGTTATGTATGGTTATCGTTTTGAAAACTTAAGTTAGTAGTTTCAAAATATACTTATAACTTATTGTTATTAATACAAAATGAGATATTAAAACATCCATAAATCATGTTAAATATGTATATATACATATATATACACAAACGTATAATTATCATATATTATATAGTTCGTGATATCATCGGTCAAACTAGACGGTCAAACATTGTGTAAAACTCTTTTCGAAAACATAAGTTTCAACAATTTGGATTGCTTATCATGTTGGTAAGGTTTAATTTATGTAAATATTAATCTTATAAGTATAGATTGATCAAAAAAAGTCCGGGTCATTACAGTACCTACCCGTTAAATAAATTTCGTCCCGAAATTTTAAAATTGTACCTATTTTGCGTCATCGAGAAACAAGTGTGGATACTTTTGTTTCATCTGATCCTCTCGTTCCCAAGTAAACTCAGGACCTCTTCGAGCATTCCAACGAACCTTAACGATCGGTATATTGCTCTGCTTGAGCTGTTTAACTTCACGGTCCATGATTTCAACTGGTTCTTCTACGAATTGTAATTTCTCGTCAACTTGGATTTCTTCAAGAGGAATGGTGAGGTCTTCCTTTGCAAGACACTTCTTAAGGTTTGAGACGTGAAAGGTATTATGTACTCCGGCGAGTTGTTGCGGTAACTCGAGTCGATAAGCTACCGGTCCAATGCGTTCGATGATCTTGAACGGGCCTACATATCTTGGGTTCAGTTTACCCCTTTTTCCGAAGCGTATTACACCTTTCCACGGTGACACCTTTAGCATAACCATGTCACCGATCTGAAACTCTAATGGTTTCCTTCGGACATCGGCGTAGCTCTTTTGGCGACTACGGGCTGTTTTCAATCTCTCATTGATTTGTACTATCTTCTCAGTCGTTTCGTGTATGATCTCAGGACCAGTTAATTGTCGATCTCCTACTTCATTCCAACAAATAGGAGATCTACACTTCCTTCCGTACAATGCTTCGAATGGCGCAGCTTTAATGCTCGCATGATAACTATTATTATACGAGAATTCTGCTAATGGTAAATATTTATCCCATCCGTTTCCAAAATCGATCACACATGCCCTGAGCATGTCTTCAAGAGTCTGAATTTTTCTTTCACTCTGCCCGTCGGTTTGCGGATGATATGCGGTACTCATATCCAAACGAGTTCCTAGTGCCTCCTGTAGTGATTGCCAGAACTTTGAGGTAAATCTACTATCACGATCAGATATAATGGAAATAGGTATTCCATGCCTTGAAACTATTTCCTTTATATATAATCGTAATAATTTCTCCATTCTATCCGTTTCCTTTATAGGCAAGAAATGTGCAGATTTGGTAAGATGATCAACAATTACCCAAATGGTGTCGTATCCCCAGGCAGTCTTTGGTAACTTCGTGATGAAATCCATGGTAATACCATCCCATTTCCATTCTGGGATTTCTGGTTGTTGAAGTAATCCTGAAGGCTCCTGGTGTTCTGCTTTGACTTTGGAACAAGTTAAACACTCCCCAACATATGTTGCAACGTCTGTCTTTAAGTTAGGCCACCAATAATGCATCTTAAGATCTTGATACATCTTTCCAACTCCAGGATGTATCGAGTATCTTGTCTTATGTGCCTCATTCAATATCAACTTCCTTAATCCACCCAACTTTGGTACCCAAATACGGTTTGCAAAATATCGAATTCCGTCTTCCCGTATAACGAGTTGTTTCTCATACTTCTTCATTATTTCATTTCCTATGTTTTCTTTAGTAAGTGCTTCTCGTTGAACTTCTTTGATTTGTGAGTTGAGATTCATGCGAATTTTTATGTTCATCGCTCGTACTCGAATTGGTTCTCGTTCCTTTCTGCTTAGTGCGTCAGCCACCACAATCGCTTTCCCGGGATGATAACGAATTTCACAATCATAGTCATTTATTAACTCGACCCACCTACGTTGCCTCATGTTCAGCTGTTTCTGATCAAAAATATGTTGAAGGCTTTTATGATCAGTAAACACAGTGCATTTAACCCCATACAAGTAGTGTCTCCATATCTTTAATGCAAACACGACTGCTCCCAGTTCTAGATCATGCGTCGTATAATTCCGCTCGTGAATCTTCAATTGTCGGGATGCGTATGCAATAACTTTCTTCCGTTGCATAAGAACGCAACCAAAACCTTGTCGCGAAGCGTCACAATATATTTCAAAATCATCGTTCCCTTCTGGTAACGATAAAATAGGCGCCGTAGTCAACTTCTTTTTCAGTAATTGAAATGCACTCTCCTGCTCAGAGGTCCATTCATATTTCTTCCCTTTTTGCGTTAACGCTGTCAACGGCTTAGCTATTCGGGAAAAATCTTGAATAAACCTTCTATAATAACCGGCTAAACCCAAAAATTGACGTATCTGCATTGGTGTCTTAGGAGTCTCCCATTTTTCAATGGCTTCAATTTTTGCTGGATCAACCTGAATTCCTTTGCTACTAACAACGTGGCCAAGAAATTGCACTTCTTTCAACCAGAAAGCACATTTAGAAAATTTAGCATATAGCTGTTCTTTTCTCAACAACTCTAATATTAACCTTAAATGCTGCTCATGCTCTTGCTCACTCTTGGAATAGATAAGAATATCATCAATGAAAACAATAACAAACTTATCTAAATACGGACTACAAACTCGATTCATGAGGTCCATGAATACAGCTGGCGCATTTGTCAACCCAAACGGCATGACCAAAAATTCGTAATGACCATAACGTGTCCGAAAAGCAGTTTTCGGAATGTCCTCTTCTTTGACACGTAATTGATGATAACCCGATCTTAGGTCGATTTTCGAATAAACACATGATCCTTGCAGTTGATCAAATAAGTCATCAATTCTCGATAGTGGATACTGATTCTTGATAGTTAACTTATTTAATTCACGATAATCTATACACATCCTAAAAGATCCATCTTTCTTCTTAACAAACAAAATTGGAGCTCCCCACGGTGAAGTGCTTGGTCGTATGAATCCACGGTCCAGTAATTCTTTTAACTGATCTTGAAGTTCTTTTAATTCGGACGGTGCAAGTCTATATGGCGCACGAGCCACTGGTGCAGCTCCTGGTACTAAATCTATTTGAAATTCTACAGATCTAAATGGAGGTAATCCCGGCAACTCTTCCGGAAAAACTTCAGGAAAATCTCTTGCCACAGGCACATCATTGATGCACTTCTCTTTTTCTTTCTTTTAGACTTTATTAACATGTGCTAGAATAGCATAATATCCCTTTTCTAAACACTTCTTGGCTTTCAAACAGCTAATGAGTTTTAGCTTTGAATTACCCTTCTCTCCATAAATCATCACCGGCATTTTATTCTTACAAGGAATACGAATTGCCTTCTTGGCACACACAACTTCAGCTCCTACTTTGGACATCCAGTCCATGCCAACTATTACATCAAAACTTCCTAATTCTACGGGTATCAAGTCTATTTTAAACGTTTCTCCGGCTAAATTTATTTTACAATCACGACAAATTTTATCGGCTTTAATTAGTTTACCATTAGCTAACTCAATCATGTACTTAGCATCTAGAGGTAATGATGAACAATTCAATTTAGTGTAAAAATTTCTACACACGTAACTTCTATCGGCACCAGTATCAAATATAATAGATGCTGATAAGTTATTAATGGTAAATGTACCCGTAACAAGCTCCGGGTCTTCACATGCCTCTCTAGCATTAATAATAAATGCTCTTCCACGTGCAGGTCCGATATTCTTCTCTGGATTCGGGCACTGGCTCTTATAATGACCCTGTTTCCCACACCCATAACAAGTAACAGTAGCCAAAGCAGTTCTATTTGCATTGGTGGCAGGAGTCTTGGTACCATTTGTATTTGTAACGAGAGCCCTACAATCTTCAGCAAGATGATCCTTTCGATTACATTTGTTGCATACCACATTACAGTAACCAGAGTGATGTTTGTGGCATCGGTTGCATAAAGGATTTTGTCCTTTATAACCAAAGCTTAAACCACTACCCGCACCTCGCGTGATTTCTTGTTTCTTAAAAGATTGTTGTTGGTTACCTCGATCATAATTTCCATTCCACCTTCTTTTGTTACCTGATACCTTCACATCAGTATTGGATACTTTCTTATCCATGATGACCTGATCCATTAGCTCGTTTGCCATGGTTATAGCTTCATGAATTGTCTTAGGTTTCGATGCTGTAACATTTGCCTTGACCTTTTTGGGCAACCCATCTTTGTACATTTCAATCTTCCGTTCTTCGGTTGGAACCAATTCAGGACATAGCAAAACTAATTCCATGAATCGCTGATTGTAGTTGGTGATTTCAGTACCAACAACCTTCAGGCTTTGTAATTCATCTTCCAACTTCCTAACCTCGTTCCTTGGACAATACTCGTTGATTAACATTATTTTGAATTCTTCCCATGGAGTATCATAAGCTGCATCTCCTCCTACAGCCTTCACATAATTTTTTCACCACGTGAGTGCACTATCTTGTAAAGTGCACGATGCATACTTGGTCATGTCCTTTTCAACACAACCACTGATTTTAAACACAGTCTCCATCTTTCCTATCCACCGGGTTAAACCGATCGGTCCTTCCGTTCCACTGAATGATGAGGGCTTGCAAGCTTGAAAAGTTTTGTAGGTGCATCCTACACGAGGATTTGGGTTAACTGCAGCAGCTCTTGCAGCCTCGACCCATAACATTCTGTCATTCACTCGCTGGTTGATGAATTCCTCGACTTCTTGTTCCGTCTTTCGATTCAATCGCGCCATATTCTTCTATAAGAATGAAAAGAAAATAATTATTCACATGGAATATTATAGATGTAGTGTATATTTACAGTACATTATAGCTTATTAATAATATGAACCAGGTATTATTATAAAAGCCTTTTCTTCTTATTAGCGTTTTATAATTATATCTAGGGTAATACCTACCCGTTAATGTTCATACTTAATAGCTTAGTACAGAACCAATTACTACCATCTAAATAATACTTAACCATGGAAAATTATTGCATTTCATACTTCACTATTTTACATATGCTTATCTTACATCGAACATTAAGCAAACCACACTAATAATATTATACAAAACATTATATGATCACATGGTTTAATACAGCAGCGCATCGTTTGGTCTATTTTCTAGGACGTTTAGGTTCAAGGAATCGCTTAACGCTTATCCTAGCTGTCTGCCTATATTTTAGCTGTGGGGCTGAAGAACTGGATGCCGGGATAGAACGAATAGGAATAGCGGGAATAGGGGTGGTAGTGTCTAGTGGAGTTGGTGCCACATCATCCTCACTAAACTCGGGATTTGAATTTTCTAATTCATTAGCCTTTTGTTTCTTTCCTAGTTCGAACTTGTCTTTCGTAATTTCCTGTATTTCTTCCTCGGGTTCACTTTCCTCCACGGGTTCACTTTCCTCCTCGGGTTCACTTTCCGGGTTCCCTATAGTTGGTTCATCCGGAATTTGTGAGTCTTCCCCAAAGATATCATTTTCGTCATCGGATAGGTTAATGACTGGAACACTATCTGAAGATTCTGGTTCGGAGTCGCTGAATGTGATAACAAGTTTTGAGCCCGACATCTATCACAGAACAACTAACCCATTAGTACTACATAATATTTACATATAAATTTTAACCAACAATGATAAGCAATGGTTTTTAAATCAGACCCGGTCAAAGTCCAGACTTACTAATGTATCCTAACGACTTATCAGTTAGACACACTAATGCAAACCTGGTTCGCTAAGACCACCGCTCTGATACCACATGTCATAACCCGTCCTTAACCATAAGAACGAGTTAGATAACGTATGATTTCATTGCGAGGTATTGACCTCTATATGCGACATTTTTAAAAGAACAACTGCATTTATTTTACATAACAAACCATAACTCTTATTTTTAATACAAGCTTTAGACAATATAAAGATGATTATCGTTTAGCAATAATCTTAGACTTACAAACTTTACATATGATGATAACAATACGATTTCTAGCATATTTTACAATACAACTCCTCGGATATGCAGTTTTGTTTTTGAAACAAATATGCGTACACAAGATCTTGCTTAAATTCAACATGTTGCAGCGGAAGCTTTTAGTTATCACCTGAGAATAGACATGTTTAAAACGTCAACATAAAGTTGGTGAGATATAGGTTTAATGCCGGCAGCGATATAAATATAGACCACAAGATTTCATATGTAAACATTTTAATAAAAATATTCTAAGTGGTTGAGCACTTGGTAACCATACTTAACATTTAATCACGTCGCATATTCCCTTTATTATGAAATCTTACTACACCGTACCAAGTGTAGTCACGAAACGAAGTACTGTGCAACCGTTGAATACTGGTCGTCCAGTCCGGTTGGGGTTGTCAGGCCCGATAGATCTATCAACAGGATTCGCGTTTACAATACCGCTGTAAATAATAGTTACCAAGCTACAGGGAAGTATTCCAGTGGTACAACTCAACGTAGAATATATTTTTCAGTTACTTGTGTCCATAACGTAAAACATAAAATACATGTATTCTCATCCCGAAATACTTAGAGTTTAAAAGTGGGACTATATACTCACATTTGCCTTGAAGATATATATATTTTGACTTGGTCTCCGGTTGATATCACGAACCTATTCATATATAATTTATCAATATATTTTCATTTTAAACAATCGTCACATATATATACTTATAATACTTTTAATGTCTTCTTAGTCCGTAGTTAGCAATTCAATTTTAATGGTTCATATTATTAGGTGTTTAATAAATAAATAAAACCCCCATCGTATTTGTATTGGTCGGGATTAATCTTGACCCACGGTACTGTGTTGTCAAATGACGTGTTGCGTACATAAAGTACCGGTGTTGTCAAATGACGTGTTGCGTACGTACATGAGGTCTTATGATTAATCTTCTCGTGTTGTTTACGGGTGATCCTGAAATATATAAAATTAAATTATGAGTACATATATATAAAATCTCATGTTATTTTAGAAAGATGTGATTTATTTAATTTTTCTCCAATTATTTTCGTGGCTAAACTAGTTTTGGATATCCGATCTTGTTTTGGTCATAGTTTCTTCGTTACAACTCCGTTTTCGTTGGTTCAACTTGCCACTTCCTTGGATCGAGTCCTTCTTTAAGAATATGAACTGTAAATACCTTAGTTTGTATTCGAAATCACAGGCCATAGGTCAAACTTTGGTGAAACTTATGAAGTTAATCATTTTCCTTTATGCAAACAACATTAAATGATTATTTTTCTAAAAATACTTATACTTTGAGTTAAATCATGAAATTTTTATGTGTTATCATATTCATAGTAAATATCATTTTTCCAGAAAATAAACCTCCGATTCAAGGTTCAAAATAGTTTTTAATTATCCAACCCAAAACAGCCCCCGGTTGCACTCCGACGTCGTAAATTCAGTTTTTAAGGTGTTCTTTGAAAAACCAAGTTATACCTTGTTAAATTAGCATATATTTATGATATATTACAGGTCTTGAAGTATTTTAAAAGTTAAGTTAGAAGGATCTATTTAGTTTGCAAACAAGTTTGAAATCATTCAAACTATGTTCTTGTTGTTAAAATTGTATACCATAAAATAAGATAGCTATATATATATGAATCGAATAAGGTTATGAACAAAGTTACTACCTCAAGTTACTTGGACAAGATTTCTGTAAAATAGAAGTAAAAACCTAGAACCAAAAGAGTGATGGAGTTGAATGAAAGATTGGAAGCAACTTAAGACAAAAACTTGAAATGAAAGTTGTATTTTTGTAGTGTTTTTGTTTGATCTTGTTATGGTGGTGTTTAAGGTGATTCTTGAGAGGATTTTTGCTGGAGTTCTTAGAGAGACATGAGGCTAGTAAGTGTGTGTGTTTAGCTAGAGAAATGATGATAGAAGTTAAACCAAAATGAGGTGAGAATACCCCCATTAAAAACGTGAATGGGGGAAACATGGACAAATTTCCAAGCTTGTAATCTTGTGTAATTAGTCATACAATCATACAAAGTAATTAAATTATACATAAGGCATGAACAAGGGCTGGTTGGTGGTGATTTGATGTGTATATACCAATAGTAAATACGTATAGAAGCTAGGTATGATACGGGTACATATACTCTAGATATACGTATAGAATTCTTGTGAAAACGGAATGAGAATTCAAATATAGCTATCTTTTGTGAATATACTTATATGGTTTTATGTATTTAAGTCCTTAAAAAGTGATTAAATACATTACATATACGATATATGTATAAACATTATAGGTCATAAGTATTTATGTCAAATAACGTTACGTATGGTTATCGTTTTGAAAACTTAAGTTAGTAGTTTCAAAATATACTTATAACTTATTGTTATTAATACAAAATGAGATATTAAAACATCCATAAATCATGTTAAATATGTATATATACATATATATACACAAACGTATAATTATCATATATTATATAGTTCGTGATATCATCGGTCAAACTAGACGGTCAAACATTGTGTAAAACTCTTTTCGAAAACATAAGTTTCAACAATTTGGATTGCTTATCATGTTGGTAAGGTTTAATTTATGTAAATATTAATCTTATAAGTATAGATTGATCGAAAAAAATCGGGTCATTACAATATATTTTTGGAAAGGTGGCGAAAAATTATAAACTTTTCATTTAGATATCGAATGGATTTGACGGACGGATTAGAAGTTATAGTCAATTGAATTTTTGTATTAATTATTAAAAATGGTTATTTTTATTACTACGACGTCGTTATAATTATCTAACTATTATCATTAAGGTTATTATTATTATTATTATCATTATTAGTATTATTATGATTATTATTATTAATAATTAAAAATAATTTATATGAATTATTAAGTTATTATTTTAAACGTAATTAAAATATTATTGAAACTATAAAATTATTATTTGGATCACTATTATTATTAAAACTATCAATTTATAATTTTTATCACCGTTATTATCTTTAACATTAAAATTTATATACTTATCAAAAGTATCACTTTAAAAGAAATATTATTATTATAAAATATCATTTTTAATATCATTTAGTATATTTTTATATATATAGTTTTATTTATTACTAAATGAATTATATTATTATTTATAATAAATTTTGTAGAAATATTTAAAAATACAAAACAACAATATTTAACCATGTGTAAATTTTTGGAAATCATTTAAGTCAAATGAATTTTTATTAACTTTTACATATTAGTCTCGAGCATTAGGAATGTGGTACACAATGATTTGATCTTAATTGTTAAATAGACATTAATCAATATATAAATATATAATTAATTAGGTTCGTGAATCGAAGGCCAACCTTATAATTGATCAATGGTGTTATATGTAATTTTACTATAAAATACAGTATGGTGAGTATATAGTCCCTTTTTAAACTCTAAATATTTTGGGCTGAGAATACATGCGCTATTTTTATAAATGATTTACGTTATGGACACAAGTGATCAAAAATATATATATTCGAGGATGGGTTGTGTTATTGGCATACTTCCCTGTAGCTTGGTAACTACTATTTACATGTGGTATTGTAAATGCGAATCCTGTTGATAGATCTATCGGGCCTGACAACCCCAACCGGGCTGGACGACCAGTTCTAAACAGTTGCACAGTACTTCGTTTTGTATACTACACTTGGTATGGTGTAGCGATGTTATATGAAAGGGAATATGCGACGATGATTAAATGTTAAGTATGGTTACCAAGTGCACAATCACTTAGAATATTTTTATAACGCTTATGAATATGAAATCTTGTGGTCCATGGTTATTACGTTGCTAGCATCAAACCTATATATCTCACCAACTTTATGTTGACGTTTTAAAGCATGTTATTCTCAGGAATTAAAGAAACCTTCCGCTGTGCATTAGCTCATACTAAGGATACTACTTGAGGTCATTAAGGACATATATCAAAAGGCGTTGCATTTGAGTCATTGAAGTTCATAGAGATTATTATTGAGTAAATGGCGGTTTAGGTCATTTGAATATTATGAAATGTTAGGCGAATATGTCAATTCTTGATGTAATGATAGATTGCCTTTTAAGAATAAATGCAACGTTTGTAAAATGTATCATATAGAGGTCAAGTACCTCGCGATGTTATCAACTATTATAATTCGTTTGTAATCGATATGGACTTCGTCCGGATGGATTAGTTCGAGTTGTTTCAGGTGGACGAGCTGGGTATTGAACGTAACAGACTGAACCGTCAGGATTCTCATACTCAACTTGATATTCTTCAGTGGGTTGCGGGTTGGTACAATTTACACAAGCCTGAGCTTGGTTAACCTGCTGCGGTTGCGTCTTCAATTCTCCTAGCTGCTTAGCAAGAGATTCCATCTTATCTGTGAGGGATTTGATGGCCTCCGTTTGATTGTTAAGTGCGGAGAGTGGGGCAGATGATGAAGTTGTTTCACCACTGTTCCAGTCATGATGATGCATCGTCATGTTCTCGAGCAATTCCCATGCTTCATCTGCGGTTTGGTTCATCAGATTCCCATGAGCTGCTGCATCGATCATCGTCCTATGATTTACTATAAGACCATTGTAGAAGGTACAGATTTGGGCTGACCGTTCCAACTGGTGATTAGGGCACTTCTTCAGCAGGGTTTTGAAACGTTCCCATGCGGTGTAAAGAGATTCATCATAACTTTGTTTGAAGTTAATGATGTCATTCTTTAGCTTGGTTTGTTTAGAAGGAGGGAAATATTTGGTTAGGAATTTAGTAGCCATCTCCGTCCATGACGTGATGGAATCTTTTTCCAGTCCTTCAAACCAGGTTTGAGCATGATGAGTGAGAGAATAGGGAAACAAGTATAGCCGGACTATATCTTGTCCTATCCCTGGCTGTTTGTAGGAGTTCGAAAGAGATATGAGTTTATCAAGGTGAGAATTAGGATCGTCATTCGGTAATCCATGAAACTGACAGCTATTTTGGATGAGCTGGATGATGTGATGTTTTAACTCGAACGAGTGTCCTTGAATCTTTGGAAATCTGATTGGTCCTCCTCGACCTTCAATCGAGGGTTTGGTATTTTCTGCTAAAGTAACGTGTAACGCCATTTGGTTTCTGATTCTTGCTTCCTTGCATGCTTTAGAGATTATTGCATCTGGATCAGGTACGAATAACAACTGTCCTGGTCTAGATCGGGTTTGGGTCATACACTGGGTATGCCTTTTTGTTTTAATTTTTCGCAAATAAACTAAATTATAAATAAACTAAACTAATTTAATCTAATCTAGGATAATTTTAATCTAAGGAAACCTAAATTAAGCTAAGGTAATCTATGGTTATCTAAGGTAATCTAATCTAAAGTAATCTAATTTAATTAACTAACTACCTACGGTGGAATATGTTTTTGGTTGTGTCTACTTATTCCCTGGTATTTTGGTAACAAAGCTCCGCTCAAACTATTCAACAAACCAAGTGGCCAGGCCGACTACGGAGAGGCAGGATCCTTTTGGTCCCAATATAATTGGCGACTGTTCGGAAAATCCAATAACCAAGTCCGTGTATAATTGTCTTTCTTAGACACCACTAAATGCTTGTGAATAAGTTTGATTGAAACAGTATTACCTGATACCAGTTCCCCGGCAGCGGCGCCAAAAACTTGGTATTTCTCCTGATATGGCTGAAACGGAGGGTTTTATTTGCGCGGTGTCGTCAGGCCGCGGCTCGCCAGAATCAGCCACTCGTGGGAGAGGGTACTTGTTTTAAATTTATATTTAGCGGGGCCTAAATCTTACTACTCCTTATAAGTAAGGGAAGTATGACCTAGGGTCGTATTATTGAGATATCAGTAACATCGAACCTATATTGTGACCTAAGATAGTTAGGGAGTAGTGAATATTTATTTTGGGATTTTCTAATTTATAAGACAGATAAAGTAAATGCGATAAAATTTGTAATTCAGATAAGGTTAAAGTAAGTGCATACTATGACTTCATCAGTTATTCTGCCGAGATTATGGAATGCTGGCTCATGAATAGGCAGAGGCCTTGTATTCATTACACTAGTCCTAAACGCCCCTGTCATAAGACATGTCACTGGGTAATGCGTTAGGCTTGAAGATTCTGAATAGACAGCAACGTCCATTACCCCCGACGCCCGTGCAGTCTGACTACATGCATACACGTTCAGACGGCTCATCTAATTGAGCGACTCGGTTGGGTGACGTATTAACATTCCAAAATGGTCTAAACTTTCTTAAGCATAATAGAATTCTTGGTTTACCATATTCGAGAGACGTGATTAATGATACGCATATCCGCATAGCTATGCGGATTGTGCATCCAAAGTCCTAAACCACACAAGTTGCCACATAAAGCATGTGGCACGGGTATAGACGCACATAGTGCGCCTATACCATCTGTTGCGAGTTTCGTATACTTGCACAAGGGTCCGGTATGTTCTAGAAGAATATATGATATATTTAATTCGAATTCTCTTCCTTAAATAACGAGAGTTAGTTAGGGACGAGATTGCATTTAATTCGGTAAGGGATTCTACCGAAACCCTAATTTGTGAGACTATAAATACATAGCTCATAAAAACCCTACACAACAACACACACGATTACTCGTTTACTCATACGTAAACAAGAGCATACAAATCTCTACCGTACGAACACAGTTTCTTACGATCGTTAAAGACTTTCAGGTATGTATTGAACTATAAAACCTTCATGTCTTTGGGCCACTCAACCTCGTACGCTAGATTGCTGGTGGACCCTCAAATCGGCCACCCTGTCGGGATCGAAACGATGCCGATATGGGTTATCCACGACTAAGCGTCGGAGGTTCGAATATTGATAGTCCTTAAACCCTATTATTGCACTCAAGCGTAGGTTCACCTTGACCTCGTGAAAATATGCTTGATCATTTGGCGCCATCTGTGGGACCGATTCTATGAGCAAGAAATAATAAAATTCATAATAAATACAATTTGTTTTTATAATTTCTATAAGATATTTTTTGTTCATATTAATCGGTCACTTTCAGGTTATTCACATATTTCAGATCAATGGCGGGCAACAAGGGCTCGGAACCAGCTTTCCAGGCATTCTCAGGTCAACGAACACCTGCACAAACATCAAAGCATGTATCTGTTACAGAGGGGGAAAAAGGCGTTAAAACCCACTTTGACAGAAGGTGTCCTGATAGGGCCAACGAATGCCGATGCAGAAAAAACTGTCCCTCCGACTACCGTAGGGGCAGAAAGCGAACAACTACAGGGCGGCAGAGACATATCTCCAGTCATAGAAACTGGCCACGTTCGCTTCAAAGACACCGAAACGGGACGAACAAAGTCTCCAGAAAAATCAAGTTTCGGGTCTCCAGACAATATGAGATATAAAGGAATGGACGACGAGTATGACTCCCCGCCAAGTGGCGCCCGGCTGACGACAAAAACCACGTATGTAGGAACAATCCCAATTATTACAACAGTGGAGCCGGAAACTCAAACCTTGAGGGTTACCCCGGCGAGTGCGCAAGAAGAAATTAGAAGATTGGAGTTGAGAAACCTAGATGGTTCATATATTACAGTAGCTCCACTTCAAGCAAAAATGACTTACGCACCAACCCAACCAAACGTGGGTGGGATAATGAGAACCCAACAACAAGGTGAAGAAGGGAGTGCGCCTTACGATCCGCTGGAGCCGAGCAGCTCAAATAATTTTATCTCACAATTGCAGCAAGTTGCGCCACCTCATCTAGCGCAAGCGCTCAATGATCCAGCACGGTTTCAAGAGTTTATGCAAAACTGGTTTGCGGTGATGCAAGGGCATAAAGCAAGACAGTCTTTAGAGGTAGCTCCCACTACAGAAAAATTCGCGGCACATATAGCGAATCATCCATTCCCACAAGCACCTGTAATACCGCTAAGTTGGAAGCTACGATGGGTTATCTGACCCTGGTGACTTCCTGCAAAGGTTTGAGGGAACGGCAAGAACGCACAACTGGGGAGACGAGGTGGCGTGTCATATGCTACCCATTGTGTTGCAAGGAGTAGCACGGGAGTGGTTCAATAACTTAACTCCCAGAAGCATAACGGGATACGTAGACTTACGGTCCCGATTTTTACTTAATTTTCATAGTTTGCGCGCACGCAGAAGAACGCATGTAGAATGCCACGACATAAAACAAAAACCCAAAGAATCCTTGGGTGAGGTTATTAATAGATACACCAAAGAAGTGGCTAAAATACCAGAACTACCAGAAAGTCAAAAGGTGTCAGGATTTATACACTGTCTGGATATGGAAAAACACTTATCCTTGTGGCAGAGGTTGCGAAGAAAAGTTCCGCAAACGTTTGCGGACGTAATAAAGGAGGCGCATGATTACATGCGGGCACAAGAAGATATAACACATAATTGTGGAAAGAGCTACCTAGGCAAGGGTAATAATGATGACGATCACTATCGTGATCAGGGCAGGAGTTCTGGATCTGGAAAGAGGCATAATAATAACAGCCCCCTCAAAGGTGGAAGCTATAGTAACAACAATAAGTACCGAAGGTACAACAACAGTAGAGGGGGTAGTAGCTACCGGAACAAGAGCGCTCATGATGATAATTATGCAATCATAAAAGATCTCAGTAAAACACCAAAGGAGATATTGGCAACTGAACCAGTATGCAAAAAGTTCGAAGCACCGACACCACTACCCGATTATGCAAAAAAGGACAAAACCAAATTCTGTGATTTTCATGATGATTTTGGGCACGAAACTAATAAGTGCAGGCAGTTAATTGAAAGGGTGGTCGCAGAACTAAAAAAGGGAAGGTTGCAGCATTTGAAGAAGTCGACTAAGGCAGAAAGTCAAAAGTCAAGACAGGAAAAAGAATTCCCATGGCAAAAGAAGAGCGAGCAAAAAGCAAAGGAAGCAGAAAAAACCATAAATATGGTAACAATTGAAAACGCGGTAGCAAACGTGAAGAAGGTTAGTAAATGGAGGCGAGTAGGAATCTCATTCAAAGCAAGTAATAAGGATTGGTTAAACAGGCCCGTGGTGGTTAAAGGGTACATTAAAAGTTGCGGTCAGGAACTTAAGGGATTGTGCGTAGATACTGGTTGCGGTACAGATGTGATGTATGAACACTGCTACATGTCGCTACCTATGATGATTAGGTCGCAGCTGAAAAGGGAAGCAGCTACTCTATTTGGTTTCGCTGGTGAAATGGTTCCCTCATTGGGAACGATTAAAATCAAGTTAGAACTGCGGGATGACATCGACGATAGAAAGAAAAGTGATGTGGAAGTTGAATTCGCTGTAGTCCAATCGAAAGCTGAGCACAATGCACTATTGAGTAGGAGCACTTTGCAAAAGTTAGGAGCCATACCATCGACAATACATGGCATGCTAAAATTCCCAACAAAAAAGGGGAATTGCAACCATAAGATCGGAAGGGAACGAGAAGAACAGAACGAGGACGAAAATGGGCATGCGGAAAGAAAAAACTACGCAGTTAAGCAAACAGAAAAAGATCGATGATATGTCGCGTTCACAGGTACGCAAGTTATTCAGTTAAATGTTCAATTGTTACAGTACGATAGTCACTTAAAAAGAGTGCTAATCAATATAAAAACTATGAGATAAAACACCTGTCTGTATTCAAAATTAAAAAATGATAACGGTTGAGATAAAACACTTAATCATCTAAGTAGGACGCATAAAAAGTATGTTGTGATTGCATGCTTTAAAAATATTATAAGATGCAGTGTTCCAAAAGGCTTAGAAAAACCGTTAAGACAAACCGAGAAGCAAAAAACTTTGCTGGTTTAAAAGAACAACGTCAACCAGGAAATAAGAAAGAAGCCGCATATGGAAAAGCGCAGACAACACCTAAAGCAAGCAAGTGGCAAGGTGCGATGCAAAATCCACAAGCGAGGGTGCGTGCACAGATAAAGCCCAAACACAGCTCGCGCGCAGTTAACATAATTGTAAAAAATGGCACGCCTAAAGAGCTCGATGTAAAACAAAACACGCGCACTCAGATATCAACTGAGATCATTCAAACATGGTCGTCAGGAATAGGTAAGTTGCACAAAAATGGCAACAATGTTTTTACCCTAATTAGAATTGAAATTTATTTTTGGACATTATGTCAACAGGAGGTTTATGGCGTTTAAAACATCGACAACCGAATGAAGGGTGGGCAAAATGCAATAGGCGTAAAAAACCCATCAAGATGGTCCATGAAAAAATAAATGAACACAAAAAAGGGTCAAAAGGAAAGAAGCCACGAAAGCAACGACGGGTTACAATACACGATGGCATTGCCATGTCAAAAGCGGTAAAAGAAGATAAAAACCCAAACAGTGATTGCGTGGCGAACAGCCCAGACGAAGCGTTATCTGGGAAATCCAATAAGGAGGGGCATGAAGGCTATAAAGAAAAATGACATGATGCGCCTCGCATGCATAAAAATAAGCGCAAAAGAACAAAAGATAGCAACAGTAGGATTGATCACCCGGATATCTGTTGAAACTTTGTTATGTTTTTTCCTGTCATTTGAGTTACTTTTTAATAAATTGAACCATGCAATTTAAGCCATTCATTTGTTCAAAGTGTTATTATATGCCTCTAAAGCTGCACAGGGATGCACTCCGAATCCCAAGTGGCATAGTTTAGTTTGGTTACTAATACTATTTTTAATGGTAACAGTAGTAAAACATTGGTTTGTTTCAAACGCTCGTATACCGCGCAAGACGGAGATTTGCAAAGTCATGACTATAAAATACAAGTTTGGTTACTTGTCCATTCCACGGACATTGGATTGTCCGGAAGACTCTTGAAATAAGCATTGGGTTGCTTATATAGACGGATTAGATATCGGTTTATCAATGCGTACACATAATTCAAGAGTATAATATATATAAGCATTGGTTTGCTTCAATAAATAAGAATAAAAAGATTATTTGCATATAGAAGGGTCGCTCCCGTCATATGCGAATAGCATTTGTTCCATTGCTATAGTGCGCATGCAAATATAAATATACCGCTTATGTAATTGCAAGATAAAAATGAAACGCATATAGCAAAATATATTTCAAAAGTTAATACACGATAAACAATATTCATATTAATGCCTTCAACAAATAGAAAATGTCTTATACTCAAACTACGTATAAGAAAAGGCAGGTGAAGATATACTCTTCCGCATATTGTTTAAAATAATTATTACCTAAACTAAGGGTGGCTTAATGGGAACGGTGCCCTACACTAAGGAGAATATACAATCCTCGCCCGCAGCGATTAGACGTATATCCCGCTTTGAAAATAAAAATACATAAATATAGATATAGGGATACGAAACCCTTAAACTACTAGGACCATCCCTCGCTGGCGAAAATACATCTCAGTGGGAAGCGGGCAATCACTGCCCCTCCAACCTACCACCTGCCAAATCATCGTCAACAATTTAACGAGAAGAAAATTCTTGATTCCTGACTAACTCTTCAAGACGGGAAATTCTCAGATTCGCCAAAGCCGCACAGGCTTCCGTCCACTTACCCTCAGCATCCTCAACAAGCTCATTTGAAATTGACACCGGAATAATATCCGGCACAGAGAGGTTTGATTTCACAATATCCCAAAAGCGCGATCGCTCAAACGCAAGTGCAGCAACTATAACTTTCCCAAACGGAACACGAACACTGGGGCAGGCTGTAATGTGCTTTGCAATCTCAGGAAGACCGGACCTTAGGGTCGAATACTCAGATTTCAGGTGGGTGCAATTGGTTTTCAAATCATCACGCTCATTGACAACTTTTTGGTGATCCGCATTCAAATCCTCGAGCTGCTTTTTAAGTTGACAGTTTTCAGAGGACGCAGTACCAAGTTGTAAAGATAGATGATTCACTTGCGATTCAAGCTCAGCGCGAACAGTGTCAGAACGCTTAATCTCATTCAACAATCGCTGGCACTCACCCTCCAGATGGGTATTCCTGTCTTCTAACTTCACACGAGCAGCAGCCTCATAATGGAGATGTTCCGAAATACGTTTCTTCTCAGCATCAAGCCTAGCAAACTCCCTTTGCTCACGGGACAGATGCTTATGACCAAGAACTATTGAATTGGACTTTTGTTTCAAACGACTGATATATTTAACAAGGTTAAACATGGTGGCTTGTGTGTCAACAAACAAATCTTCCTCGGGGGAAAGACCCTCAAACTTAGCAGCAAGATTGGAAGGAGCGCAGGCACCTAGATGAGAAAATTGTTGAGCAAAAGTGGGGATGGAGATCTTGAAATAATCCTCAAAATAATCTAGCTTCATCTCAGGGGATAAACTAAAACTGGTAGGAATATTCAGACGAGCGCGTTTGTTGCGGCTTGTATCAATTGAAGAAGCATCAGAATACAAATTGGTACGCCGTTGAAAGGGCGGAAGCTCGGATGAAACATTTGGATCTACAGTTGGTAGATGAGGCGCGGGAAAATGCGGAACAGTTTGGGATATTTGTGCTTCTGCAACAGGGGCGCGATTAGCTGATTGAACCTCTTGATCGGTTTCCATTGGCTCGCTAATATCTGCAACGCAAAATTTACAATTAAGTGTAATCACAACGATAATGAATGCAACAAAGAAATGTTATAAAGCGCACAAAAAGACACTAACCGATGATTGGCCTTTTTCTGGCCGCCTTTGAAGTCTCAATAGCAGGGGATCGTTGAATCTCGATGAATGAAGACACGTCAGTTTCTCTCTCTTGGCGTAGGCTGATGGTTCTACGCTTCGAGGTGGCGGGGGCAGCTGGGTTATTCGGAGCTTTGATAATTTCAGGGTGCGCATCAGAATCAGTATCGGGCAGATCTTTCTGCCCATAGACAACATCGTCAGCGGATTTCAACAGCATGAACTCGTTCAAGTCCATCTCTGCAAATACAAGAAGCGCATAAAAATAAAAGAAAAGGAATTAAACTTGCATATTATATAATGCAGGTATGAAAGGGATATACCCTTCTTATTCTTAATTATAACAGGACGTTTATCAGCGCGCGCCCAGTCGGTGGAAATGCAACCGATGACTAAGGGGACATTGTGATAAACACGAGACGGAAGCTGAAGGTTAAGGCAAGACTTATAAAATTTGTCCTCCTCAGTAGTCATTGGCAAAGGTTTGTTTTTCTCCCCTTTCTTGCCCGAGTACCAAATGAGAATGCTGTTAAACTTTTCGGAAATACAAGTAGCTTTAACAAAGAAAAAAGATTTTTTCCATGCCCCCTTTACACCCTGTTTTGGGGTCACACAAAATTTGACAACGTTGTCAAACGAGTACCAGCTCTCGTCGCTCATAGAGGCACGGAAAAGATTGGTAGAAATAGCCAAAGATGGCTTCTGACCGTTGGCGCGGCACCACATCTCAAAAATAGAAATACGATTGGCACCGTACGGGTGAAGTTGGCTAATGCCGATAGAATAGTGACGAAGAACGTCCATAAAGAAAGGGGTTGGTGGAATACGGGTGTTGCCGAGTTCCAGTACTTTCTCGTATACGGCAACCATCAATTCTGGTGGTTCATCGGCCGGTTGACCACTCAAAGGGGCAATAGGGGAAAATTGTTCCAGAGAAGGATATTTTTGAATGATTCGACGAATCTACGATTTGGTGATCGACGACTCTATATCCTTAACGTTCTTATCCGATGACATGATGGTTGGATGTAAAGAGTAAAAATGTAAATAAAAGATGGAAGGAAGAAAGAACGGACCTTTAAGTAAGTGATTAGGGACGGAAAATTGGCTGCCGGAATAAGAGCGGAATTTGAAATCAAAAGGAGCGTGTAAAATCCAAAAAGGGTAACTCACCTATTTTTAGGCAAGAAAAAGTGAAAATGACTTGAATTATTCTTCAGCGTACACGTGTCACAATCTACGGAAGATAACAACTGGCGTACAATAGCAATTCTAAGCAGTTACATACGCTGTCATCATTATCTTTAGGGTAAACAGTGACAACTGTCACCTCGGGTAAAGGAATTACAGTCGAAAGGACAATTTTTCAGCTACGCGAATATTTTGCATTTAATGTAAACGGCGGTTGGTTACACATACACGCATATAATGTTGTATGTATCTAGCAAATGCGTTGAAAAAACAATCATGAGATCCGAGGTAATCATTGATTATTATTCGGTGCTACTATTTTATTAGTTCGACGCCATACACTTATTGGCATTGTATATACCATCGAACTGGGGGGACTTAATGATACGCATATCCGCATAGCAATGCGGATTGCGCATCCAAAGTCCTAAACCACACAAGTTTCCACGTAAAGCATGTGGCACGGGTATAGCCGCACATAGTGCGCCTATACCATATGTTGCGAGTTTCGTATACTTTCACAAGGGTCTGGTATGTTCTAGAAGAATATATGATATATTTAATTCGGATTCTCTTCCTTAAATAACGAGAGTTAGTTAGGGAGGAGATTGCATTTAATTCGGTAAGGGATTCTACCGAAACCCTAATTTTTGAGACTATAAATACATAGCTCATAAAAACCCTACACAACAACACACACGATTACTCATTTACTCATACGTAAACAAGAGCATACAAATCTCTACCGTACGAACACAGTTTCTTACGATCGTTAAAGACTTTCAGGTATGTATTGAACTATAAAACCTTCATATCTTTGGGCCAATCAACCTCGTATGCTAGGTTGTTGGTGGACTCTCAAATCGGCCACCCTGTCGGGATCGAAACGATGCCGATATGGGTTATCCACGACTATGCGTCGGAGGTTCGAATATTGATAGTCCTTAAACCCTATTATTGAACTCAAGCGTAGGTTCACCTTGACCTCGTGAAAATATGCTTGATCAGTGATGTATTTTAATGCTTTCGTTAATGATTGGTAAAAGATAGTTAGGCCCTAAAAAGAGTTCAACCATAAAGAACACCATGGCCAAGTCAAGATGACTTACATGAACACGTTCGGTTATCCTAACAGTCCAATCCTTTATGCGTCTAAACAAACGGTTCCTTAATTAACTAAGAATCCCTCAAGCGGGGTGCAATGCTTGAGACCGCGTTATGGTGCAGTGTACTGGTCAACACTAACCGTGTTCCATGGCCTTACTTAGCAGAGGTACAGCTTACAACAACCGTTGTGCTTCAGCATGCACGTACGAAGTTTATATGATTGGTGACTACACTAGCATGGTCTGGGACCGACAATGTACTAGGGGTCTAGTCAGATGTTTCACTACGAAAGAGTCCTAAGTCAGAATCCAAAGCTCGATAGACTTACTACAACCGGTGTGCCTCAGTCGATCTTACGTTGTATCCGAGAGACTTCCTTACCAAGGGCTGACACGGATAGTGTACTCTGAATCGGGGTTCGCGACTTCCCAATAACAGAGCCTATAACTACATTCTATTAGTTGGAAAAGCGATTGAGTTCAAAGCATAATCGGAAAGCATTTCAACAGCATACACAGACCATAATATTATTTCGGCATTATAACTGCTTACATCATAGCATACACTAAAGATAACTACTCGCTAATCATGGAAATAATATCATAAAACATTATATAAGATAAAGGATAGAAGTACAAGTAGATTAAACGAGTTCTGAATACAAAAGTGACAACTTCAAGACTCCAGACCGCTCCTAATACAATCTTCAGCGTTCTTCTCCGGGTACTAGGTTTCCCGCACGGAGTCAAAGGCCTTGAGAGTATGACTAATATTGTACAAGAGAGAGAAAGAAGTGAATTGAAGTGTGTGTTGGAATGAATGACAAAGACCCTTTAAATAGACTTGGAAAATTACCAAATACGGTTGGCAGGCCGTTTGGCAGGCCGTATTTGGCAGGCCGTATTTGTGGCAGGCCGTTTGGTGGCTCGCTTGGCAGCACGTATATGGCAGGCCATTTCCATATGGCAGGCCATTTGGCAGGCCGTATGGCAGGCCGTATCTGGCACCTGGTCAGCCTGAATTCCCTGGATCGTAACTTGATTTCTTATCTTTCACCGTTTTCGCTCTAGAATCTTAGTTTTCGCTCCGATTCTCTTGATTCTTTTTGCACCGTCTTCATAATTACTTGTTCTCCGATTCTAACCAACGAAGTGGGTATTTTTCCAACAAAGTTCGAATCTTTCTTGTTTTTGGGTCTCAATACCGGGGTGAAAACGTGACTTTTTAGCCGATATCAGATATCAGTAGAATCGGACCTATATTTAAGCCTAAGATAGTTAGGGAGTAGTGGTTATTTATTTTGGAATTTCCTAATTTATAAGACATATAAAGTAAATGCGATAAAATTCGTAATTCAGATAAGGTTTAAGTGAGTACATACTATGACTTCATTAGTTATTCTGCCGACATTATGGAATGGTGGCTCATGAATAGGCAGAGGTCATGTATTCATTACACTGGTCCTAAACGCTCCTGTCATAAGACATGTCACTGGGTACTGCTTTAGGCTTGAAGATTCTGAATAGACAGCAACGTCCCTTACCCCCGACGCCCGTACAGTATGACTACAGGCATACACGTTCAGACGGCTCATCCAATTGAGCGACTCGGTTGTGTGACGTATTAACATTCCAAAATGTTCTAAACTTTCTTAAGCATAATAGAATACATGGTTTACCATATCCGAGAGACGTGATGTGTTTCAATGCTTTCATTAATGATTGGTAAAAGATAGTTAGGCCCTTAAAAAGAGTTCAACCATAAAGAACACCATGGCCAAGTCAAGCTGACTTCCATGAACACGTTCGGTTATCCTAACGGTCCAATCCTTTATGTGTCTAAACAAACAGTTCCTTAATTAACTAAGAATCCCTCAAGCGGGGTGCAATGCTTGAGACCGCGTAATGGAGCAGTGTACTGGTCAACACTAACCGGGTTTCATGGCCGTACTTAGCAGAGGTACAGCTTACAACAACCACTGTGCTTCAGCGTGCACGTACGAAGTTTATATGCTTAGTGACTACACTAGCATGGTCTAGGACCGACAATGTACTAAGGGTCTAGTCAGATATTTCACTACGAAAGAGTTCTCAGTCGGAATCCAAAGCTCGATACACTTACTACAACCGGTGTGCCTCAGTCGATCTTATGTTGTATCCGATAGACTTCTCTTACCAAGGGGTGACACAGATAGTGTACTCTGAATCGGGGTTCGCGACTTCCCAATAACAGAGCCTATAACTACGTTCTATTAGTTGGAAAATTGATTGAGTTTAAAGCATAATCGGAAAGCATTTCAACAGCATACACAGACCATAATATTATTTCGGCATTATAACTGCTTACATCATAGCATACACTAAAGATAACTACTCGCTAATCATGGCAATAATATCATAAAACATTATATAAGATAAAGGATAAAAGTACCAGTAGATTAAACGAGTTCTGAATACAAAAGTGACAACTTCAAGACTCCAGACCGCTCCTAATACAATCTTCAGCGTTCTTCTCCGGGTAGTAGGTTTTCCGCACGGAGTCGAAGGCCTTGAGAGTATGACTAATATTGTACAAGAGAGAGAAAGAAGTGAATTGAAGTGTGTGTTGGAATGAATGACAAAGACCCTTTAAATAGACTAGGTTTTTGCCAGAATACGGCTGGCAGACAGTATGGCAGCCCATTTGGTGGGCCGTATTTGGAAGCCCATTTACCTGGCAGCCCATTTCTTGGGGCCGTTTGCTGAGCCATTTGGCAGGCCGTACCCCATACTGGCAGGCCTTATGGCAGGCCGCATCTGGTGCTAGTCAGCCTTGATTCACTGGATCGTAACTTGATTTCTTGTCTTTCACCGTTTTCGCTCTAGAATCTTCGTTTTAGCTCCGATTCTCTTGATTCTTTTTGCACCGCCTTCGTAATTACTTTTTCTTCAATTCTAACCGATGAAGTGGGTATTTTTCCAACAAAGTTCAAATCTTTCTTGTTTTTGGGCCTTAATACCGGGGTGAAAATGTGACTTTTTAGCCGATATCAGTGCTGAATATCGAAAAACTAAGGGTAAGGTTCTTAAGAAGGAATGGAAGAATTTTGCGGTTCAGCCTGATGAGTCTTTGGAAGCTGCGGTTGCTAGGTATCGTCACTTGTTGAAAGAGCTTAAGAGATTTTATATTGTCTTCACGAATAAGAAGATTGTGCAGTGTTTTCGTGAGGTTTTACCGATTAAGTGAGATCATATTGTGCAAGAAATTGAAAAATCTTGTGTGATAGTGGATAATTCTTTTAGTAGTTTTCTTACTAAATTACAGGCAAAGGAACTGGAATTGCAGGAGAGGTTGAAAAGATTGGAGGTAGTTCAGAACCCCGTGGTTTACAAAGCTCCAGCAATTGGTTCTACAAACAAGAAACATGCACCTCCTTAAACAGCTTTCACTTCAAACACTCAGAAGCTAACGTCTAGCTATGTTACTCCAGCTTCACAAAGTGTTCTTCATCATACTACTTCCAGCAAGGATGAGAGTACTAAGATACTGAAAATAGATAACATTCACTTGCGTACTATTCAATGGGTTGAGGAGGATATGGCATTGGTTGCTATGGTAGTGAACTCACACAATGATTTGTTGAATGGACACATCAGGAATAGTCATCTGGAATAAGAGAATTATGATCAGATCGATGAGAATGAGATGGAGAAAATAGATATCCTATCGGCTATGGGTAGTGTTATTCGTAGGGAAAAAAGTTATCTTCAGAAGACCGATGAGAAGAATTTAGGTGTCAACAAGAACACCAAGTTTGGCTTCGACATGAAGAAAGTGAGATGTCACAATTGTAACGAGTTGGGTCATTTCAAGAGAAACTGTTGTAAGCCGAAGCAACCAGGTTTTCATAATCCATTTCATAATCAGAAGCAAGAACCGAAAGCTAAGATCAACATTCCGAGTGTAGAAGAGTCTTCAAAGGACTTATCTGCTACATATGACGATGAAGTATATGACTGGTCTATCGATGTGACTGATACTTATGATCATCGTGCAAATGTTGTGAGAGTTCAAATAACTGAAGATGAGGTTGAGAAAGAGAAAGCTGAGAGAGAAAAGATGGGTTGTGTAGGTAGAGACAACTTTTGCAAGTGCTTAGGATGCAAGATGGAACACAGACTTGATCAAGCATGGTACTAGGCAAACTTCTTGCATCGAGGAATTGTGAACAAAATGGTGCAAGAAAAGTTTAAATGGGCTAAACACAATGATGGTGATGTTTGATGGTGCAAGAAAAGTTTAAATGGGCTAAACACAATGATGGTGATGTTTGGACTGACAGTGATTCGTCCTCCTCTGATGATGAATCTTGGAAGTCATGTGAGAATGGTGTCACGACTGGTAATGTTGCTCAGAAGGTAAATGTTGAGAAATTGGGTAAGTTGGAAATTGGTTCTGATAGCTCAAGTTCAGAATCAGAATCGGAGTCTGAATCAGAATCTGGTGAAGTTAAGGAGAAGGTCACACGTCTCTATGCTTTTATGGCAGATTCTTCTAAAAAAGCTAAGACACAATCTGAAACTAATACTATTTGTGAAAATTCTGTTAGCTTAAATTTAAAACTTAAAGAACTTAGGGAATCTGTAAAGACATGTACTAGATGTGTTACTTTGGAAGAACAGGTTAAGAAGTTAACGGAGATTTGCCTAAACTGTAATAACTGTACTGCCTTAGAACAGGAAATAGAATTGCTTAGGAAAGGTAATGAGACCCTTAAGAGACAGCATGAGGATAATATGTTCTATTGGAGTAGAGAGAAAGAGTTTAGGGAGATCATTAAATCTCTAAAGGACCAAGTGACTGATTTGAAATCGAATGTGATGCTAAATACTCAGACCATAATGAGACAGATTGCTGAGATAGATGACCTTAAGAGAGCTAAAGAATCCTTTAGGATTAGTTATGAGACTGAAAAGGATAAGGCATATATCTATAAGAGGTCTGCTTTTGTTTTAGAGTATTGTCAAAACGTAGGAGGCAAAGAAACTAGTAGTGACTATAAACAGTGTCCTCCACCGTTTGAGCATGATTATAGCTTCTCACCACCAGTCTGGTGGCACCAGAGAAACAGTTTGGTGAGGATTTTGTTCCGATTCAACCTATTGAGACCGAACATGATAAGGGTAAAGGAGTAGATAAAACCGAGACTCTAATGTAGGGGTAGATAAGACTGGGCAGGTAGAAAAACCTAACCCCAAGCTTGTCAAAATATTGAAAAACCCAGCTAATCAGAGACCAATCAGAATTAGGAACCGTTCCCTAATTAATTTGTTAAAGGTCCTAATTTTTAGCAGGAGGATTTCTTGAAACCACCATGTACTTCACCACCGAAGTATGTTCCTCCACCAAAAAGGTCTCCGGTTAGAACTCCTGAGAGATCACCTGTGCATAGGAGGTCTCCACCCAGACCTCGGAGACCTAGATCACAACCTGCATATAATCCTAGATTTGACTCCTATTTTAGAGATGATGCTATAGAAACTTTAACACCCCGTCTAAATCCATTAACGAAATGTTAACTCTGGTCCCAGTGCTTGGCTTGACTTCTACGTAACAACAAAGTTTTACAGCGAAAGCAATTAATACCTGAGAATAAAACACGCAAAACGAATCAACAATAATGTTGAGTGAATCTACAGGTTTTAGGTAGACCATACGGTATGTTTAAGAAATGAATTTTTCAGAAAACATTTATTGGTGAATGGTCACCAAGGTTTTATGTTAAAAGTTCGTAGACAACGCCGTGTCCTGTTCAAAAGTTTGTAGACACTATCATGTCAAATTTCAAATATTCATAGACAATACCATGTCAAGTTTTTATCTCTCTTGTTTGTAAACCACAGTTTCAAATAACGTAATATAGTATCTGAAAAACACTATTCAGAAAAATTGTTTAATAGCATTTGACCACAAGATTTCAATACGTACAACCCAAAATTGCAAAATGTTTACATAATCCATAAGAACCTGAATACTAACAATGACCTGAGTATAGAAACCACTACACTCCCTTTACCCCATAAAAATGTTATACACTTATTCGAGTGTACTTAATGTTCAAAGTAAATGCACCACGGTTAATATTGTTTGGGTGAAGTTGTCCAACCTAACGGATCCGTCCATCTAAATTGTGCTTACGCGAAGGTAATAAAAGTATTTAAGTTAGGGGCTTTGTGAACAAAACTCAATATGTATAATAATTACTCGTGTCAAACATAAAAAGCATTTGTAAAAATTTAAGTAATAGCGTGTATTCTCATCCCAAAAATAGTAAGTAAAAATGGGACTGTAGACTCACCTTTCAATAGCTCTTGAGCAAACGTAAGCAAATAACTTGTATAGTTTATATCCGAGTAAAGCAACCTAAGTATACGTATATAGGTTGGTCATTATTTATGTCTTATAACATAGTGGTTTCATAGAGTAAGTTGTCTTATTGCTCGACTCGACTCGTTTCAAATTAAAAGTCAACACATAGTCAACTAATTCATGTCAGTCAACAAAAGTCAACCAAAGTCAAACCAAAAGTCAAACTTGGTCAAGGTGGTCAACTAAAGCCAACATCAGTAGGTTCATGTCAAATGTTGGTCAACATGTCAAACCTAAGTCAACTAACATGTTTCACATCAAAGTTTGTCAAATACGCGATCACAGTTTATCGTCTAGCATAGTGTTCATGTACAAGTTGCAAACAATGCACAATATCTCATAGCACATAATACATGGTAGTATGATAAGCCCCAGATCTTAACTAGACATATAAATGTTTCCAAAAAGCAATAGCAGGGTCTCATACGCTATCTAAAAGTCGGGTTTCAGAATGGACGCATTTATGGTTCACTAAATCAGTTTCTGACTGCGCACCAATCTCGTATTGGCTATAACCGGAGATAGGGACATGAAGATCAAGCTAGATCAGTGACCATGGTTCAAGGACAAATCAAATTACCACATATCCAAAATTCAGCCATTTTTGTTTAGCCAATATGTACAGTTAATTCAATCAAGTTGGACATTCTGTTTCAGCTCAAATCAAAAGTCACTAAAACTATAGTCTTAGTGTGCACAATGGATTAGTTTTCACGACTTGATATAAACTAGACTTAAGTCAAAAAACATGCATAGTTTCATTATCCAGAAGGTAAAGGTCTCAAAAGGTCCACAACTCATACTATAAGGCTATAGGTTCATACGTTACAGATTTGGACTGAATTCAGGTTATCGTTTTTATTCGCATATTACACAAGTTTCACAAATCTAAATGATGCAAGGCCTAGATGAAAAGTTAACTATAACATGTGAATTTTCCAGAAATCCAAATTCATAAATGATCATCTCAAGGCAAATGAATTAAAAAGTCAATTTCAAGATAATGATCAAATCAGTTTTTCGTGTTCATTCAATTAAGCATAACGGAAACTATACAAATCCAAATCGCATGAAATCCTAGTTTAACTTGAGTGTTTTTAAGTCATCTATACAATGGTTAACATGTTATAACATAATTCACAAAGCAAACAACTCAGAAAATTCGGATTCATGGCAAGATCACAACAACACTTCAATTTAACATATCTAGAGCATACGATAACAAAATCAATTGATTCTTGAGTCTAACGTTATTAATTTTTGACCTCTTTCCATATAGATAATAATAATTTATAGAAAATAAGTCCATCATATCAGTATCATCAATAAACAATTCGGTTTTTACACAAAACAATCAATACGAACAAATTAACGACTAATAATACATACAAACGCGATGAATCGAGAAATTGACCAACATAAACTATAAAACTTTATAAAATAAGAATTTTTAATAATTAGGGTTCTTAGAATTTACCTTTCTAGCAAAAGTAAACTATCACACAAGATGTAGAGCGACGAGGCGAGCAAGATTCGTGTTAAACATGAAATGTCCCGTTCTTATTGATTAAAAACGTTCCATATTAATTGATTTCGTTGCGAGGTTTTGACCTCTATATGAGACGTTTTTCAAAGACTGCATTCATTTTTAAAACAAACCATAACCTTTATTTCATAAATAAAGGTTTAAAAAGCTTTACGTAGATTATCAAATAATGATAATCTAAAATATCCTGTTTACACACGACCATTACATAATGGTTTACAATACAAATATGTTACATCGAAATCAGTTTCTTGAATGTAGTTTTTACACAATATCATACAAACATGGACTCCAAATCTTGTCCTTATTTTAGTATGCAACAGCGGAAGCTCTTAATATTCACCTGAGAATAAACATGCTTTAAACGTCAACAAAAATGTTGGTGAGTTATAGGTTTAACCTATATATATCAAATCGTAACAATAGACCACAAGATTTCATATTTCAATACACATCCCATACATAGAGATAAAAATCATTCATATGGTGAACACCTGGTAACCAACATTAACAAGATGCATATATAAGAATATCCCCATCATTCCGGGACACCCTTCGGATATGATATAAATTTCGAAGTACTAAAGCATCCGGTACTTTGGATGGGGTTTGTTAGGCCCAATAGATCTATCTTTAGGATTCGCGTCAATTAAGGTGTCTGTTCCCTAATTCTTAGATTACCAGACTTAATAAAAAGGGGCATATTCGATTTTGATAATTCAACCATAGAATGTAGTTTCACGTACTTGTGTCTATTTTGTAAATCATTTATAAAACCTGCATGTATTCTCATCCCAAAAATATTAGATTTTAAAAGTGGGACTATAACTCACTTTCACAGATTTTTACTTCGTCGGGAAGTAAGACTTGGCCACTGGTTGATTCACGAACCTATAACAATATATACATATATATCAAAGTATGTTCAAAATATATTTACAACACTTTTAATATATTTTGATGTTTTAAGTTTATTAAGTCAGCTGTCCTGTTAGTAACCTACAACTAGTTGTCCACAATTAGATGTACAGAAATAAATCGATAAATATTATCTTGAATCAATCCACGACCCAGTGTATACGTATCTCAGTATTGATCACAACTCAAACTATATATATTTTGGAATCAACCTCAACCCTGTATAGCTAACTCCAACATTCACATATAGAGTGTCTATGGTTGTTCCGAAATATATATAGATGTGTCGACATGATAGGTCAAAACATTGTATACGTGTCTATGGTATCTCAAGATTACATAATATACAATACAAGTTGATTAAGTTATGGTAGGAATAGATTTGTTACCAATTTTCACGTAGCTAAAATGAGAAAAATTATCCAATCTTGTTTTACCCATAACTTCTTCATTTTAAATCCGTTTTGAGTGAATCAAATTTCTATGGTTTCATATTGAACTCTATTTTATGAATCTAAATAGAAATGTATAGGTTTATAGTCGAAAAAATAAGTTACAAGTCATTTTTGTAAAGGTAGTCATTTCAGTCGAAAGAACGACGTCTAGATGACCATTTTAGAAAACATACTTCCACTTTGAGTTTAACCATAATTTTTGGATATAGTTTCATGTTCATAATAAAAATCATTTTCTCAGAATAACAACTTTTAAATCAAAGTTTATCATAGTTTTTAATTAACTAACCCAAAACAGCCCGCGGTGTTACTACGACGGCGTAAATCCGGTTTTACGGTATTTTTCGTGTTTCCAGGTTTTAAATCATTAAGTTAGCATATCATATAGATATAGAACATGTGTTTAGATGATTTTAAAAGTCAAGTTAGAAGGATTAACTTTTGTTTGCGAACAAGTTTAGAATTAACTAAACTATGTTCTAGTGATTACAAGTTTAAACCTTCAAATAAGATAGCTTTATATGTATGAATCGAATGATGTTATGAACATCATTACTACCTTAAGTTCCTTGGATAAACCTACTGGAAAAGAAAAAAACGGATCTAGCTTCAACGGATCCTTGGATGGCTCGAAGTTCTTGAAGCAGAATCATGACACGAAAACAAGTTCAAGTAAGATCATCACTTGAAATAAGATTGTTATAGTTATAGAAATTGAACCAAAGTTTGAATATGATTATTACCTTGTATTAGAATGATAACCTAATGTAAGAAACAAAGATTTCTTGAGGTTGGATGATCACCTTACAAGATTGGAAGTGAGCTAGCAAACTTGAAAGTATTCTTGATTTTATGTAACTAGAATTTGTAAAATATATGAAGAACACTTAGAACTTGAAGATAGAACTTGAGAGAGATCAATTAGATGAAGAAAATTGAAGAATGAAAGTGTTTGTAGGTGTTTTTGGTCGTTGGTGTATGGATTAGATATAAAGGATATGTAATTTTGTTTTCATGTAAATAAGTCATGAATGATTACTCATATTTTTGTAATTTTATGAGATATTTCATGCTAGTTGCCAAATTATGGTTCCCACATGTGTTAGGTGACTCACATGGGCTGCTAAGAGCTGATCATTGGAGTGTATATACTAATAGTACATACATCTAAAAGCTGTGTATTGTACGAGTATGAATACGGGTGCATACGAGTAGAATTGTTGATGAAACTGAACGAGGATGTAATTGTTAGCATTTTTGTTAAGTAGAAGTATTTTGATAAGTGTCTTGAAGTCTTTCAAAAGTGTATGAATACATATTAAAACACTACATGTATATACATTTTAACTGAGTCGTTAAGTCATCGTTAGTCGTTACATGTAAATGTTGTTTTGAAACCTTTAGGTTAACGATCTTGTTGAATGTTGTTAACCCATTGTTTATTATAACAAATGAGATGTTAAATTATTATATTATCATGATATTATGATATATAATATATCTTAGTATGATGTATATACAGTTAAATGTCGTTACAACGATAATCGTTACATATATGTCTCGTTTCGAAATCATTAAGTTAGTAGTCTTATTTTTACATATGTATTTCATTGTTAATACACTTAATAATATATTTAATTATCATTTAACATAATTAACCAAGTGTATCAATATATTAATATGATTCATATGTACCTAGTAAGACGTTGTTATAACGATAATCGTTATATATATCGTTTTCGAGTTTCTTAAATTAATAGTCTCATTTTTATGTATATAACTCATTGTTAAAATACCTAATGAGATACATACTTATAATAAAAACATGTTAACTATATATATATAACCATATATATGTCATTGTATAGTTTTTACAAGTTTTAACGTTCGTGAATCACCGGTCAACTTGGGTGGTCAATTGTCTATATGAAACATATTTCAATTAATCAAGTCTTAACAAGTTTGATTGCTTAACATGTTGGAAACATTTAATCATGTAAATATCAATCTCAATTAATATATATAAACATGGAAAAGTTCGGGTCACTACAAAACACTTAGTCAAATTTTTAGTGGATGATGGTGTGGTGGTGGAGCTGATGTCGATGCAGGAGAGGGAGGAGGAAGAGTCAAAAAGTCGACTGGAATTTTTAGGGTTAAGATAATGTGCAGTGATTAGGTTATTAGTGTTTATAAGTTAGGCCTAATATCACTAAATTACAAACAAGTCCCTCAATTAAGCTCAAAATTAAAATTTAAGGGGGGAGGGGAGTGGGGTCAGCCAAATGGCCCATAGGATGAGTTCCCGGGCTCGTGTTTTGCAAAAACGTGTGTTCGTGGCTCGTTTCAAGTGCCGTTTAAACGTGCCGAAGGTCCAGAACGCTAAACCGATCGTTAAAACGCAACCAAACGTTTAATTTATTAAAAACCCAATAAATTAAATATCTTTAAAAAGTTAATAATTATTAAAATAATTATTGAAATAAACCCGAGCGTTTCGTTGCTCGAAAAGCAGTTTTTGCAGTTATTCAAACCACAACGTTTTTATCGTATTTCTTTTATCCGAAATAATTTTATCGATTAATATCAACCCATATTAATTTAAATAACCCTCCAAGGATCACATATGCATTTAATACACTTAAACACATAAAAAGTCAAATAATCACCGTTAAATCAACTAACGGACAGTTAACAGAAGTGACGGAAAAAGCAGGATTGTTACAGAAACCATACGTTCATGTTTTCATTGCGGGTTGGGAGGTCATAGTGCAATTAACTATCCCAAACGGTTCATATCACCCAAGAGGAGGATCGAGCTGAGTCCTCCTAAGAAGTTTTACAACTTTAGATCAGCTTCTCCTCCAAAGAATTGTATGTCTTCCAGACCTAACTCTGAAAAGTCTGATAAACATGTGATTCCTGTAAATCCGTCCAAGACTAAAAACGATGCAAAGGTTGTTCAAAATAATGTTTATTTCAAGAAACCTTTATATAAAAATTAAATGTGGAAAAATAAGGAGGGATTTTATGGGGCTAGCAGTGCGAGTACTGCAAATGGAGAAAATGAAAAGGTTGTTACCATCAATGGGAAACCCATTGCTGACAAGGCATAGGTATCCCCTTTAAACTAATTATTTTTCCATAATTTGTGCAGGTCACCTACAGTCCAAACAAAAATACGTGGATTGTTGATAGTGGGGCGTCCAGGCACATGACATGAAACATATCACTGCTTCATGATGTTATATCAATAAAAGGTGGACCTATTTCTTTTGCGGGTGATCAAAGAAGGTTTATAACTGCTCAAGGGATGATTTCGAATTCCTCGGTCAGTTTTGATAAAGTGAGTTATGGGAAAGAAATGTCAAATAACCTGATGTCTGTTTCTGAGAGTGTGATAAAAGGTGTAAAGTTTTATTTGACTAGCAACAATGTTATATAATGAGAAATGATTATAAAGTTCCAGTGAACATGATTCTTATGACGGCACCCAGATGTCAAGACCTATATATTCTGGATATGTCAAAGGCTTATGTTAAGGCAACAACAGGGCAGCAGGCTTTTGTGTCCTAGGCTACTGAACATGAGTCTATATTATGGCATAAATGGATGGGTCATTTAAGTTTCAGGAAAATGAACCACTTAGTTCACAACAGTTTGGTGAAAGGCGTTAATGTAAAAGGGTTTCATGTTCCTGATGGACGTTGTCGTGTAAAGAAGGGAAGCAAGCCAATAAGCCACATAAAGTCAAGAAATATCATACCATTGATACTCCTCTTGAGCTTCTTCATATGGATCTTTTCGCTCCAATCAACAAGAAGAGCATCACTGGTCATTCATGGTTATCGATAAATACTCGCGTTTCACGTAGGTAGTGATGCTGAAGAGTAAAGTAGATACATTTGAGCAAATCAAGTTGCTGATCACGAGACTTGAAATGTTATACAAGTTGAGGCTAAGAAGGATCTGAACAGATAATGGGACCGAATTCAAAAATCAGAAGATGGAAGAGTTCTGTAATGAAAGAGGTATTCAACAACAATTCAGTTCACCGTACACCGCACACATGAATGATGTAGCTGAAAGAAAGAACATAACTTTAATTAAGACTGCCAGAACCATGTTCGCTGACTCAAAATTACCTGGAGTGAAGCAGTTTCGAATGCCTGTTATAAAATGAATAGGGTTCTTGTTGACAAATGTAACGACCCAGATTTTTCCGATCGTTTTACACTTATAAGATTAATATTTACATAAATTAAACCTTACCAACATGATAAGCAATCTAAATTGTTGAGATTTATGTTTTTGAAAAGAGTTTAACACAACGTTTGACCGTCCAATTTGACCGATGATATCACGAACTATATAACATACGATAATTATACGTTTGTGTATATATATGTACTTATATGTATTTAACATGATCTAAGGATGTTTAACATCCCATTGTGTACTAATAACAATGAGTTATAAGTATATTTTGAAACTACTAACTTAAGTTTTCAAAATGATAACTATACGTAACGTTTTTCGAAATAAATACTTATAACCTATAATATTTATACATGCATTGTATAGATATGTATTTTATCACTTTTAAAGGGCTTACATACATAAAACAATATAAGTATATTTACAAAAGATAGCTATATTTGAATCCTCGTTCCGTTTTCTCAAAGATTTCTATACGTACACCTAGGGTATAGGTACCCGTATCATACCCATCTTCTAGATGTATTTACTATTGGTATATACACATCAAATCAACCTTTTTAATCAGCCATGTTATTGCCTTATGTATAAGGTAATTGGAATTTGGAAGTTTGTTGACTAATTTCACAAGATTACAACATAAAAATTTGTCCTTGTTTTTACCATTCATGTTTTTAAAGGCTCTCCATCATTTCATTTTTAGCTCATCATCTCACTTCCAAATTACTCTCTAAAAACACCTACTTACAAGTCATAAGGAACCCATAACCATTCAGCTAGTATCCATGAAGATCTAGCCATAAAAACAACACTTAAATACCATAAGAAAATCCTTCCAAAAACACTTCAAAAATCCTTCCAAATTTATAAGTTTACTTCCAACCTTTTAATCCAACTTCACCACTCTTTTGGTTCTAGGATTTTACTCATCTTTTACAGCAATCTTGTCCAAGTAACTTGAGGTAGTAACTTTGTTAAAAATCTTTTTCGATTCATATTTATATAGCTATCTTATTTTGTGATATAAAATTTTAACAACAAGAACATAGTTTGAATGATTTCAAACTTGTTCGCAAACTAAATAGATCTTTCTAACTTAACTTTTAAAACATTTAAAGACCTGTAATATATCATAATGATATGCTAACTTAACAAGATACAACTTGTTTTTACAAAGAATATCTTAAAACTGAATCTATGTCGTCGGAGTGTAACCGGGGGGCTGTTTTGGGTTGGATAATTAAAAACTATCTTGAACTTTGAATTAGAAGTTCATGTTCTGGAAAAATGATATTTCTTATAAATATGTTAACACATAAAAATTTCATGGTTTAATTCAAAGTATAAGTATTTTTAGAAAAATGGTCATTAAATGATGTTTTTGTAACAAAAATGATTACTTTCATAAGATTCACCTAGAGTTTGGACTATAACCTGTGATTCCGAAAATAAACCATGGTATTTACAGTTCATATTCTTAAATTTTGACTCGATCCAAGGAGATGGAAAGTTGAATCAACAAAAACGGATTGTAACGAAGAAACTACGACTAAAATAAGATCGGGTGTCCAAAGCTTGTTTAACAACGAAAATAATTGGAGAAAAATTAAATAAATCATATCTTTCCTAATTAATATGATATTTCATATATAAATACTCATGATTTAATTTTATATATTTCAGGACCACCCATAAATAACACGAGAAGATTAATCATAAGACCTCATGTACGTACGCAACACGTCATTTGACAACACCGGTACTTTATGTACGCAACACGTCATTTGACAACACGGTACCGTGGGTCAAGATTAATTCTGATCAATATGAATACGATGGGGTCTTTATTTATTTTATTAAGCAACTAATTGAGGATTACTAACATTGGACTGCTAACTACGGACTAAGAAAATATTAAAAGTATTAAAAGTATATATATGAAACGGTTATTTCTTAAAAAGAAAATATATTGATATATTACATATGGTTAGGTTCGTGATATCAATCAGAGACCAAGTCGTGTTATTATCTTCAAGACAAAAGTGAGTATATAGTCCCACTTTTAAACCTTAAATATTTCGGGATGAGAATACATGCATTTTATGATTTACGTTATAGACACAAGTGACTAAAAATATATATTCTACGTTGAGTTGTACCACTGGCATATTTCTCTGTAACTTAGTAACTACAATTTACATGGGTATTGTAAACGCAAATCCTGTTGATAGATCTATCGGGGCTGACAACCCCAACCGGACTGGACGACCAGTATTTAACGGTTGCACAGTACTTCGTTTCGTTACTACACTTGGTACGGTGTAGGGAGATTTCATAATAAAGAGAATATGCGACGTTGATTAAATGTTAAGTCTGGTTACCAAGTGCTCAACAACTTAGAATATTTTTATTAAAATGTTTATATATGAAATCTTGTGGTCTATATTTATATCGCTGCCGGCATTAAACCTATATCTCACCAACTTTATGTTGACCTTTTAAGCATGTCTATTCTCAGGTGATAACTAGAAGCTTCCGCTGCATCATGTTGAACTTAAGCAAGATTTGGAGTTCGCATATTTGTGTCAAAAATAAAACTGCATATCAGAAGATTTGTAATGTAAAATATGTTGGAAATCGTGTTGTCGTTATTACATGTAAAGTTTGTAAGGCTAAGATTATCGCTAGGCGGTAATCATTATTATGTTGTTTAAAACCTTGGTTTTTAAATAAAAGTTATGGTTTGTATTGTAAAAACGAATGCAGTTTTTGAAAAACGTCGCATATAGAGGTCAATACCTCGCAATGAAATCATATGTTATTGTATTCGTCCTTTTGGTTAAGGTCGGGTCGTCTCATGTGGTATCAGAGCGGTGGTCTTAGCGAACCAGGTTTACATTAGTGTGTCTAATTGATAAGTCATTAGGATGCATTAGTAAGTCTGGACTTTGACCGTGTCGGATTCTAAAAACTATTGCTTATCATTGTTGGTTAAAAATTGATATGTAAATATTATGAGGTACTAACTTGCTAGTTATTGTGTGATAGATGTCCGGATCAGAACTTATTATCATATTCAGCGAGTTCGAACCCGATTCCCCATATGGTATTACAGTCATTAATTTATCCGATGACGAAAACGACATCTTTGGGGAAGACTCACAATATCCGGATGAACCAACTATAGAGGAACCGGAAAGTGAACTGATGTGAAGCGGGGTGTATATAAAATAGTTATTAAATTTTAGCAGAAAATACTATTAAATACGATACAATTTTACACAAGATATTTATTTATTTATAGAATGGATATACTTAAACCTTGCTACAACACTTATAGGCAGTGTACCTAATCGTACAGTAGTGTAGTTTTTAGTAAGTCCGGTTCGTTCCACAGGGAAATCTTTAAACAAAGCTCAACGCTATATTAGTTTACTTTTATTAAAAATACAAATATATATAAGTAATATTATTATTATAAAGGGGGGTTTTTACCGTTTAATGACCGGTTTGTCGATTTTAAAACTTTAGTCGCAGTTAAAACCTAATGTAAAATATAAAATAAATACAAGACTTAAATTAAAGCGTAAAGTAAATAATGATAATGAAATTGCGAATAATAAAAGTGCGATAAAATAAACTTGCGATAATTAAAAAGTACGATAATTAAAAGTGCGATAAAATAAAATAAATAAAAGTGCGATAATTAGAAGTGCAATTAAATATAAAATAAAGGAAATTAAATATGAAATAAAAGAATTATGCTTATTTAAACTTCCTTAATCATGATGTTTGACGTGTTGATTTTAGTTTTATGCCCATGGGTTAATTGTCCTTTGTCCTGGATTATTCAATATGTCCATCTGGTTTTTGTCCATAACAGTCCATCAGTCATAAATATAAATTGCAAGTGTCCTTGTCAAATTATTATTATATCCGAAGTTAAATATTCCAACTAATTGGGGATTCGAATTGTAACAAGGTTTTAATACTTTGTTTAATGAATACACCAGGTTATCGACTGCGTGTAAACCAAGGTTTTACTACTTTGTTAACAATTACACCAATTACCCTTGAATGTAATTTCACCCCTGTTTTAATTATTCTAGTGGCTATTAATCCATTCCCGTGTCCGGTTAAATGAACGATTATTCGTACATATAAATACCCCGCCCATCGTGTCCGATCGAGTGTATATGGTAATTTATAGGGACGCCCAATTGTAAATCTTTATATTAACATTAACAAACTTTCATTTAGTTAAACAAATATAAAGCCCATTAATAGCCCATAGTCTAATTTCCACAAGTGTCGTTCTTTTATCCAAACCCCAATTATGGTACAAAGCCCAATTACCCAATTTTAGTAATTAGCCCAACATCATGATTACTTCGTTTTAAATAAGCATAATAATAACTTAGCTACGAGACATTAATATAAAAAGGTTGAACATAACTTACAATGATTAAAAATAGCGTAGCGTTACACGGACAGAATTTCGACTTACACCCTTACAACATTCGCTAACATACCCTTATTATTAGGATTTAAAATTAAAATTAAAATTAAAATATAAATTATATATATATATTACGTATATATTGAGAGAGAAGAGAAAATAGATTATGAAATTTGATCAGAATTCGGTTTGCTTTATAGCCAGAGTTGAATTTTGGGGCTCCGCGACTCGCGGCAAAAACCCCTTCAATCTCCGCGAGTCGCGGAGATAGTATTTACAGCTCAGTCCTTGGAGTTTTCTCTGCCGACGGTTTTATATATATAAATATAATATATATATAATTAATATAATTAATTATATATTATATTATATTTATATACATAGTTAACTTGTAATTTTTAGTCCGTTGCGTCGAGCGTTAAGAGTTGACTCTGGTCCCGGTTCCGGATTTTCGAACGTCCTTGCGTACAATTTTATATTTTGTACTTTGCGTTTTGAATCTTGTACTTTTGTAATTTCGAGACGTTTCTTATCAATAATTGGAACCTTTTTGATTGTCTTTTGTACTTTTGAGCTTTTTGGTCGTTTGCGTCTTCAATTCGTCGAATCTGTCTTTTGTCTTCACCTTTTATTATTTAAACGAATATCACTTGTAAATAGAACAATTGCAACTAAAAGCTTGTCTTTCTTGAGGAATAATGCTATGAAATATATGTTCGTTTTTAGCATTATCAAATATTCCCACACTTGAGCGTTGCTTGTCCTCAAGCAATATTGTCTTGAAATACTAGAATCACTTCTTTATTCTTCACACTTTGTACATCAGTGATTTCTATACGGCGATATAAACAATGGTAGTAACGATATGGTTTACAGTCCCACATGACTATAAAAATTTAGATCCATTAAGGAAATTGGATCTTTATGAAAACATTTGATCTTTTGAAATCTAGTTTTTACCCTAGATAAGTTTTCCGGAATAACCCTTTACCGGTGTTTGCAAAATATTTTTGTGGGTTAGGTGGGTTTCAGATTTGAAAATTTTAGCTCAAAACTTGCGATTTTGTGTCACCCACTTGCTAACCTTGTATTTGGAAAGCAACACGTCCAGTTTACTTGTCCCGTATATTACCTTTCGGTAAACTACCGTTCGGTTGTAAAGGAAAGCGTTGAACAAGCAACTGTTAAGGCAATGTCCCGTGACATGCTTTTGATTATGGTCTATAACGTGTCGGACGCAATTACTATCCTTGGTAGGAGCAATAGTAAAGCTCACCCTTATAATTTTTTGGTCTGGCACAAGGTCCTGTCTTTGACCACTATGCAACCACCGTTCTTACGGTTGACACCCGATTTAGTTCAGGTGACCTAATGAATTCCAGGTGAATTCCTAGGATTTTACGTTCAATGGTAATGAACGCATTGAAAATAGGGTTTTCAGAAAACAAATCGGTTTGTAATTTTTGATCAAAATATTTTCTCGTTTAAGCTCGAGTTTAGATATCATTGAATTCCATGAGTTTGAATTCTCAATCTTTAAGGTCAATCTCTAGGATTGAGTAATATCAGTCTTAAAAGCTGATTTTTAATCTTTAAGGAGATTATCCTTTCTGGGGATCTGATTCATTAGTCTTATCCAGCTAATTTGCATGGTGCCCCCCATTGTACGAGATAAATCCTTCTCATGGTTAGGATAAATCTGACCACTTGGCGACCCTGTTTAATGCTGAGGTCCGTGGATTTCCTGCTGATTTTAGTGATGACTTTTCTAGATTTTTCGTCAACCTACAGCTGGTCTGAACGACAACTTCATGACCTAAATCAAGAAGCGCGTTTCTTTTTCGGAAGACTTTACTTCCTTTTAATGATGGAATTGATTCATCGTGTAGATCCATCTCTTCTTTTCTTTCATCGGGTAAAACAGTTTAGTTTAGTTCAAAGCAAAAGTATTTTCAGTTATTTGTTACAGATATATGTGACATATGTTAAGATAACTTGGTAAATTTTCCCACACTTGGCTTTTATTTTCCTTTTTATCGTCCTCTATTCCATTTTAAATGAATTTTAACATTTTAGTTTGTTTCTCAATTTATGTCCTTTCCGAGGTAACAATAATTTCGGTGTTAAAACCTAGTTTTATCGTTCATAAATATGTATAAACATGATTTTGAATTCATTTAATTGAAAATTTATAAAAATTTTACTAGAATTGGGTAGTCAGTATATAAGACTAGGGCTGTTCTTTTTTATCAGAGAGCACTAGATTCTAATACAACTACTGCTTTACTAGTATTTTTAATGGTAACCAAGTGTTTTAATATAAAAATTTTAAAATCCGAAAGAATTTAACCCCTTCCCACACTTAAGATCTTGCAATGCCCTCATTTGCAAGAAATCAGTAACAATTTAAATTATTGAGGGTGATTAGTGTGAAAAATGATTAAATTTTTACCAAAGTTTCCAAATATATTGGCGTTTGTTTGCTGAATGATAAATGGTGCACCTCATTTGTTCATTACGTCTTGTTGTTATTTCACATATATTTTGTATCTTGTCGTCAAAATTAGTTGCTTTTGCTGAACTTAATGCCAGTCTTTGAAAATGCGTTGTTTTACCCTGTTGTGTACATAAGATAAACTGCAAACATATATACATATTTTTGAAGTTTGGTATATTACCCCACATTCAAAAATTATTAAAATCTAAGAATAAAAGTTAGATAATTATAAAAATGATTACAATATTAACAAAAATATTAAACGTATCAATAATTACAAATTACAAAATAAATAAAAAATAAGTAAACTAAGGATGATATTGGTACCAATAGGGGTTCCAGGCATAACCATAAGTGCTATAGAATGCTTCGGCAGGGTCATACGTAGGATATGGTGGCTGCATCTCTATCGACCAAGGAGGGAAGACGGGTTTCGGTGTAGGAATATAGTTTCTACCTATATGTTGGCAATGCGCTATGATCTGGTTCTGATGAACTTGCCAATCTTCAAATGCTCTCTGTCTAGCATTTTCGTATTCCTGAGAAGCTATAAACCTATGCATTTCTTGCATCTCATTCCCCCCTCCTACATTACCTTGTTCCTGGTTTCTCTCCACCTGTGGATGTCTACCATGGTATCGTACTGCGGCGTTATTTCGCCTCTTCAAAACTTTCGCACCATGGTATACATTTAAACCAATAGTGTCGTGGGGTTCCGGCTCTTCTAGTAATAATCCCCCCCGACTTATATCCACACCGAGATATTCACCAATCAAAGTAATAAAAATACCACCTCCTATTATGCTATGTGGACGCATCCCCCGAACCATAGCTGATAAATAATAATCCACACAATATGGTATACTTACAGCGCTCTGTGGGTCTCGAATACACATATGGTAAAACAAATCTTGTTCATTTACCTTTTCTTTGTTTTTACCCCTTTGTGTAATCGAATTAGCTAAAAACCTATGTATCACTCTTAATTCGGCTCTATCTATATCCAAATAAGAGTAGTTTCCCCCTTTGAAACGGTGATGGCTTGTCATTTGACTCCACACACCGTGTGTATCAAAATTCTCATCTATCTTTCTACCGTTTAGTATTAATCCTCTACAATCGGCAGACGCTAACTCCTCAGGCGTATATATACGTAAAGCCTGAGCCATGTCCAGTAAAGACATGTGGCGCATCGAACCGCCTAACAAAAATCTAATAAAAGAACGATCGGTTAAACTAGCTACCCGATCATTCAACTCTATACTACATAACAACTCTTCACACCATACTTTATATACAGGTCTGCGTATGGTGAATAAACATATCCAGTCATTAAAAGAAGAATTACCATACCTCTGTACAAGTAATTCCCTAATTGGCCCGGTCAATTCTACAGCTTCTAAGGGTCCCCATTCTATGACCCTCGGTACCTCAACAACCTTGGAATGAAGAGTATGCAAACCCCGTTGATATTTTGGATAATCTATCCAAAGTCTGTCAAATCTCAGGTTCGGGTGCAATTCTTCCAAATGCATATCGGAAAAGGTCATGACTGGATGAGGTACATCCTGCTTGTAGTAGTTATCTACCTCCTGTTGTTCCAAATTCTCGGCAGGAGCATTGCGGGCTTGGGATGAAGATTCACCCCTTTCATTCTGCAAAACACATCAAACACAAATTTTGTGCATCCAAATATGCATTAGTGTCAGCAAAATCATCAATTAAAATAATTACAATGACATTATCAATTTATATCAAACTTAAGCTTATTTTCACATTTTTATCAAATCTACACTTTTTCAAATAAGCATATACGAAAATTTTCGCCAAGTTCATAAGCATTCAACTCAAATAACATGTCAAAATAATCATTACTAGCAATTAAACAAGTCTCAAATGGCATTATCTTTCAAAAATCAAGTTCATGAATTTTGGACTTGAAAAAGTCCACTTTAATTCTCAAAATCATGTTTAGGCTCAAAGTTTGGATCATTTAACTACCTAGACATGTTACACTACTCAATTTAGCAACAATTCATGACAAAAATCGGCCATAACCTGTTTATATCAAAAAGCCCCAAATTGCTCAAGAACACAAACCCTAGATTATTCAAAATTTGAAGTTTAAGGCTTCTAATCATGTTAAACAGCATCAATCTAGGTTATACAAGCATAATACATAAACAATTTAAGTCTAATTACACTAAAAAGCATCAAAATCAAATTGGGGAAAAAATAGCTCAAGAACACCAAAATTCGAATTAAATGGTGTTTAGGTGTAGAAATTTACCCTTTTTCTTGAGTAATTCTTAGATATCATCCTTCTCAACATGATTTTAGCAAAAGATTTGGTGATTAACGGTTAAAAATTGTGATTTTTGGGGTTTTTTCTCGGGTTTTTTCGGGTTTTTTCGCTGTGAAATTCGCAGTGTTTTGTGTGGGAGAGTGAACTGATCGTTCAGCTCTTTATATTTTTTTTCTGTAATTTGGTCCCTCCGCGAGTCGCGGAGGTTTTGTACTTCAAACTCCGCGAGTCGCGGAGTTTGCTCTTTTTTTTTTTTTTTTTTTTTTTATAATCTTTAACTTATAAAACAATTAAGAAATTAATTTTAAAATTTTGTTTCCCTTGTTATTTAGGACGAGGTCGTTTCGGATCGATGTCCTAGTCCGTCCCTCGACAAAATTTTAAAATTTGTCTTTTTGTAGCGATTGTTTTAAAAGCTAAGATTTTTGGGTTTTTTAATGTTTTTGGCATACTTTAAATTAATAAGATTAAAAATAATGATAATAAAAGTTCTCGTCCCTCCCTCGGGTAAAGCAATTTCGGTTCAAAGACCTAGTCTTCAACTTACGACGAATTTTAAAAATCATATTTTTAACTTAATGAGATAAAGTAAATTTTTGTTTTTAAATTCACACAACTTAAATATAAAATTCAAAATTAAAAATTAAAAATTAAAAATTCACACCAAACTTAAAATTTGAAATGCATAAAATTAAAAATTTATATTTTAAAAATTAAAAATTCACACCAAACTTAATTTAAAAATTCATAAATTCATATCAAACTTATATTAATTTTTCAAATATTTACAATTTTAAATATATTGTTTTTACAAAGTTTACAATATTAATTTAAGATTTAAATATTAATTTTAAAAACATGGTAAAAAAAATAAATTAAAAATCTTTTTGTCTTTTTATCCCATTTTAATCAATCAAATATTATCAAAAATATGCGCCCCTCTTTTCGGTAAAGTAATTTCGGTTCCAAGACCTAATTTAACTCATGACGAATTTTTGAAATATTTTGGGTTGATTGATTAAAGATATTTATACCTTAAGAATAAACGTTAAATTTCGCAGTGATGTAATAAATTTTTGAATGATATCAATAATTTCGGTCGCCAAACCTAATTTTATTTAATACCAATTTAATACTTTTTAGCGAACAAATTAGCGTTTATTATCAAAAGGTTAAAAAATAAAAATAAAAATAAAAACTGTACAGACATACCTGTGGAATAGATTTCTTAGTTATATGATCTATTCCATTCATAAGATAGTCGGTTTAATTGGTTTTCCATGGCTGCATAGGCGTAACCTCGAGCATTCAGTGTTTTTTCTTCTAAGCATATGAACGGTCCGTCTCTGCATAAAGTAACAAATTCGGTATTTGAATAGGTTTGATTATTTGAACATTTACCTCCATGTGACCATTTTCCGCATTTGTGACATCTTTCTAGGTGTCGTGCTCTTCTTTTTGCTGCGGATTTTGATTTTCCTTTACCAAATTGTAACTTATTATCTTCGCATCTAGATCCTTTTCTAACTCCGTCCATTCTTTCTCTGATTACTGATACTAATTAGCTCGGTAGTATGTCATTATTACGTTTAGTGATCAAAGCGTGTAGCATTAGACCATGGTTTAGTTCACAGGCAGTCTTCATTTCGTAAAAACCTAAAAAATAAAAATTCAGAATGGGGGGAGAAGACTAGTTCTTTAGGGTCTGCTAGGAAAAGACCATTCGGGTTCCATTTTCGAGAACTATACGAAAACAGACAATCTAACTCTAATAGAAATACATATTATCCTTTAAAGACTTGATTCTTCCCACACTTAGTTAGCTGTGGTGTCGAAATTGTGATTAACTTCGTTGTTGACTTCCATCGGACCATGTATGTAATGTTTAACTCTGTGACCATTAACTTTAAATTCAATCCCATTTGAATTTATTAATTCTATCGTTCCGTATGGGAAAACTCTTTTGACTATGAATGGTCCAGACCATCTTGATTTCAATTTTCCAGGAAATAGCTTGAATCGTGAATTGAAAAGAAGAACTCTGTCTCCTTCTTTAAATTCCTTTGAACTTCTGATTCTTTTATCATGCCATTTCTTCGTTCTTTCTTTATAGATTAACGAATTTTCGTATGCTTCATGTCTTAATTCTTCTAATTCCTTTAGTTGACTTAATCGTAGACGTCCGGCTTCATGTAAATCAAGATTACATGTCTTCAAAGCCCAAAATGCTTTGTGTTCAATTTCTACTGGAAGATGACATGCTTTTCCATACACAAGTCTAAAAGGTGTGGTTCCAATTGGAGTTTTGTAGGCTGTTCTAAAAGCCCAGAGTGCATCCTCCAATTTAATGGACCATTCCTTCGGATTTGATCCTACGGTTTTCTCTAGAATACGTTTTAAAGCTCGGTTGGTATTTTCAACTTGTCCACTTGTTTGTGGATGATATGCGGTGGAGATTTTATGAGTTACTCCATATCTTTTAAGAACTTTCTCAAGTTGATTATTACAGATATGAGTACCCCGATCACTTATTAAAGCTTTCGGTGTTCCAAACCTTGCAAAAAGACGTTTTAAAAAGTTGACTACAACTCGTGCATCGTTAGTTGGGAGAGCTTGTGCTTCCGCCCATTTAGATACATAATCAATGGCTACGAGTATATATAGATTATTATGAGATTTTGGAAATGGACCCATAAAGTCAATACCCCAAATGTCAAATACTTCACATACTTGGATGACATTTTGTGGCATTTCATCACGTTGACTTATTTTTCCGGCCCTTTGACATGCATCACAGGATTTGCAAAGAAGGTGTGCGTCTTTGTAAATTGTAGGCCAATAGAATCCAGCTTCATAAACTTTTCTTGCTGTTAGTTGAGGCCCATAATGCCCTCCTGTTGGTCCTGTGTGACAATGGTTTAAAATTTTACTAGCTTCATCTCCAAATACACATCGGCGTATTATTCCATCGGGACAACTTTTAAACAGATGTGGATCTTCCCAGAAATAGTGTTTTATATCACTGAAGAATTTCTTTCGTCTTTGGTACGATAATCCTTTTTCAAGGAATCCACAAACTAAGTAGTTTGCATAGTCTGCAAACCATGGGATTTCTTTATAATCTATCTTCAATAGATATTCATCAGGAAAGTTGTCTTGTATGGCTGATTCATTTAGAACTTCTAATTCGGGATTTTCAAGACGAGAAAGATGATCAGCGGCGAGATTTTCTGCTCCTCTTTTATCTCGGATTTCAATATCAAACTCTTGTAAGAGTAAGATCCAACGGATTAATCTTGATTTAGCATCTTGTTTTGAAAATAGGTATCTAAGAGCAGAATGGTCGGTATAGACCACCGTTTTTGCTAGAACGAGATATGATCGAAATTTGTCAAAAGCAAAGACAATAGCAAGGAGTTCTTTTTCCGTAGTTGTATAGTTTGTTTGTGCTCCTTGTAATGTCTTACTAGCATAATATATAGGTTGAAATCGTTTTTCAATCCTTTGTCCTAAAACGGCTCCCATTGCAAAATCACTTGCATCGCACATTAGTTCAAATGGTAGATTCCAATTTGGTGTTATCATGATCGGTGCATTAGTGAGTTTTTCTTTAAGAATATTAAAAGATTTGATACACTCATCTGAAAAGATGAATGGAGCATCCTTTTCTAGGAGTTTATTCATAGGAGTGGCAATTTTAGAAAAATCTTTTATAAAACGTCGGTAAAAACCGGCATGCCCTAGAAAACTCCTAACTCCTCTAACATTGGTGGGATGTGGAAGTTTAGCAATTACATCTACTTTAGCTCTATCCACTTCAATTCCTTCTTTTGAAATTTTATGTCCAAGAACGATGCCTTCTTTAACCATGAAATGGCATTTCTCCCAATTAAGTACTAGATTTGATTTTTCGCATCTAATTAGCATTCGTTCCAGATTAACTAGACATGATTTAAATGTATCACCGAAGACTGAAAAGTCATCCATGAAAACTTCCATGCATTCTTCTATCATGTCGTGAAAAATCGCCATCATACACCTTTGAAAGGTTGCAGGGGCGTTACAAAGTCCAAATGGCATGCGTTTGTAAGCAAAAGTACCATAAGGGCACGTGAATGTGGTTTTCTCTTGATCTTCGGGTGCTATTGGAATTTGAAAATATCCGGAAAATCCATCTAGAAAACAATAGTAACTATTTCCGGCTAATCTTTCCAACATTTGATCTATGAAAGGTAAGGGAAAGTGATCTTTTCTGGTGGCGTCATTTAATTTTCTATAATCAATACATGCACGCCATCCTGTTACAGTCCTAGTAGGAATAAGCTCATTTTTCTCATTTGTGATGATAGTCATGCCACCCTTCTTAGGCACGCATTGAACTGGGCTTACCCATGGACTATCAGAGATTGGATAAATTAAACCTGCATCTAGCAGTTTAATAATCTCTTTCTTAACTACATCTTGCATATTAGGATTTAGTCTTCGTTGGCGTTGCACATACGTTTTATGACCTTCTTCCATAAGGATTTTATGTGTGCAATACGAAGGACTTATTCCTTTAATATCATGAATCTTCCATGCAATGGCTGGTTTATGAGCTTTCAACACAGAAATGAGCTGTGATTTCTCATTTTCAGTAAGAGAAGACGATATTATTACAGGTAATTCAGATTCACCATGTAAATAAGCGTATTCCAAATGGTTTGGAAGTGGCTTTAACTCTAATTTCGGAGGTTCTTCTATCGATGATTTATATCGATATCTGTCTTCTTCTTTTAGCATTTGAATTTCTTCTGTTGTTGGTTCATATCCATTAGCTATAAGTGTAGCTAACATTTCAGCTTCATCAATTGGTTCATTACCTTCTCCTAAAGAACATTCTCCTGTTCCTTGTAATTCTGGAAATTCTTCTAATAATTCTGCATGTGCATCTATAGTTTGAATATAATAACATGTATCATCTGCAGATTGTGGTTGTTGCATTGCTCTATCAACTGAAAAGGTAACACTCTCATCCTCTATACTTAGGGTCAATTTCTTACCGAACACGTCTATCATTGCTTTAGCCGTGTTTAAGAATGGTCTTCCTAATATGAGAGGAACTTGAGAATCTTCTTCCATGTCCAAAACAACAAAATCTACTGGAAATACTAAAGTACCAACTTTAACTAGCATGTTCTCCATTATCCCTCTAGGATATTTTATTGATCTATCGGCTAGCTGTATGCTTATTCTGGTTGGTTTCAATTCTCCAAGGTCTAGTTTAGCGTATAGTGAATACGGCATTAGATTTATACTAGCACCTAAGTCTGCCAATGCTTCTATTGAACTAAGACTACCCAGAAAACATGGAATTGTGAAACTTCCTGGATCAGATAGTTTTTCTGGTATCTTATTCAACAGCACTGCTGAACAATTAGCATTCATAGTAACAGACGAGAGTTCTTCCATTTTCTTTCTATTCGTGATTAGATCTTTCAAGAATTTAGCATATCTAGGCATTCCTGAAATCACATCAATGAAAGGAAGATTTACATTTATCTGTTTAAACATATCCAAAAATTTGGATTGCTCGGCTTCAAGTTTCTCTTTCTTCATTTTACTCGGGTAAGGAAGTGGTGGTTGGTATGGTTTAACATAAGGTTTATCCTTAACTGTGTTATCTTCATTAACCTTTTCAACTACCGGTTCTTTTTCCTTATCTTGATCAGGTTGTGGTTCTTGTGGAGTAGGAATAGTTTCATCAGAAGTTACAGGTATTTCAGGTGGTTTAAGTGTTGTACCACTTCTTGTGGTAATAGCTTTAGCTGTTTCATTCCGGGGGTTAGCATTTGTATCACTAGGTAGACTTCCCGGTTTTCTTTCACCTATTAACCTTGCTAGGTTACTTACTTCTTGTTCCAGATTTTGAATAGAAGCTTGTTGATTTCTAAATGCTTGAGCATTTTGTTCATTGGTTTGTTTTTGAGATGTGAAAAACTGCGTTTGAGTTTCAACTAGCTTCGTCATCATATCTTCTAAATTCGGCTTTTTATCATCGGTTTGTTGTGGTGGTTTGTTTTGAAAATTCGGTCTTTGCTGATTGTAAGTATTATTGGATACTTGTTGATTGCTAAGACCTTGTTGGTTGTTGTATGGAATATTTCGGTTATAATTCTGGTTTTGATTGTAAATCGGTCTTGGCGGTTGATAATTATTCTGATAATTATTTCCAGGCCTTTGGTTTATGTATGAAATATTCTCTCTTTGTTCCATTGTTAATTCAATACTGAGACAATCTTTTGTCAAATGTGGTCCTCCACACTGCTCACAACTAATTCGTATTGAGTGAATATCTTTAGTCATCTTTTCCATTCGTCTCTCGAAAGCATCTATCTTTGCCGAAATGGAATCTAAATCATGGCTAGAATCGGCTCTAGCTGCTTTAGATGATCTAACGATGTCTTTTTCTTGATGCCACTCATGTGAGTGGGAAGCAGTATTATCAATAATTTTGTAAGCATCAGTTTCGGTTTTCTTCATAATAGAACCACCAGCTGCTATATCTATGTCTTTTCTTGTAGTGATGTCGCATCCTCGGTAGAATATTTGTACTATTTGACAGGTGTCTAAACCATGTTGCGGACATCCTCTTAACAACTTTCCATATCTTGTCCACGCCTCATATAGAGTTTCATTTGGTTTCTGTGTGAACGTAACAATTTCTGCTTGAAGTCTTACGGCTTTAGATGCAGGAAAGAATTGTTTAAGAAATTTGTCAATTAAAACGTCCCATGTATCAATCGCCCCTTCAGGTAACGATTCCAACCAATCTTTGGCTTCTCCCTTTAAAGTCCAGGGAAATAACATGAGATATATCTGTTCATCCTCCACTTCTCGGATTTTAAATAGTGTGCAGATCCTATTAAAGGTACGTAGATGTTCATTTGGATCTTCCTTCGGCGCACCACTAAATTGGCATTGATTAGTCACCATGTGTAGAATTTGTCCTTTGATTTCATAATCTGGCGCATTAATGTCTGGATGAGTAATTGCGTGACCTTGGCCAGTGCGTTTAGCTCTCATTCGGTCTTCCATACTTAAAGGTTCCAGATTCTCCATAATTGAATTTGTTGAATCGGTATCACTAGATGATTCTGTTTTAATGGTTCGTTCCTCAACAATCTCTGTTTGAATGATTGGTGGCTCCGGAGGAAAGTTTAGTGGTTCAAGATCTACGAACCGTTCCTGAATATTCTCTGGATTCTCAATTGTGAGGTTGGGTTCAAAAAATGGATTATCGGAAATTTGAACTGAAGTACTTGGTCGACTGGATGACGATTCTAAAGAAAAATCAACGGCGGTTATATTTGTTAAACGATGTCTTGATCGAGTTACAGGTGGTGAACGTACAAAAGGTGATGAACGTCTTGCTCGGTGCATTCACTGAATATCCTATTAGTTTTTAAAAGGAAAGAAAAATTATAATAAGTTGTCCAATCAATAGACTTTTCTGATTTTGCCCACGTTTCGAATAGCCAAAAGATGCAGCAGAGGGGCAGGATTCGTTTGGTCTCAATATAATTGAGGACTGTTTGGCTCCAATAACCCGGTCCACGTACAAATCCAACTATTACTACGAACCAGAAAATTTTGATGTCTATCAATTTAACCACTTAAAATAAATTTTCGTAATTTTAAGAAATTTAGATAAGAAGTAGAAAAAAATTCTATGTCCTAAAAACTAGAATAGCCAGAAATAAGAGAGAAAAAGAGTTCGTCGAAAAAGGTCGAAAAAGAAAAAAATGGTTGAAAAATAAAAAGTGACGGAAAAATAAAAGAAACTTATAAAAACTTAAAAATACTTGACTAACCTAACCTTATTACTACAACTAACTTAAAATTATAATCGCAAATTGAAATTACTAATTGGAATGATAATTGGTACATAGTAAAAGGTGTAAAAATATTAAAGCTTACAGGAAAAACTAAATCCCAAATGGAAATAACTTAAAAAGAAACTAAAACTTAAAAAGGCGTCGCAAAATTCTAAAGCACCTAAATCTTAGTCTTAAAGAAAAAGCACTTAAGGAACTCTACGGCAAAGCCTAAAAATCTAGGAGTAAAAATAACTATAGCAAAAACTAAGTTTAAAATTAAATATTAGCTAAAAATACAAAAGTTATGCTACAACGATTAAAAAGGTACAAAATATAAAAATATACAAAAAGTTGTAAAAAGTACAATTTTTATAAAAATATTATTTTTATATTATTTATTTTATAAAACTACTAATTTTACAATTTAATAAAACTTATTTAAACTAAATACATAAATTAAATAAAAAGTAAAAATAAAACTAAAACTAATAATAATAATAATAATAATAATAATAAGGTTTAAATAATAATAATAAATAATAACCCGTAATTAATGCAGGTTTAGAGATTCCTGTCGCGTGTCAGATGGCCTCCGCGAGTTGCGGTGATTAATGAGGAAAACCCCGCGAGTCGCGGGGTTCAGAAATTCAGTTGACAGCTTTCAATTTTTACCCGTTTTTCTTTATTTTTTTTTTATTTTATGTTTTCTGTTTTTTAAATAAATAAAAGATTTTAAAATAAAACTTATATTTTTATAAACTAAAATAGAAATAAAGAAACTTATAAAACTTAATTATTTAACAAAATCTTAAAAATACATATATTTTTGTTTTTCTTTTTATGTTTTCGAATTTTTACAAAAACGAATTTTAATAAAAGTTAACTAAAATTTTTTTTTTTTTTTTATTTATATATTAGCGTTGCGCTTCCGGCGTTTAAGAGAGTTTCCCCGGCAGCGGCGCCAAAAATACTTGATGTGAAGCGGGGTGTATATAAAATAGTTATTAAATTTTAGCAGAAAATACTATTAAATACGATACAATTTTACACAAGATATTTATTTATTTATAGAATGGATATACTTAAACCTTGCTACAACACTTATAGGCAGTGTACCTAATCGTACAGTAGTGTAGTTTTTAGTAAGTCCGGTTCGTTCCACAGGGAAATCTTTAAACAAAGCTCAACGCTATATTAGTTTACTTTTATTAAAAATACAAATATATATAAGTAATATTATTATTATAAAGGGGGGTTTTTACCGTTTAATGACCGGTTTGTCGATTTTAAAACTTTAGTCGCAGTTAAAACCTAATGTAAAATATAAAATAAATACAAGACTTAAATTAAAGCGTAAAGTAAATAATGATAATGAAATTGCGAATAATAAAAGTGCGATAAAATAAACTTGCGATAATTAAAAAGTACGATAATTAAAAGTGCGATAAAATAAAATAAATAAAAGTGCGATAATTAGAAGTGCAATTAAATATAAAATAAAGGAAATTAAATATGAAATAAAAGAATTATGCTTATTTAAACTTCCGTAATCATGATGTTTGACGTGTTGATTTTAGTTTTATGCCCATGGGTTAATTGTCCTTTGTCCTGGATTATTCAATATGTCCATCTGGTTTTTGTCCATAACAGTCCATCAGTCATAAATATAAATTGCAAGTGTCCTTGTCAAATTATTATTATATCCAAAGTTAAATATTCCAACTAATTGGGGATTCGAATTGTAACAAGGTTTTAATACTTTGTTTAATGAATACACCAGGTTATCGACTGCGTGTAAACCAAGGTTTTACTACTTTGTTAACGATTACACCAATTACCCTTGAATGTAATTTCACCCCTATTTTAATTATTCTAGTGGCTATTAATCCATTCCCGTGTCCGGTTAAATGAACGATTATTCGTACATATAAATACCCCGCCCATCGTGTCCGATCGAGTGTATATGGTAATTTATAGGGACGCCCAATTGTAAATCTTTATATTAACATTAACAAACTTTCATTTAGTTAAACAAATATAAAGCCCATTAATAGCCCATAGTCTAATTTCCACAAGTGTCGTTCTTTTATCCAAACCCCAATTATGGTACAAAGCCCAATTACCCAATTTTAGTAATTAGCCCAACATCATGATTACTTCGTTTTAAATAAGCATAATAATAACTTAGCTACGAGACATTAATATAAAAAGGTTGAACATAACTTACAATGATTAAAAATAGCGTAGCGTTACACGGACAGAATTTCGACTTACACCCTTACAACATTCGCTAACATACCCTTATTATTAGGATTTAAAATTAAAATTAAAATTAAAATATAAATTATATATATATATATTACGTATATATTGAGAGAGAAGAGAAAATAGATTATGAAATTTGATCAGAATTCGGTTTGCTTTATAGCCAGAGTTGAATTTTGGGGCTCCGCGACTCGCGGCAAAAACCCCTTCAATCTCCGCGAGTCGCGGAGATAGTATTTACAGCTCAGTCCTTGGAGTTTTCTCTGCCGACGGTTTTATATATATAAATATAATATATATATAATTAATATAATTAATTATATATTATATTATATTTATATACATAGTTAACTTGTAATTTTTAGTCCGTTGCGTCGAGCGTTAAGAGTTGACTCTGGTCCCGGTTCCGGATTTTCGAACGTCCTTGCGTACAATTTTATATTTTGTACTTTGCGTTTTGAATCTTGTACTTTTGTAATTTCGAGACGTTTCTTATCAATAATTGGAACCTTTTTGATTGTCTTTTGTACTTTTGAGCTTTTTGGTCGTTTGCGTCTTCAATTCGTCGAATCTGTCTTTTGTCTTCACCTTTTATTATTTAAACGAATATCACTTGTAAATAGAACAATTGCAACTAAAAGCTTGTCTTTCTTGAGGAATAATGCTATGAAATATATGTTCGTTTTTAGCATTATCATGAACCGAAGGAGGAAGAAAAACATGAAATTACAAAAGATGAGATCAAACTAGGAAAGAAATGAAAGGCTAATGAATTAGAAAATTCAAATCCCGAGATTAGTAAGGATGTTGTGGCACCAACTCCACTAGACACTACCACCCCTATCCCCGCTATTCCTATTAGTGCTATCCCGGCATCTAGTTCTTCGGCCCCTCAGCCAAAACGTAGGGAGACAGCTAGCATTCGCGTTGGGGGATTCCCTGAACATAAACGTTTTGGGATATAGGCTGAATGATGCACTGTTGTTTAAAACCATGGGAACAAATAACGTTTTGTATACTATTACTAGTGTGGTTTGCTTAATGTTTGATGTAAGATAAGATTATGTAAAATAGTGGAGTGTGAAATGCAATAATTTTCCATGGTTGAGTATTATTTGGATGATAGTAATTGATTTCCGTACTAAGCTATTAAGTATGAACTTTAACGGGTAGGTACTACCCCAGATATAATTATAAAACGCTAATAAGAAGAAAAGGCTTTTATAATAATAACTGGTTCATATTATTAATAAGTTGCGATGTACTGTAATTACATACTACATCTAAAATATTCCATGTGAATAATTATTTTTTTCATTCTTATAGAAGAAAATGGCGCGAGTAAACCGAATGACGGAACAAGAAGTCGAGGAACTCATAAATCAACGAGTGAACGACAGAATGTTATGGGTCGAGGCTGCAAGAGCTGCTGCAATTAACCCAAATCCTCGTGTAGGATGCACTTACAAGACTTTTCAGGGTTGCAAGCCTTCATCATTCATTAGAACAGAAGGACCAATCGGTCTAACCCGGTGGATCGAAAAGATGGAGTCCGTGTTTAAAATCAGTGGTTGTGTTGAGAAGGACATGACCAAGTATGCATCGTGCACTTTACAAGATAGTGCACTCACGTGGTGGAAAAACTATGTGAAGGCTGTGGGAGGAGATGTAGCTTATGATACTCCATGGGAAGAATTCAAAACAATGCTAATCAACGAGTATTGTCCAAGAAATGAAGTTAGGAAATTGGAAGCAGAATTACGAAGTCTGAAAGTTGTTGGTACTGAACTCACCAATTACAATCAGCGATTCATGGAATTAGCCTTGCTATGTCCCGAATTGGTACCAACCGAAGAACGGAAGATTGAATTGTACAAGGATGGGTTGCCCAAAAATGTCAAGGCAAATGTTACAGCATCAAAACCTAAGACAATTCATGAGGCCATCACCATGGCAAATGAAATGATGGACCAGATCATTCTGGATAAGAACACCGATGTCAAGACACCGGAAAACAAAAGAAAGTGGGAAGGTAATCGTGATCGAGGTTACCAACAACAATCCAACAAGAAACCAGAAATTGTACAAGGTACGGGTAGTGGGACAAGCGCAGGATACATAGGACGACAACCTTATTGTAATAGGTGTTATAAACATCACTCAGGCTATTGCAATATTGTGTGTGACAAATGCCACCGAAGGGGTCATCACACTAAGGATTGTAGGGTTCCTGTCGCAAGAAATACCAAAACTCCTGCCACCAACACAAATGGAACTGCGTTAGTCCCGGTTATTTGTTTTGGGTGTGGAAAACCAGGACATATTAAGACTTATTGCCCGAATGCAGAAATGAAGAATGAACCTGCTCGTGGAAGGGTGTTTAATATCAATACCAGAGAGGCACGAGAAGACCCGAAGTTGGTTACGGGTACGTTTTCTGTTAATAATTTATCAGCATCTATTATATTCGATACCGGTGCCGATAAAAGTTACATGAATAAAGACTTTTACACTAAGTTAAATTGCTCATCATTACCCTTGGATGCTATGTATTTAATTGAATTAGCTAATGGTAAGTTATTAAGAGCCGATAAAATCTGTCATGATTGTAAGATAGAGATAGCCGGAGAAATATTTAAGATTGATTTGATACCTGTTGAATTGGGAAGTTTTGATATAATTATTGGCATGGACTGGATGTCCAAAGTAGGAGTCGAAGTGGTGTGTGCTGAAAAGGCAATTCGCATTCCCCGAAAAGATAAATCAATGATAATGATTTACGGAGATAAAGGTAACTCGAACCTAAATATCATTAGCTGTTTGAAAGCCCGAAAGTGCTTAGAAAAGGGATGTTATGCCATCCTAGCACATGTAAAGAAAGTTGAAGAAAAGGAGAAGAATATTAACGATGTAAATGTAGTAAGAGACTTTCCCGATGTATTTCCGGAAGAATTACCGGGACTACCTCCTTTTAGGTCTGTAGAATTTCAAATAGATCTTGTACCAGGTGCTGCACCGGTTGCTCGTGCTCCATATAGACTTGCACCGTCTGAGTTAAAAGAACTTCAGAGTCAGTTAAAAGAATTACTGGATCGTGGATTTATACGACCAAGTACTTCACCGTGGGGAGCTCCAATTTTATTTGTTAAGAAGAAAGATGGATCTTTTAGGATGTGTATAGATTATCGTGAATTAAATAAGTTAACTATCAAGAATCGGTATCCATTACCGAGAATTGACGACTTATTTGATCAACTGCAAGGATCATGTGTTTATTCGAAAATTGACTTAAGATCGGGCCATCATCAATTACGTGTCAAAGAAGAAGACATTCCGAAAACAGCTTTTCGGACACGTTATGGTCATTACGAATTTTTAGTCATGCCGTTTGGGTTAACAAATGCACCAGCTGTATTCATGGATCTCATGAATCGAGTTTGTAGTCCGTATTTAGATAAGTTTGTTACCGTTTTCATTGACGATATTCTTATCTATTCCAAAAGTGAACAAGAGCATGAACAGCACTTAAGGTTAATATTAGAGCTGTTAAGAAAAGAACAGCTATACGCCAAATTTTCTAAGTGCCCTTTTTGGTTGAAAGAAGTGCAATTTCTTGGCCACGTTGTTAGTAGCAAAGGAATTCAGGTTGATCTAGCTAAAATTGAAGCCATCGAAAAATGGGAGACTCCTAAGACACCAACACAGATACGCCAATTTTTGGGGTTAGCTGGTTATTATAGAAGGTTTATTCAAGATTTCTCCCGAATAGCTAAGCCGTTGACAGCGTTAACGCAAAAAGGGAAGAAGTATCAGTGGACCTCAGAGCAGGAGAATGCATTTCAATTACTGAAGAAGAAGTTGACTACAGCGCCTATTTTATCGTTACCAGAAGGGAACGATGATTTTGAGATATATTGTGACGCTTCGCGACAAGGTTTTGGATGCGTCCTTATGCAACGGAAGAAGGTTATAGCATACGCATCTCGACAATTGAAGATTCACGAGCGGAATTATACGACGCATGATCTAGAATTGGGAGCAGTAGTGTTTGCATTAAAGATATGGAGACACTACCTATATGGAGTTAAATGCACTGTATTTACGGATCATAAAAGCCTTCAGCATATTTTTGATCAGAAACAGCTAAATATGAGACAACGTAGGTGGGTTGAGCTGATAAACGACTATGATTGTGAAATTCGCTATCATCCCGGGAAGGCGAACGTGGTGGCCGACGCTTTAAGCAGAAAGGAATGGGAACCAATTCGAGTACGAGCGATGAACATAAAAATTCGCATGAATCTTAACTCACAAATCAAAGAGGCTCAACGAGAAGCTCTCACTAAGGAAAACATAGGAAATGAAGTAATAAAGAAGTATGAGAAGAAATTCGTTATACGGGAAGACGGAATTCGATATTTCGCAAACCGTATTTGGGTACCGAAGTTTGGTGGATTAAGGAAGTTAATATTGAATGAGGCACATAAGACAAGATATTCGATACATCCTGGAGTTAGAAAGATGTATCAAGATCTTAAGACGCATTATTGGTGGCCTAATCTGAAGACAGACGTTGCAACATATGTTGGGGAATGTTTAACTTGTTCCAAAGTCAAAGCAGAACACCAGAAGCAATCAGGGTTACTTCAACAACCAGAAATCCCAGAATGGAAATGGGATGGTATTACCATGGATTTCATCACAAAGTTACCTAAGACTGCTTGGGGTTATGACACCATTTGGGTAATAGTGGATCGTCTCACCAAATCTGCACATTTCTTGCCTATAAAAGAAACTGATAGAATGGAGAAACTATTACGATTGTATATAAAGGAAATTGTTTCAAGGCATGGAATACCTATTTCTATTATATCCGATCGTGATAGTAGATTTACATCGAAGTTCTGGCAATCACTACAGGAGGCACTAGGAACACGTTTGGATATGAGCACCGCATATCATCCACAAACTGACGGGCAAAGTGAAAGACCAATTCAGACTCTCGAACACATGCTCAGGGCATGTGTGATCGATTTTGGAAACGGATGGGATAAGTATCTACCATTAGCAGAATTCTCGTATAATAACAGTTATCATGCGAGCATTAAAGCTGCACCATTTGAAGCACTGTATGGAAGGAAGTGTAGATCTCCTATCTGTTGGAATGAAGTAGGAGATCGACAATTAACTGGTCCCGAGATCATACATGAAACTACTGAGAAGATAGTACAAATTAAAGAGAGATTGAAAACAGCCCGTAGTCGCCAAAAGAGCTACGCCGATGTCCGAAGGAAACCAATAGAGTTTCAGATCGGTGACATGGTTATGCTAAAAGTGTCACCTTGGAAAGGTGTAATACGTTTCGGTAAAAAGGGTAAACTGAACCCAAGGTATGTAGGTCCATTCAAGATCATTGAACGAATTGGACCGGTAGCTTATCGACTCGAGTTACCGCAACAACTCGCCGGAGTACATAATACGTTCCATGTCTCAAACCTTAATAAATGTCTTGCAAAGGAAGATCTCACCATTCCTCTTGAAGAAATCCAAGTCAACGAGAAACTACAATTTATAGAAGAACCAGTCGAAATTATGGACCGTGAGGTTAAACGGCTTAAGCAGAGCAACATACCAATCATTAAGGTTCGTTGGAATGCTCGAAGGGGTCCCGAGTTTACTTGGGAACGAGAGGATCAAATTAAACAAAAGTACCCACATCTGTTTTTCGATGACGCATAATAGGTACAATTTTAAAATTTCGGGACGAAATTTATTTAACGGGCAAGTTATTGTAATGACCCGGATTTTTCCGATCATTTTACACTTATAAGATTAATATTTACATAAATTAAACCTTACCAACATGATAAGCAATCTAAATTGTTGAGATTTATGTTTTTGAAAAGAGTTTTACACAATGTTTGACCGTCCAATTTGACCGATGATATCACGAACTATATAACATACGATAATTATACGTTTGTGTATATATATGTACTTATATGTATTTAACATGATCTAAGGATGTTTAACATCCCATTGTGTACTAATAACAATGAGTTATAAGTATATTTTGAAACTACTAACTTAAGTTTTCAAAATGATAACTATACGTAACGTTTTTCGAAATAAATACTTATAACCTATAATATTTATACATGCATTGTATATATATGTATTTTATCACTTTTAAAGGGCTTACATACATAAAACAATATAAGTATATTTACAAAAGATAGCTATATTTGAATCCTCGTTCCGTTTTCTCAAAGATTTCTATACGTACACCTAGGGTATAGGTACCCGTATCATACCCATCTTCTAGATGTATTTACTATTGGTATATACACATCAAATCAACCTTTTTAATCAGCCATGTTATTGCCTTATGTATAAGGTAATTGGAATTTGGAAGTTTGTTGACTAATTTCACAAGATTACAACATAAAAATTTATCCTTGTTTTTACCATTCATGTTTTTAAAGGCTCTCCATCATTTCATTTTTAGCTCATCATCTCACTTCCAAATTACTCTCTAAAAACACCTACTTACAAGTCATAAGGAACCCATAACCATTCAGCTAGTATCCATGAAGATCTAGCCATAAAAACAACACTTAAATACCATAAGAAAATCCTTCCAAAAACACTTCAAAAATCCTTCCAAATTTATAAGTTTACTTCCAACCTTTTAATCCAACTTCACCACTCTTTTGGTTCTAGGATTTTACTCATCTTTTATAGCAATCTTGTCCAAGTAACTTGAGGTAGTAACTTTTTTAAAAATCTTTTTCGATTCATATTTATATAGCTATCTTATTTTGTGATATAAAATTTTAACAACAAGAACATAGTTTGAATGATTTCAAACTTGTTCGCAAACTAAATAGATCCTTCTAACTTAACTTTTAAAACATTTCAAGACCTGTAATATATCATAATGATATGCTAACTTAACAAGATACAACTTGTTTTTACAAAGAATATCTTAAAACTGAATCTATGTCGTCGGAGTGTAACCGGGGGCTGTTTTGGGTTGGATAATTAAAAACTATCTTGAACTTTGAATTAGAAGTTCATGTTCTGGAAAAATGATATTTCTTATAAATATGTTAACACATAAAAATTTCATGGTTTAATTCAAAGTATAAGTATTTTTAGAAAAATGGTCATTAAATGATGTTTTTGTAACAAAAATGATTACTTTCATAAGATTCACCTAGAGTTTGGACTATAACCTGTGATTCTGAAAATAAACCATGGTATTTACAGTTCATATTCTTAAATTTTGACTCGATCCAAGGAGATGGCAAGTTGAATCAACAAAAACGGAGTTGTAACTAAGAAACTACGACTAAAATAAGATCGGGTGTCTAAAGCTTGTTTAACAACGAAAATAATTGGAGAAATATTAAATAAATCATATCTTTCCTAATTAATATGATATTTCATATATAAATACTCATGATTTAATTTTATATATTTCAGGACCACCCGTAAACAACACGAGAAGATTAATCATAAGACCTCATGTACGTACGCAACACGTCATTTGACAACACCGGTACTTTATGTACGCAACACGTCATTTGACAACACGGTACCGTGGGTCAAGATTAATTCCGATCAATATGAATACGATGGGGTCTTTATTTATTTTATTAAGCAACTAATTGAGGATTACTAACATTGGACTGCTAACTACGGACTAAGAAAATATTAAAAGTATTAAAAGTATATATATGAAACGGTTATTTCTTAAAAAGAAAATATATTGATATATTACATATGGTTAGGTTCGTGATATCAATCGGAGACCAAGTCGTGTTATTATCTTCAAGACAAAAGTGAGTATATAGTCCCACTTTTAAACCTTAAATATTTCGGGATGAGAATACATGCATTTTATGATTTACGTTATAGACACAAGTGACTAAAAATATATATTCTACGTTGAGTTGTACCACTGGCATATTTCTCTGTAACTTGGTAACTACAATTTACATGGGTATTGTAAACGCGAATTCTGTTGATAGATCTATCGGGCCAGACAACCCCAACCGGACTGGACGACCAGTATTTAACGGTTGCACAGTACTTCGTTTCGTTACTACACTTGGTACGGTGTAGGGAGATTTCATAATAAAGAGAATATGCGACGTTGATTAAATGTTAAGTATGGTTACCAAGTGCTCAACAACTTAGAATATTTTTATTAAAATGTTTATATATGAAATCTTGTGGTCTATATTTATATCGCTGCCGGCATTAAACCTATATCTCACCAAATTTATGTTGACCTTTTAAGCATGTCTATTCTCAGGTGATAACTAGAAGCTTTCGCTGCATCATGTTGAACTTAAGCAAGATTTGGAGTTCGCATATTTGTGTCAAAAATAAAACTGCATATCGGAAGATTTGTAATGTAAAATATGTTGGAAATCGTGTTGTCGTTATTACATGTAAAGTTTGTAAGGCTAAGATTATCGCTAGGCGGTAATCATTATTATGTTGTTTAAAACCTTGGTTTTTAAATAAAATTTATGGTTTGTATTGTAAAAACGAATGCAGTTTTTGAAAAACGTCGCATATAGAGGTCAATACCTCGCAATGAAATCATATGTTATTGTATTCGTCCTTTTGGTTAAGGTCGGGTCGTCTCATGAAACGTCAAGGCAAGACAAGTTATGAGCTGTTGTTGAAAAGAAAACCTAATATCAAACATCTTGAGCCGTTTGGTTCTCTTTGTACCATTATGGTTCGGGATACTGGTGGGAAATTCAATCTGAAAGCAGTTACAGGAAGGTTCTTGGGTTATGGGAATGCGTGTAAAAGGGTATATAACTTGGATTCTCAGTGTATTGAAGAACGTATTGAAATCGATGTTCAAAGGCATGCATGTATTCCAGCTGGTAAAGGGTATTCGTGACAGTTTGACTATGATGAGTTGTTTGAATCATTCTATCTACCTGAGGATAACACTGAGGATGAAGAGATTGCTGCACAAATGATGTATAACATGTGTATCACCGTTGAACGTATGTCTGATGTGCGTGTACAATCTAATATACCGATTGTAGCTGAAGAAAGTGCACCGGTGACAGGGACAAATGATGATGAAAGATTCTGATGATTCAATTCATACATTAGAGGAATTGACATTACAATCTGAGGGGGAGGATTTATATCTTGATGAGGTTTATGATGATGTGGTGAATGAGGAACCTAATCCAACCATGAATGAGGAACCTTTTCAGACAAATACGGAAGAATCTTCAGAAACCGACGGACTATGACGGTCTAGTTGCACGGTATCTCTCCCTAAACATTTTGATGATTATATTTTTGACTCTGTAGATGTTTCAGGTGCTAAGACAGGTGAATCGTCTACTTTGGATGAGCGTGTTACACCCTCTGCAAATGTTGTTACTGCTTTTTATACTCAATTGAATCAGACCAGAAGAATCTTCAGGAATGCGCACTGTTGCTTTATGTCACAAATCGAACCTGAAGACGTCAAAGATGCATTGCAGTGTGATGAGTGGGTTTCAGCTATGCAGGAAGAACTTCAACAATTCAATCATTTGGGTGTTTGGAGGTTGGTAATTCCACCTTCAGGCTGTAAACCGTATGGCCTGAAGTGGGTTTTGAAACATAAGAAAGATGATCAAGGTATCGTGATCCAGAACAAAGCAAGATTGGTTGTCAGAGGTTATCAGCAGATTCAAGAGATAGACTACGATGAGGTTTATGCTCCAGTTGCAAGAATGGAGGCTATTCGAATGTTTTTGGAATTTGCTTCATTTAAAGGTTTTAAGGTTTATCAGATGGATGTTAAGAGTGTATTCTTGTATGGCACTCTTCAAGAAATATTGTATGTGACTCAGCCATTGGGTTTTGTTGATCCACATCATCCGGAAAAGGTGTATCTCATGGAAAAAGTGCTATATGGTCTTCACCAAGCCCCGAGAGCTTGGGATGCTACTCTGTCAAACTATATGATAGATAAAGGTTTTCGGAGAGGAGTAATTGATCAGACTATGTTTATCAAAGAAAGGGGCGACGATATAATGCTGGTATAGGTGTATGTGGACGATATCATCTTTGGGTCCACAGATCAGAAAATGGTTGATGAGTTTCAGGATGTTATGAAGAAATGATTCAAGATGAGTTCACTAGAGGCCATTAATTTCTTTTTAGGGTTGCAGGTTGATCAAATAGAAAAAGGCATCTTTCTACGTCAATCGAAGTATGTAGCTGACATCTTGAGCCGATTCAAGATGGAAGATGAACGAGTTGCCAAGAATCCTCTATCGGTGAATCACAGGAATACACCGGAAAATACAGGGGCAAAAGTCAATCCGACCCTATATAGAGCTATTATTGGTTCTTTGATGTATCTCACGGCGTCATGCACGGATAACATGTTCGCAACTTGTTTGTGCGCTCTTTATCAAGCACAGCCACACGTGAATCATATGTTAGCTGCAAAAAAGATCATGCATTATCTTAAGCGGACTCCAATTTTGGGCTTATGGTATCCTAGAAAGAATGCGTTTGAACTAACAACATACAGTGATTCTTGTAACGACCCAACTTTTTCGACTTATATTTTTGTGCTCTATACTTTCACGAATCTGCGTATATGTGCGTACTGAGCTAGTTTATGCTCTGGGATCTTATTTCATGATAATTACTTTCGTTAATATTTTAAAACGTGTTATTAAGTGCTTAGTCACCTAAGTTGATCCCCGAATGCTTTTACGACCGTTAGTGTCACTTGTCATTTGAAATGAGCTATGTACTGTGTACACGTTAAACTTTTGTCATAATTGGAATATTATGACTACGTAATACTAATTGTTATTTTCTAATAACAATTACTTGGCTTATTGGCTGCTTAATTACGCTTAGTTTTTTACTAATGCACACTAGTTAGTCGTATAGGACTTTTTACCTTAATGGATTTAAGCCCACCCTACTCTAGCTATTGGACTCTTAAGTTAGCCCAATTTAAATGAATTTATGACTCATTAAGATGTAGTACAAAAACCCATTAAAATGAGCCAACATACTAGCATTTTTGTTAACCATAACTACACATGTTACATGGGATCCCAACAACAAGACCACCTTTACACCACCACCATGCAAAAAGAAAAAAGTTGTCCCCCTTATCCCCCCTTGGCCCTACGGTTTTGAAGACACAAAGCACCCCACCACCACTATAAATACAAGCCTATTTCTTCCATTTCACACTTGATCTCATTCTCATTTTACACACACTTGCTCTCTAATTTTCTCTCTAGTCTTTCTCACACTAAAATTGTAAGTTTTTAAATGTTCTTCTTCTTCTTCTTCTCTTCATAATCACGACATCATCATCATCATCTTAAGATTAAGCTTTTTAGCTTTTTGATCTTGTTATATCTTGTAGATTTCAAACTTTCATTTGAATCCTTCAAGAACATGAAAGATTCAAGCTTTCTAGCTTTAGATCTTCATTACTTTGATGGATCTAAGCTTTATAGCTTAAGATCACTTTGTTTTTGTTAAAAGATCAAAACTTGTGTTTATGATCTTCATGAAACTTGAAGATCTAGCTTTTTGCTTTAAAGATCTTCAAGAACATAAAAGATTCAAGCTTTCTAGCTTTGGATCTTCATTACTTTGATGGATCTAAGCTTTATAGCTTAAGATCACTTTGTTTTTGTTAAAAGATCAAAACCTGTGTTTATCATCTTCATGAAACTTGAAGATCTAGCTTTTGGCTTTAAAGATCTTCAAGAACCTAAAAGATTTAAGCTTTCTAGCTTTGAAATCTCATAATTATTGTTAAGGGATCCAAGCTTTCTAGCTTAGGGTTTCATTACTTTGTTTGATCAAATTTATGTAACTTAAGATCTTGCTTGTTTGATTGAATCAAAGTTTGTAGCTTTAATCTTGAATAGAACTTGTATTTGTGTAGAGACTAAGAACATGATGTAACCTTGGTTCATCATCCATCTAAAACTCTTAAGTGAGTTGTATTTCTCCTTAGTCTTGACATGGTGTGTTGATTGTTGAAACTTGGTAAAAGTGATGCTAAAACATCAAAGAGTTGTACACTTGAAGCTTACACGCATCAAGGATGAGAACCGTGATGAGCATCAAGCACCAAGAAACCCACCGGAGCACTTGTCTTCTATTTTTCGGGGTCTGATCAGACTCCTGGGGCTTCTGAAAGTTGACTTCCAGATAGTTCGGTTCGAGTAGATGATTTTTCGTATAAGTCTCGCCTAAATTCGATATACGGTTTAAGATTTATAGCCTTCCAAAAGTCACTACGCCTTTGTAACGACGTGCTGAAAATTCTGACCTACTCGTGCTTGAACCGTCAACACATTCAAACGACATCAAGTTAGGATCTGAAAATTTGACAGCGGTAAGAGGACTCATGTAACGACCCGGAAAATTTCGACTAATTTTAAACCAAACTCTGGATACGATAGTGTAATTTCAGCACGATAAGCAAAGTCTGTTAGGTTGAGTCTCAAAGATTTTGAACTATTTTTATGAATGCAATTACCCTTCGACTGTTCTTGACGATTCACGAACAATTACTTGTAATTAGATAGGTATATATATATATATATATATATATATATATACATATATAAATATAATAATTTGAAATTATATGAATTCACGTGTTGTATGAATTGAATGGACTTCACCACTATCTCAATTATTTTAATGAATTGAAAACTTAAATAGTTGAATGTTATACTAAAAGACAATAATAACTCTAATTATAATTAAACACGTAATACATAAGATTAATATATATTGAAGTTATAGGATATGGTTAGGAGACGTGCACCTACTTTACATCACTTTCGGAGTATTTTTTTTATATTATCGTTATCGTTATTTTATACTGTGAAAGATCATACGTACTCTGCATTATTTTAATCTGTCATATTTAATATAGGAGTCGACACATATAACAAAATTATGACTGTTATATTTCCTTTTATTAAATTATTATTATTACTTTATCAAACTAGGGACCAGTAGATGAATTTATTTCTTGTTTCTATTTGACATATTATTCATATTTATATGCATATACATCGACTACCAACAACTACCAGCATACACCAAACTTTTATATTACAACTTTTCTCTTGCTACTCCTATCTATATATTTCATGAGATCAACAACTCGCCACCATCTTCCTTCGGCAATCAACACCACACACCACCCTACAACATCCCCTTCCACCTTGATCAACCTATTATCACCTTCACCTCCATGATCACTTCCACCACGAAGACAACCCATTTCTGTTATGATCTTGTTCATGTTATAACTATAAAGAAGACCCAACATAATCATCGATCAAAATCATTCACACCACTTTTGATTCTCCGGCCACCCTACACCACCGGGAGAGCACCAATCATCACACCACTAAATCACTATATTATTTCTTTCTTCTTCATCTTGTTTTCTTCGCTACTGCAGCTGCTAATTGTTACTTCTAACAGCCAAAAACCACCTCTTTTCGTCACCACCACAACACATCACATACTACCACCTTGAACCACCACTTCAACCATTAACAAACCCACTTTTCATCTCCACTTTCTGCTACTATTTTCTGTCCAAAAACCACCAAGGTCCTCGCTATATTTCTGCTACTATCTTGCTGTCTTTCTTCGATTAATCAACCAATCACAACCCATTGAAAAACTGCTTCATTTTTCCTGTTTCTAATCGAATTGCCTTGCTACTGCTACAACGACAACCCACTTGATTTACTACCATTTGTGTTCGCAAAAGGGGAAAATAAAATAAAACCACAAACCACCAACCTGTCAACTAACAAACCCCCACCTTGTTCCTTTCTTCTCCATCCAATCACCTTCGTCTCAAAACACCATCGATCACCATTGATGTAACTTGTATTTCTTGTTTTCGAACACCAAATTAACCACCATAATCACCTCTACATGAACCCACGAAGATGAAGAAGAAACTGCAAGTTTCTTATATAGCTCCTTTTATTTTATTTTCTTTTAAGATAAGTGATGGTGAGGTGGCTCAATGATTACATGATAATGATGAATCAAACTTCTTGTGATTGTTTTAATATTGTTATGGCCGACAACCATTTAGTTTAAATAATCCACCCCAAAGTTGAAAGCTGGCCGATTATAAAAAAAAAAAAAAGAGGAAAAGGATGTTATATTCAATTTGCAAGTGGGAAATGAGTATGGCCAACAAAAGATAATCTGATAACCCCACTTGAGATAGAGTGCACATTAGTTTAGGTTGCTTTATAAAAAAAAAATTACGAAGTTGTTACAGAATTCTAGTAAGGAATCCTAAGTGATTAAAATGGGGTATGATGTAATGGAAAATATTTAAATGATTAGTTCGACACATATCATGGGTCACCGTGTTTCATCTTTTAATTGGGCATCGATTCCTCTTTTGGGCCGTTTGTGTGTTGGACTGTGATGATCCAGATTTTCAGATTGGGATGTAGGGTTGATTATAATTAGGGTGATAATGTTAGGTGATCAAGAGGAATGATGGACAAATGATTTTGTGATAATACGATTAGGACAACGACTAGGTATGGTGATGATGAGTTATTGATAATGATGATCATGATAAGTAGATTATGATATGATTATGATTATGATAATTATATGTTATGAATTATGATGATCATATATTATGATTATGATGATAATAAACATATGATGATGATGAGTTGAAGAAAGGTGCATATGGTATTAGTAATAATAGAAGTTAGGAAAATATTAAGCAGAATATTGGTTAAGGGTGTTGTGGGTCAAAGGAGAGGTCGCGGGATCGAGTCTCGTCTCGGGCAATTTAATTCTTTTTAATGCTACAAAGGTATAACTTATTATTATTATTATTATTATTATTATTATTATTATTATTATTATTATTATTATTATTATTATTATTATTATTATTATTATTATTATTATTATTATTATTATTATTATTATTATTATCATTATCATTATTATTATTACAACATATGTTACATACATAAAAATGGATTTAATGTAACATCCCGCCTTTTTCCGTTAAATTTATTTTTAACACCGTCTTTTCCTTTTAAATAATACCTTTCGTTATTTAAATTCGTAGTTTCCGTTGACTAACGTTCACAATAATTCCGTCATTTAATTATAACATCTCTCGTTAACTTGCGTTTTAAAAATATTCGTTTGGTTAATTCCCGCACCCGCTCTGAAACTTGAGGGACTAGTTCCGCCACTTGACCAAAGAGGTGGCTAGTAGTTGACTAGTCAACCACTCACCACCTCCACCCCTCATTCATCCATTTCTTCTTCTTTCTTTCTTTCTTTTTTTTCTCTCAAGAACACAAACATAAATCATCATCTAAATTCGGATCGGGAAGCAAACTTCAAAACAAATTACATATTTGGAATCCTCTCTTCATCCTCTACAATTTGATACCAACTTCATCTCGTTTGGGTAACATTTCTAAAACTCTAGATTTCTCTAAATTCGTGTTTTTGATTTGAAATGGTGTTAGTTAGTGTCTATGGCTCGTGTCTAGCATGAATATATGTTTTGTTTGCTCGATTCGTTGTTTTGAGTAACTAGTTTGAACATTTGAAATGGGTTTGCTTAATCCTTGATTTTGGATGAGTTAATGTTGTTAGATTGTTAAAGTGCATGTTTTAATTGTGTTACTAGTATCACTAGCTTCGTTTGGATGTGTAGGTTGATTAAGAAAACTTCAAAAACCCGATTTTTGATTTTGTGATTCTTGGCTAGGGTTTGATAGCTCTTAAAATGGACTTTTGATGCTTGAATGCCATGAAATGTTAATTGTTAGTGTTTAGTAGTAATGTATGCTTCATTACCTTCAAAACGGCATATCGTATGTGTAAATTGGATTCCCGAATCATAAAATACGTTTTACGAACTTGAAACTTTGAAAATAAACCTTTCTTGATCAATTGACGAGTTTTCGGTTATTGTAAATGATGTTTTTGCTTGATGAAAAGTGGTTAGTTGTATTCCTTGTCAAAATACCTTTCCAACGGTATAAGATACGCCTTCTAGTTGTTTACGGTTTGCGTTTTATGGTTGTTTGAAGTTTTGACCAAGACTTGAACATTTGAAACTGACCAGGTACCAGGCCACGCTTAATGTCGCGGCGCGACACCTCTGGCCGCGGCGCGGCATATGCCGTGGTCAGATTCTGACCTACTTTGTCAAATTTCGAAAAATGTTTGCTATGCTACGCACCTCCGATTAACATGTAACTTGGCCAACATACTCATATATGACTTCTAAGCTTAGAAAAATAGTTTGGGACCCGACCCGAACGTGTTGACTTTTCGTTGACTTTGACCAAGTTTGACTTTTAGTCAAACTTAACCAAACTTTTATGCAATCGTTCTAACATGCTTTTATACGTGATTCTTGCATGAAACTTGACAACGTGATTCACATGCTATACTATTCGAGTCGTAACGAGCCATAGGACTAATTGAACACATTTCACCCGACCTTGTGTCGTAACCGGTTAATTGATATAACTTACTTGTTTAGGTCAAGGCTAAGCAACTTTCATGCATACGTTACTTTGTGAAGTACTTTTATACTCGCGCACTCGAGGTGAGATCATAGTCCCACTTTTTACTCTTTTGAACTTACTTATGGGATGAGAAAACATAAACGATTCTTTTGAACTAAGTGAACACAAGAACGGGAAAACAAACATTCTACATACGAGTTTAGAACGAAAATCCTCAATCCGATTATCATTAGTTACATCAGATGGTGTAAGCGAGAACTTATGTTATATGGCCATATGGGTTTGACAAACCCTCATTCAAACGGTTCGCTACCGTTTACGAATGAAATATATTTTCGGGAACAGTGTTGTTCTAGCACTAATTGATGGGGTATTCAACGGACGGAACGTTAAGCTTTGATAATTGGGTGCTCGTGAATATTAACTTTTAGAATGTACTACTATTATTTCAACTTTGCAAATCTTGTGGTTCGACTTACTTTACTTTTACTCACTTACTTAAACCTATGATTTCACCAACGTTTTTGCGTTGACAGATTCTTCTATGTTTTCTCAGGTTTTCACATGGCTATTTGTTACACGCTTCCGCACTCTTTGATTACTTGCTTGGAGTCGAGCATACATACATACATACGCTAGGGATAGCATTTTTGGATTCAAACTTTTGTCTACTTACTTACACTATTTATAGCAACTGTGTTTTTCAACTTATATTATGTCGCAAGTTATTTCATTTATACTTTATGACTTTTGTAAACTTAGACTTGTTGTCGAACGGTTTTGTAAACTAAACTTGCAAGTCTTGTACCTTTCAAATGAATGCGACATAATTTTGGTCAAACGAGTCTCATATAGGGACTACGACCACGCAACGGGACCTAAGTAGCGGCGCCGTCAATGACGATTTGGTCGGGTCGTTACAGATGGTATCAGAGCGTTGGTTGTAGGGAACTAGGACGTGCATTAGTGTGTCTAACAGAGTCGTTAGGACGCATTAGTGAGTCTAGACTACAACCGGATAGTTAGCATTTGCATTCTGACATACATTTGCTATAGATAGCACTTACTTGACTACTTGTGCATTATACTTGAATCATTCTTAGGAAAACTTTTTAATGGTACCCAACCTTCGTCATACGAACTCGTATTCCGCCACTTTTTGGTAACACACGTAAATTCATGATTCACACACGTATGGATGACGACGACTTCATTAGTCATACTTGTTCGGGAACTCTGTCTCCCGGATTGTTATTTGCCACCGTTTCAACTTACTATCGGTTTCCCACTGGTGTTTCTTACTATCTACTTTTTAGTGTTACTACCATCACTACTCTAGATGAGTATCGTCATCACTATTTATCGCTACGGTTGCATACTACTTGTTATCATGACTCGTTACTCTTTTCATACCTAAATACATTATTGTTTGAATCGAACCGATTTGACGTTAACAATCATTTATACTCTTCCCGCGGGGAAACGCTTCTTTAGAGTTGTAGAAACTATTTCGATTTAATACGAGTCACGTTTGAGACGTCGTTACATTTTGTTCATTTTAGATTTTCGCGATGACACGAACTTGAACCCATGGAGTGATGTGGGAATGGAGGTATGAGTTAGCGTAATATAACGACACTCGATCAACGTGGTTATATTACGGTAAGACATACCAAAGTTCTAGTGACGCGTGATGGTGGTTAGACTCGATCAACCTAAACACCACCATGTGCCATGTGCATGACTTCATCCTTTCATGTTTGGACATCCGAAAACCCCGAGAAAATTGATAACAACCATACCGGGGACACCCCTTCGACTTTTGTCGAACTATACTTATGCTTCCGAATGAATTACCGATTCCTCTCGACTTCAACCGTATGTTACACGTGTATACTATCTCGTCCTCGCACAGTCTTATTGACTAATTACGATTTACTCGTTATGCTCGCACCGAGGCGGAAACTTCTCTCTCATCACACTCGTACTTCCGGTTCAGGAAATCTTTACTCTAAACTCTCAATGGGGGAAGAGACTCTCCACGTTATACTAGTATTCACCTCGAGGGTGAATAGTTCTGACGAACGTTTTTCTTTCAGAAACCGATGAGAACTTGCCCCGACGAACGTTTTTGGAAACTGATAAATCTTTCGCGACGCGAATTTTCTTGAGAAACTTGTCTTAACAAACTTGTCCAAATATACCTTACGGAATGTACTCCGTTTCGGATTGAGATCCTCGTTTCACTTCTAGATTTTGGAGTACCTTACAAAAAGCCTCGGGACCGCGTTTAGACATGAGTACCGCGTACCATCCACAACCCGACGGACCGAACAAACATGCGATTTAAACCTTTGAAACCATAATACAAGTTTGTATTACCAACTTCAAATTTACTTGAGAAAAGTATTTTCCTTAAACCAAATCCTCGTACTACAATGATTTTCATTCGAGTTTTAACGTCACTCCTTTTGAAACCACATGTGACCGGAAACGTCATTCTCCTTTGTCGAACCAAGTAAACGATGATCAATTCACCGGGGCCGAGGTTATTCATGAACAACCGAGAAAAGTTATTCATATTCAGGTAAAACCCTACGCGACTCGTAATCACCAAGAGCTACGCCGATGTTAGACGTAAACATTTCAAATTCCACGTGAGAAACCGCGTCACGTTAAGAGTCGCACCTTGGAAAGGTGCAATCCGTTTCGGGAAACGTAGGAAGCTAAATCCGCGATATTTTGATCCTTTAAATTCTTGGGGTGTTTTGGACCCGTCGCTAGCCGTTTAGATTTTTCCGACTCATTTTGGGTCTCCGTTTATCCTACATTCGATGTATCAACTCAAAGACGTGTTTTGCGAAACGAGAACTTGTTATCTCCTTTGATGAACTCACTATCGACGATAAGCCTCACTTCCTAGGAGGACCGGTTGAAACCATAAATCGTGAAGCCAAACCTTAAAACAACACATGATCCCGACCGTCAAAATTCGTTGAAATACCTTAGAACGTACTTCTCCTTCATTCGTAGAATTGGCAACACAAGATCTCGAGGAAGATTCAACGACTACTACTTCCAACTAAATTTCGGGACGAAATTTCTTTTGAGGTGTGGATAATGTAACATCCCGCCTTTTTCCGTTAAATTTATTTTTAACACCGTCTTTTTCTTTTAAATAATACCTTTCGTTATTTAAATTCGTAGTTTCCGTTGACTAACGTTCACAATAATTCCGTCATTTAATTATAACATCTCTCGTTAACTTGCGTTTTAAAAATATTCGTTTGGTTAATTCCCGCACCCGCTCTGAAACTTGAGGGACTAGTTCCGCCACTTGACCAAAGAGGTGGCTAGTAGTTGACTAGTCAACCACTCACCACCTCCACCCCTCATTCATCCATTTCTTCTTCTTTCTTTCTTTCTTTTTTTTCTCTCAAGAACACAAACATAAATCATCATCTAAATTCGGATCGGGAAGCAAACTTCAAAACAAATTACATATTTGGAATCCTCTCTTCATCCTCTACAATTTGATACCAACTTCATCTCGTTTGGGTAACATTTCTAAAACTCTAGATTTCTCTAAATTCGTGTTTTTGATTTGAAATGGTGTTAGTTAGTGTCTATGGCTCGTGTCTAGCATGAATATATGTTTTGTTTGCTCGATTCGTTGTTTTGAGTAACTAGTTTGAACATTTGAAATGGGTTTGCTTAATCCTTGATTTTGGATGAGTTAATGTTGTTAGATTGTTAAAGTGCATGTTTTAATTGTGTTACTAGTATCACTAGCTTCGTTTGGATGTGTAGGTTGATTAAGAAAACTTCAAAAACCCGATTTTTGATTTTGTGATTCTTGGCTAGGGTTTGATAGCTCTTAAAATGGACTTTTGATGCTTGAATGCCATGAAATGTTAATTGTTAGTGTTTAGTAGTAATGTATGCTTCATTACCTTCAAAACGGCATATCGTATGTGTAAATTGGATTCCCGAATCATAAAATACGTTTTACGAACTTGAAACTTTGAAAATAAACCTTTCTTGATCAATTGACGAGTTTTCGGTTATTGTAAATGATGTTTTTGCTTGATGAAAAGTGGTTAGTTGTATTCCTTGTCAAAATACCTTTCCAACGGTATAAGATACGCCTTCTAGTTGTTTACGGTTTGCGTTTTATGGTTGTTTGAAGTTTTGACCAAGACTTGAACATTTGAAACTGACCAGGTACCAGGCCACGCTTAATGTCGCGGCGCGACACCTCTGGCCGCGGCGCGGCATATGCCGTGGTCAGATTCTGACCTACTTTGTCAAATTTCGAAAAATGTTTGCTATGCTACGCACCTCCGATTAACATGTAACTTGGCCAACATACTCATATATGACTTCTAAGCTTAGAAAAATAGTTCGGGACCCGACCCGAACGTGTTGACTTTTCGTTGACTTTGACCAAGTTTGACTTTTAGTCAAACTTAACCAAACTTTTATGCAATCGTTCTAACATGCTTTTATACGTGATTCTTGCATGAAACTTGACAACGTGATTCACATGCTATACTATTCGAGTCGTAACGAGCCATAGGACTAATTGAACACATTTCACCCGACCTTGTGTCGTAACCGGTTAATTGATATAACTTACTTGTTTAGGTCAAGGCTAAGCAACTTTCATGCATACGTTACTTTGTGAAGTACTTTTATACTCGCGCACTCGAGGTGAGATCATAGTCCCACTTTTTACTCTTTTGAACTTACTTATGGGATGAGAAAACATAAACGATTCTTTTGAACTAAGTGAACACAAGAACGGGAAAACAAACATTCTACATACGAGTTTAGAACGAAAATCCTCAATCCGATTATCATTAGTTACATCAGATGGTGTAAGCGAGAACTTATGTTATATGGCCATATGGGTTTGACAAACCCTCATTCAAACGGTTCGCTACCGTTTACGAATGAAATATATTTTCGGGAACAGTGTTGTTCTAGCACTAATTGATGGGGTATTCAACGGACGGAACGTTAAGCTTTGATAATTGGGTGCTCGTGAATATTAACTTTTAGAATGTACTACTATTATTTCAACTTTGCAAATCTTGTGGTTCGACTTACTTTACTTTTACTCACTTACTTAAACCTATGATTTCACCAACGTTTTTGCGTTGACAGATTCTTCTATGTTTTCTCAGGTTTTCACATGGCTATTTGTTACACGCTTCCGCACTCTTTGATTACTTGCTTGGAGTCGAGCATACATACATACATACGCTAGGGATAGCATTTTTGGATTCAAACTTTTGTCTACTTACTTACGCTATTTATAGCAACTGTGTTTTTCAACTTATATTATGTCGCAAGTTATTTCATTTATACTTTATGACTTTTGTAAACTTAGACTTGTTGTCGAACGGTTTTGTAAACTAAACTTGCAAGTCTTGTACCTTTCAAATGAATGCGACATAATTTTGGTCAAACGAGTCTCATATAGGGACTACGACCACGCAACGGGACCTAAGTAGCGGCGCCGTCAATGACGATTTGGTCGGGTCGTTACATTTAACACATATAAAATATTTATGTTAATATTACAAACTATTTTGTTTTCAAAATAAAATATTAGTAGCTATTATTAATTAAATTACCTATAAGATATAAATATATTTTTATATAACCTTATATATAAATTTTAATATATCATATATGTTTTAATTAAAATACTTTAATAAGAATCCGATATATGTATATATTAACTATGTAATTAAAATATACCACTATTTTAAATAAGTAAAATAGTAACTGGTTGATTTCCATTATATTCTCATTATAGGTTTTAATATATATATATAGTTGATATAGGTTCGTGAATCGAAGGCCAACCTTATACGTGTTCAGTGATGTTATATGTATTTTTACTACAAAATACAGTATGGTGAGTATATAGTCCCACTTTTAAACTTTAAATATTTCGGGATGAGAATACATGCATTTTATGATTTACGTTATAGACACAAGTGACTAAAAATATATATTCTACGTTGAGTTGTACCACTGGCATATTTCCCTGTAGCTTGGTAACTACAATTTACATGGGTATTGTAAACGCGAATCCTGTTGATAGATCTATCGGGCCTGACAACCCCAACCGGACTGGATGACCAGTATTTAACGGTTGCACAGTACTTCGTTTCGTTACTACACTTGGTACGGTGTAGGGAGATTTCATAATAAAGGGAATATGCGACGTTGATTAAATGTTAAGTATGGTTACCAAGTGCTCAACAACTTAGAATATTTTTATTAAAATGTTTACATATGAAATCTTGTGGTCTATATTTATATCGCTGCCGGCATTAAACCTATATCTCACCAACTTTTTGTTGACGTTTTAAAGCATGTTATTCTCATGTACGAATTAAGTCTTCCGCTGTGCATTTGCTCATTTTAAAGACCTTAATTGGAGTCCTTCATGGCATATTTAGGACATCACCTCGCAATGGACTAGATGTTGATGATTTCGTCGAGGGGGATAAGGACGGGTTTTGACATTTGGTATCAGAGCGTTGGTCCTAGCGAACCAGGTCTTGCATTAGTGTGTCTAACAGATAGTTGATAGGATACATTAGCAAGTCTGGACTTCGACCTTAGCTGCATATTATAAGTATTGTTTGTCATTCCTAGTGGAAAATTTCCTGCTTATCATTCCTAAGTGTAGACACGACTTCCTGCACTTATTTGATAGATAGTGTACAGATAAATTCATATCTTAGCGTATCTGCTAATTCATATCTTAGCGTATCTGTTACTGTAGACTTTATCTGACACGTTTCCTTAATTCCCTCCGTAATCTACGGGATCTTCTGTACTATGTATAGGTATTCTATATAAATAGAATATCATCCGATATCCGAAAATCATTTCATATCGAAAAATCCTTTATCCAATCGTACGCAATGGAACTCATCACTAGTTCAAATCCCTCGGATTCCGATATGAAGTTTCACTCCAGCTCCAAAAGCAGCGTCACCAGAATGAATCAACCAATCAGCCATCCCCAATTCATCTGATGTGTTCGTAGTCGAATTAACCAATAGAGACAAGAAGAAGGCAATCCTTTTCATCAACCAAATTTCCCTCCTGGCAAAGAACCTGAAGCACTTACCGATGAATCTATCCGAAACACCATTTTCACCCTCATTTTCGAATATCTCGCCATGATTATATACTATCTCGAATTCAAAACCTTATTCACTCGCTCGTTCCCACCGAAAATCATCCTGGAGTAATAGAAGAAGTTAACGAACTTCGCGATCGAGAAATCAATTTGGAGAATATGGTGCAAAACATAACAGTTTCAGCAATATCACCGACACCAACAGTACCACCAGCATCGGCACCGGTACCACCAATAACACAAGCCTCAACATCACACGCTTCAATATCACCATCTGTACTTCGAATATGATCTTCGTTCTACATATCATTCTACATCGATTATCTTCGCTTTACGTATCGTTCTACCTCATTAATCTTCGTTCGACATGACGATTATGTAATCTCTAATGTTTTAGAGATCATGTAATCTAGTACTAATGATAAATCAAATGAGTTTAATATCTTATTGACTCGTTAAATCCATGATTACATCTGAAGAAAATATATATGCAAGTATATTTTCATAAAGATTGTAATTAAAAATTCTTCTGTACAAACTGTTAATGGTGAAAATATTTTAACGGGTGGGTAATACCCGAGAAATATTTAGATTTCACATTAATAAGTTACACTGTACACTCTTCAGTTCTGATTCAGCAGTCATTAACAATACTGCTCAAGTTCGCACATATACGTATCCGTTCACCAAGGAACAACTATTTTCATTCAAATTCAATTTCATATTTGGATTTTGACCTATCAGAATCCAACAAGTGGCATAATGAAGAAAACATTGGACAAAATAAAATTTGTTAGAAACAAACGAATTAACTAATTGAAATTTTGTTAAGAATCCACGCTAACTGTTCCTAGCTAACTATTCCTAGCTAACTGGTTACATTTAATTTATCGCAATTTAATTATCGCAATTTACATTCTCGCAATTTTATTTCTGTTATTTACTTTTACGCACTTTAAATCGGGACACATGTACACAATACGTCGGATTAATTCTGAGACAATACGTTGTACACGGGTCATGATATATATTTATTTATTTTACGCACGTTAAATAACGGGACACGTATACAAGGTTTCGACCTATCATATCGACCCATCTATATATATATTTCGGAAAAACCATAGACACTCTATATGTGAATGTTGGAGTTGGCTATACAGGGTTGGAGTTGATTCCAAAATATATATATGGTTTGAGTTGTGATCAATACTGAGACCAATACACGGGTCACGATACGTATTAATTAATTATATATTAAATTATATATGAATTCATTGGACTATTGGACTGCTAACTTTGGACAATTAAAATGAATTAAAATATTGATTATAACATATGAAACTAAACAATTCTTCAATTTTGCCACTTGATTTCATCTTAAACCTCATTCGTATTTTGACGATTACAATTTGCGTTCAAACCTTTCATGATTCTTGAAAACATCTCAATCGAGAAGATGATCCAACCGCACTTCATCTCCGGAAGAAAAGATCTATGCATATAGTTATGCACTTGAAAAACTTTTGGAACCTGAGTAAATGTTTAACACGTATATGCGCTAGCTCCTTTGGCGATGTTGCTACCGAAAATCACTTTGCAATCCCTTTCTAAAATAGCCAATTTTGTCGCAGCTCCAGCAAGTCAACTTCGATTTTTCAGTCGGATTAACCTTATTATAACTTTGATATATACGTTGTCTTTTCGCCTTCGTTACCAGAAAACCTTTTATATTCCACCATATTACCATCAGCGTTTAATCATCTAGAAACACAATTCTTCTGAAATCACCTCGGTTTGATAACCAATGATCCATATCCGTTAACTTTGAAAATGCTGACGAAGCAGCATGTAGTAAATGGTCTTAATGGCCAAAAGTTGATGATAAAGAAGGAAGTGTTAGGAACGCTCGATAGAAAATTTGGTACTGAAAATTGGGTTGAGCACACCATGAAGGAGACTGTGGACAAATCACAAAGAGTAAACATGTACTTAACGAATCCAGACGATTCTGTACTTGACGAAATCTCCAGCGAATATCTTGCTCCGAGGTCATGTTAAAATCTTGCGGAAAATTTTTCTTCATCAACCTTCGAACTTAGGAATTCCAAAATATCATCATAAATATCTTCGATATTTCTGAGGATATTTTCATAAATATTCTTGTCAGAAATTATCTATCTCCTCGTATTATCTATGTTACATCATAAAAGAAACTGTTTTAGTTTCTATATTCTGTAACAATCGAGTTTAAATTATAAATGATTTCCTAGAGAAGTGTTGGGAATTGAAGAATGAGTTAGTATAATATAATGACGTCGGGCCAACGTGGTTATATTACAGTAATTCATGCTAAATTTCTAATGTGACGTGATGATGATTCACAGACCTTATCCTCATCATGTACCATGTTACATAACTCTTTCATTCTACTTAACCTCTAAGCATATCACGGAAATATTTCCTTGATATTTCTGTTCTTCCGTAATTCCGACAGTTGCTAATAAATCATGCGATTACATTTTCTTTCTGATTAGAAGATCTCCTTAAGCCCCTTGAATTCCGAAATTCAACAGTGACTACGTCAAAAGTTAAAACAAACCTCCATTTACTTCATTTCACTCTTTTGTGACAACTTCACTCGGACGCTTCACATAACCGAATTGTTTTACCACTATTACTAAATGGTGATAAAACTCTAGTTATCAATTCATATTCGTCATAAAAACATTTTTTATTGTTAGCCATGACGACCTCGATCAAATTTCGGGGACGAAATTTTTTAACGGATGGGTATTGTAACGACCCGGAAAATTTCGACTAATTTTAAACCAAACTCTCGATACGATAGTGTAATTTCAGCACGATAAGCAAAGTCGGTTAGGTTGAGTCTCAAAGATTTTGAACTATTTTTATGAATGCAATTACCCTTCGACTGTTCTTGACGATTCACGAACAATTACTTGTAATTAGATAGGTATATATATATATATATATATATATATATATATATATATATATACATATATAAATATAATAATTTGAAATTATATGAATTCACGTGTTGTATGAATTGAATGGACTTCACCACTATCTCAATTATTTTAATGAATTGAAAACTTAAATAGTTGAATGTTATACTAAAAGACAATAATAACTCTAATTATAATTAAACACGTAATACATAAGATTAATATATATTGAAGTTATAGGATATGGTTAGGAGACGTGCACCTACTTTACATCACTTTCGGAGTATTTTTTTTATATTATCGTTATCGTTATTTTATACTGTGAAAGATCATACGTACTCTGCATTATTTTAATCTGTCATATTTAATATAGGAGTCGACACATATAACAAAATTATGACTGTTATATTTCCTTTTATTAAATTATTATTATTACTTTATCAAACTAGGGACCAGTAGATGAATTTATTTCTTGTTTCTATTTGACATATTATTCATATTTATATGCATATACATCGACTACCAACAACTACCATCATACACCAAACTTTTATATTACAACTTTTCTCTTGCTGCTCCTATCTATATATTTCATGAGATCAACAACTCGCCACCATCTTCCTTCGGCAATCAACACCACACACCACCCTACAACATCCCCTTCCACCTTGATCAACCTATTATCACCTTCACTTCCACCACGAAGACAACCCATTTCTGTTATGATCTTGTTCATGTTATAACTATAAAGAAGACCCAACATCATCATCGATCAAAATCATTCGCACCACTTTTGATTCTCCGGCCACCCTACACCACCGGGAGAGCACCAATCATCACACCACTAAATCACTATATTATTTCTTTCTTCTTCATCTTGTTTTCTTCGCTACTGCAGCTGCTAATTGTTACTTCTAACAGCCAAAAACCACCTCTTTTCGTCACCACCACAACACATCACATACTACCACCTTGAACCACCACTTCAACCATTAACAAACCCACTTTTCATCTCCACTTTCTGCTACTATTTTCTGTCCAAAAACCACCAAGGTCCTCGCTATATTTCTGCTACTATCTTGCTGTCTTTCTTCGATTAATCAACCAATCACAACCCATTGAAAAACTGCTTCATTTTTCCTGTTTCTAATCGAATTGCCTTGCTACTGCTACAACCATCGACAACCCACTTGATTTACTACCATTTGTGTTCGCAAAAGGGGAAAATAAAATAAAACCACAAACCACCAACCTGTCAACTAACAAACCCCCACCTTGTTCCTTTCTTCTCCATCCAATCACCTTCGTCTCAAAACACCATCGATCACCATTGATGTAACTTGTATTTCTTGTTTTCGAACACCAAAGTAACCACCATAATCACCTCTACATGAACCCACGAAGATGAAGAAGAAACTGCAAGTTTCTTATATAGCTCCTTTTATTTTATTTTCTTTTAAGATAAGTGATGGTGAGGTGGCTCAATGATTACATGATAATGATGAATCAACCTTCTTGTGATTATTTTAATATTGTTATGGCCGACAACCATTTAGTTTAAATAATCCACCCCAAAGTTGAAAGCTGGCCGATTATAAAAAAAAAAAAAAAGAGGAAAAGGATGTTATATTCAATTTGCAAGTGGGAAATGAGTATGGCCAACAAAAGATAATCTGATAACCCCACTTGAGATAGAGTGCACATTAGTTTAGGTTGCTTTATAAAAAAAAAAATTACGAAGTTGTTACAGAATTCTAGTAAGGAATCCTAAGTGATTAAAATGGGGTATGATGTAATGGAAAATATTTAAATGATTAGTTCGACACATATCATGGGTCACCGTGTTTCATCTTTTAATTGGGCATCGATTCCTCTTTTGGGCCGTTTGTGTGTTGGACTGTGATGATCCAGATTTTCAGATTGGGATGTAGGGTTGATTATAATTAGGGTGATGATGTTAGGTGATCAAGAGGAATGATGGACAAATGATTTTGTGATAATACGATTAGGATAACGACTAGGTATGGTGATGATGAGTTATTGATAATGATGATCATGATAAGTAGATTATGATACGATTATGATTATGATAATTATATGTTATGAATTATGATGATCATATATTATGATTATGATGATAATAAACATATGATGATGATGAGTTGAAGAAAGGTGTATATGGTATTAGTAATAATAGAAGTTAGGAAAATATTAAGCAGAATATTGGTTAAGGGTGTTGTGGGTCAAAGGAGAGGTCGCGGGATCGAGTCTCGTCTCGGGCAATTTAATTCTTTTTAATGCTACAAAGGTATAACTTATTATTATTATTATTATTATTATTATTATTATTATTATTATTATTATTATTATTATTATCATTATCATTATTATTATTACAACATATGTTACATACATAAAAATGGATTTAACACATATAAAATATTTATGTTAATATTACAAACTATTTTGTTTTCAAAATAAAATATTAGTAGCTATTATTAATTAAATTACCTATAAGATATAAATATATTTTTATATAACCTTATATATAAATTTTAATATATCATATATGTTTTAATTAAAATACTTTAATAAGAATCCGATATATGTATATATTAACTATGTAATTAAAATATACCACTATTTTAAATAAGTAAAATAGTAACTGGTTGATTTCCATTATATTCTCATTATAGGTTTTAATATATATATATAGTTGATATAGGTTCGTGAATCGAAGGCCAACCTTATACGTGTTCAGTGATGTTATATGTATTTTTACTACAAAATACAGTATGGTGAGTATATAGTCCCACTTTTAAACTTTAAATATTTCGGGATGAGAATACATGCATTTTATGATTTACGTTATAGACACAAGTGACTAAAAATATATATTCTACGTTGAGTTGTACCACTGGCATATTTCCCTGTAGCTTGGTAACTACAATTTACATGGGTATTGTAAACGCGAATCCTGTTGATAGATCTATCGGGCTTGACAACCCCAACCGGACTGGACGACCAGTATTTAACGGTTGCACAGTACTTCGTTTCGTTACTACACTTGGTACGGTGTAGGGAGATTTCATAATAAAGGGAATATGCGACGTTGATTAAATGTTAAGTATGGTTACCAAGTGCTCAACAACTTAGAATATTTTTATTAAAATGTTTACATATGAAATCTTGTGGTCTATATTTATATCGCTGCCGGCATTAAACCTATATCTCACCAACTTTATGTTGACGTTTTAAAGCATGTTATTCTCAGGTACGAATTAAGTCTTCCGCTGTGCATTTGCTCATTTTAAAGACCTTAATTGGAGTCCTTCATGGCATATTTAGGACAGCACCTCGCAATGGACTAGATGTTGATGATTTCGTCCAGGGGGATAAGGACGGATTTTGACAACTCACATACGGAGCCTTGGCCACTGACCACGCGTCTTTTCAGTTTGTATAGAGGTTGTAGCAGCTTTCCGAAGTCAGCCCTTTGTTTCGATCTCTATTCTTGTTGAAAACTTACTTTATCTTTTACGAATGATGATGACGATGATGATACTTAAGACTTAACTTATTTACTTTAAAACTTTTGGGGACAATCTACTGACTTAGTAACCTTTGACTTAGGTTGAGGACCTTTCGGACCGACTTACTACTTGCATACTTTTCATATCGACTTTTACAGCATTTTCACTGAGAATACATGCGTTTTTTATGTTTTACATACTAGACACGAGTACTTAAACTTTATATATGTGTGGGTGACATAACGGCACAAAGATTCCCCTTAGCTAGGTAACGTTTAACTATTGGTTTATGAACCGGTGGACGCGAATCTTAGATATGAATCCATAGGGTTTGACATCCCCACTCGGGCTAGTCGCGCTAGCATTCAACAGGTGTTTAATACTTCGTAAACTTACGCACTCGCCAAGTGTACTTTTAGGGGGTGATATATTACTTGTTAAGTTAGTTACTGAGTGCCCACGGATAAGCATATACTTTATCATACTGATTTAAAATACTGATTGAAATGCTGGTTGAAGCACTGAAATCTCGTAGTCTACATTACTTTGTTGCGCACATTAAAACTATAGCTCACCAACATTCGTGTTGACTTTTTAAGCATGTATTTCTCAGGTGCTTAGACATTGTTGCTTCCGCTGTTAGACTTGCTGTTATAGTCTTAATGTTATAGACTTGCTGTTATAGACTCGCTGTATTAGACTTCCGCTGTATTGTTTAGAGATGTCTCAATCATGGAACTTTTACTTTGCATTCACAACTTATGTTACATTTGAACAATGGCTTTGTAATGACCTTTGTGTCACGTACTTATGTTAATGCTTCCTATTCGTAGAAGCACGTTATCTTTTGTAAACATATGACGTTGGTAAAGACGTTGGCTTTTGTAAAACATATGACGTTGGTAAAGACGTTGGTTTTTGTAAAGCATTTGGCGTTGGTAAAAACGTTATCTTTTCATGAATGCAAAACTTGTTTTTAAACAGCATATAGTGTTGTAACCGTGTAATGATCCTGTTGTTGATGATCCGTACACGTTGATTTTGTACGGGGTGTCACATTTGGTATCAGAGCATTGGTTGTAGGGAATTAGGTTGCATTAGTGTGTCTTGACAGAGTCGAGTAGGATTCACTAATAGGACTAATCTACAACTTGCTCATTTACTTGTTTTTGTGAAACTGCTGCATGCTACTGTTATATATCACTGCATGTTACTGCTTATTACTACTGCATGCTACTGGTTACCTGATACTACTGCATGACACTACTATCCACAACAGTTTTGTGTACTGCAATAGACTACCTAGTTCAGATGTTTTTCTGAACCCTTTTCCCACTCGTCTAACCCTAAGAACTAGTAATGTAATCCACCTGTTACTACCGTTCCACCCTTCCAGAGATCGAAACATTACTTCACGCAATCTAGGAAGAGTACCTCTCGGATTACACGCCCACTAAAGTTGATCCTCGGAGGAGAAGATATGTGAGGACTTGTCGGAGTAACCGCACCTCGCCTGTAACGACCCGCACTTTTTCGATCGTTCTATACTTATAAGATTAATATTTACATAAATTAAACCTTACCAACATGATAAGCAATCCAAATTGTCGAGAATTATATTTCCGAAAAGAGTTTACACAACGTTTGACCGTCTAGTTTGACCGATGATATCACGAACTATATAACATATGATAATTATACGTTTGTGTATATATATGTATATATACATATTTAACATGATCTAAGAATGTTTTAATATCTCATTTTGTATTAATAACAATAAGTTATAAGTATATTTTAAAACTACTAACTTAAGTTTTCAAAACGATAACTATACGTAATGTTTTTCGACGTAAATACTTATAACCTATATTACTTATACATGCATCGTATAGATATGTATTTTATCACTTTTAAAGGGCTTACATACATAAAACAATATAAGTATATTTACAAAAGATAGCTATATTTGAATCCTCGTTCCGTTTCCTCAAAGATTTCTATACGTATACCTAGAGTATATGTACCCGTATCATACGCAGCTTCTAGATGTATTTACTATTGGTATATACCAATAAAAATCTGCTCCTTAGCAGCCTTAAATGATTAAGAAACATGTGGAACTAACCATTTGTCAAGTAGCATGAATTATTTAGCAAGAAAACAAAGTTAGGTATCTTTTTTTCCTTTATAACCTAAAAACGTTTTTATGCATGCACACCATTTCTTCACCCCATTTTCTCATACTTACACTTCCATTTCTCTCTCAAAATACTCTTAACTTCATACTTGATCATCTCCAAGCATTTTCCCCATCATTTAGCTTCAAAAACCTTACTTAATCACCATAAGAAAACCATACAAAAACACTTCAAGAAATCCTTCCAAGAACACAAACTTACTTCCAATCTTTCATCCAATTCCATCACCCTTTTGGTTCTAGCTTTTTACTCCTCTTTTACAGCAACCTTGTCCAAGGAGCTTGAGGTAGAATCTATGTTCATAACCTTATTCGATTCATATATATATATAGCTATCTTATTTTGTGGTATAAAATTTTAACAACAAGAACATAGTTTGAATGTTTTCAAACTTGTTTGCAAACTAAATAGATCCTTCTAACTTAACTTTTAAAATACTTCAAGACCTGTAATATATCATAAATATATGCTAATTTAACAAGGTATAACTTGGTTTTTCAAAGAACACCTTAAAAACTGAATTTACGACGTCGGAGTGCAACCGGGGGCTGTTTTGGGTTGGATAATTAAAAACCATCTTAAACTTTGAATTGGAGGTTTATTTTCTGGAAAAATGATTTTTACTATGAATATGATAACACATAAAAATTTCATGATTTAACTCAAAGTATAAGTATTTTTAGAAAAATAATCATTTAAGGTTGTTTACATGATGGAAAATGATTAACTTCATAAGTTTCACTAAAGTTTGACCTATGACCTGTGATTTCGAATACAAACTAAGGTATTTACAGTTCATAGTCTTAAAGAGGGACTCGATCCAAGGAAGTGACAAGTTGAATCAACGAAAACGGAGTTGTAACGAAGAAACTATGACCAAAACGAGATCGGATATCTAAGACTTGTTTAACTTCGGGATTAATTGGGAAAAATTAAATAAAATCACATATTTCTAAGATAACATGATATTTTATATATATGTACTTATAATTCAATTTTATATGGTTCAGGATCACCCGCAAACAACACGAGAAGATTAATCATAAGATCCCATGTTTGTACGCAACACGTCATTTGACAACACCGGTACTTTATGTACGCAACACGTCATTTGACAACACCGGTACCGTGGGTCAAGATTAATCTCGACCAATACATATACGATGGGGTTTTATTTATTTCGTTAGGGGGTTTTATTTATTTCATTGCGGGTATATTAAACATCTAAAAATGAACCATTAAAATTGAATTACTAACAACGAACTGCTAACTACGGACTAAGGAATTATTCAAAGTATTAAAAGTATAACAAGTATATATATGTGACGTTTGTTTAAAAAGAAAAGGTATTGATATATTATATATGGATAGGTTCGTGATATCAACCGGAGACCAAGTCAAATTATATATATCTTCAAGACAACTGTGAGTATATAGTCCCACTTTTAAACTCTAAATATTTCGGGATGAGAATACATGTATTTTATGTTTTACGATATGGACACAAGTAACTGAAAAATATATTCTACGTTGAGTTGTACCACTGGCATACTTCCCTGTAGCTTGGTAACTGTTATTTACAGCGGTATTGTAAACGCGAATCCTGTTGATAGATCTATCGGGCCTGACAACCCCAACCGGACTGGACGACCAGTATTCAACGGTTGCACAGTACTTCGTTTCGTGACTACACTTGGTACGGTGTAGTAAGATTTCATAATAAAGGGAATATGCGACGTGATTAAATGTTAAGTATGGTTACCAAGTGCTCAACCACTTAGAATATTTTTATTAAAATGTTTATATATGAAATCTTGTGGTCTATATTTATATCGCTGCCGGCATTAAACCTATATCTCACCAACTTTATGTTGACGTTTTAAACATGTCTATTCTCAGGTGATAATTAGAAGCTTCCGCTGCATCATGTTGAATCTAAGCAGGATCTTGCGTACGCATATTTGTGTCAAAAATAAGACTGCATATCCAAGAACTTGTGTTGTAAAATATGCTAGAAATCGGGTTGTTATTATCATTTGTAAAGTTTGTAAGTCGAAGATTATCGCTAAACGATAATCATCTTTATTTTGTCCAAAGCTTGTATCAAAAATAAGGATCATGGTTTGTAATGTATAATATATGCAGTTTTTCTTTAAAAAAATGTCGCATATAGAGGTCAATACCTCGCAATGAAATCATACGTTATCTAACACGTTCTTATGGTTAAGGACGGGTTATGACATGTGGTATCAGAGCGGTGGTCTTAGCGAACCAGGTTTGCATTAGTGTGTCTAACTGATAAGTCGTTAGGATACATTAGTAAGTCTGGACTTTGACCGGGTTTGATTTAAAAACCATTGCTTATCATTGTTGGTTAAAATTTATATGTAAATATTATGTAGTACTAATGGGTTAGTTGTTGTGTGATAGATGTCGGGCTCAAAACTTATCATCACGTTCAGCGACTCCGAACCAGAATCTTCAGATGGTGTTCCAGTCATTAACCTATCCGATGACGAAAATAATATCTTTGGGGAAGACTCACAAATTCCGGATGAACCGACTATAGAGAACCCGGAAAGTGAACCCGAGGAGGAAAGTGAACCCGAGGAGGAAAGTGAACCCGAGGAGGAAAGTGAACCCGAGGAAGAAATACAGGAAATTACAAAAGACGAGTTCGAACTAGGAAAGAAACGAAAGGCTAATGAATTAGAAAATTCAAATCCCGAGTTTAGTAAGGATGATGTGGCACCAACTCCACTAGACACTACCACCCCTATTCCCGCTATTCCTATTCGTTCTATCCCGGCATCCAGTTCTTTAGTCCCACAGCCAAAATATAGGCAGACAGCCAGGATAAGCGTTAAGCGATTCTTTGAACCTAAACGTCCTAGAAAATAGACCAAACGATGCGCTGCCGTATTAAACCATGGGATCATATAATGTTTTGTATAATATTATTAGTGTGGTTTGTTTAATGTTCGATGTAAGATAAGCATATGTAAAATAGTGAAGTGTGAAATGCAATAATTTTCCATGGTTAAGTATTATTTAGATGGTAGTAATTGATTCTGTACTAAGCTATTAAGTATGGACATTAACGGGTAGGTACTACCCTAGATATAATTATAAAACGCTAATAAGAAGAAAAGGCTTTTATAATAATACCTGGTTCATATTATTAATAAGCTATAATGTACTATAAATATACACTACATCTATAATATTCCATGTGAATAATTATTTTCTTTTCATTCTTATAGAAGAATATGGCGCAATTGAACCGAATGACGGAACAAGAAATCCAGGAACTCATCAATCAGCGAGTGAACGACAGAATGTTATGGGTCGAGGCTGCAAGAGGTGCTGCAGTTAACCCAAATCCTCGTGTGGGGTGCACTTACAAAACTTTTCAAGCTTGCAAGCCCTCATCATTCAGTGGAACAGAAGGACCGATCGGTTTAACCCGGTGGATAGAAAAGATGGAGACTGTGTTTAAAATCAGTGGTTGTGTTGAAAAGGACATGACCAAGTATGCATCGTGCACTTTACAAGATAGTGCACTCACGTGGTGGAAAAATTATGTGAAGGCTGTAGGAGGAGATGTAGCTTATGATACTCCGTGGGAAGAATTCAAAACAATGTTAATCAACGAATATTGTCCAAGGAACGAGGTTAGGAAGTTGGAAGATGAGTTACGAAGTCTGAAGGTTATTGGTACTGAAATCACCAACTACAATCAGCGATTCATGGAATTAGTTTTGCTATGTCCTGAATTGGTTCCAACCGAAGAACGGAAGATTGAAATGTACAAAGATGGTTTGCCCAAAAAGGTCAAGGCAAATGTTACAGCATCGAAACCTAAGACAATTCATGAAGCTATAACCATGGCAAACGAGCTAATGGATCAGGTCATCATGGATAAGAAAGTATCCAATACTATTGTGAAGGTATCAGGTAACAAAAGAAAGTGGAATGGAAATTATGATCGAGGTAACCAACAACAATCTTTTAAGAAACAAGAAAACACGCAAGGTGCGGGTAGTGGTTTAAGCTTTGGTTATAAAGGACAAAATCCTTTATGCAACCGATGCCACAAACATCACTCTGGTTACTGTAATGTGGTATGCAACAAATGTAATCGAAAGGGTCATCTTGCTGAAGATTGTAGGGCTCTCGTTACAAATACAAATGGTACCAAGACTCCTGCCACCAATGCAAATAGAACTGCTTTGGCTACCATTACTTGTTTTGGGTGTGGAAAACAAGGTCACTATAAGAGCCAGTGCCCGAATCCAGAGAAGAATATCGGACCTGCACGTGGGAGAGCATTTGTTATTAATGCTAGAGAGGCATGTGAAGACCCGGAGCTTGTTACGGGTACGTTTACCATTAATAACTTATCCGCATCTATTATATTTGATACTGGTGTTGATAGAAGTTACGTGTGTAGAGACTTTCACGCTAAATTGAATTGTTCATCATTACCTCTAGATGCTAAGTACATGATTGAGTTAGCTAATGGTAAACTAATTAAAGCCGATAAAATTTGCCGTGATTGTAAAATAAATTTAGCCGGAGAAACATTTAAGATTGATTTGATACCCGTAGAATTAGGAAGTTTTGATGTAATAATTGGCATGGACTGGATGTCCAAAATAGGAGCTGAAGTTGTGTGCGCCAAGAAGGCAATTCGCATTCCTCGTAAGGATAAAACGCCAGTAATGATTTATGGAGAGAAGGGTAAATCAAAGCTAAAACTCATTAGTTATTTGAAAGCTCAAAAGTGCTTGAAGAAAGGGTGCTATGCTATCTTAGCACATGTTAATAAAGTCGAAAAGAAAGAAAAAGAGAAGTGCATCAATGACGTGCCTGTGGCAAGAGATTTTCCTGAAGTATTTCCGGAAGAGTTGCCGGGATTACCTCCATTTAGATCTGTAGAATTTCAAATAGATCTTGTACCAGGAGCTGCACCGGTTGCCCGTGCTCCATATAGACTTGCACCGTCCGAGTTAAAAGAACTTCAGAGTCAGTTAAAAGAATTACTGGATCGTGGATTCATACGACCAAGTACTTCACCGTGGGGAGCTCCAATTTTATTCGTCAAGAAGAAAGACGGATCTTTCCGAATGTGTATAGATTATCGTGAATTAAATAAGTTAACTATCAAGAATCGGTATCCACTACCGAGAATTGACGACTTATTTGATCAACTCCAAGGATCATGTGTGTACTCGAAAATTGACCTAAGATCGGGCTATCATCAATTACGTGTCAAAGAAGAAGATATACCGAAAACTGCTTTTCGGACACGCTACGGTCATTACGAATTTTTGGTCATGCCGTTTGGATTGACGAATGCGCAAGCTGTATTCATGGACCTCATGAATCGAGTTTGTAGTCCATATTTAGATAAGTTTGTTATCGTTTTCATTGATGATATTCTTATCTATTCCAAGAGTGAGCAAGAGCATGAGCAGCATTTAAGGTTGATATTAGAGTTGTTGAGAAAAGAACAGCTATATGCTAAATTTTCTAAATGTGCTTTCTGGTTGAAAGAAGTGCAATTTCTTGGCCACGTTGTTAGTAGCAAAGGAATTCAGGTTGATCCAGCAAAAATTGAAGCCATTGAAAAATAGGAGACTCCTAAGACACCAATGCAGATACGCCAATTTTTGGGTTTAGCCGGTTATTATAGAAGGTTTATTCAAGATTTTTCCCGAATAGCTAAGCCGTTGACAGCGTTAATGCAAAAAGGGAAGAAATATGAATGGACTTCTGAGCAGGAGAGTGCATTTCAATTACTGAAAAAGAAGTTGACTACGGCGCCTATTTTATCGTTACCAGAAGGGAACGATGATTTTGAAATATATTGTGACGCTTCGCGACAAGGTTTTGGTTGCGTTCTTATGCAACGGAAGAAAGTTATTGCATACGCATCCCGACAATTAAAGATTCACGAGCGGAATTATACGACGCATGATCTAGAACTGGGAGCAGTCGTGTTTGCATTGAAGATATGGAGACACTACTTGTATGGGGTTAAATGCACTGTGTTTACTGATCATAAAAGCCTTCAACATATTTTCGATCAAAAACAGCTGAACATGAGGCAACGTAGGTGGGTCGAGCTGATAAACGACTATGATTGTGAAATTCGTTATCATCCCGGGAAGGCGAACGTGGTGGCCGATGCTCTAAGCAGAAAGGAACGAGAACCAATTCGAGTACGAGCGATGAACATAAAAATTCGCATGAATCTCAACTCACAAATCAAAGAAGTTCAACGAGAAGCACTTACTAAAGAAAACATAAGAAATGAAATAATGAAGAAGTATGAGAAGCAACTCGTTATACGGGAAGACGGAATTCGATATTTTTCAAACCGTATTTGGGTACCGAAGTTGGGAGGATTAAGGAAGTTGATATTGAATGAGGCACATAAGACAAGATACTCGATACATCCTGGAGTTGGAAAGATGTATCAAGATCTTAAGACGCATTATTGGTGGCCTAATTTAAAGACAGACGTTGCAACATATGTTGGGGAGTGTTTAACTTGTTCCAAAGTCAAAGCAGAACACCAAAAGCCGTCAGGATTACTTCAACAACCAGAAATCCCAGAATGGAAATGGGACGGTATTACCATGGATTTCATCACGAAGTTACCAAAGACTGCCTGGGGATACGACACTATTTGGGTAATTGTTGATCGTCTTACCAAATCTGCACATTTCTTGCCTATAAAGGAAACGGATAGAATGGAGAAATTATTACGATTATATATAAAGGAAATAGTTTCAAGGCATGGAATACCTATTTCCATTATATCTGATCGTGATAGTAGATTTACCTCAAAGTTCTGGCAATCACTACAGGAGGCACTAGGAACTCGTTTGGATATGAGTACCGCATATCATCCGCAAACCGACGGGCAGAGTGAAAGAACAATTCAGACTCTTGAAGACATGCTCAGGGTATGTGTGATCGATTTTGGAAACGGATGGGATAAATATCTACCGTTAGCAGAATTCTCGTATAATAATAGTTATCATGCGAGCATTGGAGCTGCGCCATTCGAAGCATTGTATGGAAGGAAGTGTAGATCTCCTATCTATTGGAATGAAGTAGGAGATCGACAATTAACGGGTCCCGAGATCATACACGAAACGACTGAGAAGATTGTACAAATCAAGGAGAGATTGAAAACAGCCCGTAGTCGCCAAAAGAGCTACGCCGATGTTCGAAGGAAACCATTAGAGTTTCAGATTGGTGACATGGTTATGTTAAAAGTGTCACCATATAAAGGTGTAATACGTTTCGGCAAAAGGGGTAAACTGAACCCAAGGTACGAAGGCCCGTTCAAGATTATTGAACGCATTAGACCGGTAGCTTATCGACTCGAGTTACCGCAACAACTCGCCGGAGTACATAATACCTTTCACATCTCGAACCTTAAGAAGTGTCTTGCAAAGGAAGATCTCACCATTCCTCTTGAAGAAATCCATGTCGATGAGAAACTACAATTCATCGAAGAACCAATCGAAATCATGGACCGTGAAGTTAAACAGCTCAAGCAGAGCAACATACCGATCGTTAAGGTTCGTTGGAATGCTCGAAGAGGTCCTGAGTTTACTTGGGAACGAGAGGATCAGATGAAACAAAAGTATCCACACTTGTTTCTCGATGACGCAAAATAGGTACAATTTTAAAATTTCGGGACGAAATTTATTTAACGGGGAGGTAATGTAACGACCCGCACTTTTTCGATCGTTCTATACTTATAAGATTAATATTTACATAAATTAAACCTTACCAACATGATAAGCAATCCAAATTGTCGAGATTTATATTTCCGAAAAGAGTTTACACAACGTTTGACCGTCTAGTTTGACCGATGATATCACGAACTATATAACATATGATAATTATACGTTTGTGTATATATATGTATATATACATATTTAACATGATCTAAGAATGTTTTAATATCTCATTTTGTATTAATAACAATAAGTTATAAGTATATTTTAAAACTACTAACTTAAGTTTTCAAAACGATAACTATACGTAATGTTTTTCGACGTAAATACTTATAACCTATATTACTTATACATGCATCGTATAGATATGTATTTTATCACTTTTAAAGGGCTTACATACATAAAACAATATAAGTATATTTACAAAAGATAGCTATATTTGAATCCTCGTTCCGTTTCCTCAAAGATTTCTATACGTATACCTAGAGTATATGTACCCGTATCATACACAGCTTCTAGATGTATTTACTATTGGTATATACCAATAAAAATCTGCTCCTTAGCAGCCTTAAATGATTAAGAAACATGTGGAACCAACCATTTGTCAAGTAGCATGAATTATGTAGCAAGAAAACAAAGTTAGGTATCTTTTTTTCCTTTATAACCTAAAAACGTTTTTATGCATGCACACCATTTCTTCACCCCATTTTCTCATACTTACACTTCCATTTCTCTCTCAAAATACTCTTAACTTCATACTTGATCATCTCCAAGCATTTTCCCCATCATTTAGCTTCAAAAACCTTACTTAATCACCATAAGAAAACCATACAAAAACACTTCAAGAAATCCTTCCAAGAACACAAACTTACTTCCAATCTTTCATCCAATTCCATCACCCTTTTGGTTCTAGCTTTTTACTCCTCTTTTACAGCAACCTTGTCCAAGGAGCTTGAGGTAGAATCTATGTTCATAACCTTATTCGATTCATATATATATAGCTATCTTATTTTGTGGTATAAAATTTTAACAACAAGAACATAGTTTGAATGTTTTCAAACTTGTTTGCAAACTAAATAGATCCTTCTAACTTAACTTTTAAAATACTTCAAGACCTGTAATATATCATAAATATATGCTAATTTAACAAGGTATAACTTGGTTTTTCAAAGAACACCTTAAAAACTGAATTTACGACGTCGGAGTGCAACCGGGGGCTGTTTTGGGTTGGATAATTAAAAACCATCTTAAACTTTGAATTGGAGGTTTATTTTCTGGAAAAATGATTTTTACTATGAATATGATAACACATAAAAATTTCATGATTTAACTCAAAGTATAAGTATTTTTAGAAAAATAATCATTTAAGGTTGTTTACATGATGGAAAATGATTAACTTCATAAGTTTCACTAAAGTTTGACCTATGACCTGTGATTTCGAATACAAACTAAGGTATTTACAGTTCATAGTCTTAAATAGGGACTCGATCCAAGGAAGTGACAAGTTGAATCAACGAAAGCGGAGTTGTAACGAAGAAACTATGACCAAAACGAGATCGGATATCTAAGACTTGTTTAACTTCGGGATTAATTGGGAAAAATTAAATAAAATCACATATTTCTAAGATAACATGATATTTTATATATATGTACTTATAATTCAATTTTATATGGTTCAGGATCACCCGCAAACAACACGAGAAGATTAATCATAAGATCCCATGTTTGTACGCAACACGTCATTTGACAACACCGGTACTTTATGTACGCAACACGTCATTTGACAACACCGGTACCGTGGGTCAAGATTAATCTCGACCAATACATATACGATGGGGTTTTATTTATTTCGTTAGGGGGTTTTATTTATTTCATTGCGGGTATATTAAACATCTAAAAATGAACCATTAAAATTGAATTACTAACAACGAACTGCTAACTACGGACTAAGGAATTATTCAAAGTATTAAAAGTATAACAAGTATATATATGTGACGTTTGTTTAAAAAGAAAAGGTATTGATATATTATATATGGATAGGTTCGTGATATCAACCGGAGACCAAGTCAAATTATATATATCTTCAAGACAACAGTGAGTATATAGTCCCACTTTTAAACTCTAAATATTTCGGGATGAGAATACATGTATTTTATGTTTTACGATATGGACACAAGTAACTGAAAAATATATTCTACGTTGAGTTGTACCACTGGCATACTTCCCTGTAGCTTGGTAACTGTTATTTACAGCGGTATTGTAAACGCGAATCCTGTTGATAGATCTATCGGGCCTGACAACCCCAACCGGACTGGACGACCAGTATTCAACGGTTGTACAGTACTTCGTTTCGTGACTACACTTGGTACGGTGTAGTAAGATTTCATAATAAAGGGAATATGCGACGTGATTAAATGTTAAGTATGGTTACCAAGTGCTCAACCACTTAGAATATTTTTATTAAAATGTTTATATATGAAATCTTGTGGTCTATATTTATATCGCTGCCGGCATTAAACCTATATCTCACCAACTTTATGTTGACGTTTTAAACATGTCTATTCTCAGGTGATAATTAGAAGCTTCCGCTGCATCATGTTGAATCTAAGCAGGATCTTGCGTACGCATATTTGTGTCAAAAATAAGACTGCATATCCAAGAACTTGTGTTGTAAAATATGCTAGAAATCGGGTTGTTATTATCATTTGTAAAGTTTGTAAGTCGAAGATTATCGCTAAACGATAATCATCTTTATTTTGTCCAAAGCTTGTATCAAAAATAAGGATCATGGTTTGTAATGTATAATATATGCAGTTTTTCTTTAAAAAAAATGTCGCATATAGAGGTCAATACCTCGCAATGAAATCATACGTTATCTAACACGTTCTTATGGTTAAGGACGGGTTATGACATCGCCCCACCCTCGAGCTCACCCTAATTAGCCACGTACAACGTATGAACATTATAAGGTTGTTCAGTTTCCGCAAGTTGACCCGTATCCCGTACGCTTCCATGGCCGTCACTTATCTCTTGCATTCTTTACCACTACTCGACGATCTAACGACACTTCTGGACTTAGGTCCCTAACACTCTTAGGCATAGGAGAAGTCGGGAAGGCATCTCCTTTCACAAGGTCAGAGTGTCTTCTACTAATGATCAGCCATACCCAAATACTTGGGAGTCACCTCAAGACATATCGTATTACTACTTGCTACACGTACAACTCGACACGAGACCCAGATTGAATTTCTAGAAAGGAACCTAATGACATTACCTGAATCCGAACATTTTGAAGAAATTTCGGGACATTTAGGAATTGATGTATGACCTACAGAACCTACGAACCCACACCGAGAAACCGTGAGATTAATTATGTAGATTTTGTTTTGAAATAGCATAGATAAAGCACCGTTAGATGAAATTGAGTAGAACTTGAAGTGATCACGTTACATTGACCATATGGGGTGATATTGGAATGAACGTACGATTTAGTATAATATAATGACGCCAGGCCAGCGTGATTATATTGAACTAAATCATGCAGAAGTTCCAATGTTACTACATAAGGAATATGAAGTGATTCAAAGAAAATTTTGGTAGGAACCACTTGAGTATACAAATTATGGCCTGTTAGAAGTAGGGAAAGAATAACCATGTAGCCCATAAACTGTACAAGGAGGGCCTTGATTGCAGAATTGATAACCCGAAAATTTGTTATAGATATAGACACCCTGGACACTTAAGGAAAAAAGTCCTCAAATAGGAAAAACTTTGGGCTTACTTGCGGTAGAGCAAATGTTATCTCAGCTATGGATACTCGCATGGATCCTGATTTTAGTTAGGGTACGTTTCGTCACAACGTTTTATTGTCTCGAAGTTGTTTAATAATAGAGTGATAGAAACCTTATATCTAAGAACCTTAGTGTTATGACTAATAAGCCATTAACAACCATGAGAGTTAAGTATTCTATAGGACAAGCTAATGGTAAGCTCGCAGAGATAGAGAAATAATTTAAGGTAGTACCTTAAAATTAACAGGAGGGTCATTTGGAGATGACCTCATGTCAACAAAACTTGGAAGTTTTAATGCAGTAGTTGGAGAGGATTAGTTACCTACGCACAAGAAGATGTTATTTGAGAAGATTGATAGAATTTTTCACGGTAGTATAATAAGATTTGGTTGGAATGAACCTTAAGATTAACTTAGCACCCATCAATTTGGGAAGCTTGATGTAATAGTTGGCATGGACTTTAGGATTAACCTAATACTCATCAAGTTAGGAAGCTTTGATGAAATAGCTGGAATGGACTGGCTTTCAAGGATGAAAGCGAAAGTTATTTATAGTAAGAAGATTATTCGTATACCTCGCGAGAATGGTGAGCCATTAATAGTTTACAGGAGAGGAGTAGCCCGAAGCCGAACCTTATTAGTTGCATGAAGGCACAAAAGGTCTTGAGAATAGGACATTGCTACTTAAGTTAGGAAATGTCTGACTTGTTCCAAGGTAAAAGTCGAACACCAAAAGCCATCTGGGTTACTTCAACAGCCTGAAATCCCACAATGGAAGTAGGAAGGAATAACAATGGATTTCATCACGAAGCTACCGAAAACGGTAGGCGGTTATGACACTATCTGGTTTACTGTTGACCGTCTCACCAAAACTACCCACTTTCTAACCATGAAAGAAACCGATACAATGGACAAACTTGCACAATGATACATAAAGGAAATTGTACCCTGCCACTTCAGCAATTCAAATTCTATCTTAAATACTACCCAAGAATCTTATTTGATACTCATTCTTACGCGACTCTAAATCCTAACTTATTCTGAGAGATTTCTTATTTGATGATAATCACACCATCATCCTTCTTACTTCGATATTAGTCATACCAGTTCAAAATTTGTCCAAAATCAATGAGTGGTTAATTTTCATCCTCATACTCTCCCATTCGTATCTCACTTATAAGCAACAGCTTCACACTTAAGCATTTCTGGTCGAAGGACTTACGCCCTACTAATAGTCATCATCCACATTTAAATTCAATAGTTTTCATTACCTCAAATATCACCCGAAATTTTCATAAATTTTTTACTCGATCCTCATCAATCTTTTTCCAACTTGTAACCTCCGAAATATGAAAATTTTGTTTGCCAAAATTTTACACACACTATTTTACTGTGTGATCCTCTCAAAGTTTTATAAAAATAAATTTATTTTATTGCCATTCGTACAAATTCTAGAAATCGTATATGTTATATATAATAAAGTAACTAATTACTTATTTTGACTAGTACATATGAAATTTTACTTTCACTTTTACAAATCAATTCTTTTATTCAAAAGATATTTTACTTAGAATAGAACATATTGTACATAACTCTAGTTTACTAAGAACTTTGTTTCTTTTCATACATTGTCACCTTAAACGATTTTTATAAAATTTTCATTTCTTGTTATATAAAATTTTTCGTGTTATTCGTATCCAAGTCATCATGAAGACTTTACAACCGTCAAAATCGAGATATTCATGTGTGTGTGTGTGTGTATGTGATAAAGGCACTTACTGCCACGTCATGCAGAGCCTTTGGGCATCCATTAACGCTTAAACCATTCAAAATTATCGTGTTATCCCAGGGATCTTATTTGTCACACCTGTTGGAATGACGCTCTTTCTTACATAACTCTAAGTCCTGGCTTATTCCAGGGGATTCTCATTTAGTGATATTAACACTATCAGTATTCCGACTTTAATATTAGTCATAACCTGTTTGGCATTTTGCGAAGTCAAGAAGCGATTAACTTCTCGTCCTCATACTCTATCCTTCATACCTCACTTTTTAGCAACAGCTTCACACGTGAACATTTTTGGCCCAAAGACTTATGTCTTGATAATATCAAAACTACATTTAATTCATTAGTCTTCATTACCTAGTTACATGTCACCCAATGATTCAAAGATTTTTCACTCGATCTTTTTCAACTCGTAACCTCTGAAATACGAAAAACTATGTTTATCAAAATTTTTACACTTTTATTGTGCGGTCCTCACGAGATTTATGGACAAATGAAAGTAATAAAATTTTTCTATCACTTATGCGATTTATAAAATCATATATGTATGTATATAATTAAGTTAATAAATTTACCCTTACTTATTTTGGGTTAGTACATACTAAGTTATACCTTCAAATTATTTAAAAATTGCTCCTTTATTGAGTTGTTTAACTTAAGTCAAATAGTTTTGTGCAAAATGGTACGCGTTGTACATACTTCTAAATTTACTAGGAACTTCTTTCCGTTTATGTTGTCACATCAAACGTTTAAAGATTTTTCAAAACTTCCTTGGTTGATTTTATTAAAGGTTTTCGTATTAGACTACACCATATATGGATCACACTTCTTCTCGCCCTCCATTAGGGATGAAGCTTACCATTAGGATCTTTGTTAAAAACTCTTGAGCCACTTTCGATGGCAGTTTTTATAAAATTTGTTAGGAAGTCTTTGCGCTCATAAAATGTTCCTCTTAAGATTAGACATGGCAAAAACGCGGGCCGATAAATCAGTTTTCTGAGGTACACTTAGTGGTCACCCTATTGTAGGAAAGGCACTAAGTGGGTTTCTACTCTCAATATTTCACGGCTAATTATCCAGTATGATCCAGTATGTTGAGGTACAAGAAATCGTTTTTGAGATTCTTTTCACTTGGAGTAAACCATACTTTATGACCAAGGATTCACGTATCTTCTCATCCGCACATCCCCTTAAGTATAAGGATAAATTCAGATCAACTCGCTCGTTGTACGAAGAGTTCACTCTCGTTCAAAGATCACACCTTTCGTGCGATTTTTCTTTCGAAAATGTGATGTAAATTACTTTAAAAATCTATGAATCTTGTTATCCTCTGGGAAGGGACTGCTTAAAACATCTATAACACTGAGGTGGTTACTCTATATATTTCTTCCTTCGTTGGTTGCAACTATATGTTGTTCTAGTCGACGTTAACCCTAACTTCACATGTAACTGAAAGCATATAGTTACATTATGGGACTGTGCTTTCACTTCATCCAAGGATAAGTTCACATGCAGTATGTTAAACTGGGTGATATCTTTTTTATTCGTTCATACCGTTCTGAAGACACTATAAATATGGCTTGCATTGCATGTAAGTCTGATTAGTCACTCTCAGCTAAAATTTCACTTAATTTATTCGAATCAAACGTTTCTTAAATATTGGGTTCTTTATGCCTATGGTCTCCTTCCGAAATTAAGGGGTTAGTAAAATCCGTGGGTAACACTATCTAGACATCAAATCGCATGGTTGTGACCACCATGTTTTCCATTCTACCTGTCAAGCTTTGTATTGCGACATAAGCACTCAATGTTTTAGATGATTGGTAACATTCATTATTCATTTCATGCACCCAGCTTACTAAAGATGCCTGTAAGGCTAAAAACATCATCTTTCCCTTTGAGGATATAAATTCAGATGACACACTCATGTTAACAAGAAACGAAATCAATTTGTTGATCTTAAGGTCAAGAGACTTAATTAATGGCATATACCTATTCTTACTTTTATATACCCAAGTACCTTTCAAGATAAATAGCTCACTTCTGAGCCCACGAGTCTCTCGGAACATTGATACGCTCCTTCTTCTTCAAATTAGGTACCGTTGTTAGTCACTCCTCGAAATTTCGGGACGAAATTTTCTTTAACGGGTGGGTAATGTAACGACCCGACTTTTTCGACTTATATTTTTGTGCTCTATACTTTCACGAATCTGCGTATATGTGCGTACTGAGCTAGTTTATGCTCTGGGATCTTATTTCATGATAATTACTTTCGTTAATATTTTAAAACGTGTTACTAAGTGCTTAGTCACTTAACTTGATCCCCGAATGCTTTTACGACCGTTAGTGTCACTTGTCGCTTGAAACGAGCTATGTACTTTGTACACGTTAAACTTTTGTCATAATTGGAATATTATGACTACGTAATACTAATTGTTATTTTCTAATTACAATTACTTGGCTTATTGGTTGCTTAATTACGCTTAATAATTTACTAATGCACACTAGTTAGTCTTATTGGACTTTTTACCTTAATGGACTTAAGCCCACCCTACTCTAGCTATTGGACTCTTAAGTTAGCCCAATTTAAATGGATTTATGACCCATTAAGATGTAGGACAAAAACTCATTAAGATGAGCCAACATAGTAGCATTTTTGTTGACCATAACTACACATGTTGCATGGGATCCCAACAACAAGCACCACCTTTAGACCACCACCATGCAAAAAGCAAAAAGTTGTCCCCCCTTGGCCCTACGGTTTTGGAGACACAAAGCACCCCACCACCACTAAAAATACAAGCCTATTTCTTCCATTTCACACTTGATCTCATTCTCATTTTACACACACTTGCTCTCTAATTTTCTCTATAGTTGTAACATCCTCAATCGGGCCTAGATGTAAGATTACTAAGGTGCCCTTAAGTTAGCATTGTGATAGTATATGTTTTTATTTTTATTTAATATTTATTATTATTTAATGCTGTGGTTAGGACCAGTTTGTGACAAGGGTCACAGAACAGGTGGGTTGCCAAATGATGTACGAAAGATATCAGATAACTGATAAATACCCGTGTATCACACAGTATGGGATTTAATCCCAAATAATAGACTGATGTCTATCCCCTTCTTGCATTTTCCAGAAAATTCCCAAAACACTCCCGTACTTTCCTTTCACCTACAATCAAACCCTAATTTCTAATTCTTGCTTTAGAGCTCAAATCGTTTATATTATTGTATTCCTTGTGATTCACTGATTCTAACAAGGTAAGATTCATAGCTTTTCATGCTTTAATCTTTGAGAAATTAGAGTTTTTGTGTTAGTTTTCATAAAAGTGTAAATTGGGTCAAAATGGGTTGATTTGGTGTTGTTAGTGTCAAAACTTTGTGGGTTTGTGTTTCTAAATGATCAGTGTACTTGATTTGGTAAGTTTTAAGGTTAAAAACGAGCTCTAGGTCGAGAACTGGTGAGTTTGGTGAGAAACCCGTCACTTTGGCAACTGCCGTTACAGATGAACTACCCTCGGCCGATGGTCTCTGATCCTCGACCGATGGTGTCTGACGATCGGTCGATGGACTAGACCCTCGACCGATGGTGGAAGTCCTTCGACCAACGGATGTAATTTTAATGATCGGCCGATGGTGTGGTCGATCGGCAGATGGTGTAGTGACGATCGGCCGATAGTCTCTGACAATCGACCGATGGTCTTAGACAGTGAAATTTTTACTAAGTGTTGAATTATAGCTGTTATGCTGCCCGTTTGTATTTTAATGATTTTGATGTAAATTTCAAAAGTGCACAAGTGTTAAGGAGAAAATTTTTAACGGACAGTTTTTCTGACAAAAATTTATATATTATGTTATTTAGTGTTAATTGACGATAACTAACTTGGTTTGCCTTATGTTCAGGTGAAAAAGATAAGGAAGCCGCTCAGTAGTAGATTATCTGAGCTAGTTGCTGGTAATTGGTGAGTGGGACTAACTGGAGAATATAGTATATAGAAGCATGTTATATTATGATTGCCATGCATGTTAGATATACTTATTATTGTGGTTAGTTAGTTCTTGTGATGACTGCATGTTAGATTGATGCTTGTCTGCTAGAGCCCAGTGCGTCCCTATTGTGTGGTAGCCTCGGTAGGAGAGATCAACCTGCGGGTTGGGTTCCTCTGTGGTAGTGAAAGGATCCGAAACTAATCATCCGGACGATGTCCATATTGATTACAAACGAATTACAATAGTTGATAACATCGCGAGGTACTTGCCCTCTATATGATACATTTTACAAACGTTGCATTTATTCTTAAAAGGCAATCTATCGTTACATCAAGAATTGACATATTCGCCTAACATTTCATAATATTCAAATGTCCTAAACCGCCATTTACTTATTAATAGTCTCTAATGAACTTCAATGACTCGAATGCAACGTCTTTGAATCATGGCTTAAATGGTCCCGAGTAGTATCCTTAATATGAGCTAATGCACAGCGGAAGACTTAATTCATACCTGAGAATAACATGCTTTAAAACGTCAACATAAAGTTGGTGAGATATATAGGTTTGATGCTAGCAGCGTTATAACAATGGAACACAAGATTTCATATTTCATAAGCGCTTTAATAAAAATATTCTTAGTGATTGTGCCCTTGGTAACCATACTTAACATTTAATTATCGTCGCATATTCCCTTTCATATAAAATCTTACACCATACCGCGGGTGTAATATAAAACGAAGTACTGTGCAACCGTTTAGAACTGGTCGTCCAGCTCCGGTTGGGGTTGTAAGGCCCGATAGATCTATCAACAGGATTCGCGTTTACGCTCCTCACGTAAATATTAGCTACCAAGTTACAGGGAAGTATGCCAAAACACAATCCATCCTCGAATATATATTTTTGATCACTTGTGTCCATAATATAAACATTTATAAAAAAACAGCGCATGTATTCTCAGCCCAAAAATATTCAGAGTTTAAAAGGGACTATATACTCACCTAATGTATTTTGTAGTAAAAATACATATAACACCATTGGTAAATTATAAGGTTGGCCTTTGATTCACGAACCTAATTAATTATATATATTTACATATTGATCAATATATATTTAACAATTAAAGTTAATTTATAGTGTACCACATTCCTAATGCTCGAAATAATCTTATATACATTAACAAAATTTAATTTGACCAAAATAACTTCCAAAGACCTTTACATAATTATAATCGTTTATAAATATAACAAATTTTATAGTTTTAAACATTTTTACAAAATTTACTATAATAAAAGATATTTTAATTTATTTATTAATATACTAAGTGATAATAAAAATGATATTTTTATAATAACAATAATATTTTCATTTAAAATAATACTTATGATAATTAACAGTTTTATTAATAATAATAATCAAAATAATAATTTTGATAACTTTTGATAAAAATATTATTTGTTTTTTTTAATAATAATAATAATTATAATAATCATAATAATAATAATATTTTTTTATTAAAAATAACACTTTTAGTAAAAATGATAATTTTAGTATTAATGATAATAAATTAATACTTTTAATAACAATAACGATATAATAATAATTTGATAGTTTTTTATAAGAATATTAATTATTTTTATAATAATAATAATGATTAGTTTAACAACGACGTAATATTAAAAATATTCATTTTTAATAATTTGTACAAAAGTTCAATTGACTATAACTTCAAATTCGCCCGTCGAATCCATTCGACATCTAAATGAAAAGTTTATAGTTTTTCGCCACCTTTCCAAAAACATATATATCATATACCTTATCTTAACCGCAAAGGTAACTAATTCAGATTCTATCCTAAGATATATTTTGTCAAAAATAAATATAATAGCATGCATAATTCTAATTTCTCGAGCACTAGTCAGGGACACACTAAAAGTAAATAAAAGTCAAGTTTTGAGTGCTCACGTATCAATATTGAGATTCAATATTGCAGGAAGGTATATAAACGCAACGGGGATGATAAACACTAGTTTGTCTCATGAGCAAAACCCTCGATCATTACCCATAACCTCCATAGCTATACCCATAATCTCCTTAATTCTATCCCATTCGTGAAACCCGTTTTGGGACGCTTGGGCAGAACCCCGTCATAGTATTTTATGTAAAATTAATGATATTACTCCTAATTTTAAGATAAATATTAATATTAATCTTAATAATAATAATAATATGTTTAATATTAATTATAATAATAATTATAATAATTATAATAATTAAACAGAGGGAGGAGTAATATATATATCGTAAGTATGTGTGTGTGTGTGTGTTGAGTGTTTGATGAAATGAAAAAGAATTCGGAACCAAACTGCGAAATTTAAAGATCCTGACTTTCTCTCTACTGCCATGCGATCGCATGGCTGTGAAGGGTATTTTCCATGCGATCGCATGGAGTACCTGGACAGCTCACAAATATCTTTTATCCTTTTCTGCCGACGGTTTATATATATTTTTATAATATAATTAATTTATATAATTAATTAAATATTATATTTTATTTACGTTAAGGGTAGAAATATAATTTTTACAAAAATTACTTTTACGTTGTCACTTGACTAAAGTCTCGGGTCTGGTTTTTCAGACAACGTTTCGTACGCTAAGAAAATTAACATTTTACGTTTTGGAACTCCTACCTTTATCAAAATAATAGATTTTAAATCATAAAAACAATCCCACTAAAAATGTAACCTAACCTTTTGAGCGTTGTGGTCATTTACTTGTATAAATCAAAATCTATTTATTTTCCAAAATATATTTTTAAATCGAAAATGTTTTGTATTATATTTGATCGTTTTGTAAAATACATAAATATATATTTAATGAACACGTTTTATTTAAATATTTATTTTTATTAAAATCGCCGACCGTTATTAATTACATTTTGTCAAAAGGTTTCTAGAAAATTTACAACTTTTAAGATATCGTTAAATCTTTTAATGACTCGTTAATAGTTTGACAAAGACAGTTTCAGATATTTATAAAATCATATTATCTTTTACACTCGCCGATAAATATACTATTCTTATATCGAAACCTATTATTACATATCTAATACTTCGTTAATGTTACCAAATAAGTATAAATCATGTATACACATAATGTTCGTGAATCGTCAGGCTTGGTCAAAAGGTATCTAGTTATCCGAATATAGATTTCAAACTTTCTAGACTCAACATTAAGGTTTTTACTTATCGTGTCGGAAACATATAGAGTTTAAGGTTTAAATTTGGTCGGAAATTTCCGGGTCGTTACAGTACCCACCCGTTAAAGAAATTTCGTCCCCGAAATTTGGTAGAGGTTGTCATAAATAACAATAGGAATGTTTTTATGACGAATATGAGGTAATAATAGAGTTTTATCATTATTGGAAGATATGGATAAAACGATTCGATCATGTGAAGCGCACGAGTGAAGCTATCACAAAAGAATGAAATGAGTGAATATGGAATTGTTTTAACCGATGACGTGATTAGGATTGATTTCCAGAATTTAAGAAAATCTCATGTAATAAGATTTGGTTCTTCGACAAATTAGGAAACAGGATCTCCTTTGATTTAATGCGGTAATCTGTTTCGATTTCTTTGTCGGATATTTCACTATAATTCCACCTCCTTCCCTTCCTTACTTCCCACATCTTCTATCCCCAATTCATACCTTAGAGTATTCTTTAAAATGCTCCATCCCATTCTGATCCTTGATATACTCTTAATTTTCACATCTATCATTCTTCTTTTTCATTTACCACAAGAAGAATCTATTTACTTCTACTATACTGTTGTGTTTATAGTGTTTCTAGTCCGCCCGTGTCTCTATATTTCTATCTGCATTATGTACACGGTTTGTAATTTCTGGATGGTTGTTGAGTTTTATATCTTCCCTTATATTTCGATGTCCCTGCTTCTGTCTCCTATAATCATTGTCATCTACAGTTAATGTTCTCTCCTAATTGCTGCGATTTTTACTACAATTTTTATTTCGGAGCTTCATTCTTTTTCTTTTGCTCCTCTTCAACTAAGCATCTTTTGTAATGGTCCGGAATTAGTAGATATGAGATTTGAAATGAACATAGCTAATGCTCTGAGAAGGAAAGGGTATTGTGTAATGACCCGCACTTTTTCGATCGTTCTATACTTATAAGATTAATATTTACATAAATTAAACCTTACCAACATGATAAGCAATCCAAATTGTTGAGACTTATGTTTTTGAATAGAGTTTTACACAACGTTTGACCGTCTAGTTTGACCGATGATATCACGAACTATATAACATTTGATAATTATAAGTTTGTGTATATATATGTATATATACATATTTAACATGATCTATGGATGTTTTAATACCTCATTTTGTATTAATAACAATAAGTTATAAGTATATTTTGAAACTACTAACTTAAGTTTTCAAAACGATAACCATACGTAACTTTATTTGACATAAATACTTATGACCTATAATGTTTATACATATATCGTATATATAATGTATTTAATCACTTTTTTAAGGATTTAAATACATAAAACAATATAAGTATATTCACAAAAGATAGCTATATTTGAATCCTCGTTCCGTTTTCACAAGATTTCTATACGTATATCTAGAGTATATGTACTCGTATCATACCTAGCTTCTATACGTATTTATTATTGGTATATACACATCAAATCACCACCAACCAGCCCTTATTCATGCCTTATGTATAAGGTAATTACTTTTGTATGATTGTATGACTAATTAACAAGATTACAAGCTTAAAAATTGTCTTTGTCTTTCCCCCCCATTCACGTTTTAAATGGACTAGGAGTACTCCACCCTTGATTCATTTTTACTTCAATTTTCTAGCCAAAACACACACATACTTAGAAGCCTTAAACCTCTTAACCATCTCAGCTCATAACCATGAAGATCTAGCTTCAAAAACATCACTTAATCACCATAAGAAAACCCTTACAAAAACACTTCAAGAATCCTTCCAAGAACACAAGTTTACTTCCAATCTTTCATCCAATTCCATCACTCTTTTGGTTCTAGGTCTTTACTCCTCTTTTACAGCAATCTTGTCCAAGTAACTTGAGGTAGTAACTTTGTTCATAACCTTATTCGATTCATATATATATAGCTATCTTATTATATGGTATAAAATTTTAACAACAAGAACATAGTTTGAATGTTTTCAAACTTGTTTGCAAACTAAATAGATCCTTCTAACTTAACTTTTAAAATACTTTAAGACCTGTAATATATCATAAATATATGCTAACTTAACAAGGTAAAACTTGGTTTTTCAAAGAACACCTTAAAAACTGAATTTATGACGTCGGAGTGCAACCGGGGGCTGTTATGGGTTGGATAATTAAAAACTATTTTGAGCCTTGAATTGGAGGTTTATTTTCTGGAAAAATGATATTTACTATGAATATGATAACACATAAAAATTTCATGATTTAACTCAAAGTATAGGTATTTTTAGAAAAATAATCATTTAATGTTGTTTACATAAGGGAAAATGATTAACTTCATAAGTTTCACCAAAGTTTGACCTATGACCTGTGATTTCGAATACAAACTAAGGTATTTACAGTTCATATTCTTAAATAAGGACTCGATCCAAGGAAGTGGCAAGTTGAACCAACGAAAACGGAGTTGTAACGAAGAAACTATGACCAAAACAAAATCGGATATCCAAGACTAGTTTAGCCACGAAAATAATTGGAGAAAAATTAAATAAATCACATCTTTTTAAAATAACATGATATTTTATATATATGTACTCATAATTTAATTTTATATATTTCAGGATCACCCGTAAACAATACGAGAAGATTAATCATAAGATCCCATGATTGTACGCAACACGTCATTTGACAACACCGGTACTTTATGTACGCAACACGTCATTTGACAACACCGGTACCGTGGGTCAAGATTAATCCCGGCCAATACGAATACAATGGGGTTTTATTTATTTCAATGGGGGTTTTATTTATTTATTAAACACCTAAATATGAACCATTAAAATTGAATTGCTAACTACGGACTAAGAAGACATTAAAAGTATTATAAGTATATATATGTGACGATTGTTTAAAATGAAAATATATTGATATATTATATATGGATAGGTTCGTGATATCAACCGGAGACCAAGTCAAAATATATATATCTTCAAGGCAAAGTGAGTATATAGTCCCACTTTTAAACTCTAAGTATTTCGGGATGAGAATACATGTATTTTATGTTTTACGTTATAGACACAAGCAACTGAAAAATATATTCTACGTTGAGTTGTACCACTGGCATACTTCCCTGTAGCTTGGTAACTATTATTTACAGCGGTATTGTAAACGCGAATCCTGTTGATAGATCTATCGGGCCTGACAACCCCAACCGGACTGGACGACCAGTATTCAACGGTTGCACAGTACTTCGTTTCGTGACTACACTTGGTACGGTGTAGTAAGATTTCATAATAAAGGGAATATGCGACGTGATTAAATGTTAAGTATGGTTACCAAGTGCTCAACCACTTAGAATATTTTTATTAAAATGTTTACATATGAAATCTTGTGGTCTATATTTATATCGCTGCCGGCATTAAACCTATATCTCACCAACTTTATGTTGACGTTTTAAATATGTCTATTCTCAGGTGATAACTAAAAGCTTCCGCTGCAACATGTTGAATTTAAGCAAGATCTTGCGTACGCATATTTGTGTCAAAAACAAAACTGCATATCCAAGGATTTGTATTGTAAAATATGCTAGAAATCGTATTGTTATCATCATATGTAAAGTTTGTAAGTCTAAGATTATACCTAAACGATAATCATCTTTATATTGTCTAAAGCTTGTATTAAAATAAGAGTTATGGGTTGTAATGTAAAATAAATGCAGTTGTTGTTTTAAAAATGTCGCATATAGAGGTCAATACCTCGCAATGAAATCATACGTTATCTAACTCGTTCTTATGGTTAAGGACGGGTTATGACATGTGGTATCAGAGCGGTGGTCTTAGCGAACCAGGTTTGCATTAGTGTGTCTAACTGATAAGTCGTTAGGATACATTAGTAAGTCTGGACTTTGACCGGGTCTGATTTAAAAACCATTGCTTATCATTGTTGGTTAAAATTTATATGTAAATATTATGTAGTACTAATGGGTTAGTTGTTGTGTGATAGATGTCGGGCTCAAAACTTATTATCACATTCAGCGACTCCGAATCAGAATCTTCAGATGGTGTTTCAGTCATTAACCTATCCGATGACTAAAATAATATCTTTGGGGAAGACTCACAAATTCCGGATGAACCAACTATAAAGAACCCGGAAAGTGAACCCGAGGAGGAAAGCGAACCCGAGGAGGAAAGTGAACCCGTGGAAGAAATACAGGAAATTATGAAAGACAAGTTCGAACTAGGAAAGAAACGAAAGGCTAATGAATTAGAAAATTCAAATCCCGAGTTTAGTAAGGATGATGTGGCACCAACTCCACTAGACACTACCACCCCTATTCCCGCTATTCCTATTCGTTCTATCCCGGCATCCAGTTCATCAGCCCCACCGCCAAAATATAGGCAGACAGCTAGGATAAGCGTTAGGCGATTCATTGAACCTAAACGTCCTAGAAAATAGACCAATCGATGCGCTGCCGTATTAAACCATGGGATCATATAATGTTTTGTATAATATTATTAGTATGGTTTGCTTAATGTTCGATGTAAGATAAGCATATGTAAAATAGTGAAGTATGAAATGCAATAATTTTCCATGGTTAAGTATTATTTAGATTGTAGTAATTGGTTCTGTACTAAGCTATTAAGTACGAACATTAACGGGTAGGTACTACCCTAGATATAATTATAAAATGCTAATAAGAAGAAAAGGCTTTTATAATAATACCGGGTTCATATTATTAACAAGCTATAATGTACTATAAATACACACTACATCTATAATATTCCATGTGAATAATTATTTTCTTTCATTAGGAAATGGCACGATTGAATCGAATGACGGAACAAGAAGTCGAGGAATTCATCAACCAGCGAGTGAACGACAGAATGTTATGGGTCGAAGCTGCAAGAGCTGCTGCAGTCAACCCAAATCCTCGTGTAGGATGCACCTACAAAACTTTTCAAGCTTGCAAGCCCTCATCATTCAGTGGAACAGAAGGACCGATCGGTTTAACCCGGTGGATAGAAAAGATGGAGACTGTGTTTAAAATCAGTGGTTGTGTTGAAAAGGACATGACCAAGTATGCATCGTGCACTTTACAAGATAGTGCACTCACGTGGTGGAAAAATTATGTGAAGGCTGTAGGAGGAGATGTAGCTTATGATACTCCATGGGAAGAATTCAAAACAATGTTAATCAACGAGTATTGTCCAAGGAACGAGGTTAGGAAGTTGGAAGATGAATTACGAAGCCTGAAGGTTGTTGGTACTGAAATCACCAACTACAATCAGCAATTCATGGAATTAGTTTTGCTATGTCCTGAATTGGTTCCAACCGAAGAACGGAAGATTGAAATGTACAAAGATGGTTTGCCCATAAAGGTCAAGGCAAACGTTACAGCATCGAAACCTAAGACAATTCATGAAGCTATAACCATGGCAAACGAGCTAATGGATCAGGTCATCTTGGATAAGAAAGCATCCAATATTGATGTGAAGGTATCAGGTAACAAAAGAAAGTGGAATGGAAGTTATGATCGAGGTAATCAACAACAATCTTTTAAGAAACAAGAAACCACGCAAGGTGCGGGTAGTGGTTCATGCTTTGGTTACAAAGGACAAAATCCTTTATGCAACCGATGCCACAAACATCACTTTGGTTACTGTAATGTAGTATGCAACAAATGTAATCGAAAGGGTCATCTTGCTGAAGATTGTAGGGCTCTCGTTACAAATACAAATGGTACCAAGACTCCTGCCACCAATGCAAATAGAACTGCTTTGGCTACCGTTACTTGTTTTGGGTGTGGAAAACAAGGTCACTATAAGAGCCAGTGCCCGAATCCAGAGAAGAATATCGGACTTGCACGTGGGAGAGCATTTATTATTAATGCTAGAGAGGCACGTGAAGACCCGGAGCTTGTTACGGGTACGTTTACCATTAATAACTTATCAGCATCTATTATATTTGATACTGGTGCCGATAGAAGTTACGTGTGTAGAAATTTTTACACTAAATTGAATTGTTCATCATTACCTCTAGATGCTAAGTACATGATTGAGTTAGCTAATGGTAAACTAATTAAAGCTGATAAAATTTGTCGTGATTGTGAAATAAATTTAGCCGGAGAAATGTTTAAAATTGACTTAATACCCGTAGAATTAGGAAGTTTTGATGTAATAGTTGGCATGGACTGGATGTCCAAAGTAGGAGTTGAAGTTGTGTGTGCCAAGAAGGCAATTCGCATTCCTTGTAAGGATAAAATGCCGGTGATGATTTATGGAGAGGAGGGTAATTCAAAGCTAAAACGCATTAGTTGTTTGAAAGCCAAGAAGTGTTTAGAAAAGGGATGTTATGCTATTCTAGCACATATTAATAAAGTCGAAAAGAAAGAAAAAGAGAAGTGCATCAACGATGTGCCTGTGGCAAGAGATTTTCCTGAAGTTTTTCCGGAAGAGTTGCCGGGATTACCTCCATTTAGATCTGTGGAATTTCAAATAGATTTAGTACCAGGAGCTGCACCAGTGGCTCGTGCGCCATATAGACTTGCACCGTCCGAATTAAAAGAACTTCAAAGTCAGTTAAAAGAATTACTGGACCGTGGATTCATACGACCAAGCACTTCACCGTGGGGAGCTCCAATTTTATTTGTTAAGAAGAAAGATGGATCTTTTAGGATGTGTATAGATTATCGTGAATTAAATAAGTTAACTATCAAGAATCGGTATCCACTACCGAGAATTGATGACTTATTTGATCAACTGCAAGGATCATGTGTTTATTCGAAAATCGACCTAAGATCGGGCTATCATCAACTACGCGTCAAAGAAGAAGATATACCGAAAACTGCTTTTCGGACACGCTACGGTCATTACGAATTTTTGGTCATGCCGTTTGGATTGACGAATGCGCCAGCTGTATTCATGGACCTCATGAATCGAGTTTGTAGTCCATATTTAGATAAGTTTGTTATCGTTTTCATTGATGATATTCTTATCTATTCCAAGAGTGAGCAAGAGCATGAGCAGCATTTAAGGTTGATATTAGAGTTGTTAAGAAAAGAACAGCTATATGCTAAATTTTCTAAATGTGCTTTCTGGTTGAAAGAAGTGCAATTTCTTGGCCACGTTGTTAGTAGCAAAGGAATTCAGGTTGATCCAGCAAGAATTGAAGCCATTGAAAAATGGGAGACTCCTAAGACACCAACGCAGATACGCTAATTTTTGGGTTTAGCCGGTTATTATAGAAGGTTTATTCAAGATTTTTCCCGAATAGCTAAGCCGTTGACAGCGTTAACGCAAAAAGGGAAGAAATATGAATGGACCTCTGAGCAGGAGAGTGCATTTCAATTACTAAAGAAGAAGTTAACTACGGCGCCTATTTTATCGTTACCAGAAGGGAACGATGATTTTGAAATATATTGTGACGCTTCGCGACAAGGTTTTGGTTGCGTTCTTATGCAACGGAAGAAAGTTATTGCATACGCATCCCGACAATTGAAGATTCACGAGCGGAATTATACGACGCATGATCTAGAATTGGGAGCATTCGTGTTTGCATTGAAGATGTGGAGACACTACTTGTATGGGGTTAAATGCACTGTGTTTACTGATCATAAAAGCCTTCAACATATTTTTGATCAGAAACAGCTGAACATGAGGCAACGTAGGTGGGTCGAGTTAATAAATGACTATGATTGTGAAATTCGTTATCATCCCGGGAAAGCGAATGTGGTGGCTGACGCACTAAGCAGAAAGGAACGAGAACCAATTCGAGTACGAGCGATGAACATAAAAATTCGCATGAATCTCAACTCACAAATCAAAGAAGTTCAACGAGAAGCACTTACTAAAGAAAACATAGGAAATGAAATAATGAAGAAGTATGAGAAGCAACTCGTTATACGGGAAGACGGAATTCGATATTTTGCAAACCGTATTTGGGTACCAAAGTTGGGTGGATTAAGGAAGTTGATATTGAACGAGGCACATAAGACAAGATACTCGATACATCCTGGAGTTGGAAAGATGTATCAAGATCTTAAGACACATTATTGGTGGCCTAACTTAAAGACAGACGTTGCAACATATGTTGGGGAATGTTTAACTTGTTCCAAGGTCAAAGCAGAACACCAAAAGCCGTCAGGGTTACTTCAACAACCAGAAATCCCATAATGGAAATGGGATGGTATTACCATGGATTTTATCACGAAGTTACCAAAGACTGCCTGGGGATACGACACCATTTGGGTGATTGTTGATCGTCTCACCAAGTCTGCACATTTCTTGCGTATAAAGGAAACGGATAGAATGGAGAAACTATTACGATTATAAATAAAGGAAATTGTTTCAAGGCATGGAATACCTATTTCCATTATATCCGATCGTGATAGTAGATTTACCTCAAAGTTCTGGCAATCACTACAGGAGGCCCTAGGAACTCGTTTGGATATGAGCACCGCATATCATCCGCAAACCGACGGGCAGAGTGAAAGAACGATTCAAACTCTTGAATACATGCTCAGGGCATGTGTGATCGATTTTGGAAACGGATGGGATAAATATCTACCATTAGCAGAATTCTCGTATAATAATAGTTATCATGCGAGCATTAAAGCTGCGCCATTCGAAGCATTGTACGGAAGGAAGTGTAGATCTCCTATTTGTTGGAATGAAGTAGGAGATCGACAATTAACTGGTCCCGAGATCATACACGAAACGACTGAGAAGATACTACAAATTAAGGAGAGATTGAAAACAGCCCGTAGTCGCCAAAAGAGCTACGCCGATGTCCGAAGGAAACCATTAGAGTTTCAGATCGGTGACATGGTTATGCTAAAGGTGTCACCTTGGAAAGGTGTAATACGTTTCGGAAAAAGGGGTAAACTGAACCCAAGGTACGTAGGCCCGTTCAAGATTATCGAACGCATTGGACCGGTAGCTTATCGACTCGAGTTACCACAACAACTCGCTGGAGTACATAATACATTTCACGTCTCAAACCTTAAGAAGTGTCTTGCAAAGGAAGATCTCACCATTCCTCTTGAAGAAATCCATGTCGACGAGAAACTACAATTCATCGAAGAACCAATCGAAATCATGGATCGTGAAGTTAAACAGCTCAAGCAGAGCAACATACCGATCGTTAAGGTTCATTGGAATGCTCGAAGAGGTCCTGAGTTTACTTGGGAACGAGAGGATCAGATGAAACAAAAATATCCACACTTGTTTTCCGATGACGCAAAATAGGTACAATTTTAAAATTTCAGGACGAAATTTATTTAACGGGTAGGTACTGTAATGACCCGCACTTTTTCGATCGTTCTATACTTATAAGATTAATATTTACATAAATTAAACCTTACCAACATGATAAGCAATCCAAATTGTTGAGACTTATGTTTTTGAAAAGAGTTTTACACAACGTTTGACCGTCTAGTTTGACCGATGATATCACGAACTATATAACATATGATAATTATACGTTTGTGTATATATATGTATATATACATATTTAACATGATCTATGGATGTTTTAATACCTCATTTTGTATTAATAACAATAAGTTATAAGTATATTTTGAAACTACTAACTTAAGTTTTCAAAACGATATCCATACGTAACGTTATTTGACATAAATACTTATGACCTATAATGTTTATACATATATCGTATATATAATGTATTTAATCACTTTTTTAAGGATTTAAATACATAAAACAATATAAGTATATTCACAAAAGATAGCTATATTTGAATCCTCGTTCCGTTTTCACAAGATTTCTATACGTATATCTAGAGTATATGTACTCGTATCATACCTAGCTTCTATACGTATTTATTATTGGTATATACACATCAAATCACCACCAACCAGCCCTTATTCATGCCTTATGTATAAGGTAATTACTTTTGTATGATTGTATGACTAATTAACAAGATTACAAGCTTAAAAATTGTCTTTGTCTTTCCCCCCCATTCACGTTTTAAATGGACTAGGAGTACTCCATCCTTGATTCATTTTTACTTCAATTTTCTAGCCAAAACACACACATACTTAGAAGCCTTAAACCTCGTAACCATCTCAGCTCATAACCATGAAGATCTAGCTTCAAAAACATCACTTAATCACCATAAGAAAACCCTTACAAAAACACTTCAAGAATCCTTCCAAGAACGCAAGTTTACTTCCAATCTTTCATCCAATTCCATCACTCTTTTGGTTCTAGGTCTTTACTCCTCTTTTACAGTAATCTTGTCCAAGTAACTTAAGGTAGTAACTTTGTTCATAACCTTATTCGATTCATATATATACATAGCTATCTTATTATATGGTATAAAATTTTAACAACAAGAACATAGTTTGAATGTTTTCAAACTTGTTTGCAAACTAAATAGATCCTTCTAACTTAACTTTTAAAATACTTCAAGACCTGTAATATATCATAAATATATGCTAACTTAACAAGGTAAAACTTGGTTTTTCAAAGAACACCTTAAAAACTGAATTTACGACGTCGGAGTGCAACCGGGGGCTGTTATGGGTTAGATAATTAAAAACTATTTTGAACCTTGAATTGGAAGTTTATTTTCTGGAAAAATGATATTTACTATGAATATGATAACACATAAAAATTTCATGATTTAACTCAAAGTATAGGTATTTTTAGAAAAATAATCATTTAATGTTGTTTACATAAGGGAAAATGATTAACTTCATAAGTTTCACCAAAGTTTGACCTATGACCTGTGATTTCGAATACAAACTAAGGTATTTACAGTTCATATTCTTAAAGAAGGACTCGATCCAAGGAAGTGGCAAGTTGAACCAACGAAAACGGAGTTGTAACGAAGAAACTATGACCAAAACAAAATCGGATATCCAAGACTAGTTTAGCCACGAAAATAATTGAAGAAAAATTAAATAAATCACATCTTTTTAAAATAACATGATATTTTATATATATGTACTCATAATTTAATTTTATATATTTCAGGATCACCCGTAAACAATACGAGAAGATTAATCATAAGATCCCATGATTGTACGCAACACGTCATTTGACAACACCGGTACTTTATGTACGCAACACGTCATTTGACAACACCGGTACCGTGGGTCAAGATTAATCCCGACCAATACGAATACAATGGGGTTTTATTTATTTCAATGGGGGTTTTATTTATTTATTAAACACCTAAATATGAACCATTAAAATTGAATTGCTAACTACGGACTAAGAAGACATTAAAAGTATTATAAGTATATATATATGTGACGATTGTTTAAAATGAAAATATATTGATATATTATATATGGATAGGTTCGTGATATCAACCGGAGACCAAGTCAAAATATATATATCTTCAAGGCAAAGTGAGTATATAGTCCCACTTTTAAACTCTAAGTATTTCGGGATGAGAATACATGTATTTTATGTTTTACGTTATAGACACAAGTAACTGAAAAATATATTCTACGTTGAGTTGTACCACTGGCATACTTCCCTGTAGCTTGGTAACTATTATTTACAGCGGTATTGTAAACGCGAATCCTGTTGATAGATCTATCGGGCCTGACAACCCCAACCGGACTGGACGACCAGTATTCAACGGTTGCACAGTACTTCGTTTCGTGACTACACTTGGTACGGTGTAGTAAGATTTCATAATAAAGGGAATATGCGACGTGATTAAATGTTAAGTATGGTTACCAAGTGCTCAACCACTTAGAATATTTTTATTAAAATGTTTACATATGAAATCTTGTGGTCTATATTTATATCGCTGCCGGCATTAAACCTATATCTCACCAACTTTATGTTGACGTTTTAAACATGTCTATTCTCAGGTGATAACTAAAAGCTTCCGCTGCAACATGTTGAATTTAAGCAAGATCTTGCGTACGCATATTTGTGTCAAAAACAAAACTGCATATCCAAGGATTTGTATTGTAAAATATGCTAGAAATCGTATTGTTATCATCATATGTAAAGTTTGTAAGTCTAAGATTATCGCTAAACGATAATCATCTTTATATTGTCTAAAGCTTGTATTAAAATAAGAGTTATGGGTTGTAATGTAAAATAAATGCAGTTGTTCTTTTAAAAATGTCGCATATAGAGGTCAATACCTCGCAATGAAATCATACGTTATCTAACTCGTTCTTATGGTTAAGGACGGGTTATGACATATTGGTACGATTTTGACTTTTCAAATTACCAGAATACCCTGGAAAAGATAGAACTATTAAGACGATATGTTCCTAATACGTTTGGGAATTGGATAGAATGTAAGAGCCGTGTAACATGGCACATGATGACGGTACTGTGAATCATCACATTCCATTAGAAACTTAACATGACTTACTGTAATATAATGACGTTGATCAAGTGTCATTATATTATACTAATTCATGCAATAGTTCTCAACACTACTTCAAAACATTCATATTTTAATTTCGAAGGTTTCAGAATTTATAAACTAACACAGTTTCTTTTATTTTATAACGCAGATATTACGGAGAGATACATGATCACAGATAGGAATAGTTGTGAAAGTATCTCCAGAAATATGGAGAATATGTATATCGGAAGATATGAAGATATCTTATAATATCTAAGATAAGATGATGATGAAGAGTATCATTCGGAAAGGTTTAGAATATTGAGTAGGGTTCTTACCAACGGTTTCAGCAGATACTGAATCGTTTGGATTCTTTGAAAGCAGATTCAGTTCTTGTGATTTATCCACACCTTCCTTCATACTTTGCTCAATCCGTTTTCCAGTTCCAAAACTTTTTTTTTTCTGAGCTTTACCAACACATTATACTTTATCGTCAACTTTTGACTGCTAAATTCGTTTACAGTTTTTGCTGCTTCATCAGCATTTTCAGAACTACTTCATAGTTCAGGGTGTTTTTCAGAATCTTCACATTCGAAATATGTAATTCTTAGGGATAGACGTTCTCGGTATAACTGGGAGAATTTCTACGAGATTTTCAAAATACTGATTGCGGATTTTGCCAAAGAGATAACGAGTTGCTGGTACATCTGCTGATGATGTTGTAAAATATAAAAGGTTCTCCGGTAACGATGACGAAAGGACAAGGTATAACTATCGAGGTTATAGTAGGAGTAGTCTCACTGAGAAGTCGAAGTGGAGCTGTGACAAAATTAGCTTCTTGAAAAGGAATTGTAGGGTTGTTTTTGCTAATAAATGGCAAAGGATTCAACACAGTATGTGTTAAACTATGAATTTGAATTTGAGAGTTTTTCAGGTGCATAAATCTTTTCTTCTGTAGATGAGGTGCGGTTGGTCCAATTTCTCGGTCGAGGTGTTTTCAAGAATTATGAAAGGATTTGAACGTAAATTGTAACTGTCAAGGTACAAATGAGGTTTAAGATGAAATCAAGTGGCAAACTTGAAGAATTGTTTAGTTTCATATGTTATAATCAGCATTTTAACTCATTTTAATTGTCCCAAAGTTAGCAGTCCAATAGTCCGATTGTCCAATGATCCAATAATTTCATATATAAATTAAATATATAATATTCGAATTAATTAATACGTATCGTTACCCGTGTACCGGTCTCAGTGTCGATCACAACTCAAAGTATATATATATTTTAGAAACAACTCCGACCCTGTATAGCCAACTCCCATCTCCACATATAGAGTGTCTATGGTTGTTCCGAAATATATATATAGATGGGTCAATATGATAAGTCGAAACCTTGTATACGTGTCCCGTTAATTAAAATGCGTAAAATAAATAAATATATATCATGACCCATTATACAACGTGTTGTCTCAGAATTAATCCGACGTATTGTTGTACATGTGTCCCGACGGTATGTAAAGTGCAGAAATAAAATTGCGAGAATGTAAATTGCAATAAATTAAATGTTAGCCGGGAACAGTTAGCTAGGAACAGTTAGCGTGGATTCCTAACAATGTTTCAATTTAGTTAATTCGTCTGTTTCTAACAAATTTTATTTTGTCCAATGTTTTCTTCTTTATGCCACTTGTTGGATTCTGATAGGTCAAAATCCGAATATGAAATTTGAATGAAAATGGTTATTCTGAGGTGAGCGGATACGAATATCGGTGGTTGTAAGTAGGATAATAGATGACCGTTGAATCAGATTTGAAGAATGTACAGTGTAACTTTTCAATGTGAAATCTAAATATTCTTCGGGTGCTACCTACCCGTTAAAATATTTTTCATCATTAACAGTTTGTACGAAAGAAATTTCTAATTACAATCTTTATGGAAATATACCTGCATATATATTTCCTTCAGATGTAATTATAGATTTAATGAGTCAATAAAATATTAAACTTATTTAATTTATCGTTAACACTAGATTACATAATCTCTAAAACTTTAGAAATTAAATAATCGTCATGTTGAACGAAGATAAATGAGGTAAAATGATACGTAAAGCGAAGATAATCGATGTAGAACGATATGTAGAACGAAGATCATACTCGAAGTACAGATGGTAATATTGAGGCGTATGATGTTGGTATTCGAGGTACAGGTTACGATGTTGAGGTTTACAACACGGTTGTGGTATAGGGGTGATAAGGGTACTGTCGACGTTGATGACGGTGGTACAGATTATGCTGCTGGTGCTGCTGCTGGTGTTCGTAACCTTCGCACCGTATTTTCTAAAGCCACTACCCGAGCGCGAAGTTCGTTGACTTCTTCTATTATACCGGGATGATTGACGGTTGGAACGAGCGAATGAACAAGATTCTAAATATGGGATACTATGTAATCATGACGAGATACTCTAGAAATGAGCGAGAAAATGGTGTTTCGAATAGGTTCGCCGGTAAGTGCTTCAGGTTCATCGTTAAGAGGACAATTTGGTGGATGGAATGGATCACCTTCTTCTTACCTCCAGAGATTTAGTATATTACGAACCCATCCCCAATTCATCCAGAATAGATGATGGGAAATTGGTTGATCCATTCCGGTGACGCTGTTCTCGGAGCTCGAATGGAAATCCATATCGGCGTAGCTATCGAAGTCGGAGGAATTCGAACTGGATGAAGAATCCATCTTGTATAGTCGGAGAAGTAAATTTTTGGTTTGGAATAGATTATAGGAGTTGGGTTTGGTACTCTTCAATACATAATTTACATATGTATATATAATACCAAAATCCCGTGAATTACGGAGAATCTTTGAAATGCGTCAGGCAATGTCTATAATAACAGCTACGCTAGGATATGAATTTTGTCTATACACTATCGATGCACTAAATGCAGTAAGACGTGTCTAGACTTAAGCAGGCAATTCCCTAAGGATGATAAGCAGATGATTTCTGACTAGATATGATAAGCAAAACTTTTTGACATGCAGACACGGTCAAAGTCCAGACTCACTAATGTATCCTAACAACTACCAGTTAGACACACTAATGGAAGACCTGGTTCGCTAAGACCAACGCTCTGATACCAACTGAAAGGATCCGAAACTAATCATCCGGACGATGTCCATATTGATTACAAACGAATTACAATAGTTGATAACATCGCGAGGTACTTGCCCTCTATATGATACATTTTACAAACGTTGCATTTATTCTTAAAAGGCAATCTATCGTTACATCAAGAATTGACATATTCGCCTAACATTTCATAATATTCAAATGTCCTAAACCGCCATTTACTTATTAATAGTCTCTAATGAACTTCAATGACTCGAATGCAACGTCTTTGAATCATGGCTTAAATGGTCCCGAGTAGTATCCTTAATATGAGCTAATGCACAGCGGAAGACTTAATTCATACCTGAGAATAACATGCTTTAAATCGTCAACATAAAGTTGGTGAGATATATAGGTTTGATGCTAGCAGCGTTATAACAATGGAACACAAGATTTCATATTTCATAAGCGCTTTAATAAAAATATTCTTAGTGATTGTGCCCTTGGTAACCATACTTAACATTTAATTATCGTCGCATATTCCCTTTCATATAACATCTTACACCATACCGCAGGTGTAATATAAAACGAAGTACTGTGCAACCGTTTAGAACTGGTCGTCCAGCTCCGGTTGGGGTTGTCAGGCCCGATAGATCTATCAACAGGATTCGCGTTTACGCTCCTCACGTAAATATTAGCTACCAAGTTACAGGGAAGTATGCCAAAACACAATCCATCCTCGAATATATATTTTTGATCACTTGTGTCCATAATATAAACATTTATAAAAAACAGCGCATGTATTCTCAGCCCAAAAATATTCAGAGTTTAAAAGGGACTATATACTCACCTAATGTATTTTGTAGTAAAAATACATATAACACCATTGGTAAATTATAAGGTTGGCCTTTGATTCACGAACCCAAATAATTATATATATTTACATATTGATCAATATCTATTTAACAATTAAAGTTAATTTATAGTGTACCACATTCCTAATGCTCGAGATAATCTTATATACATTAACAAAATTTAATTTGACCAAAATAACTTCCAAAGACCTTTACATAATTATAATCGTTTATAAATATAACAAATTTTATAGTTTTAAACATTTTTACAAAATTTACTATAATAAAAGATATTTTAATTTATTTATTAATATACTAAGTGATAATAAAAATGATATTTTTATAATAACAATAATATTTTCATTTAAAATAATACTTATGATAATTAACAGTTTTATTAATATTAATAATCAAAATAATAATTTTGAAAACTTTTGATAAAAATATTATTTGTTTTTTTAATAATAATAATAATTATAATAATCATAATAATAATAATATTTTTTATTAAAAATAACACTTTTAGTAAAAATGATAATTTTGTTATAAAATATCTAGATTGTGTTATAAAATATCTAGATTGGATGTTAATTTTATTATTATTATATTTCTTGCATAGTAATATTTTATACTATAAATAGACATGTATGGTAACCATTTAAGGTGTACCATTTCTCTTGAAATATCAATATCAATATTTCTTCTCTCCTTCTTCTCTCTTTTTCTCTCTTTGTTCTTATAACCATTAAAGGTAGTTATAAGCCTACTGAATTATAACACGTTATCAGCACGAAAAGCTTAGTGTAATTAAAAGATATCTCAAACGATCACGAATCACTAATCAAGGTATGAAATTATTAATAATTTTCAGACTCGAATATATTAAATTTTGGACTACTAACATTTATATTTATGTTATTTAAGTTATATATGGTCGGTTATACCACCTGAATTATATTTCTGTAATCTAACTTTTACTAACTTCACTAACATTTATATTTATGTTATTTAAGTTATATATGGTCGGTTATACCACCTGAATTATATTTCTGTAATCTAACTTTTACTAACTTCACTAACATTTATATTTATGTTATTTAAGTTATATATGGTCGGTTATACCACCTGAATTATATTTTCTGTAATCTAACTCTTATTAACTTCACTAACATTTATATTTATGTTAATAAGACCTCATGATTGTACGCAACACGTCATTTGACAACACGGTACTTTATGTACGCAACACGTCATTTGACAACACGGTACCATGGGTCGAGATTAATTCCGATCAATACGAATACGACGGGGTCTTTATATGTTATCTAACATTTATGATTACTTATGCAATTAATCATTATTTATTTCATGCATACTAATGTTTATTCTTAAATTTATAATTTTAAAAGTTAAAATAAAAAAATAGTTTGTATTTTTATTAAAAGTAAATCTTAAAAGTTAAAATAAGAAAAAGTAGTTTGTACTTTTATTAAAAGTAAATCTTAAAAGTTAAAATACAAAAAGTAGTTTGTATTTTTATTAAAAGTAAATCTTAAAATTTAAAATAAGAAAAAGTAGTTTGTATTTTTATTAAAAGTATATCTTAAAAGTTAAAGTAAGAAAAAAAAGGGATGGTAAAATGGAATAGTTTTTTGTCAAAAATGAAGTATTGAAAATGAAGTGGTCTCCTTCTATAACTAAAAAAAAATATATACTTTTATCAAATGAATTTTTTTGTGGCCGACAATTTCAAACACGAGTCCGTGTTTAGTTTATCAAGAATATCTCTTGCTTTGGTGAAAGGTCACGATCACGATATCAGGTGTTGTGAAAGAATTAAAAAATTGGTCAAGTGGCCTTTTAAAAACTAGAAAAAAAATTTAAACAAAAAGTTTTTTTTATATATTTATAATTTACGGGTAACGTAAAAAAAAGGAAGTTTTTTTTAAAAAAAAAAAAAACAAAGAAAGTGTTTAAATGAGTTTTACAGAAAGGGGGAAAGCAAAGTAAAAAAAATTTTTTTTTCCAAACAAAGGTAAATGAAAGTAGGACTTAATACAAGAAAAAAGTAAACATCTCCTAGACGTGATAAAATCTATCAATGATAAGTATTAGACTTGATGAGCTAAATGTGACAAAAATGTTTCAACATGTCTTATGTTAATTTTCTAAAATAAGTTATTATTATTCCGAGTTTAACACATATACATATGTTAATTAAAAACAACCTTTTTGTTCTTATGTAGTGTTGGGTTGCAATTTTGGTTGTATGCCATAATTCCATCCAGTAGAGTGACAATAGAAAACTTTTGATGATAATCAATAAAAAACTTTTTTCCAAACTTGTCAAATGTTTTGTTAAAAACGTGACCGTTGAAAAAAGGAGGTTGAATAATAAAACTTAAAAACAAATTATTTTTTTAAGAGTGTGCATCAAAATGGCCCGTTTAATAATGGGGAGTAAAAATATAGTCAAATTGTTTCAACGAACAAGGGTTCAATTGGATGTCTCTTAAAAAAAAATCCGCGGGTACGGGTGATGGATCCAATGGATCCGCATCCACGACCCGCGGGTGCTATCCCTAATTGTGACAAGTACAAATCAACTAAAAGTCTAAAAAATAAATGCTCTTATAGGGACCAAATGTTCACAATAATTGCCTAAGCTAGATATGAAACAAATAGTTCATAAAAAAAAAGGTCGTTGTGCATTTTCGGGATGATAGCCGAAATACACTTACAAAAGTAGGTCAGCCGTCAATTCTTTATGGCCATATCAACGTAGATCAATAAAATCATTTATGGTTTTGATAAAAGATTAATTAAAAATTAATTGTTTTTTGGTCTTGGATTCTCGGTAACAAAAGCAAAGGTTGTTTTTGGTTGCCACAACAAACAAGACAGAGGTTGTTGACCTTTGTTGTTAAACATGGCACAAGTGAACAATAACAATAGATTATTGTTTTTGAAAAGAATAATGATGCGTTAATTTAATTGTATAAAATAAAATTAAAGAAAACGGTTTTCATTGATGACTATGAACAAACGCAAACAAAGTGTTTGTGGTATTTGGTGATTAAAAAAAAAGTGCATCTAAAGCTTCTACTGAAAATAATATGCATCTAAAGCTTCTACTGAAAATTAATGTGCAAGGTACAACATATAACTATATGATCAAATTCATTTGAGCCTTCGGAGTCACAAGTATATGATGTATATATATTACTCAATTAACAAAATAGTAAATCGAAATTAATTCATATGAATAGTAAAACGAAATTAATTAATTTACTATTCACATAAAAAAGCGCATATGATGAAAAGCGCATCGCATATGATAAGCGCATATGATAAAAAGCGAATATGATGAAAAGCACAGCGCATATGATGAAAAGCGCATATGATTAAAAGCGCATATGGTGAAAAACACAGCGCATATGATTAAAGGCGTATATGGTGAAAAGGATATATGATAAAAAAAGGCACATATGGTGATTAATGAAAAGTATATTGTGAAAAAGAATCACAAATGTTTCTTGAAAGAATTCAAGGTAAGATATATGAACCAATTCATCCATCATGTGAACCATTTTGATATTTCATGGTTCTAATAGACGCATCTAGCGGATGGTCTCATATTTGTATGTTATCGAGCCGTAATATGGCATTTGCAAAGTTTCTTGCACAAATTATTAAATTGAGAACACATTATTCTGATTACACCATTAAAAGGATGAGACTTGATAATGCTGGTGAGTTAACATCTCAAGCATTTAATGATCATTATATATCTACAGGGATTGTTGTTGAACATCCAGTTGCTCATGTGCATACACAAAATTGGTTTAGCTGAATCAATAGATAAACGCTTGCAGCTAATAACTAGACAATTGATAATGAGTACAAATCTCTCAATATTTATATGTGGACATGTAAATTTACATGCTGCGACATTAATTCGCATTATACCATGTGGAAGTCATAAATATTTTCACTTAATACTTGATTTTGGCCAAGAGCCAAATATTTTCCACCTTAGAACATTGGTTGTGCAGTGTATGTTCCAATTGTATCACCACAAAACAATAAAATGGTTCTTCAAAGAAAGATGGTAATATATTTTGGATATAAAACATCTTCAATCATAAGATATATTGAACCCATGATGGGTGATGTTTTTACAGCACGTTTTGCTGATTGTCATTTTAATAAAACATTGTTCCCTAGATTAGGGGGAGAAATAAAAATAAAAAATAAAATGATGCTTCATGATGTGAACATCAATTAAGGTATATTGAACTCGCACAAAAGAATGTGAAACGAAAGTTCAAAAATAATGCATATGCAAGAACTTGCAAATTAATTACTTTATGCATTTACAGATAAAAAAAAGTGACCAAATCATATATACCAGCTATAAATGCTCCAGCTCGAACTGAAATTCCAAAAGCTGGCAATAATGTCACTGTTGAGTCTTTGCCACGCATCCAACGTGGAAGATCAATTGGTTCCGAAGATAAAAATCCTCGAAAAAGAAAATCAGCTGATAATGAGGTAAAAGAAAGTATTCAAGAAGAACCACAAATCAATATTCCTTCTGCAGAGGATATTGATAAATGTAAATACTAAAATTGCAATAAAATTATGCAATATTATGGAACCAAAATGAAATTAAAATCTCTATGAGATATTTTCATATAATGTTACAATGACATCATGAATAAAGATGATGATCTGAAACTAAAATCTGTCATTGAATATACAAAGTGGACATGATTGAGCTCAATGGAAAGGAGCAAGACGAGCTAAATTAGAATCGCTCGATAAAAGAAAAGTTTTCGGATCAATCGTTATCACTTTTAAAGATGTGAAACATATGGGATATAAATGAATTTTTATCCGAAAAGAAATGTGCAAATGAAGTTACAAGGCAAAACTAGACTTGTAACTCAATATTTCCCACAAAGACCAGAAATGAATTATGAAGAAAACTTATCCTTATGTAGTGAATACAATTACTTATTAGATACTTAATCAACCTGGTAGTTACTTAAATGCATCTCATGGATGTTGTTACTACTTATCTATGTGAATCACTTGATAGTGATATATATATGAATATATCTGAAGGGTTTAAGGTATCATAAGTATCTAATGCAAAACTCAAATAAATGTATTCCATTGAATCACAAAGATTTTTATATGAATTGATACAATAGTATAACCGATTAAATGACTACTTGAAAAAAAAAAGGGTATACATATAAACTTATTTTGCACGTATGTTTTATAAAAACAATGTTCGGATATGTGATCGTAGTTGTTTATGTCAATGTTCTTAACATCATATGAACGAATAAAGAGATCTATGAAATCATTCAACTTCTAAAGAATTATTTTGAAATGAAAGATCATGAAAATCTTAACAGATCGGAAGTTCCATATTTTAGTGCAATTGAGGTTCTTATGTATCTTATAGATTGTACAAGACCTGACATTTCTCTTGCAGTTAATTTGTTGGCAAGATTCAGCTCAAATGACAATGGAGCGGGATCAAACACATATTTTGATACCCTTGAGAAACTGCTGATTTAAAATTATTTTATTATAACGTTTCAAAACAAGATTTGGTTGATTATATATATGCAGGTCATTCATCAAATCCTCATAAAGATAAATCTCAAACTCGATATGTATTCCTAAATGGAGATACCACAAAATCATGGCGTTCTTAAAATAAACACTTGTTGCAACATCATCATCAAATCATGACGAAGTGATTGCATTATATGAAACTACTCGAAAATGTGTTTGGTTGAGATCAATGACACAAATCATTATTGATTCTTGTGGACTAGAACGCTATAAAAGACTAACAACTATCTTCACCAACAACTATATATGAAGATAATGCAGCTTGCATAATACAAATGAAAGAAGAGTATTAAAAGTGACTGAACAAAATATAAATACTGACAAGGCGCCAAAGCCATAGACGGTCTTAACGGTCATAAGTTTGATGGAAAAGAATGGTATGTTGGTAAGGCTCAGAAAAGACTACAAAGGAATAGGAATTGAAACAAGGGTTTGAGCAAACCATGAAGGAGACTGTAGACAAATCACAAGGGCTAAACTTGTACATAAAAGATTTAGATGATACAGTTTCAGATGAAAACCTCAGATTCTTCTCATATACTCAAGATCTCGTAAAAGACAACCAGATTAAAATGAGATACGTTCAATCAACAACTCTGCTGATCTTTATACCAAAGCACTGCCAACTGCTATTTTCAGAAGACACGTTCATAATATTGGCATGAGACATGTTCAGAAGATGTAACAACTCAGGCGTTGTCTATTTGAGGGGGAGTCAACTCTATGCTGCACTCTTTTTCCCTTAGCTAAAGTTTTATCCCAATGGGTTTTCTTTAGCAAGGTTTTTAACGAGGCAGTAATAGTTATTCTCTAATAAAATTGTCATCCAAGGGGGAGTGTTATAAAATATCTAGATTGTGTTATAAAATATCTAGATTGGATGTTAATTTTATTATTATTATATTTCTTGCATAGTAATATTTTATACTATAAATAGACATGTATGGTAACCATTTAAGGTGTACCATTTCTCTTGAAATATCAATATCAATATTTCTTCTCTCCTTCTTCTCTCTTTTTCTCTCTTTGTTCTTATAACCATTAAAGGTAGTTATAAGCCTACTGAATTATAACAAATTTTAGTATTAATCATAATAAATTAATACTTTTAATAACAATAACGATATAATAATAATTTGATAGTTTTTTATAAAAATATTAATTATTTTTATAATAATAATAATGATTAGTTTAACGACGATGTAATATTAAAAATATTCATTTTTAATAATTTGTACAAAAGTTCAATTGACTATAACTTCAAATTCGCCCGTCGAATCCATTCGACATCTAAATGAAAAGTTTATAGTTTTTCGCCACCTTTCCAAAAACATATATATCATAGACCTTATCTTAACCGCAAAGGTAACTAATTCAGATTCTATCCTAAGATATATTTTGTCAAAAATAAATATAATAGCATGCATAATCCTGATTTCTCGAGCACTAGTCAGGGACACACTAAAAGTAAATAAAAGTCAAGTTTTGAGTGCTCACGTATCAATATTGAGATTCAATATTGCAGGAAGGTATATAAACGCAACGGGGATGATAAACACTAGTTTGTCTCACGAGCAAAACCCCCGATCATTACCCATAACCTCCATAGCTATACCCATAATCTCCTTAATTCTATCCCATTCGTGAAACCAGTTTTGGGACGCTTGGGCAGAACCCTGTCATAGTATTTTATGTAAAATGAATGATATTACTCCTAATTTTAAGATAAATATTAATATTAATCTTAATAATAATAATAATAATAATATGTTTAATATTAATAATAATAATAATTATAATAATTATAATAATTAAACAGAGGGAGGAGTAATATATATATCGTAAGTATGTGTGTGTGTGTGTGTTGAGTGTTTGATGAAATGAAAAAGAATTCGGAACCAAACTGCGAAATTTAAAGATCATGAATTTCTCTCTCCTGCCATGCGATCGCATGGCTGTGAAGGGTATTTTCCATGCGATCGCATGGAGTACCTGGACAGCTCACAAATGTCTTTTATCCTTTTCTGCCGACGGTTTATATATATTTTTATAATATGATTAATTTATATAATTAATTAAATATTATATTTTATTTACGTTAAGGGTAAAAATATAATTTTTACAAAAATTACTTTTACGTTGTCACTTGACTAAAGTCTCGGGTCCGATTTTTCAGACAACGTTTCGTACGCTAAGAAAATTAACATTTTACGTTTTGGAACTCGTACCTTTATCAAAATAATAGATTTTAAATCATAAAAACAATCCCACTAAAAATGTAACCTAACCTTTTGAGCGTTGTGGTCATTTACTTTCATGACCCGTCCTAATCCATCCGGACGAAGTCCATATTGATTATAAACAATTCACAATAGTTGATTACATCGCGAGGTACTTGACCTCTAAATGATACATTTTACAAACATTGCATTCGTTTTAAAAGACAAACTTTCATTTACATCGAAAGTTAACAGGCATGCATACCATTTCATAATATCCAAACTATAAATGACCTAATCTGTCATTGACTTAATAATAATCTTTAATGAATTTCAACGACTCAAATGCAACGTCTTTTGAAATATGTCATGAATGACTCCAAGTAATATCTTTAAAATGAGCTAATGCACAGCGGAAGACTTCTTTCAAACCTGAGAATAAACATGCTTTCAAGTGTCAACCAAAAGGTTGGTGAGTTCATTAGTTTATAGTAATCATTTCTTTTTCATCATTTTAATAGACCACAAGATTTCATTTTTCATAACAACTATCTCAAAATCCGGCATTTCGCAAACGGCAGAGATAAAAATCATTCATATGTCGAACACCTGGTAACCGACCTTAACGGAAATGCATATAGAATATCCCCATCCTTTCCGGAACTCTCATCGGTAGGATAATTCGAAGTACTAAAGCACCCCGTATCGGGTGAGGCTTGTTGGGCCAAATAGATCTATCTTTAGGATTCGCGTCAATTGGTGTCAGAACACCAATTCTTAGGCTACCAAGCTAAAAAGGGGAATATTCGGTTCGATAAATTCAACATAGAATGTAGTTTCGATTACTTGTGTCTATTTCGTAAAACAGTTATAAAAACAGCGCATGTATTCTCAGCCCAAAAAAATGTAAAGGGTAAAAAGGCAAATGAAACTCACCATAATGTATTTTGTAGTAAAAATATATATAACATCATTGAACAAGTGTAAGGTTGACCTTGGATTCACGAACCTATATTAATTATATATATTTATATGTTTGGTTAATATTTATCAAACAATTTAGGTCAAGTCGTAGTGTATCACAATCCTAATGCTCGAGACTAATATGCAAAATTCAACAAAAGTCAATTTGACTCATAATGATTTCCAAAATTTATACATGATTATTATATAGTTTAAATATCGTCGTTTTATATTTTTAAATATTTTTAAAAGATTTATTAGAGTAAATAATATAATTCATTTATTAATAAATAAAACTTTATATAAGAATATACTTTTATATATCTTAGATAATAAAATTTATAAAGGTCATTGAATATCTTAAAAATGTTATGATAGGTTTTATTAAGGTAATTATGTTATTTGTGTTACATATTTATTTGATAAAATAACATTGATAATAATAGTAAGTAAAAGTTGTATTATTTTATAATACTAATTATTATTATTCTATTAATAAAAATATAAATATTTATATTTACTAAACATGATATTATGATAAAATGATAATTCTAATTATGATAACTTTAATATTTACGATACTTTTAATATTAGTAATGATAAAAATAATAAGAACGATAATTTTATCTAAATCTATATCTTACAATATTTTAATTTCATCATGATACTCATACTCATTATTTCCTACTTAATTTGTTAATAGTTAAGTATTACAAATTTTAGTTTTAATTATAATAATACTAATAATAATAAATATTATGATAATGATAATACTAATAACTATTTTAATGATAATAATAATAATAATAATTAGATAAAAGCTAGAACGACGATAATAACGACGATAATAATAATAATTATTTTTAATAATAATACAAAAATTCAATTGACAATAACTTCTAATCCGTTCATCGAATCCATCCGATATCTAAATGAAAAATTCTTAATTTTTCGCTAGCTTTCCAACGACATGCATATCTTATACCTTATCTCAACCACATATGTAACTAATTCAGGATTCAACATAACCTATCAAATGGCAATATCAAAAGTACACGCAGACATAATCATATCTACTCGAGCACTAGTCAGGGATACACTAATAATAATAATAATAATAATAATAATAATAATAATAATAATAATAATAATAATAATAATAATAATAATAATACTTATAGTCATAAAAGTAATAATAACATTAATAATAATAATCATAATAATTACTAGTAATAATAATAATAATAATAGAAATAAAAACTAAGAGTGTATACCCTTTAGAGCTTTGAGTAAAAAGATTTGCTTGAGACAGGACTCGAACCCAAGACCTCTCGATTAAACACCAACACCCATAACGATCGCTCTAACTAATCATTTCTGTTTTAAATACGGGATTCAAAGGTTTTAAACTAGGTATGCGACTTCCACAACAACATAAGAATGGTTCTCGCCCTCACAGAAGTTAGTAACTGGGTCTCGGCCCAAGTGATACCAGAAAACATGGCAGCCCAAACTCGAACTTAGTCTCATGGCCCAAACTTAAAATATATATGAAGCCATCAAAACCCTATTATTCCATGCAGATCCGATAGTAACAAAAATATACGCATGCCAAAATATTGGCTCGTCTGACTTCGCAAAGTAAAAAAAAATACCGTAGTTGTTGATCATCACGTGTCCACTAAAAGATTATAAAGGGATTTGATTTTCTTTTCACTTTCCATGGTACCCATAAGAAGAATAATAGCAAGTGGAATTTCAAAGATGGTAGGCCATTTAGATAGTACTAGTTCCAATTCAATTTGTGCATATATGATTTGGTGCAGTAATCTAATAGAATTTGGCACATAATATTGAGTAATCTGGTCCACCATTTTCGCATGTCCAACTAATGGGATTATATCTTGTTGTAATTTGTCGGCCATCAATACAGGGAAAAGGAATTCGTGCAACAATAAAATCGAAAATAAAAGGTATAGAAAGAAGAGCGATTTCAGCCTGTGTCGATCGGAATTAAGTGCTATAGCAGCAGTAACGAGTGAACAAAGTGATTTAAGATGTTGCTTGATTTGGTTATCTAAACTGAAACAGAAGAACTTAACTGCAATAGCATCGAATAATATGGTGTTTGTGGTGGTATTTATTTGTTATGGTGGTGAGGTTATACTGGTGGTAATCATAGGTGATGGTTGCATCACGAAACAGAAACATAAGAAGGCGGTGGTACTTGTGATTCGATGGTGATCAAGAGTAATGGCGGGTGAGGGTTTCTTATAAGTTTATGTATATAATCTTTAATCTTTATGTTTTTGTATACATAAATATAGAGAAAGAGTGATTTATTGAAAACAAAAAGAAAAGAAAATAACGATGGAGATAAATGGGTGATCAAATGGATATGGGTTTGGGTTCATCAAAACATATTTAAAGAATGTGGTAGTGGTCCACGGTGATTGTACTCGGTGGTGGTTGTTTATGCCTTTTGGTTGCAAGGATTTGGAGGAAGAGAAAAGAGAGATGGAAGTGGTGTCGTGATTGTAGTTGAAGGTATGATCATTAAATGATGATAACTAAATCAAGAGGTGACGGTTTAGTTGTGAAGGCATGTAATGTATATATCTAATGTGTATATGTGTATATGTTTGCATTTATATATATAATGATTTCATGGTGTGAAGATGGTTTGTAGTTGTGAAGGTTTGATTAGAAAAACAAGAAGTCAAAGTGGGGATGCTGGTGTTGTATCAATGAAGAGGAAGAGATATGCATGTAAAGAATTCGTGCATCAAACAGTTATTAATAATTATCACACTTACATAATTAGACAAATTAACACACTAGACAAATTGGCAGATAACAAATATTTCAAAGGAAACACAGTAAACACTTTTTCAGATGTACCATTTGTTATTTAGTTACCGACAGTTTTCACGGACTATTAAATCGTGCCCCGTTGTTCACTCAGTGGCGAATAAAAAAGTCTTCAGAAAAATTCCAAATTTTTAGATTAACTATATTTATTTATTTTTGTTATTATGGTATAAAATTCAGTCATTAATTTAATAAATAAAAATTACATCAACTGTCCCTCTCATTTATGGATAAAATATAAAAAGTGTTAAAATTAAATAATTAGATCCTAAATACATCCTTAGTAAGCCTAAAATTTATAGAACTCATTTTTCGGATCACCGTTTATTTTAAAATCACATAAGTTCGAATTAAATTTCACTAAATCTTAATTGAAACGTTCAACGAGTATTACAATCATTAAATAATTATTTTTAATATACACTATACATATATTTATATTTATTTTTATATGTATACACATTTATTTACAAATAATGGTTCGTGAATCGTCGGGCATGGTCAAAAGGTAATTGATTACATGAATATAGTTTTAAACTTTTAGAGACTCAACATTACAGATTTTGCTTATCGTGTCGGATACATATAAAGATTAAAGTTTAAATTTGATCGGAAATTTCCGGGTCACTACATTTACTTGTATAAATCAAAATCTATTTATTTTCCAAAATATATTTTTAAATCGAAAACGTTTTGTATTATATTTAATCGTTTTGTAAAATACATAAATATATATTTAATGAACACGTTTTATTTAAATATTTATTTTTATTAAAATCGCGGACCGTTATTAATTACATTTCGTCAAAAGGTTTCTGGAAAATTTACAACTTTTAAGATATCGTTAAATCTTTTAATGACTCGCTAATAGTTTGACAAAGACAGTTTCAGATATTTATAAAATCATATTATCTTTTACACTCGCCGATAAATATACTATTCTTATATCGAAACCTATTATTACATATCTAATACTTCGTTAATGTTACCAAATAAGTATAAATCATGTATACACATAATGTTCGTGAATCGTCGGGCTTGGTCAAAAGGTATCTAGTTATCCGAATATAGATTTCAAACTTTCTAGACTCAACATTAAGGTTTTTGCTTATCGTGTCGGAAACATATAGAGTTTAAGGTTTAAATTTGGTCGGAAATTTCCGGGTCGTTACAGGTGGCCTAGACAGCCGTGGTGTATATATATGTGAATGACGCGTCCGTCACGTGTGGATTATGTATATACATACGGTGGTGGAGGAACTTCTGGTAAGCCCCAGTCCGATCAGCTGGTGGTTAATGGTTTGGCCGAGCCGCCAGAGTCTCTGTAGACGGCACTTGGGTGATGTTTGTGTGTTAGACTATGTGACATGATTAGTATAACACTTATGTATGCTATGGCCTGTAGTTAGTCATACTCACTTAGCTTCGTGCTAATTCCCCTCCATCTCCTCCATGCAGGTTGATAACTTTTGTAGATTGTGCTTTTTGGGAGAAGACGGACATGGTGATGTTATGTTTGACAGAAGTCAACTCTGATGTTGTCGTGTTTTGTTTAAACAATGATATTTTGTAAATGTATTGTAAATACGTCCTCTCCAAATAAACAAGTATTTTGTAATGACACGTGACACTGGTTGTATTAATAATAGTTAATGTTTATTTGGTAATTAATAAATAAATGCCCTTCCTCCACGTATATATAAAAAAAAATCAGCGGCGTCACAAGTTGGTATCAGAGCTGAGTTTGGCTGCATGTGCATTGTGATCTGAATGTCATGTTCCCAAACTTAGTAGAGTCATGCCAAACATAACATGCCGGGGATGGGTTAAGTGAGTACTAGGACAGGTTATGTGTTAGTTGATAGTACTAACAGAGTTTATACTAAGCCTTGGTGTGAGTGTTGTGGTAGTGTAGTAATGGCAGATAACGAAGCTAATGCTACTGGCCCAACTGCCCCTGGAACTGGAACCTTCAGAGCACCTGATGAAGATGGACACGTGTCGTCAGAGGAAGAAACCTCACAGGAAGTTATAAACCTTCAGAGTCGACTACTAGAAGCCCAAGAGAAAATTAAAGAACTAGAACAAGAGCGAGCACAGTGGAACCCTAATACTACTGCTTTAAACACAACTGTTCCTCCAAATTTTTATAATCAAGCCGGTGGTAGTTCCCAGTCACAGTTTCCCCAAAATACCTATCAAAACTATCAAATGCCATTTCCATTTAACCAAGCATTTCCCAATCAAATGATGTACCCGTTCCAAGTTCCCGAAACAAGAAAGAAGTGTACTTATAAACAGTTTATTGATTACAAACCTCCAGAATATCATGGTCACACAAACCCTACAATGACACTTAATTGGCTAAGAGAAGTAGAAAGAGCATTAGAAGCGTGTTTTTGTGAACCTGAATCTATGGTGTTATTTGCTAGTAGGCTTCTCAAGGGTGAAGCGATGGAGTGGTGGAATTCTATTACAGCATACTTGCCTAGGGAACAGATCAGTCAGATTACCTGGGAACAATTTGCTGCTAAAGTTCGTGAGCAGTATTGTTCTGAGTATGAGATGGAAAGATTGAAAACTGAGTTTCTGAGTATGAAGATGATAGAAGGTATGACAATTGATGAAGTTTTCAGAGATTTTACATCTAAGTTAAGGTTTGTTCAGCAATGGGTACCGATTGAGAAAGATAAAATTCAGCATTTTATGAGGGTGATTAAGCCAGAGTATAGAACAGTTGCGAGATTTGCAACAATCTTGGCACATGCATATGAGATGGCTAAGGTTACTGAAGGTGATGTAATGGCAGCAAGAAGAGAAGGTTCTCAAAGTGGATCTTTTGAGGGAAAATCAGAAAGTCAATCAGGTGGACAGTCGACTCAGCAGTCGAGTAAGCAATCAGGATTTCGTGGTAAAAAGTCAGGTGGATTTAAACAAAAGAGTAAGTCTGGTATTAGTGGATCGCGTTCAAGTCAGTCCGGGTGGTGTAATGTTTGTAAATTGACCCATGTCGGTCCATGTTCTCCAATGACCAGAAGGTGTTTGAAATGCGGAGTGTTAGGTCATGAATCCACAGCTTGTTCCTTTAAGTCAAATGTTTGTTGGAGTTGCCATCAAGAAGGACATAGATCAGCGAATTGTCCAACTGCGTCAAGAGCCAGTTCTTGGGCAGGGTCAGGGGCGAGGTCGGCTACTTCTGGGGGATCTTCTGCTTCTACCACCGGGCAGAAGAGGAAGAATCCTCCGGCAGCAGAGGCAAGGGCATTTCAGATGACGGTAGACGCTGTAACCGCTACCGATGATGTCATTACCGGTATGTTATTGGTTAACTCCTTGCCAGCTCGTGTGTTGTTTGATTCAGGAGCGAATCGATCTTTTATGTCCTTAGGCTTCTGTGATAAGTTGAAGTTGCCTGTTAGGAAGTTAGATGAGCCTTTGGGAATAGAAGTAGCTGATGGTAAGAGGGTTCCATGCACATCATCTGTGTCTGGAATTACCATCGAGATTGACGGCCATTCTTTTCCTTTAACCTGTTTGTTGATGCCTATACCTAGCTTTGATGTAGTCATAGGTATGAATTGGTTAAGAGCTAATAGGGCTAATATTAAGTGTGATAAGAATATGATTTCTTTCCATTTGGCCGTTGGATCCCGAGTGATAGCTAGGGGAGAGCGCGGTGGATTTAACTTCCCTATGGTTTCCCTAATGAAAGCACAGAAGGCGATATCGAAAGGGTGTGATTCGTTCTTAGCTTACGTGATTGATGTTAAGAAAGAAAAGAAGCAGGTGACCGATATTCCTGTTGTGTCAGAATTTCCCGAAGTGTTTCCAGATGATCTACCAGGGTTACCTCCAGTACGTGAAGTAGAGTATAAAATCGATTTAGTTCCAGGCGCTACACCAGTAGCAAAAGCTCCTTACAGATTAGCTCCGTCAGAAATCCGAGAAATGATATCTCAGATTCAGGAACTGTTAAATAAGGGATTTATTCGACCAAGTTCTTCGCCATGGGGTGCTCCTGTGTTGTTTGTGAAAAAGAAAGACGGGTCGCTTCGTATGTGTATAGATTATCGCGACTTGAATAAGAGAACAATCAAGAATAAGTATCCGATACCGAGAATAGATGATTTATTTGATCAATTACAGGGTGCTTCTTACTTTTCAAAGATTGATTTACGTTCAGGGTATCATCAGGTACGTGTTGTAGAGAATGATATACCGAAAACAGCGTTCAGAACTAGATATGGTCATTATGAATTTTTAGTTATGTCATTCGGGTTAACAAACGCGCCAGCAGTGTTTATGGATCTAATGAACAGAGTATGTCGACAGTATCTTGATAAGTTTGTGATTGTTTTCATAGATGATATATTGATATATTCAAAAACCGAGAAAGATCATGCTACACATCTGAGGTTTGTGTTAGAGCTTCTGAAACAGGAACAGTTGTACGTTAAGTTCTCAAAATATGAATTTTGGCTGTGTGAAGTACAATTTCTTGGTCATGTGATTTGTGAACAGGGTATGAAAGTAGATCAGTCAAAGATAGAAGCTGTAATGAATTGGAACTCGCCGAAAACGCCGACAGAAATTAAGAGCTTTCTGGGTTTAGCAGGCTATTATCGCAGATTTATTAAAGACTTTTCTAAAATTGCAGGTCCGTTGACTAAGTTAACCAGAAAAGATGTAGCCTTTCGATGGACTGATGAACAAGAAAAGGCTTTTCAGACTCTCAAGCAGTTGTTATGTCAAGCGCCGGTTTTAGCTTTACCAGAGGGAACAGAAGATTTTGTAGTCTATTGCGATGCGTCACGTGCAGGTCTGGGTTGTGTTTTGATGCAAAGAAATAAAGTCATAGCGTATGCTTCACGACAGTTAAAGAATCATGAACGAAACTACCCTACTCATGATTTAGAGTTAACTGCAGTTGTGTTTGCTTTAAAGCTTTGGAGACATTATTTGTATGGTACGCATTGTGAAATTTATACAGATCATCAAAGTCTTCAATATATCTTTTCGCAAAAAGAAGTAAATATGCGTCAACTTCGAGGTTTAGAATTAATTAAAGACTACGATTGTGAGATTAAGTACCATCCGGGTAAAGCAAATGTCGTCGCAGATGCTCTGAGTCGCAAGAAAACAGTCGAAAACGTTAGATTTAAGAGAATAGAGATAGTTTCGGACTTGATTGATCGATTGAAAACCGTTCAGTTAGTAGCATTGAATGACAAAAACTTAAAGACCGAAAAATGAAGAAAAGAAAATTTGACTTATGCAACGATTCTAGAGGATTAAAAACCTATAAAGACCGAATTTAGGTGCCTATGTGTAGTAACCCGTCCTAATCCTCCTCGACGAAGTCATTAACATTTGGTCCCATTGCGATGATCAACTCCAAGTAATGTCCTTTACATGAGCTAATGCACAGCGGAAGACTTAATTCGCACCTGAAAATAACATGCTTTAAAACGTCAACATAAAGTTGGTGAGATATAGGTTTGATGCTAGCAGCGTTATAACTATGGACCACAAGATTTCATATATTTAAACAATGTACACTCGAAAGTGTATGAAAGACATTCTAAGTTTGTTGAGCACCTGGTAACCAAACTTTACAAGTATAAAACAGCACATATTCCCTTTATATATAATCGCACTACACCGTACCAAGTGTAGCCACCTAAACGAAGTACTGTGCAACAGTTGAAAACTGGTCGTCCAGCCCGGTTGGGGATGTCAGCCCGATAGATCTATCAACGGGATTCGCGTTTACACTGGCCCATGCAATTAATAGTTACCAAGTTATAGGGAGATATGCAGTGGTACAACTCAACGTAGAACGTAATTTTAGTCACTTGTGTCTATAACGTAAATCATTTATAAAAGTAGCACATGTATTCTCAGCCCAAAAATATTTAGAGTTTAAAAGGGACTATATACTCACCATACTGTATTTTGTAGTAAAAATACATATAACATCACTGAACACGTATAAGGTTGGCCTCGGATTCACGAACCTATATCAAGTACGTATATTAACATATGTAATTGTAATCAAATAATTTCACCTATTAATCATGTAATATTTATATATTTAATGTTAGTAGTTTATATAGAATTTTATACTAAATTCCAATATATCTTTTATTTATATATTAAACCTTAATTTATATAATATATATATTTATTATATATATATTTATAATAAAGATGTTAATATGTTTAATATATAATTATAGCTAATATATATTAATATAATTATAGTATATGAAAAAGTATATTTTTGTGTACAAAATCTTTATTTGTTATAATATAATAATAATAATAATAATAATAATAATAATAATAATAATAATAATAATAATAATAATAATAATAATAATAATAATAATAATAATAATAATAATAATAATAATAATAATAATAGAAGTGATTACTACCTTTAAAGCTTTTCCTAAAAAAAAATACCCCAGGCAGGGTTCGAACCCGTGACCCCTTGTTCGAACACAAACAAACCCAACCACCTAATCCATCTCATTTTACAAAAATTATTATACCCGTAAATCTATTGAACCCATCTACTTTCAGCTCGGCCCAACTGCACAATATCGGCCCAACATAAACATAGAAGCCCGATAAAAAAAATCCTCCAGCCCGTTTTGAAATAATATTTAGACTAAGCCCAAGTAACAAAAATAAAGTTTCTGTGTTTGATTCTCGAACAGACGAATACAGCAAACATACACGATCATCATCATCATCTAATCACGATCTCTTCATAATCAAACTGCCATCATCGTCTCATGATCATAACATCGTCAATATCATCCTCATCATCATCTCTGTATCATCTATCATCATCATTCTTCATAATCATAATACATCAATCAAACAGAATCGTAATAGGAGCTGAATCATACTTGGAACTTCACCAGCCTTGAGAATACACTCGCAAGTATTCACTAGCCCACCGTTGCAGCCCACTTCATATGAAATCTTTTCTGCTGGATTACAGCCCAACTTTACAACGATGTTTACGGCCCAAAATAACCTTAAAGGGGTCGGTTTCGTTATCCCTCGTTAAATGACGATTGAAATTGAAAGGACCCGTTCATATACATTATAAACGATTCACAATAGTTGATTACATTGCGAGGTATTTGACCTCTATATGATACATTTTACAAACATTGCATTCGTTTTTAAAAGACAATCTTTCTTTACATCGAAAATTGACAGGCATGCATACCATTTCATAATATCCCCTATCCAACTATAAATTGATTTAATAATAATCTTTGATGAACTCAATGACTCGAATGCAACGTTCTTCGAAATATGCTATGAAAGACTCCAAGTAATATCTTTAAAATGAGCAAATGCACAGCGGAAGATTTCTTTAACACCTGAGAATAAACATGCTTTAAAGTGTCAACCAAAAGGTTGGTGAGTTCATTAGTTTATCATAATCATTTATTTCCATCATTTTAATAGACCACAAGAATTTCATTTCCAGTTCTCATAAATATACGTCCCATGCATAGAGACAAAAATAATCATTCATATGGTGAACACCTGGTAACCGACATTAACTAGATACATATAAGAATATCCCCTATCATTCCGGGATCCTCCTTCGGACATGATATAAATTTCGAAGTACTAAAGCATCCGGTACTTTGGATGGGGTTTGTTAGGCCCAATAGATCTATCTTTAGGATTCGCGTCAATTAGGGTGTCTGTTCCCTAATTCTTAGATTACCAGACTTAATAAAAAGGGGCATATTCGATTTCGATAATTCAACCATAGAATGTAGTTTCACGTACTTGTGTCTATTTCGTAAAACATTTATAAAAGTTGCGCATGTATTCTCAGCCCAAAAATATAAAGGGTAAAAAGGCAAATGAAACTCACCATACTGTATTTCGTAGTAAAAATACATATAACGTCATTGAACAAGTGCAAGGTTGGCCTCGGATTCACGAACCTAAATTAATTATATATATTTATGTGTTGGTCAATATTTGTCTAACAAATTAGGTTAAGTCATAGTGTACCACAATCCTAATGCTCGAGACTAATATGCAAAAGTCAATAAAAGTAAATTTGACTCAAAATAATTTCTAAAAATCTATACATGATTAATATATAGTTTAAATATCGTCGTTTTATATTTTTAAATATTTTTAAAAGATTTATTAGAGTAAATAATATAATTTATTTATTAATAAATAAAATTTTATATTAAATTTATATAATAAAATATACTTTTATATATATTAAGTAATAAAATTTATAGGGTTCATTTAATATCATAAAGATAATATGATAGGTATTATTAAAGTAAGTTATTACACGTAGTAAAATATGTTTGTATCACATATTTATTTGATAAAATAATATCTATAATGATAGTAAGTAAAAGTTGTATTATTTTGTAATAATAATTATTATTATAAAAATATCAATATTTATAATTACTAAGATGACATTATAATAAAACGATAATTCTAATTATGATAACTTTAATATTTACGATAATTTTTAATATTATCTTTAAAATAATAATTCTATTTAAAATAATAATAATAATGATATTTTATAGTAACAATGACATTTCTATTAAAATGATAATTTTTGTTAAAATGATAGTTTTAATACTAACGATACTTTTAATAATAATAGTAATGATAAAAATAATAAGAACGATAATTTTATCTAAATCAATATCTTATAATATTTTAATTTCATCATGATACTCTTACTCATTATTTCCTAATCGTTTTGTTTAATAGCTTTTAATCGTCTTTTATATCGTGTTCATAATAATGATAATAATAGTAATCAAAATAATTAGGTGTTACAAATATTTGTTTTAAATACACTAATATTAATAATGATAGTTACTATAACATTATTAACGATAATACTAATAATTATCTTAATGATAATATAGTAATAATAATAATAACAATAACCATTTTTAAATAATGATATATATATTAATAACGATAATAATAATAATAATAATACTAATAATAATAATAATAATAATAATAATAATAATAATAATAATTGAATAATAATAATAATACTAATTATAACTTTAACGATAATAACGATAGTAATAATAAAAAAAATAACAATTTTTAATGATAAATCTCTTTTATTGATAAAGATAATAATAATCATAATAATAAGATAAAACTAGAACGACGATAAAAACGACGATAATAATAATCATTTTTAATAAAAATATCGAAAATTCAATTGATTATAACTTCTAATCCGTTCATCGAAACCATTCGATATCTAAAGGAAAAGTTCTTAATTTTTCGCTAGCTTTCCAAGGACATGCATATCTTATACCTTATCTCAACCGCAAGTGTAACTAATTCAACATTCAACCTAACCTGTCTAAGAGCAATATTAAAAGTACAAGCAAGCATAATCCTAAATACTCGAGCACTAGTCAGGGATACACTATTAGTATGTAAAAGTTAAATTATGAGTACTCACGTATCAATATTGAGATTCAATATTGCAGGAAAGGTACGTAGACGCAACGGAAATGATAAACGCTATATTGACCTCACGAGCATACCCATGAACCATACTCAATCACCTCCATAGCTATAACCCATAATTTCCTTAATCCTATCCCACTCGAAAAACAATTTCGAAATCACTCGGACAGCACTCCGTCGTAATATTTTATGTATACTAATAATATCTTGAAATAATACGAAGTAAATATATATATGTAAATCGATTGAGAGAGTTTAGAGAAAAATATTTTCAAGTTTCTATGAAATAATGAAACCTATTGAATTCTATTTATAATAGATTTTTGAATTATTAAAGTGAATTATTAAAGTATGAATTATTAAAGTAAATTATTAAAGTATGAATTATTAAAGTGAATTATTAAAGTATGAATTATTAAAGTGAATTATTAAAATATGAATTATTAAAGTAAATTATTAAAGTATGAATTATTAAAGTGAATTATTAAAGTTAAAGTAAAGTAAAAATAAAGTAAAGGTAAAGTTTAAGTATAGTAAAAGTATAAAACTATGTACATATAATACGCGTATGAATATATATAATATTAATTTAAATCGTTATATATATAAAATAAAATATAAATATCGTTATCTTTATCATAGTAGTTAAGTAATGAGTTGTCAAAAGTGATTCTAGATATTTATAAAAGTTATATACGTTTTAATAATAAAGTTCTTTTTAAACTGAAAACGTTTTTGTACGTTTAAAACTAAATAGCTCAATCGAGTCTTTATGAGATTCAATCTTCCACTATCCTTTGTCTAGTTCTCAATTATTGACAATTTGTTCTTATTTATAATTCACTTTACTATTTTCCGAATATTGTTAAAATGGAAAGATTTCTCAAATCAACGTGGGCCTTTCAACAGAGACTTGTAATCATAATTCAATATATATCTGATAATTCAATCATTTGATCTTATCTTCTAATTCCATTGATAAATATTTTGAAACAGATACAATCATATAAAGTATTTAATCTAATATTTTATTTACGTTTCAAGTTATAATATATATACACATATACATATATAATCATATTCGTTTAATGGTTCGTGAATCGTTGGAACTTGGTCGAGGGTGAATGAATGTATGAACATAGTTTAAAATTCTTGAAATTTAACTTAACAAATATTGCTTATCGTGTCGGAAACATATAAAGATTAAAGTTTAAATTTGGTTGGAAATTTACGGGTTGTCACAGTACCTACCCGTTAAAGAAATTTCGTCCCGAAATTTGAGTGGAAAGGTCGTGAATGATAATAAGTATGTTTTTATGATGCATACGGGCTGAATATTAGAGTTTTATCATCATCGAATAATTTGGATAAACAATCCATTTATATGAAGAGCACGAGTGAAGCTAACATAGAAGAGTGAAATGAGTAAGTGTAGATTCATCTTATCATTTGACGTAGATATGATTGATTCCCAGATTTCAAGGGATTTGAAGAAAATCTTCTTAATAAGATTTGACTCTCCGGTAATCAAGGGAATTAGGATCCGCTTTAAATGCGATCGTCCATTTTAATTGTTCTGTCAGAGATTTTCTTATAAATTCACCTCCTTCATTTCCTTACAACTCACACCTTCTGTTGATGCATTTTATGCAAGTTCCTAGACATCTACCCACGTCCATTGCAGGTACAACAGTTTACAGGCCACCATGATTGCTCGTTATTATCCTATACGTGTTTGTATGTGGTTACAGGAACTGCAGGAACGAGATTTAGATGTTTGACTATGTTAGACTTAGTCAGACGTACGAGTGAAGCCTCACTAGTACACCTGACAGGCTCATACGTACGGCTGATGCTGAGCTAAGTCACAATTACAACCTAAATGAGAAGACACGAGTGAGTGATCACCCGTACGGCTGAAGAAGCCAACTCGTACGTGTGATGAATGAATCGTATGGGTGAGTCAACAACAGGGGTATATAAAGTCTTATGTTCTTCAATTTTAGGTTAAGCCTCTCATTTGTTACACACACTCAGATCTAGTGAGCTCCTCCAATTTTCTCTCAGTCCAAATCACCCAGGTGGTGAATAATAGCTCTAGTTGTTGATCTAATCACACTTGATTTAGTTGTGGTTTGACTAAATTAATCAAAAAAAAAAAAATTAACCTATTCACTAGAGGGTTTGATTCATTTATTCCGCCATTGTGTGAGTTAAATCTGTTGATTTCTAAGTTCCTAGTCATGTTTCATCACCTTCTATTCTTTCCCCCTCAACTCATATTTTAAAGTATTCATAAATATGCTCCATCCAGTTCTGATTCTCGATATACTTCTAACTTTCATATCGGTCATTCTTCTTTTTCATCTACCGCCAGAAGAATCTATTTACTTCTACTATACTCTTGGGTTTATAGTGTTTCTAGTTCTCCCGTGTCTTTATATTGCTATATGCATCGATATATATGGTTTATAATTTCTGGTTTATCGTTGGGCTTTATATGTTCCCTTATATTTCAAAGTCTCTGCTTCTGTCTTCTATAATCATTATCATTAACAGTTAATGCTCTCTTTTATTTGCTGCAATTTATACCCCAATTTTTATTTCGGAGTTTTGTCCTTTTGTTTCTTCTTCTTGCGATTAAGCACCGCTTGTAATGGTCCAGAATTCACAGATATGAATTTCAGAATGAACATTGTTAATGTTCTAGGAAGGAAATTGTGATGGCACGATCTTGACTTGTCAAATTACTAGAATACCTTGGAAAAGGCCGAATCATCAAGAAATATTTTCTTGGTATTTTAGAGGTTAAATAGAATACAAGAGTCGTATAACATGGCACATGATGATATTATGATCTGTGAATCATCACGTTCCATTTAGAAACTCAGCATGACTTACTGTAATATAATCACGTTGATCAAGTGTCATTATATTATACTAATTCATGCTTCAGTTCCCAACACTACTTCAAAATATTCCTATTTTAAACTTGAATGTTTCAGAATTTAGAAACTAAAATAGTTTCTTTTATGATGTAATACAGATAGCGCAAAGAGGTAAATGATTTCAAATAAGAAAAATTAAGAAAATATCTTCAGAAATATGGAGGATATTTATAATGAAAGATATGATGATATTTTAAAATTTCTAATATCAGAGGATGATGAAGAATATTGTCCGCAGGGGTTTAGAGTCAGGAGCAAGGTATTCGTTAATGACTTCAGCAGGTACTGAATCATTTGGATCCTTTGAAGTCAGGTTCAGTCTTTGTAATTTGTCCAAAGCCTCCTTCCTACTTTGCTCAATCCGTTTTCCAGTTCCAAAACTTCTTTTTTTCTGCGCTTTGCCAGCACACTTCATCATTATCATTCAGCTTTTACCGTTTAAAGTCGTTTTTAGTTTTTGCTGCTTCATCAGCATTTTTTCCATTTTCGGAGAACCAATTCTTAGTTCGGAGTGTTTTTCAGAAACTTCACATTCAAATTAAGTCCAGAAGATAGACGTTATATATACACATATAACTGTTGGCGTAGACATGCTGCGAGATTTCAAAATACTGATTGCTAATTCCCAATAATTCGTATGGCAATTCTCATTACAAGATGCGAATGAGTAAATGATGGGGTTTCAATAAATAATTATAATGACTTTTTGGAGAGGCTAAAGTCAAAGGGTAATGAAGTTGTTGGTACATCTGCTAATAATGTGGTGGAATGTAAAAGGTTCTCTGGTAACGATGGTGTATATCTCAAGGTTATAATAAGGTTAGTCTGACTGAAAAGTCGAAGTTGACTTGCTGGAGCTGTGACAAAACTGGCTACTTTGAATAGGAGTCGCAAAGTTATTTTTGCTAATAAATGCCAAAGAATCTGACGCGGATACGTTGTTTAAACTTTTACTTTGGTTTCAAGAGTTTTTCGGGTACATAACTGTGGGTAACATGTGGTTGGATCATCATCTCGATTGCTCATCATTCGAAGTGTCTTCAGAAATTTTTGAAGGGTTTGAACACAGATTGTAATCGTTAACATACATTTGATGTTCTAACACAGTTTTGAAGTCAAAATATAGCTTGTGAAAGATGTAAGGATCTAAGAGTGATGATTTTGGTCATATCTCGAGTTGAATTTTGAGATTTAAAAATCAGAATATGTAATTAAATTTTGAATGAGTATGGTTGTTTTGATTTCTATAAAAGAATGTATATTGTTGTGAAAGTTGGGAGTATAATGGATAATTTGCTGAATCAGATTCGAAGAATGTAACATATTAATTGTGAATTTATATATCTCTCGGGTATTACCTACCCGTTAAAAAAAAATTCACAATTAATATTTTGTACAAAGGAATTTTATTACAGTCTTTATGAAAATATATATATATATGTATATTTTCTTCAGATGTAACATAGATTTAATGAGTTAATGTTAAATTAAACTCATTTGATTTACGGTTGAAACTAGAATTTAATAATCCCTAAAGTCTTCAAAAAGTACATAACTTTTACGCAGTATTTCTTTAATGACATTGAAATTATGAATCAATACTTCGTTATTTGTTGATGTATGATGTTCGGTTCGTGGAATTCTTGTGAATTTCGCAAAGTACGAATGATGTTATCTGAAAAGTTTCGGGTACATCGACGATGAAAGTGTAAAATCAAATATATACTTGATTTATTATGAATTGAAATTTGTTGAATTGTGACAGAGATTGTAGTTAACGCTGGTTAAGTTGCGGCCGAAGGACGTACATTATTGCATATTTGTAATATGAATTAACCGAGTAGTTAAGATTCACACACAATAGTTTAGTACGGAAAGATTTATTTCAAAATATATATATATATATATATATATATATATATATATATATATATATATATATATATATATATATATATATATATATATATATATATATATATATATATAATATACATATAATTTCTTGAGAGGGAATGAGTTAATTCTTCATAACTCGTTGATACAATATACACGTTATTGATTCGTAATGATGTCCACAGTGATTCTTGAACTGACGGAGTTTGTGATGTTATCTGTGTTGTTGATTCGGATGTTGACTGTACTGACGATGCTGGTAACGCTGACGGTACTGTTGATGTTGTTGGTAAAGCAAGTTTAGCTTGTTAATCACGCACCATTTTTGTCAGGGTTTCTACTCTTCCTTCTATCATTTTGGTTCGCTTAACTGATTTATGGTTAGGGCTAGATTAGATAATCTCTAAGACTTTAGAGATTACATAATCGCCGCAGAATGTTTCTCCAATGAAGTTATGAATTAATACTTCGTCAGTTATTGTTGTTGGTACTCCTTGGTATCTATGGTGCGTATGACGTTGATGCTCGTGGGACAGATTGTGAAGTTGAGGTTTACGACGCGGTTGTGGTTGGAGGTGGTAATGGTACTGTTGGCGTTGATGATGGTGGTACTGGTTATGCTGCTGATGCTGCTGCTGGTGTTTGTAATCTCTGCACCATATTCTCCAAAGCCACTACCCGAGCGTGAAGCTCGTTGACTTCTTCTATTACACCGGGGTGATTGTCGGTTCGGACGAGCGGATAAATAAAATCTAAAATTTGATGTAATATATAATCGTAACGAGATACTCTGGAAATGAGCGAGAAAATGGTGTTTCAGACAGGTTCGCCGGTAAGTGCTTCAGGTTCTTCGTCAAGAGGGCAATGTGGTGGATGGAAGGGATCACCTTCTTCTTGTTTCCAATGATTGAGGAGGCTACGAATCCATCCCCAATTCATCCAGAATAGGTGATGACTGATTGGTTGATCTATTCCGGTCACACTGTTTTCGGAGCTTGAATGGGATTCCATTTCGGAATCTGAGTGACTTGAACTGATGACGAATTCCATTTCGTACGATTGGATAAAGGATTTTTTTTTTTTCGATATGAAATGATTTTGGCTAACGGATGGTATTCTAATTACATATATATATATATATATATATATATATATATATATATATATATATATAGATCAAAAGATTTCGTAGATTACGGAGGACTTTGTGGGATATGTCAGGCAAAGTTTAAAGTAACAGATACGATAAGATATGATTTAGCAGATATGCTAAGATATGAATTTTTGTCTATACACTATTCATGCAATCAATGCAGCAAGACGTGTCTTAGACTAAAAATGATAAGCAGGTAATTTTCTGAGGATGATAAGTAGTTAATTTTAGACACAAAATGATAAGCAAAACTTTTGACATGCAGACACGGTCGAAGTCCAGACTCACTAATGCATCCTATCGACTTATCAGTTAGACACACTAATACAGACCTGGTTCGCTAAGACCACCGCTCTGATACCAACTGAAAGGACCCGTTCATATACATTATAAACGATTCACAATAGTTGATTACATTGCGAGGTATTTGACCTCTATATGATACATTTTACAAACATTGCATTCGTTTTTAAAAGACAATCTTTCTTTACATCAAAAATTGACAGGCATGCATACCATTTCATAATATCCCCTATCCAACTATAAATTGATTTAATAATAATCTTTGATGAACTCAATGACTCGAATGCAACGTTCTTCGAAATATGCTATGAAAGACTCCAAGTAATATCTTTAAAATGAGCAAATGCACAGCGGAAGATTTCTTTAACACCTGAGAATAAACATGCTTTAAAGTGTCAACCAAAAGGTTGGTGAGTTCATTAGTTTATCATAATCATTTATTTCCATCATTTTAATAGACCACAAGAATTTCATTTCCAGTTCTCATAAATATACGTCCCATGCATAGAGACAAAAATAATCATTCATATGGTGAACACCTGGTAACCGACATTAACTAGATACATATAAGAATATCCCCTATCATTCCGGGATCCTCCTTCGGACATGATATAAATTTCGAAGTACTAAAGCATCCGGTACTTTGGATGGGGTTTGTTAGGCCCAATAGATCTATCTTTAGGATTCGCGTCAATTAGGGTGTCTGTTCCCTAATTCTTAGATTACCAGACTTAATAAAAAGGGGCATATTCGATTTCGATAATTCAACCATAGAATGTAGTTTCACGTACTTGTGTCTATTTCGTAAAACATTTATAAAAGTTGCGCATGTATTCTCAGCCCAAAAATATAAAGGGTAAAAAGGCAAATGAAACTCACCATACTGTATTTCGTAGTAAAAATACATATAACGTCATTGAACAAGTGCAAGGTTGGCCTCGGATTCACGAACCTAAATTAATTATATATATTTATGTGTTGGTCAATATTTGTCTAACAAATTAGGTTAAGTCATAGTGTACCACAATCCTAATGCTCGAGACTAATATGCAAAAGTCAATAAAAGTAAATTTGACTCAAAATAATTTCTAAAAATCTATACATGATTAATATATAGTTTAAATATCGTCGTTTTATATTTTTAAATATTTTTAAAAGATTTATTAGAGTAAATAATATAATTTATTTATTAATAAATAAAATTTTATATTAAATTTATATAATAAAATATACTTTTATATATATTAAGTAATAAAATTTATAGGGTTCATTTAATATCATAAAGATAATATGATAGGTATTATTAAAGTAAGTTATTACACGTAGTAAAATATGTTTGTATCACATATTTATTTGATAAAATAATATCTATAATGATAGTAAGTAAAAGTTGTATTATTTTGTAATAATAATTATTATTATAAAAATATCAATATTTATAATTACTAAGATGACATTATAATAAAACGATAATTCTAATTATGATAACTTTAATATTTACGATAATTTTTAATATTATCTTTAAAATAATAATTCTATTTAAAATAATAATAATAATGATATTTTATAGTAACAATGACATTTCTATTAAAATGATAATTTTTGTTAAAATGATAGTTTTAATACTAACGATACTTTTAATAATAATAGTAATGATAAAAATAATAAGAACGATAATTTTATCTAAATCAATATCTTATAATATTTTAATTTCATCATGATACTCTTACTCATTATTTCCTAATCGTTTTGTTTAATAGCTTTTAATCGTCTTTTATATCGTGTTCATAATAATGATAATAATAGTAATCAAAATAATTAGGTGTTACAAATATTTGTTTTAAATACACTAATATTAATAATGATAGTTACTATAACATTATTAACGATAATACTAATAATTATCTTAATGATAATATAGTAATAATAATAATAACAATAACCATTTTTAAATAATGATATATATATTAATAACGATAATAATAATAATAATAATACTAATAATAATAATAATAATAATAATAATAATAATAATAATAATAATTGAATAATAATAATAATACTAATTATAACTTTAACGATAATAACGATAGTAATAATAAAAAAAATAACAATTTTTAATGATAAATCTCTTTTATTGATAAAGATAATAATAATCATAATAATAAGATAAAACTAGAACGACGATAAAAACGACGATAATAATAATCATTTTTAATAAAAATATCGAAAATTCAATTGATTATAACTTCTAATCCGTTCATCGAAACCATTCGATATCTAAAGGAAAAGTTCTTAATTTTTCGCTAGCTTTCCAAGGACATGCATATCTTATACCTTATCTCAACCGCAAGTGTAACTAATTCAACATTCAACCTAACCTGTCTAAGAGCAATATTAAAAGTACAAGCATGCATAATCCTAAATACTCGAGCACTAGTCAGGGATACACTATTAGTATGTAAAAGTTAAATTATGAGTACTCACGTATCAATATTGAGATTCAATATTGCAGGAAAGGTACGTAGACGCAACGGAAATGATAAACACTATATTGACCTCACGAGCATACCCATGAACCATACTCAATCACCTCCATAGCTATAACCCATAATTTCCTTAATCCTATCCCACTCGAAAAACAATTTCGAAATCACTCGGACAGCACTCCGTCGTAATATTTTATGTATACTAATAATATCTTGAAATAATACGAAGTAAATATATATATGTAAATCGATTGAGAGAGTTTAGAGAAAAATATTTTCAAGTTTCTATGAAATAATGAAACCTATTGAATTCTATTTATAATAGATTTTTGAATTATTAAAGTGAATTATTAAAGTATGAATTATTAAAGTAAATTATTAAAGTATGAATTATTAAAGTGAATTATTAAAGTATGAATTATTAAAGTGAATTATTAAAATATGAATTATTAAAGTAAATTATTAAAGTATGAATTATTAAAGTGAATTATTAAAGTTAAAGTAAAGTAAAAATAAAGTAAAGGTAAAGTTTAAGTATAGTAAAAGTATAAAACTATGTACATATAATACGCGTATGAATATATATAATATTAATTTAAATCGTTATATATATAAAATAAAATATAAATATCGTTATCTTTATCATAGTAGTTAAGTAATGAGTTGTCAAAAGTGATTCTAGATATTTATAAAAGTTATATACGTTTTAATAATAAAGTTCTTTTTAAACTGAAAACGTTTTTGTACGTTTAAAACTAAATAGCTCAATCGAGTCTTTATGAGATTCAATCTTCCACTATCCTTTGTCTAGTTCTCAATTATTGACAATTTGTTCTTATTTATAATTCACTTTACTATTTTCCGAATATTGTTAAAATGGAAAGATTTCTCAAATCAACGTGGGCCTTTCAACAGAGACTTGTAATCATAATTCAATATATATCTGATAATTCAATCATTTGATCTTATCTTCTAATTCCATTGATAAATATTTTGAAACAGATACAATCATATAAAGTATTTAATCTAATATTTTATTTACGTTTCAAGTTATAATATATATACACATATACATATATAATCATATTCGTTTAATGGTTCGTGAATCGTTGGAACTTGGTCGAGGGTGAATGAATGTATGAACATAGTTTAAAATTCTTGAAATTTAACTTAACAAATATTGCTTATCGCGTCGGAAACATATAAAGATTAAAGTTTAAATTTGGTTGGAAATTTACGGGTTGTCACAGAAATAATAAAACAAGTATGTTTAATAATTGAAATACTAGCTGGCAAAGGAGAATTATTGGACACTTGCAACCATAAATTAATCTCTCTTTTCCCCCACCCACTTGAAGATGTCGACACCCCACAAAAATAATGATAACTTAGGGAGTATAAAAAAATACATCATGCATTCTTCACTATGCATATTTCATCTTTATTGCTATGCACATCTCCTCTTCATTAATATCATCACCTTTCATTTTATAGTTAAAGCGTAAACATAAGTGGTGCAGTCGAAAATAGTTCACGAGGATGGTTCAGCAGGCGGTGAAAGGTAGTTCTTTGATCAAGAATAGAAAAGAGAAAAGGAAGAGAGAAGAGAGAGATAGGGTGATGTTCTTGAAGATGGGCGTGGCTTAGGGTGGCGATGATGAGATGGTTTTCGATTAACAGAAGGTGGTACTTGATAAGAAAAGAAGGACGAGATATATATATATATATATATATATATATATATATATATATATATATATATATATATATATATATATATATATACAGGTGGTTTGGTCGTTCATGGTGGCGGTTTGGTGGTGGTTTACAAGGTGGTTGTCGAACAGAAGTGAAGCAGAAGGTTCAATGGTGATTCATGATGGTTTCGAGTGATGGTTGTTTAAGTTCACGAAGAAGAGAAGGAGAGAGTAGTTCGATGGTGGGTTACGGTGGTTGTGAGCTTGGTGGTGAGCAAGGTGGTGGTGTCCCGGTGAGATTTCAACAGAAAACAGAAGGAATTTTAGAGAGAGAGAATAAAGGAGTGATGAGTGATATGAGTGTTGACGGAATGTTTATGGTGGTGATGATTGAACTAAGGTGGCGGTTAAAGAGTCGGGTGGCGGTTGTCGGCAGTGATGGTGGCCGGTTGCAGGAGAAGGTGGCATAGGCTCCCGGTTGTAACCTTCTTGGCTCTAGGTTGTGAGTGTTTAAGATGGTGCATGTATTTAATACAAATGACTCATATTGTGGACAAAAAAAATGAACAGGACCTTTGTTAATAATGTAATTCACGAGATATTAATCTGATTTGCAAATTCACAATTTATAATTAGAAATGAGAATTGGATGAGTGATATAAAATCACAATTGGTCGATTTTATATAAAGGAGGGAAGATTCGACATCAATTCTGGCCAAAGATAAGAAAACAAAAAAATATACAGTAGATGGAGAAAAACTAACAGGTTCGTACCAATTTGGAACAGAGAATAAGAAAATTACGATTAAATATTATATTCTAATTAATTTGTACCCTTTAAAGATTCTGAGATCAAATAACAGTTTAAAGGTGATAATGATATTTAATAGAATAAATATCTATACCTATATACTGGTTATATATATATATATATATATATATATATATATATATATATATATATATATATATGTATATATTTATTTACATATTTATTAACATTAATGATAATACTAATAACTATTTTATGATAATAATAATAATAATAATAATAATAATAATAATAATAATAATAATAATAATAATAATAATAATAATGCTAATAATAATCTTAATGATAATGATAATAGTAATAAAAATGATAATTTTTAATGAGAATACTTATAACGATAATGATAATAATAATAATAATAATAATAATAATAATAATTATTATTATTATTATTATTATTATTATTATTATTATTTTTATTATTATTATCATAGGTATTACTATTATTATTATTATTAGTAGTATTATTAATATTCTTATTTAAAAATTATCATTTTTTTTATTACTATTAGCAAAAGTATTTTTATTAAAATTATCATTTTAAGTATTATCATTCATATTATCATTATTAACATTATTATTATTATTATTATCATTATATTTATTATTATTGTTATCCTCATTAGTATAAATATATTTATTTACATATTTATTTACACACCATTGTTCGTGAATCTTCGGGCATGGTCAAAGGGTAACTGATTATCCGAATATAGATTTCAAACTTTCTAGACTCAACATTATAGATTTTGCTTATCGTATCAGAAATATATAAAGATTAAGGTTTAAATTTGGTCGGAAATTTCCGGGTCATTACAGTACCTACCCGTTAAAGAAATTTCGTCCCCGAAATTTGATTGAGGTTGTCATGGCTAACAATAAGAATGTTTTCATGACGAATATGGGTTGATGAATAGAGTTTTATCATCATTGAGTAATGTAGATAAAACGATTCGATTACGCGAAGAATATAAATGAAACTATCGCAAAAGAGTGAGATGGGTAAAATATACTAGTTTTAACCGATGACGTAGTTATGATTGATTTTTGGAATTCACGGGTTTTAAAGAAAAATCTTACGTAATAAGATTTGGTTCTTCGGTGATCAGGATCTTCTTTGATTTAATGCGGCAATCTGTTTCGATTTCTCTGTCGGATATTTTACTATAAATCCACCTCCTTCCCTTCTTTACTTCTATATCTCACATCTTCTATCCTTTCTCCCTCAATTCATACCTTAAAGTATTCTTCAATATGCTCCATCCCGTCCCGATTTTTGATATACTCCTAACTTTCGTATCTGTAATTCTTCTTTTTCATCTGCCGCCGGAAGGATCTATTCACTTCTATTATTTCCTTGGGATTATATTGTTTTTAATTCTCCCGTGTCTTTACGTTGCAATACATATTGATTTACACGGTTTGTAAATTTTTGGGTGGTTGTTGGGTTTTATAACTTCCTTTATACTTCGATGTCCCTGCTTCTGTCTTCTATAATCATTGTCATCCACAGTTAATGCTCTCTCCTGTTTGCTGCGATTTATACTCCAGTTTCTATTTTGAAGTTTCATTCTTTCGTTTCCTCTTCCCGTCCTCGAATCAAGCGAGTAATTGTCCGGAATTCGTAGGTATGAAATTCGGAATGAACATAGCTAATGCTCTTAGAAAGAAATGGTAATGGCACGAATTTTGATTTGTCAAATTACCAGAATATCCTGGAAAGGACCGAATCATCAAGAAATATTTTCTTGATATTTTTAGAATTTATATAGAATGTAAGAGCCGTGTAACATGGCACATGATGAGGGTACTGTGAATCATCACATTCCATTAGAAACTCAACATGACTTACTGTAATATAATGACGTTGATCAAGTGTCATTATATTATACTAATTCATGCTTCAGTTCCCAACACTACTTCAAAACATTCCCATTTTAAACTCGAAGGTTTCAGAATTAGAAACTAACATAGTTTCCTTTATATTGTAACGCAGAAATTACGGAGAGATACATGATCTCTGTAACATCCCGTATTTTTCCGTTTACTTTTCCGTTTAACTAATTTAAACTCCGTTATATGTTTATAACATCTCCCGTTAACACGCGTTTCAAATTATCGTGTCTAGGTAATTTAACGCACCCGATTATAACTTGAGGGACTTGTTTCGCCAAAACACCAAAATGATGACTAGCACTTGACTAGTCAACCATCTTCCACCTCATTTCTCATTTTCTTTTTTTCTTTTCATTCAACACTTCCATATTTTCTCTAAATTCATCAAAAAGCAAATCATCATCCATATTAAATCGATCAAGCTTCGGGCCAAACAAATTACATATTTGAACTCCTCGTGATCTCCTCTTCGATTCCATACCGATTTCATCTAATTTGGGTAACTTCCTAAAATCACTAGATTTTGTGTTCTTGATGATTTTGAGTTATAAAGTTGTTAATTAGTGTCTATGGCTCAAGTCTAACATGATTATGTGTTTGAATTGCTTGATTTGTTGTTTGGAAGAAACTTGCATGAACTAGTAAAATGGGTGTGTTTAATCTTGAGTTTTAGATGATTAAATGTTGTTAAATGTTATAAGTGCATGTATTAAATGTGTTCCTAGTGTTACTAGCTTCAATTTGATGTGTAGGTTGCATGAGAAAACTCAATAAACTTGATTAGTGATTTTGGTGGAATTGAGTTAGGGTTTGATGAACTTGAAATGATTATTTGATGCATTGATTGCCATGATTTGTTGTTAGTAAGTTGTTAGTTGTATTGTATGCTCAATTACCTACAAAATGGCATGTTGTATGTATGCATTGAATGCCCAAATCATAGATGTGCATTGGTGAGTTTGAAGCATTAAATGTATGCATTGAATGATCACTTGATTTGAAAACTCGATTGTTACAAATGAGGTTTTTGGTTGATGAATTGTGTTTAGTTGCATTCTATGTCAAAAGAGCTTTAAAACGATATAAGGTACAAGTCCTAGATGTTTGCGGTTTGTGTTTTAGGCTTGTTTGAGAGTTTGATCAAGTTTGGACAAGTGAAACAGACCAGGTGCCAGCACCCGGCTTATGCCGCGGCGCGGCCAACACCTGTCGCGGCGCGACATAAAGGGGGGCCAGGTTCTGACCTCCTTGTCCTAAATACGAAAAATGTTTGGCACGTTCTAGACCTCCAATTCACATGCAACTTGTTCTAACATGCTTATATATGAATAATTAGCATAGAAAATTTGTTCGGGACCCGACCCGAACATGTTGACTTTTTCGTTGACTTTGACCGACCAAAGTTTGACTTTTTGTCAAACTTAACCAATTGTTTATGCAATCTTTCTAACATGATTCTATACTTGTATCTTGCATGAGACTTGACAATTTGATTCACATGCTACATAATTGAGTCGTGTCGAGCCATATGACTAATTGAACACCTTTGACCCATCGTGACTATCGTTATTGATACAACCTATTTGTTTAGGTCAAGACTAGCTTTGTTCTCTTGCACACGTTTACTTGTCGAAGTACTTTTTGGGTTCGTGCATCAAAGGTGAGATCATAGTCCCACTTTTACTCTTTTTGAACTTACTTTCGGGATGAGAAAACATAAACGTTCTTTTAAACTAAGTGAACACAAGTACAGGAAAACAAACATTCTACATACGAGTTTGAACACAAATCCTCAATTCGATTATCATTAGTTACACTTGACGGGTGTAACCGAGAACTTATGTTATATGGCCATATGGGTTTGACAAACCCTCACTTCGGACGGTTCGCTACCGTCTACGGGTGAAATATATTTTCGAGAAACAGTGTATGTTCTAACACTATTATGATGGGGTTCAATGGAAGGAAGCGTTAAACCTTGATAATTGAGTGCTCGTGAATATTAACTTTTAGAATGTGTTACTACTTTATCAATGTTGCAAATCTTGTGGTTCGACTTACCTTTACTCACTTACTTAATTAAACCTATGATTTCACCAACGTTTTCGTTGACAGATTCTCTATGTTTTTCTCAGGTCCTTGAACTTAGGTGATACATGCTTCCGCTCATTCTTTTTGATACTTGCATTGGATGTCGAGTATACTTGCATACGTGGAGCGTCTTTTTGGCTACTTTAAACTTTGTCGCACGTGTTTCATATGAACTATAACTTTTGTTATGTACTTGTCATGGGAACTACTTTTGTAAACCTTGAAACATCCTTATTTATGAAATGAATGCGACATATTTTCGGTCAAACTTTGTTATAAAGACTTACGACCATGTAATGGGACCATACGTAGATGACGCCGTCATTTGACGATTTGTCGGGGTCGCTACAAGTGGTATCAGAGCCTTGGTTGTAGGGATTTAGAGTTCATTGGTGTCAACCCCGAGTCGTAGGGTACATTGGTGAGTCTAGACTACAACTGGCATATAGACTTGACATAGGAATTACTTGACTACTTGTGCATTTATACTCGAACTCTCTTACTCATATCTACTCTTATTCTATCTTAATCTCGCGTTGTATAATTAAATTGACACGCCACCTTGATTATATGAAGTAATGTAGCATGCACATATGAGTTAGGGTAATATAATTTCCGGGATTATATTACGGTGACACATATGAACATTCCGACATTATGACATAAAGAATTTAAGGCGGGTCAAGGATAATTTTCTCTCTATCTTTATTCCATATCACGGTCAGTATTATTTAGAATACTAACCAACGGTATTCTATTGTTTTGAAGGAACAATGCCTCCTCGCCGTGTACGACGCAATGAAACTCCCGAACAAGCCTTACAACGCATGATAGCCACCGCCATGGATGCGGCCATGGCCGGCCACTCGTCCAACAACAACAATAACAACAACCACAACAACAACAACCAAGGAGCCGGTAACTCTAGCGAAGGGTGCTCCTACAAAGCTTTCATGGGGTGCAAACCTCACACTTATGATGGAACCGGGGGACCGGTTGTGCTTACTCGTTGGTTTGAACAAACGGAGGCCGTCTTTAGTATAAGCGGATGTCGAGACCAAGATAAGGTCAAATACTCCACCCACACTTTCTCCGGTGTTGCTCTAACATGGTGGAACACCTATGTTCAATCTGTGGGTACCGATGAAGCTCATGCCCTTTCTTGGGCCGATTTGAAGGAAAAGATGATTGTTGAATATTTTCCGCGCGAAGAAACCCGAAAGCTTGAGCAAGAGCTCAGAGCTTTGAAGGCAGTCGGGAACGATCTTAAGGCTTACAATTTACGCTTCGCCGAACTATCTTTGATGTGTCCTAGTCTCGTTAACCCCGAATCTCAAAGGATTGAGCTCTACATGCACGGTCTTCCAAAAAGCATCAAACAAGGGGTGATGTCATCCAAACCCGCTACTCATCAAGCCGCTATGAACATGGCCCGCCAATTAATCGAAACGGTTGACGAAATCGTAGTGCCGGCTCCTAAGGCCGAGGACAAGTCGGGTGGCAACAAAAGGAAATGGGAAGCCACTCCATCAACCAACTACAACAACAACACCTTCACCAAAAAGCCTTTCAACAACGACGGCAAGAAAGGTTATGTCGGAAACCTACCTTTTTGCAACAAATGCCACAAGCATCATCACGGCGAATGTAACAAGCTAATTTGTCACCGTTGCCAAGGAGTTGGTCATAGGGCCAACAATTGCACAAGCGCCGCCCCCGTCGCTCGAAAGGGGCCCAATCCTCCAAAAACGGCTACTTGTTACGAATGTGGTCAACCGGGTCATTATAGGAACGAATGCCCGAAGAAGAAATCCAACCCCAACAATCGAGGCCGAGCCTTTAACATCAACACCGAGGAAGCCCGAGACGACAACGAATTAGTCACGGGTACGTTTCTTCTCAACAACACTTATGTTACATGCTTATTCGATTCGGGTGCCGATAAATGTTTTATGTCTAAGACTTTGGCTCCTACTCTTTGCACTCCACCACACCCTTTAGATACTACTTATTCCATTGAAGTGGCCGACGGAAAACTTTTAAGTGCCGACACATATTACCGGAGGTGTACTTTGAATATTTTGGGTAATGAATTTGAAATTGACTTGATACCCATGGAACTAGGAAGTTTTGATGTAATAATCGGTATGAATTGGATGGTCAAAAATAAATCTCACATTCTTTGCGATCTTCACGCAATCCGAATTTCTATCGAGAATGGTGAACCATTGATTGTCTATGGCGACAAGAATTGCACCGGACTCAATCTCGTTTCGTGCCTTAAAGTTCGAAAGCTACTTCGCAAGGGTTGTTTCGCGATTCTTGCTCACGTTAAGAAAGTCGAGGCCGACGAAAAGCGCATCGACGATGTGCCAATTGTTAGTGACTATTTCGATGTATTTCCCGACGAATTACCGGGTCTTCCACCTCATCGACCGGTTGAATTTCAAATCGATCTTATTCCGGGAGCCGCACCCGTAGCGCGTGCACCATATAGACTCGCTCCATCCGAATTGCAAGAATTGCAAAGTCAAATCCAAGAGTTACTTGACCGTGGTTTCATTCAACCTAGCCATTCACCATGGGGCGCTCTGATTTTGTTCGTCAAGAAGAAAGACGGATCCTTACGAATGTGCATTGATTACCGTGAACTAAACAAATTGACGAATAAAAACCGATATCCTCTTCCGCGCATTGATGACCTCTTTGATCAACTACAAGGGTCTTGTGTATATTCAAAAATCGATCTCCGTTCGGGTTATCATCAACTAAGGGTTAAGGGGGAATATGTCTCCAAAACCGCTTTCTGGACTCGTTATGGTAGTTATGAATTCCTTGTCATGCCATTTGGTCTCACTAACGCACCGGCGGTGTTTATGGATCTCATGAACCGCGTGTGCAAACCTTACCTCGACAAATTCGTTATCGTGTTCATTGACTATATTTTGGTCTATTCTAAAAGCGAAGAGGAACACAAAGAACATCTCCGACTCGTGCTTGAACTCTTGAGAAAAGAACAACTCTAGGCCAAATTCTCCAAGTGTGAATTTTGGTTGAAGGAAGTTCAATTCCTCGGTCACGTTGTAAGTGATCAAGGCATTAAAGTCGATCCCGCGAAAATCGAAGCCATTAGTAAATGGGAGACTCCTACTACTCCTACTCAAATTCGTCAATTCTTGGGTCTCGCCGGATACTATCATAAATTCATCAAGGATTTCTCCTTAATCGCTCGTCCTTTAACCGCGTTAACTCACAAGGAACGAAAATTCGTTTGGACATCCGAACAAGAAACCGCATTCCAAATCTTGAAAACTAAGCTAACCACCGCTCCTATCTTGTCACTTCCCAAAGGCAATGATGACTTTGTTGTATATTGCGATGCCTCGAAAAACGGTTATGGGTGTGTACTAATGCAACGAAAGAAAGTCATTGCTTATGCCTCTCGACAAATCAAGGTTCACGAACGAAACTACACGACTCATGATCTTGAACTCGGTGCCGTCATCTTTGCACTTAAGTTATGGAGACATCATTTTCTTGGTACCAAGAGTACTATCTTTACCGATCACAAAATTCTCCAACATATCTTCGATCAAAAGCAACTAAACATGAGACAACGAAGGTGGATTGAGACCTTGAACGATTACAATTGCGAGCTTCGTTATCACCCCGGAAAGGCAAATGTAGTGGCCGATGCCTTAATTCGAAAGGAAAGAGCGGTGCCTCTTCGCGTCCGAGCATTAAACTTCACCATCCACTCCAACCTTAATAGCCAAATTCGTGTAGCCCAAGAGGAGGCTCTTAAGGACAACAACATCGCACGTGAACTTTTGAATATTCTCGTCTCTCGATTCGAAGTTAAGGAGACCGGACTTCGATATTACGCTGGAAAGATTTGGGTGCCTAGATATGGCGATTTACGAAACCTCATCTTAGACGAAGCCCACAAATCACGATACTCGATTCATCCCGGTGCCAATAAGATGTACCACGACCTTAAAGAACGATATTGGTGGCCGAACATCAAAAAGGAAGTTGCTAGATACGTTGCCAAATGTTTGACTTGCGCTAAAGTCAAAGCCGAACACCAAAGACAGTCCGGGTTACTTCAACAACCCGAGATTCCGCAATGGAAGTGGGAAAGGATCACGATGGATTTTATCACCAAGTTACCGAAAACGTCGGGCGGTTACGATACTATTTGGGTCATCGTCGATCGCCTCACCAAATCCGCACACTTCCTCGCCATGAAGGAAACCGACAAAATGGAGAAACTTGCACGACTTTAAATTAAGGAGATTGTAGCCCGTCACGGTGTACCCTTATCAATCATCTCCGACCGAGATGGCCGTTTCGTTTCTAGGTTTTGGTGTACCTTACAAGAAGCGTTGGGAACGCGTTTAGACATGAGTACCGCATATCATCCTCAAACCGATGGGCAAAATGAACGTACGATACAAACCTTGGAGGATATGTTACGAGCTTGCGTTGTTGACTTTGGAAAAGCTTGGGACAAGCACTTACCTCTCGCCGAATTCTCTTACAATAATAGTTATCATGCGAGTATAAAGGCCGCACCTTTCGAAGCGTTATATGGTCGAAAGTGTCGCTCTCCTCTTTGTTGGGCCGAAGTGGGTGACGTGCAAATTTCCGGGCCCGAACTCATTCACGAAACCACCGAGAAGATCCTTCAAATTCGAGATAGGATTCGGACGGCCCGGAGTCGTCAAAAATGCTATACCGACAAAAGACGCAAAGACCTCGAATTTCAAGTCGGTGACCGCGTCATGTTAAAAGTCGCACCTTGGAAGGGTGTCATCCGTTTTGGGAAACGTGGGAAACTGAATCCACGGTATGTTGGTCCTTTCGAAATCTTAGAGCGTGTTGGAACCGTTGCGTATCGTTTGGATCTTCCGCCTCAACTAAGCTCCGTCCATCCTACTTTTCATGTATCTAACTTGAAGAAATGTCTTGCCGAGCCCGATATCGTCGTCCCTCTCGAGGAACTTACTATTAATGACAAACTCCATTTTGTGGAGGAACCGGTTGAAATTGTGGACTACGTCGAGAAGGAATTGAAGCAAAGCCGGATCCCGATTGTTAAGGTCCGATGGAACGCCAAAAGAGGACCCGAGTTTACTTGGGAAAGGGAAGATCAAATGCGAAAGAAATACCCTCATCTATTTCCGGTTCCGGAAACGTCAGACTCCGAGGAAGAAACAACGATTACTACGCCTGCTTAAATTTCGGGACGAAATTTCTTTTAAGGAGTAGGTAATGTAACATCCCGTCTTTTTCCGTTTACTTTTCCGTTTAACTAATTTAAACTCCGTTATATGTTTATAACATCTCCCGTTAACACGCGTTTCAAATTATCGTGTCTAGGTAATTTAACGCACCCGATTATAACTTGAGGGACTTGTTTCGCCAAAACACCAAAATGATGACTAGCACTTGACTAGTCAACCATCTTCCACCTCATTTCTCATTTTCTTTTTTTCTTTTCATTCAACACTTCCATATTTTCTCTAAATTCATCAAAAAGCAAATCATCATCCATATTAAATCGATCAAGCTTCGGGCCAAACAAATTACATATTTGAACTCCTCGTGATCTCCTCTTCGATTCCATACCGATTTCATCTAATTTGGGTAACTTCCTAAAATCACTAGATTTTGTGTTCTTGATGTTTTTGAGTTATAAAGTTGTTAATTAGTGTCTATGGCTCAAGTCTAACATGATTATGTGTTTGAATTGCTTGATTTGTTGTTTGGAAGTAACTTGCATGAACTAGTAAAATGGGTGTGTTTAATCTTGAGTTTTAGATGATTAAATGTTGTTAAATGTTATAAGTGCATGTATTAAATGTGTTCCTAGTGTTACTAGCTTCAATTTAATGTGTAGGTTGCATGAGAAAACTCCATAAACTTGATTAGTGATTTTGGTAGAATTGAGTTAGGGTTTGATGAACTTGAAATGATTATTTGATGCATTGATTGCCATGATTTGTTGTTAGTAAGTTGTTAGTTGTATTGTATGCTCAATTACCTACAAAATGGCATGTTGCATGTATGCATTGAATGCCCAAATCATAGATGTGCATTGGTGAGTTTGAAGCATTAAATGTATGCATTGAATGATCACTTGATTTGAAAACTCGATTGTTACAAATGAGGTTTTTGGTTGATGAATTGTGTTTAGTTGCATTCTATGTCAAAAGAGCTTTAAAACGATATAAGGTACAAGTCCTAGATGTTTGCGGTTTGTGTTTTAGGCTTGTTTGAGAGTTTGATCAAGTTTGGACAAGTGAAACTGACCAGGTGCCAGCACCCGGCTTATGCCGCGGCGCGGCCAACACCTGTCGCGGCGCGACATAAAGGGGGGCCAGGTTCTGACCTCCTTGTCCCAAATACGAAAAATGTTTGGCACGTTCTAGACCTCCAATTCACATGCAACTTGTTCTAACATGCTTATATATGAATAATTAGCATAGAAAATTTGTTCGGGACCCGACCCGAACATGTTGACTTTTTCATTGACTTTGACCGACCAAAGTTTGACTTTTTGTCAAACTTAACCAATTGTTTATGCAATCTTTCTAACATGATTCTATACTTGTATCTTGCATGAGACTTGACAATTTGATTCACATGCTACATAATTGAGTCGTGTCGAGCCATAGGACTAATTGAACACCTTTGACCCATCGTGACTATCGTTATTGATACAACCTATTTGTTTAGGTCAAGACTAGCTTTGTTCTCTTGTACACGTTTACTTGTCGAAGTACTTTTTGGGTTCGTGCATCAAAGGTGAGATCATAGTCCCACTTTTACTCTTTTTGAACTTACTTTCGGGATGAGAAAACATAAACGTTCTTTTAAACTAAGTGAACACAAGTACAGGAAAACAAACATTCTACATACGAGTTTGAACACAAATCCTCAATTCGATTATCATTAGTTACACTTGACGGGTGTAAGCGAGAACTTATGTTTTATGGCCATATGGGTTTGACAAACCCTCACTTCGGACGGTTCGCTACCGTCTACGGGTGAAATATATTTTCGAGAAACAGTGTATGTTATAACACTATTATGATGGGGTTCAATGGAAGGAAACGTTAAGCCTTGATAATTGAGTGCTCGTGAATATTAACTTTTAGAATGTGTTACTACTTTATCAATGTTGCAAATCTTGTGGTTCGACTTACCTTTACTCACTTACTTAATTAAACCTATGATTTCACCAACGTTTTCGTTGACAGATTCTCTATGTTTTTCTCAGGTCCTTGAACTTAGGTGATACATGCTTCCGCTCATTCTTTTTGATACTTGCATTGGATGTCGAGTATACTTGCATACGTGGAGCGTCTTTTTGGCTACTTTAAACTATGTCGCACGTGTTTCATATGAAATATAACTTTTGTTATGTACTTGTCATGGGAACTACTTTTGTAAACCTTGAAACATCCTTATTTATGAAATGAATGCGACATATTTTCGGTCAAACTTTGTTATAAAGACTTACGACCATGTAATGGGACCATACGTAGATGACGCCGTCATTTGACGATTTGTCGGGGTCGCTACAATCTCAGATCGGAATAGTTGTGGAAATATCTCCAGAAATATGGAGAATATGTATAATGGAAGATATGAATATATCTTATAATATCTAAGATAAGATGATGATGAAAAATATCATCTGGAAAGGTTTAAAATAAGAAGTAGGGTTCTTACTAACGGTTTCAGCAGGCACTGAATCATTTGGATTCTTTGAAGGCAGGTTCAGTTCTTGTGATTTATCCATAGCCCCTTTCATACTTTGCTCAATCCGTTTTCCAGTTCCAAACCTTCTCTTTTTCTGAGCTTTAACAACACACTGTACTTTATCATCAAACTTTTGACTGTTAAAGTCGTTTACAGTTTTTGCTGCTTCATCAGCATTTCAAGAACTAGTTCGCAGTTCAGGGTGTCTTTCAGAAACTTCACATTCGAAGTATGAAATTCTTAGGGATAGACATTATAGGTATAACTGGAGAAGTTCTGCGAGATTTTCAAAATACTGATTGCAGTTTCTGCCAAAGAGATGACGAGTTGATGGTACATCGGCTGATGATGTCGTGGAATATAAAAGGCTCTCCGGTAACGATGGCGAAAGGACAACATATATGTATCGAGGTTATAAGTAGACTAGTTTTACTGAGAAGTCAAAGTTAACTTGTTGGAGCTGTGACAAAATTGGCTACTTTGAAAAGGAATCGTAAGGTTGTTTTTGCTAATAAATGGTAAAGGATTCAACACGGTACGTGTTAAACTATGAATTTGGGTTCGAGATTTTTTCAGGTGCATAAATCTTTTCTTCTGTAGATGAAGTGCGGTTGGTTCAGCTTCTCGGTGGAGGTGTTTTCAAAAATCATGAAGGATTTGAAAGCGGATTGTAATTGTCGAGGTGCAAATGAGGTTTAAGATAAAATCAAGTGGCAAACTTGAAGAATTGTTTAGTTTCATATGTTATAATCAATATTTTAATTCATTTTAATTGTCCAAAGTTAGCAGTCCAATAGTCCAATAGTCCAATAGTCCAATAGTCCAATGAATTCATATATAATTTAATATATAATTAATTAATACGTATCGTGACCCGTGTACCGGTCTCAGTATTGATCACAACTCAAACCATATATATATTTTGGAATCAACTCCAACCCTGTATCGCCAACTCTAACATTCACATATAGAGTGTCTATGGTTGTTCCGAAATATATATATATAGATGGGTCAATATGATAGGTCGAAACCTTGTATACGTGTCCCGTTATTTAAAGTACGTAAAATAAATAAATAGATATCATGACCCGTGTACAACGTATTGTCTCAGAATTAATCCGACATATTGTGTACATGTGTCCCGATTTAAAGTGCGTAAAAGTAAATAACAGAAATTAAATGACGATAAATAAGATTGCGATAAAGAAAATGTAATACGGAATTAACAGTTAGCTGGGAACAGTTAGCTAGGAACAGTTAGCGTGGAATCTTAACCATATTTCAATTAATTAATTCGTTTGTTTCTAACAAATTTTTATCATGTTCAATGTTTTCTTCATTATGCCACTTGTTGGATTCTGATAGGTAAAAATTCAATTATGAAATTTGAACGGAAATGGCTAGTTTGTGGTGAACAGATACATATATCGGTGGTTGTAAGTGGGATAGTAAATGACCGTTGAATCAGATTTGAAGAATGTACAATGTAACTTATTAATGTGAAATCTAAATATTCCTCGGGTACTACCTACCCGTTAAAATATTTTCATCATTAACAGTTTGTACGGAAGAATTTTTAATTACAATCCTTATGAAAATATACTTGCATATATATTTTCTTCGGATGTAATCATGGATTTAATGAGTCAATAAAATATTAAACTCATTTGATTTGTCGTTATTACTAGATTACATGATCTCTAAAACATTAGAGATCATAATCGTCATGTCAAACGAAGACAAATGAGGTAAAATGATACGTAAAGCGAAAATAATTGATGTAGAACGATATGTAGAACGAAGATCATACTCGGAGTACAGATGGTGATATTGAAGCGTGTGAGGTTGATATCTAGGAAACAGATTGTGATGTTGAGAGTTACGGCGCGATTGTGGTTTGGGGTGATAAGAGTACTGTTGACGTTGATGATGGTGGTGCTAATTATGCTGCTGGTGCTGCTGCTGGTGTTTGTAACCTTCGCACCATATTCTCCAAGGCCGTTCCACGAGCGCTAAGTTCCTTATCTTCTGCTAGTACACCGGGATGATTGACAGTTGGAGTGAGCGAATGATCAAGATTCGAAATATGGGATAGTATATAATCGTGACGAGACACTCTGGAAATAAGAGAGATAATGGTGTTTCGAATAGGTTCGCCGGTAAGTGTTTCAGTTTCATCGCCAAGAGGGCAATTTGGTGAATGGAAAGGATCTTCGATGTGAAATGATTTTCAGATATCGGTTGATATTCTAACTATATAGAATATATATATATATTTATATATATATATATATATATATATATATATATATATATATATATATATATATATATATATATATATATATATATATATATATATATATATATATATATATATATATATATAGTCCTAAAGGTTTAGTAGACTACGGAGGAATTTACGGTATATGTCAGGCAAGCCTACAGATGTGCTAAGATATGAATTATCAGATACGCTAAGATATGAATTTTGTCTATACACTATCAATGCAGTAAGTGCAGTAAGACGTGTCTAGACTTAAGAATGATAAGCAGGCAATTCCCTAAGGATGATAAGTAGATGATTTCCGACTAGATATGATAAGCAAAACTTTTGACATGTAGACACGGTCAAAGTCCAGACTCATTAATGTATCCTAACAACTACTAGTTAGACACACTAATGCAAGACCTGGTTCGCTAAGACCACCGCTCTGATACCAACTGTAGTAACCCGTCCTAATCCTCCTGGACGAAGTCATCAACATTTGGTCCCATTGCGATGATCGACTCCAAGTAATGTCCTTTACATGAGCTAATGCACAGCGGAAGACTTAATTCGTACCTGAGAATAACATGCTTTAAAACGCCAACATAAAGTTGGTGAGATATAGGTTTGATGCTAGTAGCGTTATAACTATGGACCACAAGATTTCATATATTTAAACATAGTACACTCGTAAGTGTATGAAAGACATTCTAAGTTTGTTGAGCACCTGGTAACCAAACTTTACAAGTATAAAACAGCACATATTCCCTTTATATATAATCGCACTACACCGTACCAAGTGTAGCCACCTAAACGAAGTACTGTGAAACCGTTGAAAACTGGTCGTCCAGCCCGGTTGGGGATGTCAGCCCGATAGATCTATCAACAGGATTCGCGTTTACACTGGCCCATGTAATTAATAGTTACCAAGTTATAGGGAGATATGCAGTAGTACAACTCAACGTAGAACGTAATTTTAGTCACTTGTGTCCATAACGTAAATCATTTATAAAAGTAGCGCATGTATTCTCAGCCCAAAAATATTTAGAGTTTAAAAGGGACGATATACTCACCATACTGTATTTTGTAGTAAAAATACATATAACATCACTGAACACGTATAAGGTTGGCCTCGGATTCACGAACCTATATCAAGTACGTATATTAACATATGTAATTGTAATCAAATAATTTCACCTATTAATCATGTAATATTTATATATTTAATGTTAGTAGTTTATATAAAATTTTATACTAAATTCCAATATATCTTTTATTTATATATTAAACCTTAATTTATATAATATATATATTTATATATATATATATATATATATATATATATATATATATATATATATATATATATATATATAATAAAGATGTTAATATGTTTAATATATTATTATAGGTAATATTAATATAATTATAGTATATGAAAAAGTATATTTTTGTGTACAAAATCTTTAATTGTTATAATAATAATAATAATAATAATAATAATAATAATAATAATAATAATAATAATAATAATAATAATAATAATAATAATAATAATAATAATAATAATAATAATAATAATAATAATAATAGTAGTAGTAGAAGTGATTACTACCTTTAAAGCTTTTCCTAAAAAAAATACCCCAGGCAGGGTTCGAACCCGTGACCTCTTGTTCGAACACAAACAAACCCAACCACCTAATCCATCTCATTTTACAGAAATTATTATACCCGTATATCTATTGAACCTATCTACTTTCAGCTCGGCCCAACTGCACAATCTCGGCCCAACATAAACATAGAAGCCCGATAAAAAAAAATATCCTTCAGCCCGTTTTGAAATAATATTTAAACTAAGCCCAAGTAACAAAAATAAAGTTTCTGTGTTTGATTCTCGAACAGACGAATACAGCAAACATACACGATCATCATCATCATCTAATCGCGATCTCTTCATAATCAAAACGCCATCATCGTCTCATGATCATAACATCGTCAATATCATCCTCATCATCATCTCTGTATCATCTATCATCATCATTCTTCATAATCATTATACATCAATCAAACAGAATTGTAATAGGAGCTGAGTCATACTGAACTTCACCAGCCTTGAGAATACACTCGCAAGTATTCACTAGCCCACCGTTGCAGCCCACTTCATATGAAATCTTTTCTGCTGGATTACAGCCCAACTTTACAACTATGTTTACGGCCCAAAATAACCTTAAAGGGGTTGGTTTCCTTTTCCCTCGTTAAATGACGATTGAAATAATAAAACAAGTAAAACAAGTATGTTTAATAATTGAAATACTAGCTGGCAAAGGAGAATTATTGGACACTTGCAACCACAAATTAATCTCTCTTTTCCCCCACCCACTTGAAGATGTCGACACCCCACAAAAATAATGATAACTTAGGGAGTATAAAAAAATACATCATGCAGTCTTCGCTATGCATATTTCATCTTTATTGCTATGCACATATCCTCTTCATTAATATCATCACCTTTCATTTTATAGTTAAAGCGTAAACATAAGTGGTGCAGTCGAAAATAGTTCACGAGGATGGCTCAGTAGGCGGTGAAAGGTAGTTCTTTGATCAAGAATAGAAAAGAGAAAAGGAAGAGAGAAGAGAGAGATAGGGTGATGTTCTTGAAGATGGGTGTGGCTTAGGGTGGCGATGATGAGATGGTTTTCGATTAACAGAAGGTGGTACTTGATAAGAAAAGAAGGACGAGAATATATATATATATATATATATATATATATATATATATATATATATATATATATATATATATATATATATATATATATATACAGGTGGTTTGGTCGTTCATGGTGGCGGTTTGGTGGTGGTTTACAAGGTGGTTGTCGAACAGAAGTGGAGCAGAAGGTTCAATGGTGATTCATGATGGTTTCGAGTGATGGTTGTTTAAGTTCACAAAGAAGAGAAGGAGAGAGTAGTTCGATGGTGGGTTACGGTGGTTGTGAGCTTGGTGGTGAGCACGGTGGTGGTGTCCCGGTGAGATTTCAACAGAAAACAGAAGGAATTTTAGAGAGAGAATAAAAGAGTGATGATATGAGTGTTGACGGAATGTTTATGGTGGTGATGATTGAACTAAGGTGGCGGTTAAAGAGTCGGGTGGCGGTTGTCGGCGGTGATGGTGGCCGGTTGCAGGAGAAGGTGGCATAGGCTCCCGGTTGTAACCTTCTTGGCTCTAGGTTGTGAGTGTTTAAGATGGTACATGTATTTAATACAAATGACTCATATTGTGGACAAAAAAAAAATGCACAGGACCTTTGTTAATAATGTAATTCACGAGATATTAATCTGATTTGCAAATTCACAATTTATAATTAGAAATGAGAATTGGATGAGTGATATAAAATCACAATTGGTCGATTTTATATAAAGGAGGGTAGATCAATTCTAGCCAAAGATAAGAAAACAAAAAAATATACAGTAGATGGAGAAAAACTAACAGGTTCGTACCAATTTGGAACAGATAATAAGAAAATTACGATTAAATATTATATTCTAATTAATTTGTACCCTTTAAAGATTCTGAGATCAAATAACAGTTTAAAGGTGATAATGATATTTAATAGAATAAATATCTATACCTATATACTGGTTATATATATATATATATATATATATATATATATATATATATATATATATATATATATATATATATTTATATTTGTATATATTTATTTACATATTTATTTACACACCATTGTTCGTGAATCTTCGGGCATGGTCAAAGGGTAACTGATTATCCGAATATAGATTTCAAACTTTCTAGACTCAACATTATAGATTTTGCTTATCGTATCGGAAATATATAAAGATTAAGGTTTAAATTTGGTCGGAAATTTCCGGGTCATTACACTACGCTTGGAGATTTGAGGGAATTAATCCTTACAGAAGCGCATAAATCGAGATTGTCAGTGCATCCAGGTAGTACAAAGATGTACATAGACTTGAAAATGTTGTATTGGTGGTCGACTATGAAGACAGATGTTGCAGGTTTTGTTGAAAAGTGTCATATTTGTGCTCAAGTTAAAGCAGAACATCAGAAACTGTATGGGTCTCTACGACAGTTAGAAATTCCTCAGTGGAAATGGGATCACATAACGATGGATTTTGTAACCAAGTTACCCCGAACCCAGAAAGGACATGACATGATCTGGGTGATAGTGGATCGTCTGACAAAGAGTGCTCACTTCTTAGCTACTTGTGAAACCGCCTCATTGAGTGATCTAGCAGAATTGTACTTGAAAGAAATCGTTAGTCGACATGGTGTACCGTTATCTATAGTTTCCGACCGAGATACTAGATTTGTATCGAACTTCTGGAACAGTTTGCAGCAGAATTTGGGTACACGTGTGAATCTAAGTATAGCTTATCATCCTCAGACAGACGGTCAGAGTGAACGAACGATTCAGACATTAGAAGACATGTTGAGAGCATGTGTCTTAGAATATGGTGGTTCTTGGGATTCACATCTTCCATTGATAGAGTTTGCTTACAACAATTCGTATCACTCGAGTATAGGGATGCCGCCGTATGAAATGTTGTATGGTCGAAAATGCAGAACTCCTACTTGTGGGTTAGAAGCAGGTGAGAAACAATTTGCAGGTCCCGAAATTGTTCAGATAACTGCAGAAAAGGTTGAAATCGCACGTGAGAAGTTAAAAGCAGTAAGAGATCGACAAAAGATGTATGCTGATCCGCGCAGACGTCCGGTGACATTTAATGTAGGTGATCGTGTATACTTAAAAGTTTCACCATGGAAGGGAGTGATCAGATTTGGTAAACGTGGTAAGTTAGCACCAAGGTTTATTGGGCCATTCCCGATCACAGAGATTTTGAATGATCAGACCGTTGTTTTGGATCTTCCTTCAGAGTTAGCAGGGATTCATAACATGTTCAATGTGTGCTATTTGAGGAAGTGTAAAGTAGAGGAGGAAAGTCAGATTCTTCCTTTGAAGGATTTGAAGGTTGACTTGACCAAGAAATTAGTGTAAGAGCTGATTAAGATAGTGGATAAGAAAGTCACCAAGTTAAGAAGGAAGCTGATTCCAATGGTGTTAGTAGAGTGGCGACACAGTTTAGGTTCCAACCTGACATGGGAAACCGAGGAGTTAATGAGGGCGCGTTATCCCCAGTTGTTTGACCTTGACCAGATTCCGAGGACGGAATCTTCTTAAGGGGGTAGATTTGTAACATCCTCAATCAGGCCTAGATGTAAGATTACTAAGGTGCCCTTAAGTTAGCATTGTGATAGTATATGTTTTTATTTTTATTTAATATTTATTATTATTTAATGCTGTGGTTAGGACCAGTTTGTGACAAGGGTCACAGAACAGGTTTGTTTATTTAATTTGGACTTCGTTTAGGTTGCCAAATGATGTACGAAAGATATCAGATAACTAATAAATACCCGTGTATCACAAAGTATGGGATTTAATCCCAAATAATAGACTGATGTCTATCCCCTTCTTTCATTTTCCAGAAAATTCCCAAAACACTCCCGTACTTTCCTTTCACCTACAATCAAACCCTAATTTCTAATTCTTGCTTTAGAGCTCAAATCGTTTATATTATTGTGTTCCTTGTGATTCACTGATTCTAACAAGGTAAGATTCATAGCTTTTCATGCTTTAATCTTTGAGAAATTAGAGTTTTTGTGTTAGTTTTCATAAAAGTGTAAATTGGGTCAAAATGGGTTGATTTGGTGTTGTTAGTGTCAAAACTTTGTGGGTTTGTGTTTCTAAATGATCAGTGTACTTGATTTGGTAAGTTTTAAGGTTAAAAACGAGCTCTAGGTCGAGAACTGGTGAGTTTGGTGAGAAACCCGTCACTTTGGTAGCTGCTGTTACAGATGAACTACCCTCGGCCAATGGTCTCTGACCCTTGACCGATGGTGTCTGACGATCGGTCGATGAACTACACCCTCGACCGATGGTGGAAGTCCTTCGACCAACGGATGTAATTTTAACGATCGACCGATGGTGTGGTCGATCGGCCGATGGTGTAGTGACGATCGGCCGATAGTCTCTGACAATCGACCGATGGTCTTAGACAATGAAATTTTTACTAAGTGTTGAATTATAGCTGTTATGCTGCCCGTTTGTATTTTAATGATTTTGATGTAAATTTCAAAAGTGCATAAGTGTTAAGGAGAAAATTTTTAGCGGACAGTTTTTCTGACAAAAATTTATATATTGTGTTATTTAGTGTTAATGGACGATAACTAACTTGGTTTGCCTTATGTTCAGGTGAAAAAGATAAGGAAGCCGCTCAGTAGTAGATTATCTGAGCTAGTTGCTGGTAATTGGTGAGTGGGACTAACCGGAGAATATAGTATATAGAAGCATGTTACATTATGATTGCCATGCATGTTAGATATACTTATTATTGTGGTTAGTTAGTTCTTGTGATGACTGCATGTTAGATTGATGCTTGTCTGCTGGAGCCCAGTGCGTCCCTATTGTGTGGTAGCCTCGGTAGGAGAGATCAACCTGCGGCTTGGGTTCATCTGTGGTAACCTAGACAGCCGTGGTGTATATATATGTGAATGACGCGTCCATCGCGTGTGGATTATGTATATACATACGGTGGTGGAGGAACTTCTGGTAAGCCCCAGTCCGATCAGCTGGTGGTTAATGGTTTTGCCGAGCCGCCAGAGTCTCTGTAGACGGCACTTGGGTGATGTTTGTGTGTTAGACTATGTGACATGATTAGTATAACACTTATGTATGCAATGGCCTGTAGTTAGTCGTACTCACTTAGCTTCGTGCTAATTCCCCTCCATCTCCTCCCTGCAGGTTGATAACTTTTGTAGATTGTGCTTTTTGGGAGAAGACGAGCATGGTGATATTATGTTTGACAGAAGTCAACTCTGATGTTGTCGTGTTTTGTTTAAACAGTGATATTTTGTAAATGTATTGTAAATACGTCCTCTCCATATAAACAAGTATTTTGTAATGACACTTGACACTGGTTGTATTAATAATAGTTAATGTTTATTTGGTAATTAATAAATAAATGCTTCCGCCACGTATATATAAAAAAAATCAGCGGTGTCACACTAGTCTTTCTCACACTAAAATTGTAAGTTTTTAAATTTTCTTCTTCTTCTTCTTCTTCTCTTCATAATCACGGCATCATCATCATCTTAAGATCAAGCTTTTTAGCTTTTTGATCTTGTTATATATTGTAGATTCAAACTTTGATTTGAATCCTTCAAGAACATGAATGATTCAAGCTTTCTAGCTTTGGATCTTCATTACTTTGATGGATCTAAGCTTTATAGCTTAAGATCACTTTGTTTTTGTTAAAAGATCAAAACTTGTGTTTATGATCTTCATGAAACTTGAAGATCTAGCTTTTTGCTTTAAAGATCTTTAAGAACATAAAAGATTCAAGCTTTCTAGATTTGGATCTTCATTACTTTGATGGATCTAAGCTTTATAGCTTAAGATCACTTTGTTTTTATTAAAAGATCAAAACTTGTGTTTATGATCTTCATGAAACTTGAAGATCTAGCTTTTTGCTTTAAAGATCTTCAAGAACATAAAAGATTTAAGCTTTCTAGCTTTGAAATCTCATAATTATTGTTAAGGGATCGAAGCTTTCTATCTTAGGGTTTCATTACTTTGTTTTATCAAATTTATGTAACTTAAGGTCTTGCTTGTTTGATTGAATCAAAGTTTGTAGCTTTAATCTTTAATAGAACTTGTATTTATGTTGAGACTAAGAACATGATGTAACCTTGGTTCATCATCCATCTAAAACTCTTAAGTGAGTTGTATTTCTCCTTAGTCTTGACATGGTGTGTTGATGGTTGAAACTTGGTCAAAGTGAAGCTAAAACATCAAAGAGTTGTACACTTGAAGCTTACACGCATTAAGGATGAGAACCGTGATGAGCATCAAGCACCAAGAAACCCACCGGAGCACTTGTATTTTATTTTTCGGGGTCTGATCAGACTCCTGGGGCTTCTGGAAAGTTGATTTCTAGATAGTTCGGTTCGAGTAGATGACTTTTCGTTTAAGACTCGCCTAAATCCGATATACAGTTTAGGATTTATAGTCTTCTGAAAGTCACTACGCCTTTGTAACGACGTGCTGAAAATTCTGACCTACTCGCCTTTGACCGGTCGCCACGGTCAAACGACATCGAGTTAGGATCTGAAAATTTGACAGCGGTAAGAAGACTCACATACAGAGCCTTGGCCACTGACTAATGATACGCATAGCGCATCGGGCTAATATTTGATCTTTAAGCCTGGCCCGTTAGCGGCCCGTTAGCCTTTTCCCTTAAAACTCTAATATTGCATCTACTATAAAACGTTTCATGAGTAGACCATGACTTTGTGCTATGGACTACTCTTTACTAAGTCCATGGTCGCGTAAGCACGCCCATGGCATATCTTTACTAAGTCCATGGTCGCGTAAGCGCGCCCATGGCATATCTTTACTAAGTCCATGGTCGCGTAAGCGCGCCCATGGCATATCTTCACTAAGACCATGGTTGCGCAGGCGCTCATGGCATATTTTCATAAGTCCTTGGTCGCGAAATGCCCTTGGCCGCTATAAATAAGACCATGGACGCATGGCAGTACTTTGTAAATCCATGATTGTGAAATGCTCATGGCCATTATTATAGTTCAAGACAACTAAAGAACTTTAGTTATCTTGAACTGGGGGAGTAACGATATACTAATATACTATCAGTATACTTTATCGGCATTATTATATGGGTTTATGTTTCGTAATTGTCCCGCATAGACATAAATGTATAAATCACACCTAAAGTATAACATTTAGGTGTTCGACGTTGGAGCTGTCATGATCACGGCGTCATAAATGCTCATTACGCATCATTACTTGGCGCACAAGATGCGCATCAAATGCTTATTGCAACTTTATTAAACGTGACAATTCTTTCAAGCATCATGCGGTGGCATATATAATAACTTCGATATGATACATTTGCTATATATCATACCGAACTTGGGGGACATAATGATACGCATAGCGCATCGGGCTAATATTTGATCTTTAAGCCTGGCCCGTTAGCGGCCCGTTAGCCTTTTCCCTTAAAACCCTAATATTGCCTCTATAAATAAAGGGTAGCCCTCTACCCTAAAAACACACACACATCCTAGAAGCTAAAACGCTTCTCTTCCTCTAGGGTTTTACCTACACCATCGTGTAGGGTTTTTCCCTACGCCGCCAGTCGACACGCCATGATGGCGGCCAAACAGCCATAACCACCCTCCCGAAATCATCATCTCGGCTAGGGTTATCACGGTAACCGGATCGGAGGTTAAAGCCGATGTATATAACAAACCCTCATCTATTGCACTCAAGCGTGTTCTCGACCTTCGGTGGAAATATGCTTGATCAATTGGCGCCATCCGTGGGACCCTTTGACAAAAAGTCGATGCTCTCAACATAAACTGCTTCAGGCTACACGCATGTAAGTTTTTCTTTTTCTCGACTGAAGCAATTAAACAAGTTAATACAGAATGTTTATGATCCGTATCCGCTGTCATCATACCCAATTCAATTAACATGATTTAATATCGGATCTAACATATTATGACAGAAGGTTTTGTCAAAAACTAATTTAATATTGGATGTATATCCATTGTCGTTCGTATAGGATATTTATGATTTAAATATAAATATGGTTCATATGTTAAATAGAATCATCCACTTGGTTAAAAGTTTTATCAAACTTATTCTTGGCTTTTATGAATCAACTGACGATAAATGGTACCATAAACGACGTACTGTAAGTTTACCTTTATTACTTTTTGCTTCATATTTCATATTGACGTATGATATCTTGTGTGGTTTGAGCAATTGATTAACCACAATAAATTCAGATCTTACACAAACATAAATATATTATTATTATATTTGAATTAAAGGATAAACTTGATCTATGGTCGGTTTTCTTTAAAGTTGGATGGTTACAATATTATATTACAAGGAATAAAGATCACATCCTTTAGAGATTACAGTTAAGTAGTTAAGCATGAAAAGTTACTTAAATAATCTTTCGACAATTGTCAAAAACTCCGTACTGTATGAATGAAAACATTAGCAAAGACTTATTCGTCAAAGTAGAGATCGACCACGGCAAAACTAAGGCCCCAGTGTCGATAGTACATGTGAGTTCACGAACTCAACTTCAAACCCGTTCTCGATGCCTTCGGGCAGACCTCGATGCCTTGGGATAGATTTCAACGCTTCCGGGCAAGACCGTAGCGCCTCCCGGCACAATTTAACGGTTTCGTACAGGTCGATGGACCTCGTCTCGATTTCACGGATTGAAGGAATCATATAATAAATGGGTCACTTGTTTATGGAAGCGGATACTGAAATTCTTTCAAACATAACGTGAACTTGTTAAGAAAGATTATCCATGTCCATTGATCCATAAGAAATTTATTCACAAATTGTGATTTGCAATATACTTGACAAACATGATTTGAATACAAAGAAAATCTACACGAATATTTTATGATTTAAGGAATCATATCCTACCATGATCGGGCAATTCAATGGCAAGTAAATCGTATAATTATGATTTGCGTAAATCTCGCAATTATTTGTGGCAATCAATTCGCTACCTCTATCTACATCTACGTCAAAGGCCTCAAGTATTGAGTGTACCAATAAATTGACGAACACAATTTCGAACTTGATCACGATGTCGCCGGGATTATCACGATGCCTTCAGGTTGTTCTCGACGCCTTCGGCAGGTCTCCACGCTTCCCGTTACGGCACAGCTTTGCGTGTTCTTATCGTTCAGCATGTTTCAAATGAACAGTAAATAGTTGTAATTCCATTGTGTATGGAATGCTTGCTTTGGCCAACGTCTCAGTTTGTTTAATTTAACAAGTAAGATACTTGGGAGTATACAAACCTAGAACGATGGATTTCAATTAAACGATCTAATTGGATGATGAATCGGTTAAAAGGAACTGAGGCTCTATTTTAAGATCTTATACACTCAATAAATATGGCACAAGATGTATAATTGGAAATTACAAAGTAAGAGAGAGATGAGAGAGAGTGCTAGGAGAGAGAGACACCAAAAGTGGGCAAGCACAAAAAAAACTAGGGAACAATACAATGGGAGATTGCAGGATCGATTGGTTAGATTATTCGGAATCCAATTGACGTCATTCATGTTCTTCAACTTCCCAGAGAGTTGGAATGTGGCTGATCTTTGGAGGGCTTTCAAACCATTCGGGGATGTTAGAGACATTTTCATGGCTGGAAAAAATCTTAAGAATGGTCAGAGATTCGCATTCGTACGCTTTGCAAACGTTAGAGACGAAGACAGAATGAAGGAATCATTGGAGAAGATCAAGTTTGATGGGCTACCGATTAAAGTCTTCAAGGCTTTTAAAAGAAAACCTGAGAATATGAGGGGTCAGAAGATGGAGAACTCATTCATGTACAACAGCAACAAATTTCCTCCACTATCTTCCTACTCCAGATTCTCAAGTGCAGTAAGGGACGATCGAGCATATAATCATGTTCTGGAGCAGAAGGCAGATTTGAGAGATAATTTAAAGAAGGGGGATTTAAGAGAGAGGCTCACAAACAAAAAAATTGGTTCTTGCAAGGAAAACATCAAAAGAATTTTTTTACATAAAACCGACTGTGTTACTCACCTTTTTAAAAGGTCCATTGTTGGGACAGTATGTGATTGGAGAATCATTGGAATGTTAGATGATCTTTGCAAAGCTGAACGTATCCTTGGATGTGACATTAAATATTTGGGGGGTCTCGACATCCTCTGGATATTTGGCTCCAGTGTAGAGGCTGAAAGAATTATCAATAATAAAGAGTTGGCGATTCATAAATGGTGCTACAATATCAGTATCCTAAAACATCACTATCGGCAAACAAAGAGACTCGTTTGGATGGATATTGTAGGGGTTCCAATAACATGTTGGAATGAAAGTGCATTTAAATCCATTGCTAGGTCCTGGGGAAAAGTAATAGATACTGAAAACTGCAGTATTACTCAGGATAACCAAAACTTAACAGCCGGAAGCGTTCTTATTCTTACTCAGGTTCCACATTCAATTATCGAGGAGGCGTGGGTGGAGGTTGGTCGTGAATGTTTTCTCATCCAGGCAAAAGAAAATTTTAGCAAAGTGATCTCAGTTCAACATGTCCAAGAGGATGATGATTCAAACGGCACAAAAGAATCCGAACCGACTATAAACGATTTTGTTGACGATACGTTTGACAATGTGGACGAGAATGATGAAGATAATGGAGTTAAAGAGTTCAATGAAGACTTCGATGATGATTCAAGATTCGACTCTGATGATGAAGATTTTCTTTCGAAAGATGATATGAATATAAAAGATGGTGATCAAATTGACATTTTCGGCGAACGGTCCGGCGATGTTCATCTCGACAACAACAACCTAGAAGACAAAGAGTTTGAATTTTCTGGTATTCGTGATATGTTTCAAAAAGAGAACTGTAATGATGATGTTGGGCATAGAGTTGACAGAGATTCCAATGACAGCAACCATAATCAAACGTGCAACCACTCATGTTCCAAGGCTAATGTGGCTCAAAAGGCTGACTTTGAAACAGATTCAAACTTTGTGGCTCAAACGGCTGAGGTAAATTCTGTGGATGTGGCTCAAACGGCTGAGGTAAATTCTGAGGATCAAATCAATGAGTCTGGCCCATTTAACAATTGTGTAGTTGGGCCAACCCAATTAGTTAATGATAATGGGACTGAGGTAAATAAAGAGGACGTTGTTAGCTCACATGATAATACAAACACAAACAATAACCCAACTCCATGTGTTGGGCCTAACACAAACAGTAGGAACAACAATAAAAAGAAGATTGTGGGTTCTGGTAAAATCAAAACCAAAGGCGAACTGAAGAAACGTGATTGCTGCTGGTCAAATCTGTGCAAATGGAAATCATCATCAAGGATGATAAATATAAAGAATTCAGCAAGGAAGGTAAAAGCGGATGATAAACCCTTGAAATCTAATTGCTCCAACTGTGCAAGGAATGCTGAGGGCAAAAGTAAGGTAAATGGGGAAAATCAAGGTCGAAGCTCTTCAATTGGATCCTTCAATTCGAAAGACTCTGCTGCTATTAGAGAGTATGGCACGAGGATTGGCCTAAAATGGAAGGAGAAAACTACACTGTAAGTTCCCCTTTTGTTTCTCTAACTCGTTTCATCCTTTTTTCAATGAAGACAATCTCACTGAATATAAGAAGTTTCAAAATTGGGGGTGTTGAAGATAAATTTGGTTGGGTTAAAAGTTTAATTTTAAAAGAAAAACCTGTTTTTTTTGCAATTCAAGAAACAAAATTGCATGATGTTGATCTTAGATGGGTTTGTTCTCTGTGGGGGTCAAGTGAGTGTGAATTTTTACAAAAAAGTATGGTGGGTAAATCAGGGGGTCAACTTTTGATATGGGATACTACCAAATTTGAAGCCATTAACCCGATTGTATGTGATTGTGTTATTGGCATACGAGGTGTGTGGAGGAGTACAGGTGATAAAATAAACATTCTCAATATATACGGTCCACACGATGATTCAAGCAAGCGAATTCTGTGGGAATCTCTCACTAGATTACTTGATGATGGTGATGATGAAGCTTGGTTATTATGTGGTGACTTCTGAAGGTATTTCGTATGCCCGAGAGACATATTAAATTAATGTGGCTAATGTGTTATGATCCAAGTCGGGTCATACCCAATAACAAGCTTACCGACACTTTATATGTATTTAATCTTAACGATTGGGTCGTTAAATAAATACGCGACACTTGGATTTTAGAAAATCTGTTTTCTAAAATAATATCACTTGAGATAAATTATTTGGATAATTTATATATAATTGTTTATAAGTATTAAATGATTATATTTTGTTATATTTTATAAAAGGTTTATAAAATATGAAAGTAACATAACAAATACATGTTTTATATATATATATATATATATATATATATATATATATATATATATATATATATATATATATATATATATATATATATATATAACATATAACATATTTATATATATAAAAAGACATTGTTATAAAATAAGAGGGAGTGCAGATTTTGGGACTCCAAGACTCCCATGCTTGCCTCATTTTGTTACTTTTAAGACTTCACAAGTCCTAATGTGCATGTGCAACTCAAGTACCAAGGTTTGAACAAGTCTCTCAAGTGCAACTAGATATTTGAAGTGAAAAAAAAAACTGCACAGCCCCATTTTCTGAGCTTGCTACTGCCGTGACCCCTTTTACACCAAAAGGGTGTTCTAATTTTTCTTTTAAAGCTCAAATCTAGTGTCAAATAAAATCCTAACTAAAGGCTAGGGTGTTGGTGTATAGTTTGGGGTATTTCTCCTTGAGGCTTCATGCTTTTGAAACTACATTCATCATCATTTCTTTGGGTTGCTGCTGTCCAGAAATCAGTGAGCAAAGAAAGCGGTTTGTAGCTTAGTTAACAAGGTTGTTAAGGTTCTAAAGTCTAGCTAACTTAAAGGGTGTTGTTGTGCATCAAAGGCTTGAAGTTCTACACATATATTCATCATCTTGCTAGCATTTTGGTCAGCCCTTAAATTTATTTTAAGGAGGTATAAACTCTTCCTTTCTTGTTAGTTTGTAAGCTTATGTTCACAACTTGATCCTATTGGGATTTAACTTTAAATTGGTTTAAAGATTAACAAGTTTAATTTGTAATTACACGCTTCCGTTTTGATTATAATCTTAAATGGTTTTAAGAATTTCAAACTTGTTAAATCCCAACAATGGTATCAGAGCCGAAGTTGTTGAAATATGCTTCGAATTGTTGTTTTAAAACCCATCAACTTTGCATTCTAAGTACATGCATGAAAGAAGAATGCAAAAATTGTTGGATTTGGGTGGGATTATGAAATGAGCCGAATTGTTTGAAGTCCAAAAGTGGATTTGAGCTCTTCCATTTGGTTCATATTTGGTTGCATGTTGATGTTCACAATCTATGCCTTGACCTTGTGTTGATTGCATGCTATATTTGGTTGATTTGTTATATTCATTTGGTTTGTAATAATAATTATTCAATGGCATGTAATAATTGTTCAATTGGTTTGTAATAATTATTTCTTTTGGCTATGTAATTTGTTTTACATTTGGTATGTAAAATAGAATAGGTTGTACTTTCATTTTCTAGATAAAAATGTATTAGGATACATATTTTGTAAAATGAAGATACAAGATGATGAAGAACACAAGGAACATATGGATGCAAGGTTAAGTGGGAGATTTGAAATCTCCTACTTTGTATTATTACCCCTTTACCCGGTGACATTTGTTTTCGGCTAAACAAATGTCCACCAAAATGGCTAGATTGTGAACATACTTGTTTTGCATGTGTGGTTGTTTGTTTGTTTATTGTATTGTATGTTTGGTTGATACAATTAATCACAAAATAACAACAAGCAAAACGACAATTTAAATGGTTAAATTAGATGTATTAATGACATGCAAAATGACAATTTAATTGGTTAAATTAAAAGCAACTAAAGACGTTAATAAATGGTTATTAAGAACAAGAAAAGGATCACATATATATAAAATGGTTTATATCAAGTAATTGGCAAATTACAAGAATTGAAAATGGATTTCAAATGAACCATACACTAAATGCATGTTGGTGTATGGCATAAATGTTTTCTCAAACTAGAATTAACGAAAACTTAAAATCCCTTTTACAAACAAGGTAAATAAGTTTAACGCCATCCTATTGTGTGACACTTAAAAGCATTAGGGAACTCATGATGGGATAAAGGTCACCTAACCGTTATGAGCAAACTAATATGATTAACGTAAATTTCGCATGCTTGTGGGATAAAGGTCACCTAACCACATGTATGCTGAATTTACAAGTCTATACAAGTAGGACGACTTGATTTGGGAATCATGAACTTAGGGTCACCGAAGCATGAGGAACAAATAGGCGTTGATGGGATAAATATGCCATGTAAAAGGATTGCATGATCCCATACTCTAGAAGTTGCAAATGGATTGCAATTGTCATTTATTGACTACCTAGCTAAATCAAATTGCGGGATAAAGGTCACCTAACCGAAATTTGGTTTACCGTTGGATTCTAGAATTTAATAGTTCAATTTGATTTAAAGGGTATTGAATGTTAAATTAAAATCGATACTTAAACGAACTTTGTTAATTTTGTAGATGGCCGCCAATAACAACAACAACATACCAAACGCACCACTTAACCTAAACAACCTATCATTAAGGTCTCTCTTAGAGAAAGACAAACTCAACCATACCAACTTTATGGATTGGTTCCGCAATCTTCGGATTGTCCTCAAACAAGAGGATAAAGCGTATGTACTTGAGGACCCCATTCCTGATCAACCGGATGAGGATGATGAGGAGGCAATGGCCTTTTACGATAAGTATTGCCGCGACTCCCTTCAAGTCTCATGCCTAATGCTTGGGACTATGATTCCCGAACTCCAAAAGGATTTCGAGCATCATAGTGCATACGACATGATAACGCAATTGAAGGAGATGTTCCTTCAACAAGCGCGTGTCGAGCGTTTCGAGACCGTTCGGGCGCTACATGCTTGTCGTATGGACGATACCCAATCGGTTTCATCTTATGTGCTTAAGATGAAAAGCCTTATTGATCGTGCTAACCGTCTTAACCTAAACATATCAAATGAGTTAGCCACCGATCTTATCCTTAACTCCCTATCTAAAAGGTTTGATCAATTTGTAATTAATTACAATATGAATGGGATGGATAAGAGCATAGGTGAGCTTCACGGTATGCTTAGAACGGCGGAAACTAGCATGGGTAAAAGGGCTTTACCCGTGTTAGCAATCGATCAAGGTGGATCCAAAGGTAAGACCTCTAAGCCAAAGGTGGCTAAGAGAAAAGGACCCGCCTATCAAGGCAAAGGGAAGGGGAAGATGGTTACCCCAACCATCAACAAGGCTAAGAAGCAAAAGGTAGCTGAAAAGGCAAACCCCAAAGAAGACCCGTGTTTCGGTTGCGGTGAAATGGGTCACTGGAAACGCAATTGCCCGGTCTACCTTAAGGAGTTGAAGGAAAAGAGGGATGCGGGGCAATCCTCAGGTAACATATATATGGTATATATAGAGCTTAGTATTACTTCTTCTAATACATGGGTATTAGACACTGGATGTGGGACTCACATTTGCAATTCTTTGCAGGGGTTCAAAAGAAGTAGCAAGCAAACGGGAACATCAAGTCTCTTTATGGGTAATGGAGCCAAAGTGCAAGTGAAGGCTCAAGGAGACTTTGTATTAAAACTTCCAAGTGGTTTGGAACTTATTTTGAACAATGTTTTGTATGCACCGGATTTATGTCGAAACATTATTTCAGTTTCCCGTTTAAAACAATGTGGTTTTTATCTTAATTTTGTTAATGATGATATCCACGTTTATTTAGATAATGTATTTTATTTTAAGGCTTCGCCTTCAAATGGAATTTATGAATTGGTTCATGATGACACATCATCTAGTAGCTCAATATACCATACTAGCACCAAGAAACTCAAAAGGGATTTGAGTGATTCCTACTTATGGCATTGTCGCCTTGGTCACATAAACAAGAATCGAATGCATACACTCCAAAAGAATGGCCTTTTGAAATCAAATGAACTAGACTCGTTTGATGTATGTGAATCTTGTTTACAAGGCAAAATGACTAAAGCACCTTTCAAAGGGACCTACGAAAGGGCTAAGGACTTATTGGGATTAATACATTCGAATGTATGTGGACCCTTTAAGCCCATAGCTAGGAACGGTGAAAGATACTTCGTTACTTTCATTGATGACTTCAGTCGTTTCGGATATGTCTACTTGTTAAGACATAAAGACGAAACTTTTGAAGCATTCAAAGAGTATCAAAACGAAGTACAAAATCAACTCAATAAGACAATTAAGGTACTTCGTACCGATAGAGGAGGTGAATACCTCAGCGATGCCTTCCAGGATCATCTTAGAGATTGTGGGATTATCTCACAACTTACTCCACCCGGAACACCCCAGCTTAATGGAGTGTCCGAAAGGAGAAACCGAACCCTAATGGATATGGTTCGATCTATGATGGCTAGAAGCTCGTTACCTCTATCATTCTGGGGTTATTATCTATGCTCCGCGGCTCGTATTTTAAATATGGCCCCAACCAAGAAAGTGGAACGAACTCCTCATGAGATTTGGTTTGGAAAACCTCCATCTCTATCATACTTAAAGGTATGGGGATGTGAAGCTTACCCTAAGCGTTACGTCCCTAATAAGTTGAATGCTCGATCCACGAAGTGTATCTTCAAAGGATATCCCAAGGATGATATGGGATACTATTTCTATGATCCTTCCGAGCAGAATGTATTTATTGCTCAGAAGGCTGAATTCCTTGAAACTAAGTTCCTAATGGAAGGCAAAAGTGAAAGGAAGATAGATCTTGAAGAGGTTCAAGATCAAGTAGATGATACACAATTGGCTGACACTAGCACTCAAAATGAAAATGTTGAGAGTGATCAGATGGATGATCAAAGTATACAAGACGTTCGTAGATCTGGTAGGATTAGTAATCCGCCTGAGAGATATGGGTTTCTCATGGATGATTGCTATGTGGTTGATTTGGATGAACCAACAAACTACCAAGATGCTTTATCAAGGATTGATAAAGATAAATGGCAGGAAGCCATGAACGCTGAGATGCAATCCATGTATGACAACCAAGTTTGGGAACTAGTTGTACAACCTACTAGCTCCAAGTTAGTTGATTGTAAATGGATTTTCAAGATGAAAACCGACATGCATGGAAACTTAAATACATATAAAGCTAGACTTGTAGCAAAAGGTTTCACTCAAACTCAAGGGATTGACTATGATGAAACCTTTTCGCCTGTGGCAATGCTAAAGTCTATTAGGATATTATTTGCCATTGCTGCTCATTATGATTATGAAATATGGCAAATGGATGTCAAGACCGCTTTCCTAAATGGATATCTTGAAGAAGATGTCTATATGGTTCAACCTGAAGGTTTTGTCGATCCAAAACATCCTAACAAAGTATGTAAGTTAAAGAAGTCAATCTACGGATTGAAACAAGCATCTAGAATGTGGAATCATCGTTTTAATGAGGAAGCCAAGAAATTTGGCTTCATTAAAAATGGTGATGAAGCTTGTGTATACAAGAAAGCTAGTAGGAGCACTATCATGTTCCTTGTATTATATGTGGATGATATATTATTATTTGGGAATGATGTCCCGACAATGCAAGGAGTTAAAACTTGGTTAAAAGGCTGCTTCTCCATTAAGGATCTTGAAGAAGCACAATACATTTTGGGGATTAGGATCTACAGGGATAGATCCAAGAAATTGATAGGTTTGAATCAAAGTGCATACATTGAAAAGATCTTGAGAAGGTTCAAGATGGAGAACTCTAAGAAAGGTTTGGTACCTATTCAAAAGGGAACACTTCTCAGTTCATCTCAGTGCCCCACCACGAAAGATGAACATGAGAGAATGAAGAAAGTCCCATATGCTTCTGCCATTGGGTCAATCATGTATGCAATGATATGCACTAGACCGGATGTGTCATGCGCTCTTAGCCTGACAAGTAGATACCAGAATAACCCTGGAAACAGTCATTGGATTGCTGTTAAAAGTATATTGAAATACCTTAGGAGGACTAAGGATATGTTTCTGATATATGGGTCTGGTGAGGAGGAACTCGCTGTAAAAGGTTACGTGGATGCGAGTTTCCAAACTGATCGTGATGATTCTCGATCACAATCCGGTTATGTCTTCACATTAAATGGAGGTGCGGTCTCTTGGAAGAGTTCAAAACAGGATGTTGTTGCTCTATCCACTACAGAGTCAGAGTACATCGCCGCATCATTGGCAGCTCAGGAAGCTGCATGGATGAAGAAATTCATCGACGACTTAGGAGTAGTCCCTTCCATTCAGGACCCTCTTGAGATCTTTTGTGACAACGAGGGTGCGATTGCTCAAATCAAGGAACCTCGTGCTCATCAAAAGACCCGTCACATTGAGCGGAGATTCAACTACATAAGGGATGAAGTTGAAAAGGGAAAGATATGTATTCGCAAAGTTCACACAGATCTTAATATAGCGGATCCTCTCACGAAGCTCTTACATGGATCAAAACATGCAGGACATGTTTGTGCATTAGGGCTTCGATATTCTAGTGATTGGTCATGATCTGTTTTAAGTATTGTAACGGAACGAAATTGTTCAAACTCATTAATATAATTATGGTATTAATTTATTTTGAGTTATGTTTCTATTTTGCATATTTTATCCATGAATAAGTAATTATTCTAAATTCCGTAGTCGATCACATTTGTGGGAACAAGTTTGAGGTTTAGACTATTATGAACTTGGATTGGTATACATTCACAGGATGAATGTGGGGCAAGGTTGCAACCAAGGTTCATAGATATCTGTGGGATACAAATATTGGAAGACCCGCCCTCAAGATTTACTAAATGGAGCCTTTGTGGTTGATCACATGTAATCTTGAGTAAAGGCGAATATCATTGTATCCTCTGACCTGAGATACATATTGGTTTCAGATATTTACCAAGTATTGTGCCTTGATTCTTTCCTTCGCTATTCTGAAATATGGTAGTTCATAAGGAAGAACTCAGGTATAATGCAAGATACATATTTAGGACGTATGTAGTCAAGATGGAATTTGTCCCTCTTATTCGTTGAGAGTCGGATGTCTAAGGCCTGATAAAGTTAAATCTAGAAGAGAGTGATCACTCTGTGTCTCTTGGATTTAACATGACATCTAGGATGAAAGGAAATAATGAAAGATTCACCTATTCATGTTCGAGATGGGAACTCGAAAGGGATGATGTTGTTGAATGGCACAAAGTCATAACATGTTGGGGGTGATGGACGGTCGTTAGGTGGTATCCATCACTTGCATAAATTTCTTATGTTTCTCGTGCAAGTGGGAGATTGAAGGTATTTCGTATGCCCGAGAGACATATTAAATTAATGTGGCTAATGTGTTATGATCCAAGTCGGGTCATACCCAATAACAAGCTTACCGACACTTTATATGTGTTTAATCTTAACGATTGGGTCGTTAAATAAATACGCGACACTTGGATTTTAGAAAATCGGTTTTCTAAAATAATATCACTTGAGATAAATTATTTGGATAATTTATATATAATTGTTTATAAGTATTAAATGATTATATTTTGTTATATTTTATAAAAGGTTTATAAAATATGAAAGTAACATAACAAATACATGTTTTATATATATATATATAACATATAACATATTTATATATATAAAAAGACATTGTTATAAAATAAGAGGGAGTGCAGATTTTGGGACTCCAAGACTCCCATGCTTGCCTCATTTTGTTACTTTTAAGACTTCACAAGTCCTAATGTGCATGTGCAACTCAAGTACCAAGGTTTGAACAAGTCTCTCAAGTGCAACTAGATATTTGAAGTGAAAAAAAAAAACTGCACAGCCCCATTTTCTGAGCTTGCTGCTGCCGTGACCCCTTTTACACCAAAAGGGTGTTCTAATTTTTCTTTTAAAGCTCAAATCTAGTGTCAAATAAAATCCTAACTAAAGGCTAGGGTGTTGGTGTATAGTTTGGGGTATTTCTCCTTGAGGTTTCATGCTTTTGAAACTACATTCATCATCATTTCTTTGGGTTGCTGCTGTCCAGAAATCAGTGAGCAAAGAAAGCGGTTTGTAGCTTAGTTAACAAGGTTGTTAAGGTTCTAAAGTCTAGCTAACTTAAAGGGTGTTGTTGTGCATCAAAGGCTTGAAGTTCTACACATATATTCATCATCTTGCTAGCATTTTGGTCAGCCCTTAAATTTATTTTAAGGAGGTATAAACTCTTCCTTTCTTGTTAGTTTGTAAGCTTATGTTCACAACTTGATCCTATTGGGATTTAACTTTAAATTGGTTTAAAGATTAACAAGTTTAATTTGTAATTACACGCTTCCGTTTTGATTATAATCTTAAATGGTTTTAAGAATTTCAAACTTGTTAAATCTCAATAACTTCAACGAAGTAAGAGACCCGTGCGAAAGATTAAATTGTGAATTCAACAACGTGCGAGCACAAATGTTCAATGATTTCATCCACAAAAACCGGTTACTAGAAATTCCCCTAGGCGGCAGGAACTTTACACGGGTTAGCGAAGACGGGTTAAAATTCAGCAAATTAGATCGCTTCCTTGTGTGTGAGAAATTCTCAAATATTTGGTCTAATCTCTCCGCAATTGCCCTTGAGAGAAAACACTCAGACCACTGTCCGATCATGATAAAAGATGAGGAAAAAAACTTCGGTCCGAAGCCCCTTAAGGTTTTTGATGCTTGGTTAGATGAAGCAGAGGTTGATCAAATTATCAAGGACGCTTGGGATAAAACCGTAACCAATATCAGCAGAAAAGATTGTATGTATAGGAATAAACTGAAAAACGTCAAAGAAGCCTTAAGGTTATGGAGCACTTACAAGTTTAATAATCTTGATGGTGAGATCAAATTGTTAAAAACCAATGCGATCAATTTGGAAATACAAGCCGAATCTGGGGTATTAGATGCGAACGGGCATAAATTGTGGGTTGACTCACGAAAACAGTGGCTTGAAAAGGAGGCGATAAAGACGAAAATGCTTAAGCAAAAAGCTAGGGTTAGGTGGATACTTGATGGTGATGAAAATAGTAGATTTTTTCACGCGCTAATTCGCAGAAGAAACAGCAAATGCAATATCAGAGGGTTAACTATCAACGGGGTTTGGAACGAGAATCCTAAAGACATTAAACTTGCGGCCTTCAATCACTTCACTAACATTTTTAGGGAACCTGAGATAGATAGGCCTAGCCTTGAGGATCTTCACTACCCCTCAATTTCAAATGATGATGCAAATGCGTTAGAATCTCCCTTCGATGAAAATGAAATACACGATGCTATCTTTGATTGTGGTAGCACGAAAGCACCGGGTCCGGACGGGTTCAACATGCGATTTTTTAAGAAGTATTGGGATATCATCAAAGGCGGTCTCATTGATGCAATTAATTGGTTTTGGAATAATTGCGAATTTTCAAATGGATGCAACGCTTCGTTTGTCACTTTGATCCCAAAGAAAACCGATCCTCTAGGCCTTGGCGATTTTAGACCAATAAGCTTAATTGGTAGTTATTACAAAATAATTGCCAAAATTCTCTCGAATCGCCTTCGCAGGATATTACCAGCCCTAATCGGTCACGAGCAAAGTGCATTCTTAAAAAATCATTTCATCCTTGATGGTGCACTCATTGTCAACGAAAGTATCGACTTTTTAAAATCAAAAAAGCAAAAGGGGATATTGTTCAAAGTTTATTTTGAAAAAGCCTTCGATTGTTTAAATTGGAATTTTCTCTTGGAAGTTATGAAGAGTATGGGGTTCGGTGATAAATGGAGAAAATGGATCCATGCTTGTCTAAGTTCGGCATCAATTTCTATCCTTATTAACGGGTCACCAACGAACGAATTTTCCTTAGCCCGTGGGGTTAGACAAGGTGATCCGCTATCCCCCTTTTTGTTCATTATAGCGGCCGAAGGTTTGAATATCTTAACTAAAGCGGCCACGGAGAAGGGTGTTTTCAAGGGTGTCGAGATCGGTAACGATAAAATCCTAATTTCGCATCTCCAATATGCGGATGACACGTTGTTTTTGGGAGAATGGTCTCGTGAAAATGCACATAGTATACGGAATCTCCTTATTTGCTTTGAACTTGCTTCGGGACTTAAAGTCAACTTTCAAAAAAGTTGCCTTTATGGTGTAGGAGTCGATTATGATGAAGTTTGTCACGTGGCGAATCGTATCGGTTGTCAAGTAGGTAAATTCCCGTTCATTTACCTTGGGTTGCCTATTGGTTCCAAAATGAACAAGTTAAAAGATTGGAACCCTATTGTTGAGAAAATAAAAAGTAGACTCTCGGATTAGAAAATGCGAACGATGTCATTCGGTGGAAGAGTAGTGCTAATCAAATCGATCCTCAATAGTCTTTCGTTGTACTATTTCTCTATTTTTCGTGCCCCGCCTCGTGTGTTGAAAATACTTGAGAGTGTGAGACGTAACTTCTTTTGGGGCGGGACGGGTTCGGGTTCTAAAATGTGTTGGGTTAAGTGGGAGGATGTCATTGCTTCATACGAAAATGGGGGTTTAAATTTTGGGTCTCTTAAAAGCAAAAATTTGGCTCTTTTGGGGAAATGGTGGTGGAGGTTTAAAACCGAAACCAATTCTCTTTGGGTCAAAGTCATTAAAAGTATTCATGGTCCTTATGGTGGCTTGAGGTCGAGGCGTGATTCATTTCATTCCTCGTCCTCGGGTCTTTGGTATAATATTTTTTTAGCAGGTATTACAATTGAAGATTTAAATGTTCCATTCAAGAGTGCATTTGTGAAGATCATCGGGGACGGTTCGACAACATCATTTTGGCAGGAACAATGGGCTGGAAATTTTTCACTTAGTGAGAAATTTCCACGTCTATACAGGCTTGAAAACGTGAAAAATTGCTACATCCAAGATAGGATTGTGTTCAGCGAGTCAGGTACTTCCTTCACATGGGATTGGGTTCGTCAGCCTTCGGGAAGAACGGGCTCTGAATTACTGGAGTTATCTACCATCCTTGCAAACTTCTCTTTTAATCTTAATAATCGTGATTCTTGGTCTTGGACGTTGGATAACTCGGGTATATTCACGGTCAAAAGTCTGTCAGCGGCTATTGATGATGGGATGTTTACATCGTGTGGGTCACCATTTGGAACTCTCCGTAATCGGCTCGTGCCAAAAAAATTGGAAATTTTCGTTTGGAGAGCAATCAAAAAACGAATTCCGGTTAGATGCGAGCTTGATAAAAGAGGGATTGACCTACATAGTGTAAGATGTCCACTATGCGATGATGATATAGAAACGGTTGAACACTCACTTATATTTTGTAAATATGCTATGGATCTTTGGAGTCGAGTGTACAAATGGTGGGGACTAGGAAACTTCTCTAACTTTAGCGTTAATGAGGCTCTTCAAGGTAACAACGGTGCGGCTACGTCAAGATTGGGGAAAAAAATTTGGCAAGCGACGGAATGGGTTTGTGCTTATTATCTTTGGAAAAACCGCAACAATAAAGTTTTTCGTGCAAAAAGTTGGCCGGTTTCGGTATTATTGAACGAAATTCAAATCAAGCCTTTCGATTGGATTTCTCATCGAGTACGGGGATTGGATTTAGATTGGCTTACGTGGTTAAATAATCCAAACTCATACTTAGTTTCTTCAAAATCTAATTCATTGAGTACAATGTAATGTATATATATGTGTGTTCTGTTATGGGGTTTGTTCTCCTCACAAACCCTTTAGCTGATTCTGTATTCAGGTTCGGCTGCCCACTGCAAATAGTCCATTCGTGTAGCCCATACGGGTATTATTGTTAATATTAATGAATTTTTCTTACTTTTCAAAAAAAAAAAAAATATGGCACAATATATATGGTAATATATGTGAGTTGAAAATATAAAATGTACAATGTACATCGCTAGATAGCTCGAATATATTGGAGTACAATTTAATTCGTGAAGCATGATCAGCAAAGATTATTACGCGATGCAATTTCATGAAGCATAGATTGTGAAGTCCAATACGCACATTTACGGTTATACCCTGCTTTTATAACATGTATCGAGCAAAGTTCAATATAACTTAATTATTTGGTTGTATTAAAACGATGGAAATCACGATTAAAATTTCATTACGATTACACGTTTAACAGCAATTAAATCATCCGAATGTAATTGTGTCACGTTATTGTCTCTTGACGAAAGGCAGCACTCGTATCAGTTTTGGTTACCCACACTAATTTTGGTAACTGAATAATGTGGGGATTTCCTTTTAAAATCCCATATCAATTACGGAGTATTGCTAGAGAAAAATCACTATGTGATTTAGTTTCTATTAATGGGCCTATGTGTTTCCATTATTATAATCTTTTTTCCTTGACGCGTAATTTTGAACTGCAAGGCTTATTATGAGATACTATTTTGCGCAAGCTTATTTGTGAAGTTTAATTCGTTCAAAGCCGGTGTATCTTGCGCAATCCATTAATGTGAAACAGGCATATAGGTAAACTGTTTAAAGACCATGGTCGCGCACGCGCACGCGCACCCATGGCATATTTATTAAGTCCATAGCGGATACGCGTAAGACCATGGACAATTGTTTAAAGACCATGGTCGCGTACGCGCGCCCATGTCATATTTAGTATAATCTCATGGCTGCAACGCGTAAGACCATGGACACTTATTACAAACTCCGGACAGATTGTAATGCAATTGGGCACAGCGCCTTCAGGCTGATTGCAGCACCTTCGGGCAGGTCTCGACGCATTCATAAAGATATTATCGCCCCATGCATACCACACAACGTCACATATTCTTACCATCAACGTGTTTAAGAGGTCAGAATCTCTCGCTTTTCTTTAAAAGTTTTTTATACGTTTAAATCTATTGAAAAATAGTTGGTTGAAACACGATATCATGGGTACTATCTTGTTCCTTGATCTAAAATAAATATTATGCATTTATGTGATATATTAGCATATCGTTAGTATAATCTTTCCTCGATTTCTTTATGACCCGACTAACCGGATAAGTGAGACGAAAAATATGTTAAACAAAAATTGTATCATCTACATAACATATTTTTGGAATACTTCAAATTCGGATGTCAAGATTTATTTTGGATCTTATCCACCGAGATATTATGGCATCATAATACATGTGGTCCATATTTTTTATCTTTCTAATTAATATTGGGTTTCCTAATTTAACTAATTTGATGTCATTTAAGGTTTACGCAACTTTATTTACGGGTGTTAAGACTGTTGTTATTTCGAAGATAATTTTTGATAAATATACATTAGTCGCGTATAGCCAATGTATTCTTCACAATCCCTTCATGTAATATTAATTTTATTTCAACACAACTAAATATGGAGTATTTTAGTTATATTGAAATGGGGGCTGGCATAGTATATACTATAACTGGTAGAAAATGAACGTTTCCTTTATCTTTGGAAAGACGGTGGGGTACGGAAAATGTCTCCCTGAGATGCTAAGATCACACAATGCTACTCCACAATGCCGCTCTATAATGCCCCCTTGCGGTGATAATCACACAATATCTTTCGCACTATTTGTACAAAATAGTCCATGGCCGCAAGGCGTAAGCCCATGGACAATTATGTAAAGACCATGGTCGCGAAAGCGCGCCCATGGCATATTTATTCCACGGCTGCAATGCGTAAGACCATGGAAAATTATGTAAAGACCATGGTCGCGAAAGCGCGCCCATGGCATATTTATTCCACGGCTGCAATACGTAAGACCATGGAAAATTATGTAAAGACCATGGTCGCGAAAGCGCGCCCATGGCATATTTATTCCATGGCTGCAATGCGTAAGACCATGGAAAATTATGTAAAGACCATGGTCGCGAAAGCGCGCCCATGGCATATTTATTCCATGGCTGCAATGCGTAAGACCATGGAAAATTATGTAAAGACCATGGTCGCGAAAGCGCGCCCATGGCATATTTATTCCATGGCTGCAATGCGTAAGACCATGGAAAATTATGTAAAGACCATGGTCACGCAAGCGCGCCCATGGTTTATTTATTAGTCTGTGGCCGCAAGGCGTAAGCCCATGGACAATTATGTAAAGATCATGGTCGCGTAAGCGTGCCCTGAAATATTTATTAAGTCCATGGCTGCAACGCGTAAGACCATGGACAATTCTTATAATCTCGTGGCAGCATTGCGTAAGTCCATGAGGTCACTTTATTTGCTCAATGGTCGCATACGTACTTTTGCACTTCCCTTCTAAAAGTGGTTTAAGTTCCATTCTAGATTTCAACACCACTAAGTACTTTAGTACTATTGAAATGGGGGCTACCATGATATGAGCATAACTATTAGAAAGGATTATTTTCCTTTCAGTGATTAGTGGTCGCATGCCGAAAATCCTTTAAACAGGTAGGATAGACCCGCATACACATCACATATATTATTTTCGCGGTTAAGCCCGCAAAGAAAACAAACGTATCGAGGGAATTGATCCACCCTCTGCGAACTCAGTGTTTTTTATTTAGTGCGTCCAAAACTTTATAAACATTAAGTATGTTGATTGCACGCACCGCTGCACAGGGAACGCTCCGACTCCCAAGTGGCATAGTTTAGTTTGGCTACTAATACTATAAATAATGGTGACAGTAGTAAAACATTGGTTTGTTTCAAACGCTTGTACACCGCGCAGGACGGAGATCTGCAAAGTCATGACTATAAAATACAAGTATTGGTTTACTTGTCCAAATACCCGGGCACTGGTTTGACCGGAAGACTCTTGAATAAGCATTGGTTTGCTTATATACGGATAGTGACATTGGTTTGTCCATGCGTAAAATACTTATAAGAAATTTATAAAAGTCAAGAGTATAATATTTAGAGCATTGGCTTGCTCTCTATGCGGACAACATTGGATTGTTGCCGCAAGAATAAAAAGATTATGTTCGACATAGAGGGGTCGCACCCGTCATGCAACATAACATTTATTCTACGTTATTGTGCAAATGGTGAAGACTGGATTTCAACAAAATCAAGGAATGCACCAGCATAAAACACTAAATGCAGAATAACGACGTGCGCATAAAAATACTATAAGAAATAAAGGCATTAGTATGCCTGCGTAAATATACGAAAATTGCAGCATTGAATTGCCCGCACAATTAAATACCCCTCACCTTTTGGTTGGGATGCCTCAAAATGACTGAGTACGGAGCTTGCAAGTCAGAGATGCCTTAAATGCAACAACGATCTCCGAATTATCTTGTTGCATCAAGAAGGCTCCTATGCGGATAGCTGGAGAAGCCTCGAAGTGGCCTTGAGATTCGGAACTCAAAGTCACTAGCGGGATGTCTTGAACGCAAACGGAAATTCCGAACAATGTTTGCTTCAGGAAAGCCTTACTTTACGATAAAACGTTTCATGAGTAGACCATGACTTTGTGCTATGGACTACTCTTTACTAAGTCCATGGTCGCGTAAGCGCGCCCATGGCATATCTTTACTAAGTCCATGGTCGCTTAAGCGCGCCCATGGCATATCTTTACTAAGTCCATGGTCGCGTAAGCGCGCCCATGGCATATCTTTACTAAGTCCATGGTCGCGTAAGCGCGCCCATGGCATATCTTCACTAAGACCATGGTTGCGCAGGCGCTCATGGCATATTTTCATAAGTCCTTGGTCGCGAAATGCCCTTGGCCGCTATAAATAAGACCATGGACGCATGGCAGTACTTTGTAAATCCATGATTGTGAAATGCTCATGGCCATTATTATATTTCAAGACAACTAAAGAACTTTAGTTATCTTGAACTGGGGGAGTAACGATATACTAATATACTATCAGTATACTTTATCGGCATTATTATATGGGTTTATGTTTCGTAATTGTCCCGCATAGACATAATTGTATAAATCACACCTAAAGTATAACATTTAGGTGTTCGACGTTGGAGCTATCATGATCACGGCGTCATAGATGCTCATTACGCATCATTACTTGGCGCACAAGATGCGCATCAAATGCTTATTGCAACTTTATTAAACGTGACAATTCTTTCAAGCATCATGCGGTGGCATATATAATAACTTCGATATGATACATTTGTTATATATCATACCGAACTTGGGGGACATAATGATACGCATAGCGCATCGGGCTAATATTTGATATTTAAGCCTGGCCCGTTAGCGGCCCGTTAGCCTTTTCCCTTAAAACCCTAATATTGCCTCTATAAATAAAGGGTAGCCCTCTACCCTAAAAACACACACACATCCTAGAAGCTAAAACGCTTCTCTTCCTCTAGGGTTTTACCTACACCATCGTGTAGGGTTTTTCCCTAAGCCGCCAGTCGACACGCCTTGATGGCGGCCAAACAGCCATAACCACCCTCCCGAAATCATCATCTCGGCTAGGGTTATCACGGTAACCGGACCGGAGGTTAAAGCCGCTGTATATAACAAACCCTCATCTATTGCACTCAAGCGTGTTCTCGACCTTCGGTGGAAATATGCTTGATCACTGACCAAGCATCTTTTCAGTTTGTATAGAGGTCGTAGCAGCTGTCCGAAGTCAGCCCTTTGTTTCGATCTCTATTCTTGTTGAAAACTTACTTTATCTTTTACGAATGATGATGACGATGATGATACTTAAGACTTAACTTATTTACTTTAAAACTTTTGGGGACAATCTACTGACTTAGTAACCTTTGACTTAGGTTGAGGACCTTTCGGACCGACTTACTACTTGCATACTTTTCATATCGATTTTTACCGCATTTTCGCTGTGAGTTATAGCTCCCTTTCTACTTTACTATTTTTGGGACTGAGAATACATGCGCTTTTTATGTTTTACATACTAGACACGAGTACTTAAACTTTATATATGTGTGGGTGACATAACGGTACAAAGATTCCCCTTAGCTCGATAACGTTTAACTATTGGTTTATGAACCGGTAGACACGAATCTTAGATATGGATCCATAGGGTTTGACATCCCCACTCGGGCTAGTCGCGCTAGCATTCAACGGGTGTTTAATACTTCGTAAACTTATGCACTCGCCAAGCGTACTTTTAGGGGGTGATATATTACTTGTTAAGTTAGTTACCGGGTGCCCACGGAAAAGCATATACTTTATCATACTGATTTGAAATACTGATTGAAATGCTGGTTGAAGCACTGAAATCTCGTGGTCTACATTACTTTGTTGTGCACATTAAAACTATAGCTCACCAACATTCGTGTTGACTTTTTAAGCATGTATTTCTCCGGTGCTTAGACATTGTTGCTTCCGCTGTTAGACTTGCTGTTATAGTCTTGGTGTTATAGACTTGCTGTTATAGACTCGCTGTATTAGACTTCCGCTGCATTGTTTAGAGATGTCTCAATCATGGAACTTTTACTTTGCATTCACAACTTATGTTACATTTGAACAATGGCTTTGTAATGACCTTTATGTCACGTATTTATGTTAATGCTTCCTATTCGTAGAAGCACGTTATCTTTTGTAAACATATGACATTGGTAAAGACGTTGGCTTTTGTAAAACATATGACGTTGGTAAAGACGTTGGCTTTTGTAAAACATTTGGCGTTGGTAAAAATGTTATCTTTTCATGAATGCAAAACTTGTTTTTAAACAGCATATAGTGTTGTAACCGTGTAATGATCATGTTGTTGATGATCCGTACATGTTGATTTTGTACGGGGCGTCACAATTCTGACTACGGAGGCTGCAAAAGAGATTTCAAATCGACCTCGGGTGGTTGTCAGTTTCTAGGTAGCAGGTTGGTAAGTTGGCAGTGTAAGAAACAAACCGTTGTCGCACAATTAACGTGTGAAGCTGAATATATTACTGCTGCGAGTTGTACATCTCAAGTTGTCTGGATTCAACAACAGCTGCGGGATTACGGTTTGCAAATTTCTAACACCCCTATATATGTTGATAATACTGTTGCTATTGTTGTAACTAAAAACCCAGTTAATCATTCAAATATTAAACACATAGGGATCAAGTACCATTTTATATGGGACTGCTATGAAAAGAAACTAATAGTGTGTCCTACAAATCGGTACAACAACCCAATGTACTGATTTGTTCACTAAAGCTTTTGACCGACCACATTTCCTATTCCTGTTAAATGTGTTAGGAGTGAAAGATAGGGCGGAGGTTGTGTCCAATGAGGAGTTATTGAAGTAACTATCCAATCTGTATCATTTGTATATTTGCATCTGCATGTTGCATCTTTCTTGCATGTTACATAGCTTATTTTCTGCTTTGCATGATCATTTTATTTTCCTATTATGCATTTTAAACTGAAAAACCAAAAAGATTGTGTTTATTTGCTTTCTGTTTAGTAGAATAGTTGAGAAAACACCAGAAAATACAAAAACATTGAAAAATGAAAAAACTTAAAAATCTGAAAAATAGAAAATGAGAAGTTGTTATGTGAAAAAGGGAAATGATTGTATTACTGAACTTGCATGTTAATCATTTTGCGTATAAAGTAACTAATCCATGATTAGTTGATGAATGTTGATAAATCTTAATGATTGAATTTTGGAATGAGATGATTACACAAACATAAAGTAAATAATCTTGATAAGAAAATCATGGAAAGATTTACAGCGGTTGACGGTAGTCACCTAACTATCACTGAGAATGTACTGAGAAACGATCGTTCAGGAACTCAACAGACGATTGAGGTCTCCCCTACTACGATTTATACTCTAGTGAAGTATTGCCAAGTGATGTTGTAGCGTGAGGGTACGAAATAGTATTATTTTTAATACAAAATACTACAAAATATGACACAAGTTTTATTAATTTACGGATGGGATATACCTAAACCTTGCTACAACACTTATAGGCAGTGTACCTAATCGTACAGTAGTGTAGTTTTTAGTAAGTCCGGTTCGTTCCACAGGGAAATCTTTAAACAAAGCTCAACGCTATATTAGTTTACTTTCATAAAAATACAAATATATATATAAGTGATATTATTATTATAAAGGGGGGTTTTTACCGTTTAATGACCGGTTTGTCGATTTTAAAACTTTAGTCGCAGTTAAAACCTAATGTAAAATATAAAATAAATACAAGACTTTAAATTAAAGCGTAAAGTAAATAACGATAATGAAATTGCGAATAATAAAAATGCGATAAAATTAAATTGCGATAATTAAAAGTACGATAATTAAAAGTGCGATTAAATAAAATAACAATAAATAAAAGTGCGATAATTAGAAGTGCAATTAAATATAAAATAAAGGAAATTAAATATGAAATAAAAGAATTATGCTTATTTAAACTTCCGTAATCATGATGTTTGACGTGTTGATTTTAGTTTTATGCCCATGGGTTAATTGTCCTTTGTCCTGAATTATTCAATATGTCCGTCTGGTTTTTGTCCATAACAGTCCATCAGTCATAAATATAAATTGCAAGTGTCCTTGACAAATTATTATTATACCCGAAGTTAAATATTCCAACTAATTGGGGATTCGAATTGTAACAAGGTTTTAATACTTTGTTTAATGAATACACCAGGTTATCGACTGCGTGTAAACCAAGGTTTTACTACTTTGTTAACAATTACACCAATTACCCTTGAATGTAATTTCACCCCTGTTTTAATTATTCTAGTGGCTATTAATCCATTCCCGTGTCCGGTTAAATGAACGATTATTCGTACATATAAATACCCCGCCCATCGTGTCCGATCGAGTGTATATGGTAAATTATAGGGACGCCCAATTGTAAATCTTTATATTAACATTAACAAACTTTCATTTAGTTAAACAAATATAAAGCCCATTAATAGCCCATAGTCTAGTTTCCACAAGTGTCGTTCTTTTATCCAAACCCCAATTATGGTACAAGCCCAATTACCCAATTTTAGTAATTAGCCCAACATCATGATTACTTCGTTTTAAATAAGCATAATATTAACTTAGCTACGAGACATTAATGTAAAAAGGTTGAACATAACTTACAATGATTAAAAATAGCGTAGCGTTACACGGACAGAATTTCGACTTACACCCTTACAACATTCGCTAACATACCCTTATTATTAGAATTATAATTAAAATTAAAATATAAATTATAAATATAATTATATTTACGTATGAAGAGGAAGAGAAAAAGGATGATTAAAACTCGGCAGAAAACTGGCTTTTTATAGGACCTGACCAGCAATCTCACACCATGCGACTCGCATGGATTTGTGCTTCTGGCCATGCGAGTCGCATGGCCACCCTGGATCCAGCCAACTACTTTGTTTTCTTCTTGCCGACGTAATATAATAATAATAATATATATAATATATAATTATATATAATTATATATATATTATATTATATTCTTGTGCATAGTAGACTAGATATTTTTGGTCCGTTGCGTCGGGCGTTTCTTCTTGGCTCAGGTCCCGGTTCCGGATTTTCGGACGTCCTCGCGTATTATTTTAAATCGCGTACTTTGCGTCTTGTAACTTGTACTCTTGTCATTTTGAGACGTTCCTCATCAATATTTTGAACCTTTTTAATTGTATCTTGTACTTTTTAGCTCTTTGGACCTTTTTGTCTTCAATTTGTCGAATCTGCTTTTTATCTTCTCTTTTTAAATTTAAACGAATATCGCTTGTAAATCGAACAATACCAACTAAAATCTTGTCTTTCTTGAGGAATAATGCTATGAAATATATGTTCGTTTTTAGCATTATCAAATATTCCCACACTTGAGCGTTGCTTGTCCTCAAGCAATATTGTCTTGAAATACTAGAATCACTTCTTTATTCTTCACACTTTGTACATCAGTGATTTCTATACGGCGGTATAAACAATGGAAGTAACGATATGGTTTACAGTCCCACATGACTATAAAAATTTAGATCCATTAAGGAAATTGGATCTTTATGAAAACATTTGATCTTTTGAAATCTAGTTTTTACCCTAGATAAGTTTTCCGGAATAACCCTTTACCGGAGTTTGCAAAATATTTTTGTGGGTTTGGTGGGTTTCAGATTTGAAAATTTTAGCTCAAAACTTGCGGTTTTGTGTCACCCACTTGCTAACCTTGTATTTGGAAAGCAACACGTCCAGTTTACTTGTTCCGTATATTACCTTTCGGCAAACTACCGTCCGGTTGTAAAGGAAAGTGTTGAACAAGCAACTGTTAAGGCAATGTCCCGTGACATGCTTTTGATTATGGTCTATAACGTGTCGGACGCAATTACTATCCTTGGTAGGAGCAATAGTAAAGCTCACCCTTATAATTTTTCGGTCTGGCACAAGGTCCTGTCTTTGACCATGCTATGCAACCACCGTTCTTACGGTTGACACCCGATTTAGTTCAGGTGACCTAGTGAATTCCAGGTGAATTCCTAGGATTTTACGTTCAATGGTAATGAACGCATTGAAAATTGGGTTTTCAGAAAACAAATCGGTTTGTATTTTTGATCAAAATATTTTCTCGTTCAAGCTCGAGTTTAGATATCATCGAATTCCATGAGTTTGTAATTCTCAATCTTTAAGGTCAATCTCTAGGATTGAGTAATATCAGTCTTAAAAGCTGATTTTTAATCTTTAAGGAGATTATCCTTTCTGGGGATCTGATTCATTAGTCTTATCCAGCTAATTTGCATGGTGCCTCCCCATTGTACGAGATAAATCCTTCTCATGGTTAGGATAAATCTGACCACTTGGCGACCCTGTTTAATGCTGAGGTCCGTGGATTTCCTGCTGATTTTAGTGATGACTTTTCTAGATTTTTCGTCAACCTACAGCTGGTCTGGATGACAACTTCATGACCTAAATCAAGAAGCGCGTGTCTTTTTCGGAAGACTTTACTTCCTTTTAATGATGGAATTGATTCATCGTGTAGATCCATCTTTTCTTTCATCGGGTAAAACAGTTTAGTTTAGTCCAAAGCAAAAGTATTTTCAGTTATTTGTTACAGATATATGTGACATATGTTTAAAATAACTTGATAAATTTTCCCACACTTTGGCTTTTTATTTTTCTTTTTATCGTCCTCTATTCCATTTTAAATGAATTTTGACATTTTAGTTTGTTTCTCAATTTATGTCCTTTTTGAGGTAACAATAATTTCGGTGTTAAAACCTAGTTTTATCGTTCATAAATATGTATAAACATGATTTTTAGTTCATTTAATTGAAAATTTTGAAAAATTTTACTAGAATTGGGTAGTCAGTATATAAGACTAGGGCTGTTCTTTTTTATCAGAGAGCACTAGATTCTAATACAACTACTGCTTTACTAGTATTTTTAATGGTAACCAAGTGTTTAATATAAAAATTTTAAAATCCGAAAGAATTTAACCCCTTCCCACACTTAAGATCTTGCAATGCCCTCATTTGCAAGAAATCAGTAACAATTTAAATTATTGAGGGTGATTAGTGTGAAAATGATTAAATTTTTACCAAAGTTTCCAAATATATTGGCGTTTGTTTGCTGAATGATAAATGGTGCACGTCATTTGTTCATTCCGTCTTGTTGTTATTTCACATATATTTTGCATCATTGTCCTCAAAATTACTTGCTTTTGCTGAACTTAATGCCAGTCTTTGAAAACGCTTTGTTTTACCCTGTTTTGTGCATAAAATAGAATACATACAATACAAATATAATCATACATGTAATTTGAAATGGAACTTTGGCATCCCACTTTCAAACTATAAGAAAAATATTAGTACACAATAATAATAGAAATATCAAACATTACATAAACGTAATAAAATATTAAGTGTTTAAAATAAAAATAAAAATTACCAACTTATCTCTACTGATCAGGAGGTGGGTTAGGAGGAAAATTAGGATATGGATCCCAATTCATGTTCGCGTCCGGGTTCCATGGCTGATTATAGGTGAACTGGTATGCTGCGTCATAATCATATGAATCATAGGGTGGTCTCATTTCTGGCTGATGTGCGGGATAGTATGCGGGTCGGGTCGGATAATACATCTCGCCAGGCTGCAACTGGCTTATAATTTGGCGCTGATGATAATCCCATCGGCCATGCTCTCGTTGCCGGGAATGCTCGTAGTCATTCCGGCGTTGCCATGCCTCGTACTGCATATGCCTATCATAGTTCGTCATGTATTCATCCTCCATACGAACGCCTAAATCAAGAGCAGTCTCCCGAACAACTCCTATAATGTTGTTCGCCTCCTCCATCTCATCATCCGAACCTCTTTCTACCTGTCGCTGAGGTCCCTCGTATCGATATACCCGACCACGTCTCATCAATAATACCCTTGCACCGTGATAAAGGTTTGAACTTATAGTTTCACCTCCGTCCTCTATTTCGTTCATTGGACCCCCTTGGTGCTTATCTACACCTAAATACTCTCCAATGAGAGTAATGAAAATACCACCACCTATAATACTCCCCGATTTCATCCCCGAAACTACATTAGCGAGATAATAACCAACACAATAGGGAATGTTAACGAAACTCCTCGGGTCTCTAATACACTTGAGGTAGAACAAATCGTTTACGGTCAATTTCTCCTTATTTCTTCCCCTTTGTGTAATTGTGTTTGCTAAGAATCTATGAATCACCCGGAGTTCAGCTCTGTCTATATCTAAGTATGTATGATTTCCACTGGCGTGAAATTCATTAAAGTGGGACATACGCCTCCAGATGGCGTTAATATCAAATTCCCTATCTACCCTTTCTCCTTGGGCAATCAGGCTATTACAGTCGGGGCTCAAAAGTTCAGCAGGGGTGTAAATCTGTAAGGCCCTAGCTAAATCTATCATGGACATTCTGTACATTCGTCCACCTAACAGAAATCTAATAAAGCTTCTATCATCTATCCTCCTAACATCACTGTTTAACTTAATAGTACTAAGTAATTCTATACACCATTCCCTATATATGGTTCTACGAATGGAAAATAGACGCATCCAATCGTTAAACTGAGAATTACCATACCTTTGCACCAATAATTCCCGAATCGGTTCGGCAAGGTTAACTGTTTCCAAAGGTACCCAGTCAATTGCCCTTGGCATTTCAACAACCTTAAAGTAGAGAATGTGCATGTTCTTTTGATAATCTGGATACTCTATCCAACATCGATCAAATCTCAGATTTGGGTGTAACTGATCTTCATTAATGTCTAAACTCAGAATCCTTTGATGTGGAGCGAATTGACGAAACTGATTCATGAATAATTGATCTTGATCGTGATATGGAATATGTTGCTCCTCCTGTTCTTCTTCTTCTTGTTGCATATGTTGTTCTTGTTCATGAAACATTTCCGGTTCGGGCTCTGGTTGCCTGGATGATGATGCTCCTGAACCTCCAGTATCGGCTTTCTGCAAAACACATTAAACACAAAATTTGTGCATCCAAATATGCATTAGTGTTAGCAAAATAATAACTTGAAACAATTATGATGACATGTTCAATTCATAACATATTTTATACATATTTTCCTAAAAATAACAATTATATACTTTTACATACGAAAATGTGTACAATGTTTTATCACATTTAAACTCTTAAACATGTCAACAATAATTATTATAACAATTAAACACTTGTTACATGGCATTCAAATCAAACTAGTGCTCATTTTCATATTTTTGTCAAGTCTACACTTTGTCAAATAAGCATATACGAAAAATGTACATCAAGTTCATAAGCATTTATCTCAAATAACATGCCAAAATAATCACTACTAGTAATGAAACAAGTTTCAAATGGCCTTTATATCAAATTATCCAAGTTCATGAATTTTTAGACTTAAAAAGTCCACTTTAATTCTCAAAAACATGTTTAGGCTCAAAGTTTGGATCAATTAACTACCTAAACATGTTACACTACTTAATTTAGCAACAATTCATGACAAAAATCGGCCATAACCTGTTTATATTAAAAAGCCCCAAATTGCTCAAGAACACAAACCCTAGATTCTTAAAAATTTGAAGTTTTTAGCTTCAATTCATGTTAAATAGCTTCTATCTAGGATATACATGCATAATATAACAACAATTTAGCTCTAATTACACCTAAATTTAACAAAATCAAAATATAAATTTTCTAGCTCAAGAACACAAAAATTCGAATTTAAAGAGATTAGGGGTGAAATCTTTACCTTTCTCCTGAAGGGGTTGAGACTACTGAATCTAGGCATGTTTGTTGTGAAGTTTTGCAAGAAATTTGGTGAAAAATGGCGGATTTTTGAGAGGATTTGGGAGAGTTTTCGTGTATATGTGTGTGTATTTGTGAAAGAAGCAGAACTCGGCTGAGCTTTTGATCCTGTCCAGTTTTTATCTGTCATGCGAGTCACATGACTTTGTAGCCTACCCCCATGCGACTCGCATGGGGGTATTTTCCAGGTATTTTTTAATTTTTTTTTTTTTTTTTTTTTTTTTTATTATAAAACCTTATACTTTTAAAACATAGAATTAAATAAAATTTTAAAAATTTTGTTTCTTTTTAAGACGAGGTCGTTTCGGGACGATGCCCTAGTCCGTCCCTCGACAAAATTTTAAAATTTGTCTTTTTGTAGCGATTGTTTTAAAAGCTAAGATTTTTGGGTTTTTTAATGTTTTTGGCATACTTTAAATCAATAAGATTAAAAATAATGATAATAAAAGTTCTCGTCCCTCCCTCGGGTAAAGCAATTTCGGTTCAAAGACCTAGTCTTCAACTTACGACGAATTTTTAAAAATCATATTTTTAACTTAATGAGATAAAGTAAATTTTTGTTTTTAAATTCACACAACTTAAATATAAAATTCAAAATTAATAATAAAAAAAATCACACCAAACTTAAAATTTGAAATGCATAAAATTAAAAATTCATATTTTAAAAATTAAAAATTCACACCAAACTTAATTTAAAAATTCATATTATAAATTCACACCAAACTTATATTAATTTTTTAAATATTTACAATTTTAAAAATATTGTTTTTACAAAGTTTACAATATTAATTTTAAATATTAATTTTAAATATGGTAAAAATAAAATTAAAAATCTTTTTGTCTTTTTATCCCACTTTAATCAATCAAATATTATCAAAAATATGCGCCCCTCTTTTCGGTAAAGTAATTTCGGTTCCAAGACCTAATTTAACTCATGACGAATTTTTGAAATATTTTGGGTTGATTGATTAAAGATATTTATACCTTAAGAATAAACGTTAAATTTCGCAGTGATGTAATAAATTTTTGAATGATATCAATAATTTCGGTCGCCAAACCTAATTTTATTTAATACCAATTTAATACTTTTTAGCGAACAAATTAGCGTTTATTATCAAAAGGTTAAAAATAAAAATAAAAATAAAAACTGTACAGACATACCTGTGAAATAGATTTCTTAGTTATATGATCTATTATATTCATAAGATAGTCGGTTTAATTGATTTTCCATGGCTCCATAGGCGTAACCTCGAGCATTCATTGTCTTTTCTTCTAAACATATGAACGGTCCGTCTCTGCATAAAGTAACAAATTCGGTATTTGAATAGGTTTGATTATTTGAACATTTACCTCCATGTGACCATTTTCCGCATTTGTGACATCGTTCTAGGTGTCGTGCTCTTCTTTTCGTTGCGGATTTTGATTTTCCTTTACCAAATTGTAACTTATTATCTTCGCATCTGGATCCTTTTCTAACTCCGTCCATTCTTTCTCTGATTACTGATACTATTTCACTCGGTAGTATGTCATTATTACGTTTAGTGATCAAAGCGTGTAGCATTAGACCATGGTTTAATTCACAGGCAGTCTTCATTTCGTAAAAACCTAAAAAAAATAAAAATTCAGAATGGGGGGAGAAGACTAGTTCTTTAGGGTCTGCTAGGGAAAGACCATACGTGTTCCATTTTCGAGAACTACACGAAAACAGACAATCTAACTCTAACAGAAATATATATTATCCTTTAAAGACTTGATTCTCCCCACACTTAGTTAGCTGTGGTGTCGAAATTGTGATTAACTTCGTTGTCGACTTCCATCGGACCCTGTATGTAATGTTTAACTCTGTGACCATTAACTTTAAATTCAATCCCATTTGAATTTATTAATTCTATCGTTCCGTATGGGAAAACTCTTTTGACTATGAATGGTCCAGACCATCTTGATTTCAATTTTCCAGGAAATAGCTTGAATCGTGAATTGAAAAGAAGAACTCTGTCTCCTTCTTTAAATTCTTTTGAACTTCTGATTCTTTTATCATGCCATTTCTTCGTTCTTTCTTTATAGATTAACGAATTTTCGTATGCTTCATGTCTTAATTCTTCTAATTCGTTTAGTTGACTTAATCGTAGACGTCCGGCTTCATGTAAATCAAGATTACATGTCTTCAAAGCCCAAAATGCTTTGTGTTCAATTTCTACTGGAAGATGACATGCTTTTCCATAAACAAGTCTAAAAGGTGTGGTTCCAATTGGAGTTTTGTAGGCTGTTCTAAAAGCCCAGAGTGCATCCTCCAATTTAATGGACCATTCCTTTGGATTTGATCCTACGGTTTTCTCTAGAATACGTTTTAAAGCTCGGTTGGTATTTTCAACTTGTCCACTTGTTTGTGGATGATATGCGGTGGAGATTTTATGAGTTACTCCATATCTTTTAAGAACTTTCTCAAGTTGATTATTACAGAAATGAGTACCCCGATCACTTATTAAAGCTTTCGGTGTTCCAAACCTTGCAAAAAGACGTTTTAAAAAGTTGACTACAACTCGTGCATCGTTAGTTGGGAGAGCTTGTGCTTCCGCCCATTTAGATACATAGTCAATGGCTACGAGTATATATAGATTATTATGAGATTTTGGAAATGGACCCATAAAGTCAATACCCCAAATGTCAAATACTTCACATACTTGGATGACATTTTGTGGCATTTCATCACGTTGACTTATTTTTCCGGCCCTTTGACATGCATCACAGGATTTGCAAAGAAGGTGTGCGTCTTTGTAAATTGTAGGCCAATAGAATCCAGCTTCATAAACTTTTCTTGCTGTTAGTTGAGGCCCATAATGCCCTCCTGTTGGTCCTGTGTGACAATGGTTTAAAATTTTACTAGCTTCATCTCCAAATACACATCGGCGTATTATTCCATCGGGACAACTTTTAAACAGATGTGGATCTTCCCAGAAATAGTGTTTTATATCACTGAAGAATTTCTTTCGTCTTTGGTACGATAATCCTTTTTCAAGGAATCCACAAACTAAGTAGTTTGCATAGTCTGCAAACCATGGGATTTCTTTATAATCTATTTTCAATAGATATTCATCAGGAAAGTTGTCTTGTATGGCCGATTCATTCAGAACTTCTAATTCGGGATTTTCAAGACGAGAAAGATGATCAGCGGCGAGATTTTCTGCTCCTCTTTTATCTCGGATTTCAATATCAAACTCTTGTAAGAGTAAGATCCAACGGATTAATCTTGGTTTAGCATCTTGTTTTGAAAATAGGTATCTAAGAGCAGAATGATCGGTATAGACCACCGTTTTTGCTAGAACGAGATATGATCGAAATTTGTCAAAAGCAAAGACAATAGCAAGGAGTTCTTTTTCAGTAGTTGTATAGTTCGTTTGTGCTCCTTGTAACGTCTTACTAGCATAATATATAGGTTGAAATCATTTTTCAATCCTTTGTCCTAAAACGGCTCCCATTGCAAAATCACTTGCATCGCACATTAGTTCAAATGGTAGATTCCAATTTGGTGTTATCATGATCGGTGCATTAGTGAGTTTTTCTTTAAGAATATTAAAAGATTTGATACATTCATCTGAAAAGATGAATGGCGCATCCTTTTCTAGGAGTTTATTCATAGGAGTGGCAATTTTAGAAAAATCTTTTATGAAACGTCGGTAAAAACCGGCATGCCCTAGAAAACTCCTAACTCCTCTAACATTGGTGGGATGTGGAAGTTTAGCAATTACATCTACTTTAGCTCTATCCACTTCAATTCCTTCTTTTGAAATTTTATGTCCAAGAACGATGCCTTCTTTAACCATGAAATGGCATTTCTCCCAATTAAGTACTAGATTTGATTTTTCGCATCTAATTAGCATTCGTTCTAGATTAACTAGACATGATTTAAATGTATCACCGAAGACTGAAAAGTCATCCATGAATACTTCCATGCATTCTTCTATCATGTCGTGAAAAATCGCCATCATACACCTTTGAAAGGTTGCAGGGGCGTTACAAAGTCCAAATGGCATGCGTTTGTAAGCAAAAGTACCATAAGGGCACGTGAATGTGGTTTTCTCTTGATCTTCGGGTGCTATTGGAATTTGAAAATATCCGGAAAATCCATCTAGAAAACAATAGTAACTATTTCCGGCTAATCTTTCCAACATTTGATCTATGAAAGGTAAGGGAAAGTGATCTTTTCTGGTGGCGTCATTTAATTTTCTATAATCAATACATACACGCCATCCTGTTACAGTCCTAGTAGGAATAAGCTCATTTTTCTCATTTGTAATGACAGTCATGCCACCCTTCTTAGGTACGCATTGAACTGGGCTTACCCATGGACTATCAGAAATTGGATATATCAAACCTGCATCTAGCAGTTTAATAATCTCTTTCTTAACTACATCTTGCATATTAGGATTTAGTCTTCGTTGGCGTTGCACATACGTTTTATGACCTTCTTCCATAAGGATTTTATGTGTGCAATACGAAGGACTTATTCCTTTAATATCATGAATCTTCCATGCAATGGCTGGTTTATGAGCTTTCAACACAGAAATGAGTTGTGATTTCTCATTTTCAGTAAGAGAAGACGATATTATTACAGGTAATTCAGATTCACCATGTAAATAAGCGTATTCCAAATGGTTTGGAAGTGGCTTTAATTCTAATTTCGGAGGTTCTTCTATCGATGATTTATATCGATATCTGTCTTCTTCTTTTAGCATTTGAATTTCTTCTGTTGTTGGTTCATATCCATTAGCTATAAGTGTAGCTAACATTTCAGCTTCATCAATTGGTTCATTACCTTCTCCTAAAGAACATTCTCCTGTTCCTTGTAATTCTGGAAATTCTTCTAATAATTCTGCATGTGCATCTATAGTTTGAATATAATAACATGTATCATCTGCAGATTGTGGTTGTTGCATTGCTCTATCAACTGAAAAGGTAACACTCTCATCCTCTATACTTAGGGTCAGTTTCTTACCGAACACGTCTATCATTGCTTTAGCCGTGTTTAAGAATGGTCTTCCTAATATGAGAGGAACTTGAGAATCTTCTTCCATGTCCAAAACAACAAAATCTACTGGAAATACTAAAGTACCAACTTTAACTAGCATGTTCTCCATTATCCCTCTAGGATATTTTATTGATCTATCGGCTAGTTGTATGCTTATTCTGGTTGGTTTCAATTCTCCAAGGTCTAGTTTAGCGTATAGTGAATACGGCATTAGATTTATACTAGCACCTAAGTCTGCCAATGCTTCTATTGAACTAAGACTACCCAGAAAACATGGAATTGTGAAACTTCCTGGATCAGATAGTTTTTCTGGTATCTTATTCAACAGCACTGCTGAACAATTGGCATTCATAGTAACAGCCGAGAGTTCTTCCATTTTCTTTCTATTCGTGATTAGATCTTTCAAGAATTTAGCATATCTTGGCATTCCTGAAATCACATCAATGAAAGGAAGATTTACATTTATCTGTTTAAACATATCCAAGAATTTGGATTGCTCGGCTTCAAGTTTTTCTTTCTTCATTTTACTCGGGTAAGGAAGTGGTGGTTGGTATGGTTTAACATAAGGTTTATCCTTAACTGTGTTATCTTCATTAACCTTTTCAACTACCGGTTCTTTTTCCTTATCTTGATCGGGTTGTGGTTCTTGTGGAGTAGGAATAGTTTCATCAGAAGTTACAGGTATTTCAGGTGGTTTAAGTGTTGTACCACTTCTTGTGGTAATAGCTTTAGCTGTTTCATTCCGGGGGTTAGCATTTGTATCACTAGGTAAACTTCCTGGTTTTCTTTCACCTATTAACCTTGCTAGGTTACTCACTTCTTGTTCCAGATTTTGAATAGAAGCTTGTTGATTTCTAAATGCTTGAGCATTTTGTTCATTGGTTTGTTTTTGAGATGTGAAAAACTGCGTTTGAGTTTCAACTAGCTTCGTCATCATTTCTTCTAAATTCGGCTTTTTATCATCGGTTTGTTGTGGTGGTTTGTTTTGAAAATTTGGTCTTTGCTGATTGTAAGTATTATTGGATACTTGTTGATTGCTAGGACCTTGTTGGTTGTTGTATGGAATATTTCGGTTATAATTCTGGTTTTGATTGTAAATCGGTCTTGGCGGTTGATAATTATTCTGATAATTATTTCCAGGCCTTTGGTTTATGTATGAAATATTCTCTCTTTGTTCCATTGTTAATTCAATACTGAGACAATCTTTTGTCAAATGTGGTCCTCCACACTGCTCACAACTAATTCGTATTGAGTGAATATCCTTAGTCATCTTTTCCATTCGTCTCTCGAAAGCATCTATCTTTGCTGAAATGGAATCTAAGTCATGGCTAGAATCGGCTCTAGCTGCTTTAGATGATCTAATGATATCTTTTTCTTGGTGCCACTCATGTGAGTGGGAAGCAGTGTTATCAATAATTTTGTAAGCATCAGTTTCGGTTTTCTTCATAATAGAACCACCAGCTGCTATATCTATGTCTTTCCTTGTAGTGATGTCGCATCCTCGGTAGAATATTTGTACTATTTGACAGGTGTCTAAACCATGTTGCGGACATCCTCTTAACAACTTTCCATATCTTGTCCACGCCTCATATAGAGTTTCATTTGGCTTCTGTGTGAACGTAACAATTTCTGCTTGAAGTCTTACGGCTTTAGATGCAGGAAAGAATTGTTTAAGAAATTTATCAATTAAAACGTCCCATGTATCGATCGCCCCTTCAGGTAACGATTCCAACTAATCTTTGGCTTCTCCCTTCAAAGTCCAGGGAAATAACATGAGATATATCTGTTCATCCTCCACTTCTCGGATTTTAAATAGTGTGCAGATCCTATTAAAGGTACGTAGATGTTCATTTGGATCTTCCTTCGGCGCACCACTAAATTGGCATTGATTAGTCACCATGTGTAGAATTTGTCCCTTGATTTCATAATCTGGCGCATTAATGTCTGGATGAGTAATTGTGTGACCTTGGCCAGTGCGTTTAGCTCTCATTCGGTCTTCCATACTTAAAGGTTCCAGATTCTCCATAATTGAATTTGTTGAATCGGTATCACTAGATGATTCTGATTTAATAGTTCGTTCCTCAACAATCTCTGTTTGAATGATTGGTGGTTCCGGAGGAAAGTTTAATGGTTCAGGATCTATGAACCGTTCCTGAATATTTTCTGGATTCTCAATTGTGAGGTTGGGTTCAAAAAATGGATTATCGGAAATTTGAACTGAAGTACTTGGTCGACTGGATGACGATTCTAAAGAAAAATCAACGGCGGTTATATTTGTTAAACGATGTCTTGATCGAGTTACAGGTGGTGAACGTACAAAAGGTGATGAACGTCTTGCTCGGTGCATTCACTGAATATCCTATTAGTTTTTAAAAGGAAAGAAAAATTATAATAAGTTATCCAATCAATAGACTTTTCTGATTTTGCCCACGTTTCGAATAGCCAAAAGATGCAGCAGAGGGGCAGGATTCGTTTGGTCTCAATATAATTGAGGACTGTTTGGCTCCAATAACCCGGTCCACGTACAAATCCAACTATTACTACGAACCAGAAAATTTTGATGTCTATCAATTTAACCACTTAAAATAAATTTTCGTAATTTTAAGAAATTTAGATAAGAAGTAGAAAAAATTCTAAGTCCTAAAAACTAGAATGGCGAGAAATAAGAGAGAAAAAGAGTTCGTCGAAAAAGGTTGAAAAAGAAAAAAAATGGTTGAAAAATAAAAGGTGACGGAAAAATAAAAGAAACTTATAAAAACTTAAAAATACTTTACTAACCTAACCTTATTACTACAACTAACTTAAAATTATAATCACAAATTGAAATTACTAATTGGAATGATAATTGATACATAGTAAAAGGTCTAAAAATATTAAAGCTTACAAGGAAAAACTAAATCCCAAATGAAAATAACTTAAAAAGAAACTAAAACTTAAAAAGGCGTCGCAAAATTCTAAAGCACCTAAATCTTAGTCTAAAGAAAAAGCACTTAAGGAATTTTACGGCAAAGCCTAAAAATCTAGGAGTAAAAATAACTATAGCAAAAACTAAGTTTAAAATTAAATTTGAGCTAAAAATATAAATATTACGCTACAACGATTAAAAAGGGACAAAATATTAAAAGAAATAAAAAGTGATAAAAAAATACAATTTTTATTAAAATATTATTTTTATATTAATTATATTAAAGTATTAAGTTTTAAATATAATAAAACTAATTAAAAGTAATTAATTAAACTAAAAACTTAATTAATAATAATAAATCAAATTAGGGTTTAATAATAATAATATTATATTAACCGTAATAAGTGCGAAATTAGGGTTTGGATGTGGCCCTGTCAGACCCCTCATGCGACTCGCATGGGGTTTAGTAGAAATATCATGCGACTCGCATGGTGTTCGGATCCAGGCCAAAAGTTGGGCTGCTACAGTACCTTGGCCCGATTACTTTTTTTTTTTTTTTTTTTTTTTGTTTTAAATTTAAATAAAATATATATATATAATTAAAATAAAAACTTAAAAATAACTTAAAATACTTTATAATTTTGTAAAAATAAAAGAAAAACTTAAAAATATACTTAAAATATTTTTTTTTTTTGATTTTAAAAGCTTTTTTTTTTTTTTTTTTTTATATTTAAACAAAAATATAAATTTTACAAAAACTAATTATAACTTAAAAATTAAAAATATGGCGTTTCGCTTCGGCATTCGATCCCCGGCAGCGGCGCCAAAAACTTGATGTTGTAGCGTGAGGGTACGAAATAGTATTATTTTTAATACAAAATACTACAAAATATGACACAAGTTTTATTAATTTACGGATGGGATATACCTAAACCTTGCTACAACACTTATAGGCAGTGTACCTAATCGTACAGTAGTGTAGTTTTTAGTAAGTCCGGTTCGTTCCACAGGGAAATCTTTAAACAAAGCTCAACGCTATATTAGTTTACTTTCATAAAAATACAAATATATATATAAGTGATATTATTATTATAAAGGGGGGTTTTTACCGTTTAATGACCGGTTTGTCGATTTTAAAACTTTAGTCGCAGTTAAAACCTAATGTAAAATATAAAATAAATACAAGACTTTAAATTAAAGCGTAAAGTAAATAACGATAATGAAATTGCGAATAATAAAAATGCGATAAAATTAAATTGCGATAATTAAAAGTACGATAATTAAAAGTGCGATTAAATAAAATAACAATAAATAAAAGTGCGATAATTAGAAGTGCAATTAAATATAAAATAAAGGAAATTAAATATGAAATAAAAGAATTATGCTTATTTAAACTTCCGTAATCATGATGTTTGACGTGTTGATTTTAGTTTTATGCCCATGGGTTAATTGTCCTTTGTCCTGAATTATTCAATATGTCCGTCTGGTTTTTGTCCATAACAGTCCATCAGTCATAAATATAAATTGCAAGTGTCCTTGACAAATTATTATTATACCCGAAGTTAAATATTCCAACTAATTGGGGATTCGAATTGTAACAAGGTTTTAATACTTTGTTTAATGAATACACCAGGTTATCGACTGCGTGTAAACCAAGGTTTTACTACTTTGTTAACAATTACACCAATTACCCTTGAATGTAATTTCACCCCTGTTTTAATTATTCTAGTGGCTATTAATCCATTCCCGTGTCCAGTTAAATGAACGATTATTCGTACATATAAATACCCCGCCCATCGTGTCCGATCGAGTGTATATGGTAAATTATAGGGACGCCCAATTGTAAATCTTTATATTAACATTAACAAACTTTCATTTAGTTAAACAAATATAAAGCCCATTAATAGCCCATAGTCTAGTTTCCACAAGTGTCGTTCTTTTATCCAAACCCCAATTATGGTACAAGCCCAATTACCCAATTTTAGTAATTAGCCCAACATCATGATTACTTCGTTTTAAATAAGCATAATATTAACTTAGCTACGAGACATTAATGTAAAAAGGTTGAACATAACTTACAATGATTAAAAATAGCGTAGCGTTACACGGACAGAATTTCGACTTACACCCTTACAACATTCGCTAACATACCCTTATTATTAGAATTATAATTAAAATTAAAATATAAATTATAAATATAATTATATTTACGTATGAAGAGGAAGAGAAAAAGGATGATTAAAACTCGGCAGAAAACTGGCTTTTTATAGGACCTGACCAGCAATCTCACACCATGCGACTCGCATGGATTTGTGCTTCTGGCCATGCGAGTCGCATGGCCACCCTGGATCCAGCCAACTACTTTGTTTTCTTCTTGCCGACGTAATATAATAATAATAATATATATAATATATAATTATATATAATTATATATATATTATATTATATTCTTGTGCATAGTAGACTAGATATTTTTGGTCCGTTGCGTCGGGCGTTTCTTCTTGGCTCAGGTCCCGGTTCCGGATTTTCGGACGTCCTCGCGTATTATTTTAAATCGCGTACTTTGCGTCTTGTAACTTGTACTCTTGTCATTTTGAGACGTTCCTCATCAATATTTTGAACCTTTTTAATTGTATCTTGTACTTTTTAGCTCTTTGGACCTTTTTGTCTTCAATTTGTCGAATCTGCTTTTTATCTTCTCTTTTTAAATTTAAACGAATATCGCTTGTAAATCGAACAATACCAACTAAAATCTTGTCTTTCTTGAGGAATAATGCTATGAAATATATGTTCATTTTTAGCATTATCACCAAGTAAGTCTACAAGGTGAGTTTACTCTATTAGAATGTATACCAGTTTCTATTTACCTTTATTGCTTGGGCCGAAAGCATTAGTAGGTCATTCAGGTATCCAAAGGGGGTGTTATGAGTTTGACGGGTTGAAAAGTGCAGTTCTGTATCACATATATTTATCGATTTGAGAATGTGTCAACAATCAAAGTAGACTACTTCAACACCAAAGGTTATGGTTGCAGTGTGATTCATCTTCAATAAATAAGTGGTGCATCATCATCAAAGTTGTAATTTTTATTTTATTTTGTGTTTATCTTCATTTATGTTTGCAAAAAGCTAAAGTGTAACATCAGAAAATCTAAAAAAAATAAAAATAAAAAAAAGGATTCTGTTCTATTTTATTCATGTATATATGTAATTGTGTATTTCAATAAAGATGATGTGCCACATCAATAACAAAGAATAAAGGGTATCAGTTATGGTTCAAATGTCTATTCATCCAATGTATTCTATATTTGAATGAGAAAGGTGATCAAACAATGTTCTGATCAGAACGATTTAAGTTATCTACATCCGAGGGGGAGAAGTGTCAGAGTTTCAGATCTAGAAAACTAAAATCATTTCGTCCTTGAAGTCATCATTTAGCAGAACTTTGCTTCTATTGTCTGTGATATGGGTTGTGCCGATTGATCTAGATAGTTGGGGACATCTTCTGGAGGGTATTCTGACTTACCATCACCCCCAAATATATCATATCATTCCATCATTATTATAAGCTTTTCGCTCAAGCATGGCGTTTATAGCGACTGGTATTTGAGTTCTTTCGGAGTATGCAATAAAATTGAGACAAACAAAGCCTTTTGAATCGAAAGGTATAAGTCTAAGGTAGAAGCTCATGCCTTCCAGGGTTGCTATAAACATCGTGAGAACCTTCCTGTTCGATTAAATCGAAAGTACATTGAGGTGATAGCGGACAGCTTCAATACTTTGTGCTCAATTGACTACCTAAAAAATTCGTGCGATGTCAAGTGATAACTGAGTCTAAGATTTAAGCAGACATAGAAATATGTTCAAGTAATTAAATGCTAAAGTGATCTTCAAAAATTCTGGAAGGAAAATCTGATAGGTTTATTGATTTTCAAAGACTAAAAGTGTAGGTACTTGAAATTCAAATCAAAATTATTGTTCTTAATAAAAGGAATTAACGATGTGAAATGTCCGCAACTAATCCATCCAGACGAAGTCTTCAACAGTTGGTCCCATTGCGATGGTCGACTCCAAATAATATCTTTAATATGAGCTAATGCACAGCGGAAGACTTACTTCGTACCTGAGAATAACATGCTTTAAAACGTCAACATAAAGTTGGTGAGATAAAGGTTTGATGCTAGCGGCGTTATGACTATGGACCACAAGATTTCATATATTTAAACATAGTACACTCGCAAGTGTATGAAAGACATTCTAAGTTTGTTGAGCACCTGGTAACCAAACTTTACAAGAATTAATACAGCACATATTCCCTTTATATATAATCGCACTACACCGTACCAAGTGTAGCCACCTAAACGAAGTACTGTGCAACCGTTGAAAACTGGTCGTCCAGCCCGGTTGGGGATGTCAGCCCGATAGATCTATCAACAAGATTCGCGTTTACACTGGCCCATGCAATTAATAGTTACCAAGTTATAGGGAGATATGCAGTGGTACAACTCAACGTAGAACGTAATTTTTGTCACTTGTGTCCATAACGTAAATCATTTATAAAAGTAGCGCATGTATTCTCAGCCCAAAAAAATTTAGAGTTTAAAAGGGGACTATATACTCACCATACTGTATTTTGTAGTAAAAATACATATAACATCATTTAACACGTATAAGGTTGGCCTCGGATTCACGAACCTATATCATTCATATATGTATTAAAACATATTCTTGTACTCGAATAAATTTATATATTGTTATTAGTGATGTAATTGCTATATTTATTAATTTTATAAATTCCATTATTTATTTATATATTTTCATTTTGTACATAACAATATTAATTTAGTTAAGTTGTGTATATTAAATATATCTTTATATAAAATCTTCCATTTGTATACTTATAATCTTAACTATGTCTTTTAAACTTGTATTTTTTATAATTACAATTATTTTAATAATAATAATAATATAAATTTTACTGATAATAATAGAAATGATAATTTTTAAGGATTACTAAAAAAATAATTTTAGTAAAAATAATATTATTGATAATAACTTTTAATAGTAACAATATAATAGTGAAAATTCATATTATGATAATATTTATTATATTAATACTTATTTTAGTAATAAAACGATAAGGATGATAATTCTAATAATGATGCTTAGTAATATTAATAATAATGATGATACTTATATTAATACTTATAATGATGATACTAATACTAATATTAATGAAATAATAATAATTTTATTATTTTATGAATAGTGATAATAGTAATAATAATAATAATAATAATAATAATAATAATAATAATAATAATAATAATAATAATAATAATAATAATAATAATAATAATAATAATAATAATAGGATAAAGAAGTATACCCCTTGTAAAGGCTGCTCAAAAAAATATATACCCCAACAGGTCTCGAACCCGAGACCCCTCGCTACATCATCACTTCCCTTAACCATTGATCTGACACTGCTTTTCTGTTATTAAACGGATTCCCTTTATAATTAAACTGTATCTTTCTGTTTCCCATTTATCCCTTTTCTTCTTCAATTTATACCCGATTATTAGCTTTTGTGATTTGTAACATCATTAAAATTATGAAGAACACGATATAACTCATTCATCAATTTCAAAATTTTGGACGTTTTAGATCATGATTATTACATGAAAGAGGTGTTAAATCTTTATTAGAAACTCTCTGTAACCTTAATTGAACTTTAAACATAACACTGATTTCGAATTTTGGAATGAACACATTGTTTGACTTTTAGAAACAAAACTTTGACTCATAAATTCACACTTGATAAGAAAAATTGAGATTCGAAACTTTACAGAGAGTTTGAGTGAAATATTTCTAGCAACCTTGCATTTCCAGTTTTTGAAATTCGATAATAAATTGAGCTATTTGAAAATAGGAGTAAAAACAGAGGTAGTCGCCATTTTTCTTGAGTTTCTTTGTTAAATTCAATTTGATTAGAAGCTGTAAATGATTCTTGTGAGTTTTAATGGATATTTTGCAATCGTATGATACCCAATAACAGCTGGAAAAGAATTACTTATAGCAAAACTAAATTCGGAAATTTTGTCAATCAGAAACAGGAACTTAATAGTTGATAGTGAAATCGAACCGATTTTGTCTGGCTCTTGGAATCGAATATTGATGGTACAATTTTTCAACACAAAACAAAATTAATTAAAGGTGGATTGTGATGTAAAACTGAACCTCTTTGGCGTCGAGAGAAAAAAAATAAATAAAAGATAATGATACAGATATGATACGGATTCGATTATATCTGTTTTCTTTTTATTTATTTATTTTTTTTTAAATAGACATTAATATATATTAATAATAATAATACTAATTAATAATAATTATTATTACTAAGATACTTATAATAATAAACTAAATAATAGTGTGATGACATTATTAATAACCAAAAATGATAACTTTAATAAGTTTATTAATAATAATTAATAAGAATAATAATAATAATTTTATTAATGATATACATAATAAATTGTATTATTTTCTAAGAATGTTTATAAAAATGATGATTTTAATGATAATGGTAGTTACAAAAAATAATAATCTTAAATCAAAATCTTACTCCTCATCATAATATAATAGTGGTATTAACAATGATAACAATAATAATCATAAAATTTATAGTTCTTAATAATAATTACACTAACAATAATTATAATACTAGTACTTAATAATATCAATTATAATAACTGATATTACTTAAATTACAATTATAATATATTCAATAAACTAATATTAGTATTGACATTAGTATTGTATTAGTAATTAATATTGAAAGTTATTAGGATAACTATATTCTTATCTTGTATTTACTTTTATATTCACATATTTATTTACACACAATTGTTCGTGAATCGTCGGGAATGGTCAAAAGGTAACTGATTATCCAAATATAGATTTCAAACTTTCTAGACTCAACATTACAGATTTTGCTTATCGTGTCGGAAACATATAAAGATTAAGGTTTAAATTTGGTCAGAAATTTCTGGGTCATTACACGATGTTAAAACTGCAAATGATAGTTCACTTCTGATCCCAAGAAAAATTTGATTAATTCATCTTCTCACAAAAATATATGTTTATGCTTCTCACAAAAATATATGTTTATGCTTCGATAGCTGTAGTATATGTTCTTGATTGTGTAAGATAAATAGAGAGTTAATTAGTTCTCAAATTCATGGTTGTGATGTTTGCTATGCGGTTAGTTTAGTGTGTTAACTCACCATGTTGTATATGTTTGCATTTACTTTTAATAGATTGCATCTTAAAGTGAAAAAGACAAAAAGATTTAGTATGTTTTTAGCATTTTTGCATGTTTCATATTGTACAGTATTGCATAACATTTGGTGGTTACTTCATAAACCCCGTATGTGTGGACCAGGGGGAGTAAGCAAGTGTGAAAGATCTATATAAGTGAAAAGGATAATAAGTCGGGTATTAGGTTATTAGACTTATTCTAAATTGAAATGGGATCTTGAGAAATTGATAAGTTTGAGAGTACTTGTATTTAAGTTGGTTTGATTTTGTCTGAAAAGTTGAATTTGACAAGAAACGAAAGCTAGAAATGGCGGGACTTAAAAGTTAAATTTTTATTTCTGGATTATGCACCCGGACGGTTACATAATGCAACCGCACGGTTACACCATGTAACCGCCCGGATACAAGTAAATAAAGGGTTGTTGGACTTTAAGTGCATCCGTACGGGTACACCTTGCACCCGCACAGTTGCATAAAAAGTGGCCGGTTACACTCCTGCAACCGCACGGTTGCAGGATGGGTATAAATACCCAAACTCAGAACCGTGAAACACTTGTGCTTTCAAAATACATCAAGTAAAATTCGTCAAAAATTAACAAGTGTAGAAACGAGTTTTGGCTGTTATCTTGCTAATCCCATTTGAGTTTCTGATCATTTTCATAACTACATGTAACAGATTCATGCTCGATTTATCAAGTTTTGATTAGTTTATTTGTTTTAAATAAGTGAGATCAATAGAAGTTGATTCAGGTTGTTTTGATTGAAATTGTTTGTTAGTTTATGTTAGTCGGAGGTCTATAGGGCTAATAGAACAGGTTTTTCGATGATCAAAACATATTTAAGTGAATTTTGGGTGATGAAAACCCTAATAGAAACGATGAATACAACCGTACAGTTGCACCCTGCAACCGCACGGTTGGACATGCAACCGGGTTAATTTCAGTGCAACCGCATGGTTACACTGCAGATTCAAATTTTGAATCTGCAATTGTGCATCCGTGTGGATTGACCCTGCACCTGTACGGTTACACTTGCAACCGGGTTACATCATCATGCAACCGTACGGATGCACATCAGAAACCCTAATTTTGAATTTTGATTATTAACAATTATGTTTGTGATATTTTGCATGTTTTTCTCAGATTAGCTATGTCTGGAACTCCAGTTTCTAATGCTCCTACTGGTGAGGGTGCCAGCTCTGGTTCTGGTCTCCTCGTGCTGATAAGAAGTCAAAGCCAAGGCGTGTTACCAATTGTAGGTCAAAGAAGGCCACTGAGCACAACAATGAGCTTTAGGTGGGCCCTAACAACAACATGCTAGCTAATCTAAACAAGATAGAGTATTTGATTGACTACCATGGTATTTTGGAGTTTCTGGAGAGATCTCGCATCTTCAAGGCAATCTCTCATGATGTGCCTACTTATATCTCACATCAACGTGAGTTCTGGAAGAACGTTACTTTGTCTAAGACGATGGATGGTGATTGTCGGGTTGATGTTTTAAACAGCACAGTTTAAGGGAGGCCAATTGTAGTTACTGAGGGGCATATCAGAAGGCCGTGGAACTTCAGTGACTCAGCTGAGATGGAAACTAGATTGAATGTGGGACTGGTCAAAGGCTGTCTTCAGAGGTGCAAATATACTGGAGATTTGACTAAGTCGAAGGTGATTAAATCGGGTTTCTGTCCGACTTTTCGCTATTTGGCTCACGTTATCGTTTACCGTTTGAGTTCAAGGAGGGAATGACATGATGAATTAAACTCTGCTATGCAATCAATGATGGTTACTTTGATTCTGAATTTACCGTTCAACTTTTCTGGAGTGTTCTTCAACTACATGATTTAGAACAACAAATTCAAGTCAGATATCTGTTATATCCACGATTTCTTCAGCTCATTATTGATTCTCAGCATAATGAGCTTGTCAAGGAGGATTCGGATCCTATTAAGCTGAACATCATGACCGATGAGGTTGTGAGACGAATGATCTTCTATCGGGGTAAGCCGGCTCCACCGAACCGTCCGTTATTTGGACATTTAAAGAAAGTTGATTATGTGGCTCATAATTCGAGAATGTGGAGATACGAGGATAGTGATTCGGGCAAAGATGATATTGCTCATGTTCTTACTGAGTCGGAAGATGAGGAGAAGTTCTAGAGGCTGGTTCTCAGTCAGCCCGAACTGGTAAAAATTTGGGTAACTATAGTTTGGAGGAAGAGGAAGATGTAACTAAAGGTGGCGATATTTTGTTATCTTTGAAACAGAAAGAGGTTCCGGAGAATGAACCTTTAAGGAGGCCGAAGAGGAAGAGGGTGCGTTGAAGGAATATTGCTTTTTCGTCTAGTGCTGCTGCTGCTTCTCAAACCGCAACACCAAGACCTTAGGTCCCTCCAACTCAACAATCTCAGGCACCTCCTGTGCCACCAACTTAACCAGATCAACAAGTTCCACCAACACCAGTTGGTTCAATACAGGCTGGAAGCTCGTTGGCTCTTTCGACTACCGATCCTACTTTTGTGAGCGTTCAGGCTACTGTGCTTGGCCTGGTGAATAAGTTTGATTAGATGAAGGCTAAAAACAAGGAGAAGAAAAAGGCGGTTGGTGAGTTAGAAGCTAAAGTGGCTTCGTTGACCACTGAACTTGAGAAATCTAAGAAAGAGGCTGCTGAACTTAGAAAGCTTACTGAAAAACAGGCTAAGAGGATCAGACGGCTGGATCGTCGAGATCGCAGATTTAAGGAGAAGTTAGAAGCTGATTCCCAAGATGGGACTATTTGTTTGAAGATGGAACATATTGATGATGATCTTTTGTTTACCGATGGTGAATTCTCCCCGGAGTCGTCATCTGAGGGAACTGAGAATGTAAGTCAAATTCAGGAGGTACATTTCCCTAAATCTCAGTTTGTTGATATTCATAAGTTAACATATTTTTTGGACAATCAAGGTACAATGATTAGCTCGCTAAACTATGATGTGGAGGAGGGGGGAAATTGTACATACAATGACTGATGAGGAGGTAGCTAGGATGTTTGGTATAGAAGTTGAACCGTTGATTGCCGCAGAGAAAACACCAAATACGGCTGGTACACGTGAAAACAGACATGCTGGTGATGACAGTGCTGAAGAAGTTATCATTGAAGATGCTTCTGATGATGAAGATACTTTCGATAGTGTTGATGAAGAAGACTTACCAGAGTTTGCTAATATATTTAGACAACAAAATGATGAGGTTTTGAATCGAAAGGTTGATGAGAAGCGAACTGCTAAAGAGGGTGAGTCTTCTGAGGTGAATAAAGATGGTGAGAATATTGAGATGGTAAATAAACAGTAAAATCAGGAATGGAGAGAATATCAGAAATCCTGTACAAAGACTTGGTTTAGAAAGATACCGTTGGAACCGAAATACAAGTTGTATTATGATAGAACGGGCAAGGTTACAAGTGGAAAGATTCTCGGTTCAGCATATTTTAAAGATCTGAATTGTTTTGCTGTGAGAAGAGAGAATAGAGTGGATTATTTTAAACATGTTGTTCGGACATGAAAACACTCCCTTATTTTGAGATGATGGAACTGGCTAGACTGCCGCTGCTCTATCATGAGTCTGATAGATGGGGTCAGTGGATGCAGTTCAAGATTAGAAAAGAGTTTAAGTATGGTTGGTCTGTGTTAGAACCTCAGTTCCCGAAAAAGCCGTATTGTATTGATCAAGAAACGGGGAACATGGTTAGAGTTGTTAAGTACAAGCGTGTGAAGACGATGAAGTTGGCTCTTGTTCGTAAATTGTCACAGAACTTCGGTAAGCGTTTTAAGTGGTGGTATTATGATGGACGAACAGAAGAAGCGGTGATTCTGTTGGAGTCTGGTGATACGTTGGACCAGATTAGGATAATTGATCCGAGGTGGATCAGGAATCTGTGCAAGGAAGATATCAAGGTGTTGCGACGACACCCGATTTTCCACGAGTTGCAAAACACGGAACACGCCATTCAGTTCAACAGGGTTGTTCGCACGTGTTATGCATATGATCTTCATACTTAATGTCTATTTTTAGATCATAATCTATTGAACTTTGAACTTGAACGTTTATTTTTATTTTTGTTTCGATATGGTTGTAATAACGTGACTTGAACGTATTAACTATTTGTTATATGAATCGTTTGGTTGTGTGTTTGTTTGTCTAAATTGCAGGTGAAAGTCTATTTTATTGGTTTTAAATTAATGAACTGGGTCCTAGGGGGAGTTTGTTGGTGCATTATAGTCCTCGAGTTCATTACGACCAAGTATATGTGCTTTAATGTTTAACTTTCACTGTTGGAATGCAACCGCACGGTTGCAGGTATGCAACCGTACGGGTACACTGGGCAACCGCACGGTTGCAAGATGCAACCGCACGGTTGCACGAGCTGTGAGTATATTATGGGAATTTCGGGTTCATTGTTAGGGTTACATATCCTAAACATCCCTAAGTGTCTAATCCGATTCTCTGGTTCTCTAGCATTGGTTTTGGTCGATCTTATTCGTTCTAAAGTCGTTTAACAAGTTAAGATCAAAGGTTTATTGATTGTTTTGGATATAAAACCCAATATCGAGTTTTTCCGCACTCGATATTAAAGATTAGATCGTATAATCCTGTTTACACGATCCTACACCATACTTAAGAAGATGCTAGTTACATATTTCTAGCACACCAAAGTACATTTGCATTTATGAAACATGCTAAACATGCTAAACATACAACATATGTTACTTGTATAAATCGTTTATTTGATCTTTATATAATTCCATAAGTTGGTTCCTTCTGATCTTCATGGTTGCTGTCATCAAACCACTCTCAATCTGAAAGGGTTAACATGATTTGGAAGTAATTAGTTGAGATTTAAAGCAATTGGTAGAAGTCACTTCTAAAACTATATAAACAAAATATGATGTAACAGTTTTGACTCATTTTACGAATCGACAAGGTTGGGACTTAAAACGACCTCGGAAGAATTTTTATAGGGATGAAGTGGGTTGACCCGAAACACGTTGTCCAAGATTTATAGATTATCTAATAGATAGTTAGTGTGTCGAATATGATAAAAGATTATGCTATTTCGGTACAGAGTAGTACTAAACAAACTTTTTTTTTTTTTAAGTACTAAACAAACTTTATGAGTAAACTAAGCAAGTTTTGGCATAAAGATTACACTTTGAGGTATTGGTTTAAAATTTTCTTTATTTACCCATTTGACTGGCTAAAGATTTGACATACCCCAAGTCGTGCCACTTTTAAGTAAACGGGTCACATTTGCTACCCGCACTAAAGAGCTTAGATGTGCTAGGCTAGGCTAAATGAAAAATTAAGGGAAAAAGGGGAATTAAATCATAAACAAAAGAGAACGGTTTATGTACATTACCGTAAAAGGCTCTTCAATTACAAGAATAGGTCCAATTTGGAACGAGCATTCAGAAGTCCTGTATAGAGAAAATGACATAACGATATACACTTGCAACAAAAATTATCACTAATATTTAGGCAATGTTAGACCAAACCAATTTTTAAAATCCTATTATCCTATTTATAAGTTGACGAAGGAAGATCTAATCGTAGGCTCCTATTTACCTAAGAATAGAAATGGATAGGACCCCGTTACCGTTACGTAGACGATAAGTAAAGACACAAAAAATGTGAAGAAAAAAGATAAAAGGATTTTTCTGACGACAAACCTATGCATACAACCCTATGCATAAACTACCTGTAAAGAGCAGTAAATTAAGTGTTGACTTTAATGAGTTGTTTTAATTTGTACAAGCAATTGATGCATGTTAACGACAGACTTAAGTGTCGTCGTTAGAAGAATCCAAGATAAAAGTAAGTAGTTTGATATACTACTTCAACAAGAGTCCTCAAGAGCTAGATATCATGCTCAAAATATCTAACTATTTGAAACTCTACAATATTTTGAGATGAAGTTTATGTTACCATTTCTGTAGCTCTTTGGATAACAAACCAGCTATTTTCTCCTTGTTAAGTTGAGCAGCACCAGAAACCGAAGTAGATAGATTTTTTGATGCCGACATAATTTCTTCCTTGTTTGGAACAATGATAGCTCCAAGACGACGTTGATCCTAGTTTTCATTTTTGTTATAATGTATGAAAATTACTATCACCAAAATCATGCAATATCTATAGTAGACGTGACAACGTTGACCTATTTTCTAATGAATGTGTCAAATTGGGTAATCAATTAAAAAGTAGCTAAAACTTTTAAAATGAAATCGGTCAAAACTCTGTCAAAGTGTAACGTTGAGTCGTGAATCATACTTTTTCTTAATACATATCATTATATGAATCTAGTTTAAAACTTTTAAAAAACATTTCGGTAATTATCAATATTAAATCCATTTTGTTATAAAAGCGTAAAAAATAAAAAATAAAAATGTGTTAGTGGGTCGGAATTACCCGACCCAACCCGAATTGTTATGGCCCGTATTCGACCCGCCTGATTAATCCATGTTCCCACTTGTATTTAAGATTGATGAAAAAATCTGATGATGAAAGGAGATGATGAATTAGGTTTTTTTTTTTGTAACACCTGGCCAATAACAACTATTTGCTGAATTAAACTACTTCTCATGGCAGCTTCTTCTAGTTGTTCCGGTTCAACGTTTTCCCCTAGTAACCATTAAAAAAATGTTATCAAGTCATATATTATATATATATTCTAATTCTAATTATAATAGATAAAATGTAAAGTTACTGTTCGTACAACTTTGGCCCAATTTCGGCCCAATTTTTTTTTTTTTCGGGCAAACAAAACAAATATATTATTTCTTGGAAAAAAGGACTAGGACATACCCAAAGCCCAAATACAAAAGGAAAAAGCCCAAAAACAACAGAAAAATAAAACGAAATACAACACAATTATTCAAGCCTATAACCCTGGTCTGTATAAACTAAGTTCCATAGATGAGCCACTTTTAAAAATGCAGCAGACTTCCTTACCTTCAATGTAACCAGCTTGAATCTAACATGATCAAAAATAGCATCATACAAATCACTTGCAGCTCTCTTTTTATGCTTAAAAATCCTGCCATTTCTTTCATTCCATATATAGTACACACAAGCAGCAAATACAACTCGATTTACAACACTCCAGATATTATTAGAGAATGGATATCTTGCCAAATCATTATCAGGCCTCTAAACAGAATTTTAGCCTTAAATTTCTTCGAGATACCATCACTATAATCACATTTGAAGAACAAGTGATTGATAGAATCATGAACCTTGCCACGAAAACAACAAGACAGAAACTGGTTTTGCATCCATTTATAAATCCTATCTTGAGTGTTCAACCTATTTAAAACAGCAAGCCAAAGGATAAATGCATGCTTAGGATTAAAACCCTTAAACCAAATAACATGGCTCCACGAAACTTTGCTTTTATTAACCCTCAAATCACTCCAAACCTGGGATGTTGAATACACCACTTTCCTACCATCATTAGTAATCCAAGAGTAACTGCCATTCTCTTCAAAAGTGTGAGGATGAATTCTGTCCCTTAACTCCAAAAGACACTTTCACCCCCAACTATCATTATAATTCAATTTGATATCCCAAATACTAACTCCTTTTAATTTAATCAGGTTAACCCATTTGCTCCACAGTGATTCCTTTTGGGTAAAACACCTCCACAAATTCTTAATCATTAAAATATCATTCCATTCCCTCAAAGGTTTGATCCCTAAACCACCTTGATCCTTTGGAAAACAAATATCTTTCCAAGCTACTTTGGCTTTACCATTTGACTTATCTCTTTGACTCCATAAAAACCCCTTTAAGATTTTATCTATCTCATCAGTTACACCACATGGAAGTTTATAAACAGAATCCCAATATAAATGTAAAGCAGAAAGCACATAAGTGATTAATTGCAGTCTACCTGCATATGAAAGTTTTTTATTTCTCTAATTGTTAACCTTGTTCCTGACCTTGTCAATTAAACTCTTGCAATCATTGAAACTAATCTTCTTTGCCAACAAAGGAACACCCAAATATTTTAAAGGAAAGCTACCAATGGGGAAGGGTAGAACCTGATCTTGCATTGATCTTCAATAGGAACACTGCCAAAAAACACAATACTCTTGTTTAGGTTAGGCAGAAGGCCAGAAACCTTTGCGAAATCATCTAACCCTTTCTTAATCACACCTATGGACTTTTCATCACCATGACTGAACACTAACAAATCATCTGCAAAACAAATATGGGATGGCTTCATAGGTTTACACTTGTAGTGATATTTGAACTCAGGTTCCTTTTGAATGTTGTGCTTCAATATGAGAGAGAACACTTCCATAACCAAAGTGAAAAGGTATAGAGATATTGGATCTCCTTGTCTTAAACCTCTACTACCTTTAAAGTACCCCTTAATTTCACCATTGATGCAGATTGAAAAGTGAGTATGAGTAACACAAGCCATAATCCAATTAATCATCTTGTCATGGAAACCAAAGCAATGCAAAATCTCTCCTAGGAACTTCCAATTGACAGTATCATATGCTTTTTGGATATCAATTTTCATAATACACTTCTTTGCTCCTTTAACCCTATTATAACCTTTTAAAACTTCTTGAGCCACCAAAATGTTATCATGAATGGATCTACTAGGAATGAATGCAACTCTGGCTACAATCAACAATCTTGCTTAAGCCACTTTTAATTCTGTTGGTCAACACCTTGCTTATGCACTTGTAAATTACATTGCAGCAAGCTATTGGTCTATATTCAGAGACCTTCTGAGGAGAATCCACTGTAGGAATCAAAGCAATAAGAGTAGCATTAATTTCTCCCAACAATTTACCATTATGAAAGAACTCCTTTATAGCAGAACATATGTCATCACCTATGATTCCCCATGCTTTTTTGAAAAATAAAGATGAGTATCCATCTGGCCCTGAAGCCTTGTTGTCATTAATATCAAACATGGCTGCTTTTATTTCATCACTAGTAACAGGATCAATCATTTTAACAGCATCCTCCCTTGACAACTTAGTTTTAAAAATGTCACCTAGAGTAGTAACACTGTTGCATGTAGTATCTACCCCAAGAAAATTTTTAAAGTGATTAACAAACTGGTCAGCTACTTGATCACCTTCATATCTAACACCATGGTCATCACAGATACTATCAATTCTACACCTTATCTTTCTACTTTTCAGAATACTATGGAAGAATTTAGTATTTTTGTCTCCCTCAGTTAACCATTGGATCTTAGCTTTTTGTTGTAAGAGAATGACTTCATCCTTTTTTGCTAACTCATAGTCAAAAGATGCCTGTGTAGCTAGCTTCTTGATTAGAGGATCATGAGGATGTTGATCAACTGCAGCTTGACAGTTTCTCAGATTCTTCCTCATCATGTCAACCTTTTTAAACACATTGCCATTCTCCCAATTAAGCTTATTAAGATCCTTTTTAAGGTTCTTTAACTTTGAGACAATTTGGAACATTTTATAGCCCTCAACTTGCAGCTTCCATCCATTCTCAACAACACTTAAAAACTTATCTTTATGAGCAATATGATTCATAAACCTAAAAGCCCTTTTCTTTTTCACTAAACCATTTGGAATATGAAGGACAGTAGGACTGTGGTCTGACACCAAATAAGGAAGGAAATTACCATAAGCTAGAGGGTAAGTAGCTTCAAACTCTTCATTGCACATGATCCTATCTAGCTTCTTTAAAGTACCACATAATGGATTCTTAAGGGATTTAGTCCAAGTAAAATGGAAACCACTACTCCTTATATCCTCAACCTCAATATCATTGATACAGTTACAAAACTCCTTCATATCTTCAGTCAAATGAGAACCACCTGCACTGTGCTCACTGATATATCTAGTGGTGTTAAAATCCCCCATTAATATCCATGGATGCCCAGTAACAACAGAGGCATGAGCTTTTAAATCTTTCCAGAATGCTTGTCTGATTTTACCATTATTACCATCATAGACCAAACTACAAAAATATTTTATCTTTTTATCCAAGGATTCAACTAAACACAGTATAGTCTGCCTTGCCATATGCAAAATCATTACATTAACAAGGCTACTATTCCATCCCACAGTAATTCTACAACTATTGGTACTTAAGCTACTATTAGTCTGCCATAACCAATTACCATAAATCTTTGAACATACAACATCAATATTGGAAGGCTTAAGATGAGTTTCTATTATTGAACATAAACACACCTTTTCCTCTCTTATAAACTTTATAACCTCATTCTGCTTATCAATGTTACACATACCCTAATGTTCCAAATGGCTGCTTTAAAATCCATTGGAAATCAATACTTTTCATCCAGAATGCCTGGACACAATCCATTGGACGGCCCAATTTCAGACTAATTTCGTCTCAACTTTTTATATAATCAATTCAAATGAAAAAAAAATGTAAAGTTACTTGGCCCAGTTTCGGCCCAATTCAGCCTAATTTCGTCACCTTTTAATAGAATCAAATATGAAGAAAGTGTTTTCAAATTTTGATGCTTGTTTACCTGTTGAAAGGACGATAGTGTCCTTGGCACGTCCTTCAAGAACAATAACACCACCAGCATTACGATTTCGACCTATCGGATATGAAGGTGAAATCCATCCGATATCTCCTGTATATAACCACCCGTCCTTATCCAACGCTTGCTTTGTTGCTATTGGATTCTAATTATAAATAGATAAATGTCATTAGCAATCTAATAAACTGCATCAGTTTCGTTTTCAGTTTTCTCGGTTTATTTGGTTCAATTATAAAAAATTTGGAGATTAAACTGAAACCATATTCCACTTCAAAATGGAAACCAGGCCGAAATTATTGATGTACCTTATAATAACCTTTCATGACCTGTGGGCCCTTGACTTTGATAATTCCTTTTGAACCAGGAGGAAGATCTTCACCTGTTTCTTCATTTACAACCTTTATTTCTGTATATGGTATCGGACGCCCAACTGAGCCAAGAACCTTCAAATGTCACATATATGAACTTGATATAAAGCTCTACAATAAGTAAGCAATTATGTCACATATATGAACTTGATATAAAGCTCTACAATAAGTAAGCAATTATGAGAGATGATATATTCAATATTCAAATTACTACATCCACCATCATTTGATGTTACTTTTCCAATATATCTCTCAAAAACTTTAACAAGAAAGTTGTGTAAGGCATCATTTAAAGATAGTATAGGAAATTTAGGTGGAACTATCAAAACCAGTGTTGGATATATCACTGGAAAAATGCGCGAGTTGGGATTTGAGAAACAAGTCAAAATATGTATAGTACTTGTTTAGAATGGGTTGTAACAATACTTATTCTTATTTTCTATATTGAAAAACATTGTTTATAACTTTGCCTTTAAGATAAAGGGTTAATTATAATCCAATTTCTAAAATAATACTCACTCAGACCCAATTTAATAATCCACAGATAAAAGGGTACAGAGTTTAATAGATGTTTTTATCACAATACTTTAATTTTATTCACTTTACATTATTAGCTCATGCTTTTTACATACATTTTTCTTTTAAATGCATAAAGTGAGGGTACAAAAGAACTTTACCTCATTATTCTTATTCACTTATAAAAGTGGATTATTAATTTGAAACGTAAAAAGGAAAACAAGATTATTGAATTGAGACGGATGGAGTTATGTTCAAATAGTTTTATGCATTATGAATACACTTTGTGACTTTCGACCCATTTCTCCGGTTTTAATTTTATAAAATTTTCCACATATTAGAAAATATGACCAACTATAATTGTGAAAAGTCAGATCGAGATTGGTATGTTACGTTACAATCTAATCCTCGACCAGCTAGTGTTGGAGATGACTCTGTTAGTCCATAACCAGCTAGAATTTTGATGCCAATTGCCTGTGAATACAAAAACTTTAGCGTCCTATTTACTTTTTTCTTTTGATGAAAACATTATAAATCATACAAATATAATCAACTTTGTATTAAATATAATACAGTTACTCCAACCTCAAAGAATTTGTCAACATGCAAAGGCAAGCTACCACCTCCACACATTCCTGCCTGTGTATGTTTGGTTGCTTAATATAATCTTTATTTTGCCAAAAAAAAAAAAAAAAAAAAAAAAAAAAAAAAAAAAAAAAAAAAAAAATACACAACCCACATAACAAATATTTGTATTAGATGTGGCAAAATGTGAGAGGTGAGAGGGTTGGATAACGGGTCAAGCTGTGGAATCTGACGGGTCGAATTGGCTCATCTCAATTTTTGTGCATATTTTGTACAGTTTTTATATATATAACGAGTGCGTAAAATATATTTTTATAAAAACGTAAGTAGTAACAAAATAAAATGATTTAAAAGGTTTTATCCATTAACAGAAAATTAATACACTTTGTTGTATTTTTAGAGCCTAAACCCAAGGGGTGGGGCCGTTGGACTTTCTTATTACTCCCGAAAGGAAAAAAATAATATTTTTTTTGTGACTTTCCTGCCCGACTTGTTTGGCCCATTTCCGTTTATAGTCATTTTTAATTTTTGATTTGTCCTGGTTGACCGTTATAGATAAAACATAACCTTGCGTCACATTCATAAGTATATGGGTCGAAAGTATAGGTTGTTTATAAATCATACCCTAGAGATCCCAATTGACGAGTGGATTTTATTATACATAACTTTTTTTGCTAATAAATGCAATGGAAGCAAGATTGCAGCAACAACCCGTGCGTATAACCATTCCAACATCGCAACAACGTAAGACGGTTGCTTCTGGTTTTTTGGTAAAATATTACCCTACAAGGAAAGAACAACAACAATATCAAATTATCAAATTCAAATTTTATCATCATACAAAAAATAGAAGTTAAGAAGAGCGATAAAGGTTGAACCTCGTATATGTTTTTGAAATGCATGTATGACATACTGATCTTTAAGAATGATAGTGAAATCAACTTACGAATAGAAGAACTCGAATATATCTGTTTCATTATCCCACTGCATAACATGATACACACTACTCACAAATCCGCAATCAGATCTATAATAATTTCAAACAAAGAGAGTCTGCAATTAACCTCGTCAAACGTTTCGGATCTTCTAACTCAGTTTCACACAAATCCGCAACAAAGAACAAGCCAACACCGATTGATTCATCTAGAATTACATCCTATCTCTTCCATAACTTTCCTGAAAATTGGTGTTCTATTGACTTCTGGGATGTTTTCAAAAAGTACGGTAATATTCACGAGGTTTACATACCCAAGAAGACACTAAAAAGCGGAAGAAAATTCGGTTTCGTTAGGTTCTTAGATGTACCGGAATTTCATAAGGAGTCCCTTGCTAGGAGACTTAGCCTCATCGTAGCAGGAGACAACCTTCTTAAAGTCTACAAAGCACATGATATAGTAGAGAAGAAGCAAGCTGCACAAAATAACAACTCGACTTCTAGCCATACAAACAAGGTTAATGCAGCCTTCTCTTCACATGTGGATGAAAGGAAATTCAAAGACGTGATCCTCAACAAACCGGCATCAAACAACTCTACCCCTACGATCAAGGTAAATTCTAACGATGAACTTATTCAAATCCTCGGTCAAGCGGTAATTGCTAAGGTCAAAGACCTTGAATACCTCGAATATTTTAGTGAAATTTGCGAAAGTGAAAATCTTAGTGGGTTCACTATCAAATATTTAGGCGGACATGATTTAATGCTTATTTTTGAGGAATCCGATCCGGCCCTTGATTTGATTAACAACTCGGACCACCCACTATGGAAATGGCTTGAGGACATTAACCCCTGGGACCCCGAAGTCTATAAAACCTCTGGTAGACTCGCTTATGTTAACATACTTGGGGTTCCTATTACGTGTTGGCTTGAGTCTACTTTCATAGACATTGCAAAAAATTGGGGTGAGGTGATTGAAACATTTAATTGCTCTATAACTAATGAAAACAATCAAGACCTCTCTCATGGCTCGGTTATTATCAAAACTAATAATTTTGCACCTATAAACGGCCAAGCATCTGTTAATCCGGGTGACATCAATCAAGCTAGAGTTTATATCTACGAAGTCCAAAACTTTTCCATGTTTAACCCTTTTGGTGATATCGATAACACTTCTAATTGGGATGACGAAAGTCTCTCGGATGGTCATATCTCGGATGAAGAATCTCACTTAGATTGTGAAAATCGGGTTGAAGGTAACGATGAAAAGATCACTGATAGCAATTGTCACATACCCGTCCAACCAAATGTGACTAATTCACCCATAAAACAAACTGCAACCAATTCCTCCAAACGTTTGGATACTTTACTTTTCGATAATAACTCTTGTAATCGAACTCATCAACCATCCAATACTTCGGGTTATAACAACTGCAACGATACCTCCTGTACTCCTACACCTAACCTATCCAGTTCCAACATCGAAGCCACAAATTGTAACTCAGAAAAAATACCTGACTCACCACAGAATAGTTCACCACCCCCCATACCCGATTTTAACACTCCTAAAATTAATACCAAAAGTCCAACTCCCTCCAACGATGACTCAGCGCAAAAACCCATTGAGAATAATACACCAAAAACACAAAGTAATGATTCTGTGGTATCGACATCCCATAAGAATTCCCAGCCCACCACCGATGACCCTAGCCCAATGGATTCAAGGCCCAACTCAGACACAATTGAACCGAATACCCCTTACTGTAATTCAACAAACCTTGAACTTAATTCACCAATTTGTGAAACCTTGGAAAATGACAAAGTCCTCGGCTCTGATCAGCAAAATAATATCGATACCTCACCTCAAAACTTCCAATCTAAATCACCATTACACTTTATGCCCGCCCCAAACGTCACGCGTCAATCAAACTCCGATCCTTTCAACCTTGAACCTTTAATTGTTAAAGAAAATACAATCAATAAAAAGAGGAAAATCAACAATACCACCGCCTACCCTATCCCTATCCCAAAAAACACACCGCACATTCCCGATATAAAAAGGCCTAGATCTAATATGCTCTATTTCAAACACCTTGCAAGAAGTGGCCAAAAACTCAGAATTACACAATTAGCTAAACGATGCAAACCCTCATCTAATGGTGGTGGTAACACATCCGGTTATTCGAAGGGGTCTCACATGGACATGGTACGTAACAAAAAGAATAACAAGACATGCTCCACCACTAGCAACAGTATGGACACAAACGAAGTAGGGAAGCGTATCGGGATCCGTCGTAATAAGCAATAAATCCAATTTCCGCCGCATCGTTATTTGTAAGTTTTTTATCATGTGTACGATTTCTCTAAATATTCGGGGTATTGGGCAAACGGGTAAAATAAGCTGGCTTAAACGTATTTGTAATAAAGAAAAACCAACAATATTAGGTTTACAAGAAACTAAATGTGGACAAACGCATGATAACACCATTGAATCATTCTGGGGTAATTCCGATTTTAAATTCGTCCAAAAGGACTCGGTTGGTGCTTCCGGAGGTATCTTAACTATTTGGGATACCAATATCCTCTCTGTTAACTATGCTATCGAAGGCGAATTCTTTTTAGCAATAAGAGGGTCATGGGCGGGATATGACTCTGAAATTGCTTTCATTAATGTTTATGGCCCTCATATCAACTCGAAAAAACAAAGACTCTGGAAAGAACTCTCATCCCTCACAAACTCTCTTACGATACCATACATTGTCTTCGGTGACTTCAACGAAGTAAGAAACAAAACGGAACGTATGAATACTGAATATAATCAACTTTGGGCGGATAACTTTAATAATTTCATTAACAACTCAGGACTAATTGATCTCCCCTTAGGCGGTAAAAGATTCACACGAATATGCGAAAAAACAATGAAATTTAGTAAGCTAGACCGATTTCTTGTCTCTGACGGTATCTTTACTATCTGGCCCAACACATCATCCAAAACCCTTGATCGTGACCTCTCTGACCATTGCCCTATCATCCTAAGAAATAATCACATCGATTCTGGTCCGAAGCCCATACGTGTGTTTGACACATGGCTCGACCTAAAAGATGCAGACACTGTTATAGAAAGAGCTTGGTCGATCCCAACTAACGGAAATAGACCTGATTGCATTTTCCGTAATAAACTTAAGAACGTCAAAATGGAACTTAAAAAACATAGTAACCAACTCGATAACATAGATACACAAATCCGAGATCACTTAACCGAATGTAATAACTGGGAACATACCGCCGAAACCAGACCATTATCCGAAACAGAAAAGCAAAAATGGCTTGATGAAAAAATGCAACATATCGTAAAAGAAAAGAAGAAAATTAATATGCTTAAACAAAAATCCAGAATTAAATGGGCATTAGAGGGTGATGAAAATTCAAAGTATTTTCACAATTATATTAAAAGAAGAACGAGCAAAAATAATATCCATGGTTTGTCAATTAACGGTAGATGGTCCGAAGATCCTAATCAAATAAAACAAGAAGCATACTCATACTTCAATAACGTTTTCCAATCCAAACACCTCTGTCACGAATGCCCTTTTGACAATGTTTCACATCTCGACCACATCACCACGATGGATAACCAACTCTTAGAAGCCAAATTTAACGAAAATGAAGTATGGGAAGCCATATGCAACTGCGACAGCTCCAAAGCCCCTGGCCCGGATGGTTTTAATATGAAATTCTTTAAAAAACACTGGAAATTGATAAAACAAGACCTCATGAATGCCCTTGATTGGTTCTGGGTCAACTCAGAAATCTCCAATGGCTGCAATGCATCTTTCTTCACTTTAATCCCGAAAAAACCTAATCCAATCGGTTTAAACGAATATCGCCCAATCTGCCTAATAGGTAGCTACTATAAAATCCTCACCAAAATACTTTCCAACCGCCTTGCCAAGGTCATCCAAAAAGTTATTGGTACTGAACAAACCGCATTCCTCAAAGGAAGAAATATTCTTGATAGTGTCTTAATTGCAAATGAATTAATCGACGAATTAAAGCGTAAAAAACGTAAGGGACTAATCTTTAAAGTAGACTTTGAAAAGGCATTCGATTGCATTGAATGGGACTTTCTATTTAAAACCATGCAATCCATGGGCTTCGGTTTAAAATGGATTAGCTTCATTCGTGCATGTCTTTCTTCTTCATCTATCTCCGTACTAATCAATGGTTCGCCCACTAAAGAATTCACGCCCGGAAGGGGAATTCGACAAGGTGACCCCATATCACCGTTTCTATTCATTATTGTCGCTGAAGGTCTTAACATACTTGTAAAAAGAGCATTAGCTAATGATCTTCTACAAGGAGTAAAAATTGGGCATGATAACCTCATCATTACACATCTCCAATATGCGGACGACACAATCTTCTTCGGCGAATGGAATAAAAGAAGCGCCAAATTTATCTCCAAAATCCTAAAATGTTTTGAAAATATATCGGGACTCAAAGTTAATTTCCGCAAAAGCAAGCTCTATGGTATCGGCACATCTACGGCCGAAACAGAGCAAATGGCTAGTTACATTAACTGCTCAGCGGGTTCTACTCCATTTACTTATCTTGGCCTACCTATTGGGGTCCCCACTTCCCACGCCTCCTCTTGGCAACCAATCATCGAAAAATTTGACAGAAGACTAACGGATTGGGCTGCCAAATCAATTTCTTTCGGGGGCCGCCTTACGATCATCAAATCCATTCTAAGTAGTATCCCATTATATTACTTCTCCCTATTTCATGCACCTTCCGCTACCCTTAAGGTCCTCGAATCTAAAAGACGGAAATTCTTTTGGGGTGGTTCTTCAAATGATAATAAAATTAACTGGATTAAATGGGATCAAATAATTTTACCATATGAAAGTGGAGGTTTAAACGTGGGTTCTTTGTTTGCTAAAAACATAGCACTTTTGTGTAAATGGTGGTGGCGCTTTAAAAATGAAGATAATGCACTATGGGTAAAAATAATCAAAAGTATATATGGGCCGGGGGGGGGGTTAGATTCTAACATTTTATGCAGGAACATTTCAGGTCGTACCATTTGGAAAGAGATTATTAAAGCAGGAAAAGTCGCAGACAACTTAGGAACATCTTTCACTTCCTCAATCTCAAAACGCATTGGCAATGGTACATCGATTAGCTTTTGGCATGACATATGGATCGGATCAGAGAATTTAAAATCAGTATTCCATAGACTCTACATGTTAGAATCTCATAAAGAAGCAACTGCTGCCGATAGAATTCTAAACGTTCATTCCAATTCGATTGGAAATTGGGATTGGTCTCGGGCTCCTAGTGGTCGTGCAACGAACGAACTTACGGAACTCAATAATCTATTATCTACAGTAAGCACCTCAGATCGCCCTGATTCATGGAAATTTTCCCTTGACGCATCCGGCATTTTCACTACATCAACGATGTCAAACCTAATCAATACACTAAAATATGGCATCAATTCAAGAAATCTTTCATTACCCCGCAACAAATACGTCCCACAAAAGGTCTTCATATTCTCATGGAGGGTCATCCAATTAAAAATCCCGGTCAGGTATGAACTAGATAAGAAAGGGACTGACCTTCACACCATCTTATGTCCACTATGCGACCAACATATCGAAACCGTTGACCATGCGTTGATAAATTGTCAAAAAGTGGCTTCAATTTGGATGCAATTACTCGGCTGGTGGAATCAAAATAGCTATACAATTTCTAATATCAATGAGGCCATCATCTCCGACCAGGGCTTCTCGCATAACTCCACTGGGCAATCCTTATGGCAAGCTACTAAATGGATTACGTGCTACATCTTATGGAAACATAGAAATTTAAAAGTTTTTTCAGGAAAAATCTGGAATCCTGCAATGATAATTTCCGAGATCCAAACTCAAAGTTTTAGTTGGATCTCAAACCGTTCGAGAAAAAAAACATCAATCGCATGGCATCAATGGCTCCTCAACCCATCTTTCTACGTGGCACCTCCTCCAAATCGATCGGGTGTCGGTTAATACGGCATTTTAATAATCAGATAGTGATCGTTTGTCTTATTTGGCCTATGTGGGTTAGATTAAATGGGCAGGTTGTTCGTCATCTTTGTCGCCGCTTGATCGGCACGGCTGTCTCTTCCTGCCCCGCTTGTGTTTCACAAGTTCATCCCTCATCAGGTTATTTAGCCTACGGCACTTCCGATTAACTTTTTATGTTTTAAATCCAATCTTTTTCCGATTGTTTCGACTGTTAACATCATTGTATAGAAGAGTATAGGGACATGTATTGTATTGTTATAATCTGGTTAATAATAATAATACTTTTGCTTTTCAAAAAAAAAAAAACACTACTCACATATACTGTACTAATTATGGTTGAATAGTTATTGTTCAGAGGGTAAACTAGTAATTTTCTATTTTCCAGTTTTTCCTTTATACCCATTGTTGATGTCATCATGATAACATTCCAACGAATTGGGCTATTCAATTTTTAGCACCATAAAGTCCACAAATAAATCGGGTCAAAAGGTAAAACTTTTAAACATGGAAATGTACCTGTATAAATTTTGGTATACAAGAGGCACCGAAAGGATATAATGCGGCTGATAGTGCCTCAAATCATCCTACAACAAATTAATTAAATACTTATTACTTATCAAGGTGAAAAAGTGTGTAATAAGAAAATATATTATTATATTTATATAGAACAGACCTTCAAGTGTTTGATCGTTGTGTACATTTGCTCAACTCCATGAAAAAGAGCATGATACCCAGAAGAACGTTCATACGCATGCCAAGGTGGAAGCATACTTAGATATCTATCTTCGGGCCCAACAGAGAACAACTCCCACAAATTTCTAACCTGGAAAAATATGAACATAAACCCAATCATTACAACATAATATACTAGCATTAAGCTAACTTTTCTCGTACATAATATACTCTCGTGCGACAGACCTTACTATCGCATGACACTCTGATACGACATGACAGACTATTACATCGCACGACACTCACCTACGACCAGTGTTGTAAATCTCGTTATTTCTTCCCGAGATCTCATTTTTGGATGGCAATCGAGACGAGATGTCCATCTCCTGAGATTTCTCGGTTAACAGGGTCAAACTTGGTCAAAGCCACGAAAATCCTACAAATATTTAATGATCAAATTAATCAAGTAGGTCACGTGAACCAATTCGGGTGTTCAAGCGTGAAATGGTGCTTGCATTGCATGGTTAGAAACGAAACAATGTATCAGACCAAAAACTTTAGGGCTTTCCTGCACTATTTCTCCTAACAAGAATGGTGTATGCGCGCGCCCACTTTACCCAAAATGTAAGTATGTTACTGCTACGCTGCCACAACGCTCAGAGATAAATTCTATAAATTTACTACGATAACTTGAGGAGAAATCATATTACCCAATACATCACTTGAATTATAATTCGAGTGTTAACAATTGTTCTTGCTCCTCGCTTTCTTTTTCACCCAGAAAGTTTGTTTACGAGCAAGATTATTGGCTTGTGTCATTGTCCAATACCAGGACTAGCAGTGGTTGACACAATACACAATACACAAATCACAGACTCCTTTATATTTCTAATCCTATCCTAGGTCACAAGGATAGTTATGTTAGAGACTAATAATTGCACAATGTCGCAATCTAAAATACAAGGATGAGTTGTGGTTGGCACATTCTCATTTTCAAATTAATATCTTTACTTGTTCTTGCAGCTACATTTGTTTATCAACAACTTGTTTTTGAGGCCTTCGTTACACAAACACATCATGAAGGGAGAGAAAAAGATTTAAATGATACTATTCCATAACGAAAAACTGCAACTCAACATCTCAAACACAACATACACCAAGCCCACTACAACAAGCTTCCGCACCACATCTCAAAGCTTGTGCACTCAAATTTTAACGTCATGAAAACAACCAATATCCAATTGAGGAGAGCAATATATGGCATTAATCAAGGGGGAGCAAGAAAACTCATCACTCGAGGGGGAGCAAGAACTATGATTATTCAATGAAATTCAATATTAGATCTACGTTTTTATGATTTACAAGGTGTGATTAGAAATTATTAATACACCAATCGTTTGGGAGGTTGTAACCTACTTACTATAAAACTGCACTTACTTGTTTGAAACATTTACTTTTAAGAATACTCTTTAAATTACCTAATTAATCCCTAGAGAAAAAGACAAAACTAAAATCGATCCATTCATAAATAAATGAATCAAAACTTCCGCCTCTTAATTATAGAAAGTTCGGTCTTACGAGTAACTAACGCCTTGTTGGTGGACCATCGCCCTTTCTCGAACCAAAAATTGATGAGTTGTTTAACCCGAAGGGGGGTTCTTGTTAATCAAGTCCGAAAATGGGGTAGTTTCGGTTTTGTGGTCACGTGTGCGTATGTTTCTAACCTGGAACAGTTATGTGGTGAACATCCTTGCGAGGATGGGTTGAACATTATCACTCCGTTTTCCTCTCCTGCCGATTGTTTCCTCCGCTTTACTTGGATTGAAATTTCACGTATCCTGGCTAATTTCTTTTCGAAAGAAAATATAGAGAAATTGGCTGCAAACTTTGGTAAAGCTATTTTTATACCTCGTTCTTCTTCCGAATTGAAACAAATTGGGGTGGCTTATGTGTTCATCGAATTGGCGAGTTCATCATTGATTATTGACGCGGTCAAAGAGGTTAAAAACAATTTGGGCCGGGATTCGGTTTGCATCCGTGTTAGTGAATTATCTCTGGTCGATTTAGATCGTGTCCTCAATGACGAATTTCCTTCTTTTGATTTGGCTTCTTCTAATCGAGCTGTTTGTGAGGGTGATATTATCACAACGGGTGTTAGAGATCGGGTTTTTATTGCTGAAGATCAAGAGGGCAAAATGGGATTCGGGTTGTGTCATCATAATAATTTGAATGAGGTCTCTGTTAAGGTGAAGAAACATATGGTTGTTGCTTTTGTTGAGCCTGATTGCAATAATGATGATGTTATGGAGACTGATGTGGTTGAGCATCTTAAGTCTCCTAATGTCGTCTCTGTTCCGAGTATAATTTTTGGTTCCATTCAGTCAGATTGTGTTGGTACATCTTCTCTCGGTGCCTCTTCGATTTGCCCTTGTCTTGGTCATCCTTGTGCGAAGAATTGCGAAAAAGCTTGGAAATTTTGTCAAAGGAATAACGTAGCGTTTGAATGCTTGTCACGTAAGCCTATCGATCGAGGAAATTGTAGTGCTTCGTTTGTTCCTCCTGTTTCGTTTTCGGCTACAAATTCTTTACCGATTAATGAGCTTTTCGTTGGAAGTGTTCCTATTTCTCCTGCTGGTGTCGGGTCGTTCTCTCCACTTTTTAAACGTTCTAAGGGTGTTGCGATAGAAGCTATTCTCCCGACTTTTGATTTTGTTGATCAACTCGTAACTGTTGATATCGATCCTGGTTTGGTTTCTAGTTAACGGTACAAATCCCGTGTTTGTTTGGGTTCTGATAATCGTTCACAGGGTGCAAGTTTAATTGATACTGGGCCGAGTCCTATTGTTTCTTCTTCGGGCTCAATTATTGTGGAGCCCTTTAATGGTGTTGAATCTGGTCCGGTTAATTTTGAGCCCAAGAGTCCTATACGTTTTAATGACATTGCTTCAAAGTTTGATAAATCGGCCAGCAAAAAACCTATTTAGTCGGTGACGAGCCGTAGACCCGATAGTGACTCTTTAACGGCTTTCATTGCGGTGATGGATAATATGGAGGGTGTTCAAAAGGGCACCGTTAGTAATTCTAAAGTACCATTGTCAGAATCGGTTCAAGGTAAAAGGCCGAGAAAAGAAAACTAAAAAGAAGATGACTTATGAAGAGGAGATGGATGCGTTTGGCGACTTTATCAAAGACGCTTGAGCATTTATGGTTCGTGTGTTGGCGGTTGTCTTTTTTGGTCTTTAGATGATTGGTAATCTCCCGGTTCCCGATTAGATTGGCCTTCATCTTTTTTGCTTTGTTGTGTCGTGTTAATTGCGCTTCCTAGGTTCTTTTGTTAGAAGTTGGCGGTTACGAGCTTTGTTTTAGGTTTTGTTTTGTCTTGCTCGAGTTTCTCGGTTTTTTAGTTGTAGGGAGGCTTCATTTATTGATGAACCTTTTTTTGTTGAATATAAGTTTATCCGTTTTTTCGTTGAAAAAAACAAATTTAACCAACTCACGGACGAATAAAGTTAATTCTATTGTTTTTAACTTAGACACAAGATACCATTAACCACCCTCAACTACAGTTTCCGGTCTTCCCCTTCATCAATCATCAACCTATATCTTTCCCTTCCATACATATTAATGTCTCACTCTCCTAACAATAACCAACCCCAAACCCCATTTTCTTTTCCCCCTCCCCCTCTGCTTTCCAAAAATCCGATCCCGGCTGCCGGAAACTCTTCCCCGTTTAATGGTCGAACACACGCCTCCACTTGTCTGCCGTTGTCGTCCTCCTTTTGTTTCGGTAACGGTGTGGCGAGCCAGGGTCAGATTCCATCTGCTGCTGCCGGAACTCACACTGCTGGAAGTGACAAGCCTGAACATTCTTCTCCAGCGGGACAAAAATATCTCAAGGCACATGATCGAATCCACTTTCGGCAAAATTGGTACTTTAACGGAGATCAAATTTTGGCCTAGTAGAAGGTATTGCTTTGTTACTTTCTCTGACCTTAATTCTGCCGATGTTACTGTGAAAACTATGAACGGGTCACGTGCTTTCGGTCACCCCATTTTTGTGGGTTGGCCGGTCCGGCGAGCTAACCGAGTCTCTCGTTCCTCATTTGAACGTAATAGGTTTGCTTCTCCTGTTAAACTTCGAAGTAAAATCGGTTTAAACCATCTTGTGATGAATCGTTTAGATTATAGCATTTTGATTGTCGATTCGGTTCCTTTGGTTGATTTGAAGTTACAAGCCTTCTTGATTAAGAACAAGGCAACTATTTGTAAGATCTCCAAAGTGGGTAACTTCGGGGCCATTGTTGTTTGTGATAATGCAGCTGGTTTTGAAGGTATTTTGAATGCTAACTCGGATGAGTTTGCCCTTGTCGTCCCTTTGAAAGAAATGGCTAGAAAATACTTTCGATTCTCTTGGTTGGAAATCAAAGGTATCCCGATTGCTTATGCTTCGGCCGAAAGTGCCATATCGATTGCAAGCCTCTTCGGTGTCGTGTTGAAGATTGCGGACGTTTCAAATAACTTGGGAAACGTTGGGTCGTTTTTTGCATTCGTTAAAACTGAGAACCCGAAACATATACATGATTTGGTTGAGGTGGACCTTGAAGATGACGTGTTCTCGGGATGCAACGTTTGGGTTAACGAGATTGGTGTATCGACGGGGTTTGAATTGAATGAGTTGTAGGTTTTTCATATGCCCGAGAGACATATTGAATTAATGTGGCTAACATGTTATGATCCAAGTCGGGTCATACCCAATAACAAGCTTACCGACACCTTATACGTATTTAAACTTAACGATTGGTTCGTTAAATAAATACGCGACACTTGGATTTTAGAAAATCGGGTTTCTGAAATATTATCACTTGGGATAAATTATTTGGATAATTTATATTTAATTATTTATTGGTTAAATAATTAAGTTGTGTTATAATTTATAAAATGGTTTATAAAATAAAAGAAACTTATCAAATGCATTATATTTATAAAGTTTTATATAACTTTGAACAAGTTTTATAAATTTATTATATACACATAAGTAATGTGCAGTTTTTTGGGGACTCCAAGGACTGTTGGAAACTAAACTTGATTGTGGGCTATTTGTTTTGGATTTGGGCTTGCAAGTATACAACTATTTTGGATCAAGATTATAGCCCATTATGTAGAAACTTCTTGTAATATGTAGTAGTGAAAGTGTGTAGAATGTGTGTAGAATAATCTTGTAAAATATCTAGGTCTAGAAATACTAGGAAATATCTAGATAGTAGTAGATGATGGAGTGATCTAGACTACTCCATTGAGTAGTATAAATAGAGGGCTTCACCCCTCATTTGTAATCAAGCAACAAAGCAATTCAATAAGCAATAAACAAAGCCTTCAAGATCAATCAAACTTCTAAATTATCAATCCTCTCTTCCATAAATAATATACACATAACCTCCTATTTCTAACAAAATGGTATCAAGAGCTTGGTTCGACAAGATGATGGCCAACAATGTCATCACATTTCCTCGCCTCACAAAGGATAATTATGATCGATGGAGCATCCAAATGAAGACCTTCCTAGGTGGACAAGACTTATGGGAGATTGTGGAGGAAGGCTATGAGGAACCTGCAGAAAAAGGTCCTCTCGGCAAGGAGAAAAAATTAATGAAGACGAACGATCAAAAGGCTCTTTCCATCATCCAACAAAGTGTAGATGATGGAGCTTTTGAGAAAATTGCAAGTGCAACCACCGCCAAGAAAGCATGGGAGATCTTGGAGAATTCTCACAAGGGAGTTGAAAAGGTGAAAAAGGTTCGACTACAAACACTACGAGGTGAGTTCGAATCCTTAAATAAGAAAGACTCAGAATCAATTTCCGATTATTTTACAAGAGTCTTGGCGATTGTCAATCAATTAAAGAGGAATGGTGAAACTCTAAGTGATGTAAGAGTCATTGAGAAGATTCTTAGATCATTAGATTCAAAATTCGACTATATAGTCGTAGCCATCGAAGAATCTAAAGATATAGAATCAATGACTATCGATGAACTCATGGGTTCACTACAAGCCCATGAAGAGAGGTTCAATAAGAATAATAAGGAGCCATTGGAGCAAGCTTTACAAGCAAAACTGTCTTTCAAGGAAGAGAGCAGTGAAAAGACTCATCAAACGAGTCAACGAGATCGTGGTCAAGTACGTAGCCGAGGACGAGGACAAGGATATATCAAACGTGGAGGTTATAGTTCTTACAGAAATGAAGAAAGAAGTCAAAATTTTCACCCGACAAGAGGTCGCGGGAGAGGCTACACAAGTAGAAGGCCAAGGTATGACAATTCTCAAACCAAATGCTATAATTGTCATAAATTTGGCCACTATGCTTCGGAATGCGAGAAGTCAAACAATTACTTGCAAGAAAGAGCAAATTTAGTGCAAGAAGATACCGAAGCCGTGAAAAACACTTTGTTACTAGCATGCAAAGGTGAAGATAACGGAGAATCAAATTTGTGGTATCTCGACACGGGTGCAAGCAACCATATGTGCGGTGACAAAAACATGTTTGTGGAGTTAGACGAGGTAATTAGTGGAAATATCACCTTCGGAGATTCCTCTAAAGTCCCGGTTAAAGGCAAAGGTAAGATTCTCATCCGCTTGAAAAATGAAAGGCATCAATTTATCTCTAACGTGTATTATGTGCCCAATATGAAGACGAATATACTGAGTATTGGACAACTCTTGGAGAAAGGCTATGATATTCACATGATAAATCATACCCTTTCTTTAAGAGACCAAAAAGGAGGTTTGATTGCTAAGGTGCCAATGTCAACGAATAGGATGTTCATGCTAAATATTCAACATGACATTCCAAGATGTTTAAAAGCATGTTTCAAAGATAATTCTTGGCTTTGGCACATGAGATACGGGCACTTAAATTTTGGAGGCTTAAAATTATTATCAAGTAAAGGAATGGTGAAGGGTTTGCCTCCAATTAATCATCCGAATCAAATATGTGAGGGATGCCTTCTGGGAAAGCACTTCCGAAACAGTTTTCCAATAGAGGCTTCTAGTAGAGCGAAGAAACCTCTAGAACTTATTCACACGGATGTGTGTGGACCCATCAGTCCACCGTCTTTCGGTAAAAATAGATATTTTATTCTATTCATTGATGATTTTAGTCGAAAGACATGGGTCTATTTTCTAAAAGAGAAGTCGGAAGTTTTTGGAATGTTCAAGAAGTTTAAAGCATTTGTGGAGAATCAAAGTGGTCTCACCATAAAGGCGTTGAGATCCGATCGTGGAGGAGAGTTCACATCCAAGGAATTCAAGAAATTTTGCGACAACAATGGGTTACGACGTCCTCTAACTCTTCCGTATTCACCTCAACAAAATGGTGTTGCGGAAAGAAAAAATAGGACCATTCTTGATATGGCCCGGAGTATGTTAAAGAGCAAAATGATGCCTAAGGAGTTTTGGGCTGAGGCAGTGGACTGTGCGATCTATCTATCAAATCGCTCGCCCACTAGAAGTGTCAAGAACAAAACGCCCATTGAAGCTTGGAGTGGAAGGAAGCTCGGCATCTCACACCTTCGAGTGTTCGGAAGTGTGGCATATGCTCATGTGCCAGATCAGAAGAGGACGAAGCTCGATGATAAAAGCGAGAAACTCATATTCGTGGGTTATGACTCAAGTTCGAAGGGTTACAAGCTATATAATCCCAAGAATGGTAAAGTAATCTCAAGTCGAGACGTGGTGTTCGATGAAGAAGCAACATGGGATTGGAATGTTCCCGAAGAGGAGAACTACGACTTTCTCCCTTATCCATTCGAGAGTACTGCAAAGAACGAAGAATATCTAGAAGTTCAAGAACCTTCTAGTACACCATCTCCGCACTCTCCACATACTCCAACCACTACACCTAATGAAGTGACACCAACATCAGGAGGAGAATCAAGTAGGCTACAACATCACACAAGGAGCATTGAGGAGTTGTACGAGGTAACACAGCCTATGGAGGATCTATCATTGTTCTGCCTTCTTGCCGATTGTGAGCCAATAAGCTATGAAGACGCAACAAAAAGCCAAAAGTGGAAATGTGCTATGAACGAAGAGATTCAAGCAATCGAGAAGAATAATACGTGGGATCTTGCCACACTACCAAAGGGACATAAGGCTATTGGTGTAAAATGGGTGTACAAGGCCAAGAAGAATTCCAAAGGTGAAGTTGAAAGATATAAGGCAAGGTTGGTGGCGAAGGGATATAGTCAACGAGCCGACATAGACTATGACGAGGTATTTGCTCCCGTCGCTCGTCTAGAAACTATAAGATTGATAATCTCACTTGCGGCTCAACATAATTGGAAGATTTATCAAATGGATGTCAAATCCGCGTTCCTTAATGGCCACTTAGAAGAAGAAGTCTATATAGAACAACCTTTGGGATACATCGTGAAAGGCCAAGAGAATAAGGTGCTAAAATTGAAAAAGGCCTTATTCGGGTTGAAGCAAGCGCCTCGGGCATGGAATAGCAGGATAGACAAGTATTTCCAGCAGAATGGCTTTACGAAATACCCCCATGAGCATGCCCTCTACACCAAAGTTAGCAATGATGGAGATGTTATGATTGTGTGCCTATACGTGGATGACTTGATATTCACCGGTAGTAATCCTAAAATGTTTGAGGAGTTCAAGAAAGCAATGGTTCGGGAGTTCGAGATGACCGACATTGGACTTATGGCTTACTATCTTGGGATCGAGGTAAAACAAAAGAAAGAAGGAATATTCATATCCCAAGAAGGTTATGCGAATGAGGTGCTCAAGAAGTTTAAGATGAATGACTGCAAGTCAATGAATACACCGGTGGATTGCAATCTCAAATTGTCAAAAGATGATGAAGGATACTTGGTGGACCCAACAAAATACAAGAGTTTGGTTGGAAGTCTGAGGTACCTAACCTGCACGAGGCCAGATATTCTCTACGGAGTTGGACTAGTAAGTCGATACATGGAAGCACCTACAATAAATCACTTGAAGGCGGCCAAGAGGATACTTCGCTACATCAAAGGTACGATTGACTATGGCCTGTTTTATTCGCCTTCTGAGCACTTCAAGCTAGTTGGATACAGTGATAGTGATTGGGCTGGAGACATAGATGATCGTAAGAGTACGAGTGGTTTTGTGTTCTATATGGGAGATACGGCGTTCACATGGAGCTCGAAGAAGCAACCCATTGTGACTCTGTCAACGTGTGAAGCCGAGTTTGTAGCAGCAACATCGTGCACCTGTCATGCAATATGGCTCAGGAAGTTACTAAATGAGCTTAAGTTTTTTCAAAAGGAAGCTACAGAGATATATGTGGATAACATGTCTGCGATTGCTCTAGCAAAGAATCCAGTCTTCCATGATCGAAGCAAGCACATCGATACGAAATACCATTACATCAGGGAGTGTGTTACAAATAAAGAGGTGCAGATAAAGTACGCGAAGTCACTTGACCAAGTTGCTGATATTTTCACAAAGCCTCTAAAACACGAGACGTTTCAGAGATTACGGAATATGCTCGGAGTAACGAAATCAAGTTTAAGGGGGGCTGTTGGAAACTAAACTTGATTGTGGGCTATTTGTTTTGGATTTGGGCTTGCAAGTATACAACTATTTTGGATCAAGATTATAGCCCATTATGTAGAAACTTCTTGTAATATGTAGTAGTGAAAGTGTGTAGAATGTGTGTAGAATAATCTTGTAAAATATCTAGGTCTAGAAATACTAGGAAATATCTAGATAGTAGTAGATGATGGAGTGATCTAGACTACTCCATTGAGTAGTATAAATAGAGGGCTTCACCCCTCATTTGTAATCAAGCAACAAAGCAATTCAATAAGCAATAAAAGAAGAGTTTTCAAGATCAATCAAACTTCTAAATTATCAATCCTCTCTTCCATAAATAATATACACATAACCTCCTATTTCTAACAAGGACTTCACCCATGCTTATTCTTTGATGCTTTCAATAACACAATCCCATAGGTGCATGCCATATACTTGTACCAAGGCTTGACCACTTCCTTCCAAGTGAAAATATAGATGCAATAGCTTAAAAAAAAACTGCTCAAAACAGTCCCCAATTGCTTGCTGCTGGCCGTGGCATTTTCAGCTCAAAGGGGAGCTCAAATTTTGTTTTTGCAAGCTTACATCTAGTGTCAATTAAATCCTAACTAATTACAAAGGTGTTGGGGTTATTGCTTGGGGTATTACACACTTGAGGCTTCAAGTTAGAAGCTATAAACTCTTCAATATCATCAAACATTCTGCTCATATTTGGGAGCTGTTGTTCGAATTTTTCAAAGGCAGAAAGGTGGGTTTTCAAGCTAGATTAACAAGGGTGTTGAGGTTATAAAGTATAGCTAACTTAAGGGTGGTGTTGGAGGATCAAAGGCTTGAAGTTCTACACTTTTGTTCATCATCTTACTACCATTTTGGACAGCCCTTAAACTCGTTTTAAGGAGGTATAAACACTATCCTTTCTTGTTAATTAGTAAGTATTGTTTCACAACTTGATCCATGGGATTTACATTTAATTGGTTTAAAGATTAACATGTTCTAAAATAGTAATTACATGCTTCCGCTTTATCTTAATTACTAAATGGTTTTAGAAATAGTGGAACTTGTTAAATCCCAACATGAGTTTCCTCACGAGTTGATTGCAACTACAAACCGCATAATTCTTGCGGGTCATCCTATTTATGGTAATCATACCGAGATCGTGTCCGATGCTTTGACCGCTAATTGCGTTATTGGGTCTCAAGGAGGTGAGGATGTTCATGCTCATCAAGAATGTAGGGAAGAAGTTGTTGTTGATGTTCTAAAAGATGATGTTGTGGTTGAAGACGTGGTTGTTGGTGATATTCGATTTGGCTCTTTAGGTGACTTGGATGACACTGATGTGGTTTCTGCTTCGAAATCGAGTGGGGTGGATAATACGGATTGTTTTAATTTGAACTCGTTACCGGTTTTAGAAGTAGACCCTCCTATTCCACACTCATCGAATGTTGACGTTCCTGGATTGGGTATTCTAGCAAATGAGTCTGTGGCTAATAATCATATTAATGATTTGCCTTCCACTGTTGGTATTGTAGATGATCATGTTGTCATTTGTGACTCTTCACGTTTAAAGAATAAAAAAGGTAAGTCCAAATTGCATGGTTCCAAGGATGATGCTTCGGTACGTAACGAGCAAGTGACGGGTTCATCGGGTCCTAATAATAAAGGTTTTTTTTCAAGATTTAGCGGACCGGGGAATAATTCCCCAATCTTCGGGCGTTCTTATAAGCGACAAGTCCTCCAACGTTTTAACATATTCCTTTCCAAATCGCAACGGCAAAGGAGTTCGCATTGATAAGATTGATGGAATGACGTCACGACCGGATGAGAGAAAACAAAAGGGCGGAGCCAAGGCTGGTTAATTTGGTTTGGTTAAATTGGTTATTTTGGTTGCTTAAGTTTTATGTAGTTGTGTTAGTGGTTGTTTTGTTTACTTTTTATGTGTTTGCTCATCATATCTTGCTCTTTCGTTTTGAATTGTTTGTGTTTTGGTGTATAAGTTGAATATGTTGTGGCTCGGTTAGAGTTAGCTAGGTCTAGATATCGTTTGTAGTTCTAGCAAGTTTACTTTCAGCGAGCCGTTTTGTATCGGACTGGTTGTATAGGTTTATTGGTTCCTTCATTTATTGATGAAGGTTTCCAAATTTTAATAGTATTCGTTATTTTGCCAAAAAAAAAAAAAAAAAAAAAAAACAAGATTCTTTAAAAAGAAAAAGTGATCAAAATGAAAAAATGGTGCAAAAGATAGAAATTTGTACCAGGAATAAAAAATTATTGTGTGTAAGCATTACTCCTTTTGGGCTGCCAGTAGTTCCACTTGTATAAATAAGAGTGGCAACATCATCAGACTTGATAGGTTCATAAATGTATTTTTCACCTAAAATTCACGAAGTCGGTTAATTATTAAGGAAAAGGTCAAACAACACAAATATTTTAAATAAATAGTAGAAAAATGAACGAGTCGGTTACTGTATAAAACATGTTTAAGAATCAGAAGTTTTTTTATGTAATGAAATGATTGAGCAGGTTGTATACTTGTGTGTAAAATAAAAACACTTTTAACGAATTTTAAACCATGACAGATATTTAGGGCATGTTTGGCACAATTCTTTTTCAAGCTTTTAGGATCTTTTAACTTATACCTTTTATAAAAAAAACTTATATTTAATAAAAAAAAATTGCATTTGGTTAAAAGAGTTTAAAATTTTTAGACGGATGAAAAAAGCTAAAAGCTAATAGAATCAGCGTTTGAGAAAAAACTCCTAGCCTTATCTCATTTTACTCTACCAAACACCTAAATACATATAAAATATAAAAAGTTTACAGCTACAAGTTAAAACCTACCAGTTACCAGCTACTTTTGCCAAACATACCTTTAATTAACAAGTTCCATATTAAACATTCTTTTATCGGTGATATCTTTTTCTAACATTGGAGATGAGACGTAGTGCTAACTGAACCATCCCACTAGTAAATGGGTCAAAATTGACACTTCTACCTCTAAAAGATGTCCCTACACCAACCGACTCTATCCGGACCACTGCCTGAATGGATGTGTTCCCCGGGTACCGTCGATCGATTCGGGTTTTCGCCCGAACGTGTGTGTTACGTGCAAATGATGAGGGTCGTTGAAATAAATGATCTACTGATGCAAAAAAAATCGCCGTTCAAAAAAAAATCCAACCGACTCTACAGATTCATTATGTAAGCCTATATATTATTTATACTGTTCATCACATCATGCACTTATTAATATTTTTTTGTTGATGCCTTCTTATTTTTAATGCGTCGCTAACATCATTAATTCATTATGACGTTATCACATTTCTTTTCTTTTTTTTCCTGTCTCTTTTTCAGGCTTTTTGGCCCAACGAAGTGGGCCTCTAGGCCTCTAGTTTACTAGTTGAAGATAAAAAGAATTAAATGTGACTAATAAACATTGAACTTTTTAATTTTTTAATTTTTACTATATTTTTAAAGCAGAATAAACATTGTAAATTGACTTACAAACATCATATGAATCAAGCAAAAACGCACGATGTTCACGACCAATATCCATGATATCCTTGTAACTATAAACAGAAACTCCCTCCATTATATGACTACTGATGGATGATGTTTCGCCCCATAATAAGATGATAAATCTAATTTTCACCTCAGAATTAAAAGCCTCTGCTATCTGGTTATAGAATTCAGGATTGTCTATTGCAAGTGCAACACTATTATGAAAAAAAGAAGAAGGGTTTATATCGTTAAAAAAAGATGAATATAATACGTTTAATGCACACAACCAAACGAAATCATTCTCAGTAACCTTTCAGAATGTTTATAGATGAGTAACAACTCTTCCACAGATGACCTGCATCCTCTCACAACATTTATTGCTCCTGTGGCCATAATACCTATAGCCAAACTTATTAACAACACTATATATATAATAATTATTATTATCTGAAATTAGCTATACCATAGAATACAGGGATGCATATTTATAAATGTATTCAACAGTCCAAAGTTTATGCTATTTGGAAATTGTATGGTATCCAAATAGTACGATTCACACCAAAAAAATCATACAATAACAATCATTGACATCACACCAAGGGCGATTCTAGCTATTAACCAGCAGGTCTTGTGAGAATTCTAGTTTGAAATTTATTTTACAAAGTACGATTCAAATTAGGACATCACTAAATTTGACTACCCTATATATTTTTAAGATTTATAGTTTTTTGAAGGTAACACCCACTAAATTACCCTTCATAAATAATTAACTTTGAAAAAAAATCGAGTCTCCTTTGAGTTTTAATCCTAGATTCGCCATTGATAGAAAAACAGTAAAGATGGTTTAAGTTTGATCTATACAATACATTTTGAACTAAAGCTAAATACTTTTTTCAAGATGTGTAAAGAACAAATATTCATGCATTTTATAGTAAGATTATTATATTATATACCTTGATCAGCAACGATCCATCGACAAGAATTCTCAGCAAAAAGTGCTATCTTTTCACTTGGTTTAAGTCCAATAACTCTTAAACCTTCAGAAAAATCCAAGATGTTCTGTTCCAACTGCAAATTCCAAAACTCAACTCAATTGTGCAATTTACAATTAAATTGTTTTGTAGTTAAAACTTATAAAGTGGAAAAAAATATATAAATGTGGAACATACCTGTTTATAAGTGATTGTTGTAGGAGGGTCATGATGTGGATCTACCAATGCAACCTTATCACCAAACTTTTCGGCTGAGTATCTCAAAATGTCAGGAATTGTTGTTACTTCGGTACTTGACACATTGTTTTGTAATAGTAATGAACTCTCGAGGAGAGGTGCGTACTTTCGAACTTGCCTTTTTTCATTCTGAAAATGAGCAGTATGTAGAGATAGGTAATGAATTAATAGAACAATTAGTCATGTAACAGATTATCTATGACTAGTGTTTCTTTGTCAGTTTCCTAAATTTGAATATTTAGTTAAAACGAATTACTCATTTTACTCAGAACATCAAAACCTGCACTCATGTTTATTTGTATTAATATTACACCGCCCAACCCTCATTGTTCTTACAAACAACACCTTAACTTGCACTCATCATTCAAATTAAAAACTCAAACTAAGCATCTCAATAATCAAACTAATGAGTACAGAAACCTTTAATATAAGATGAAGGTTTAACTTTACTCAAATTAATCAAAGAGAATGAAAGCTAGAAAAAGCTGCCATGATTTTATTTCCTTAAATTCATCCAATATTCCAATGTACGTCTCATTTCACGATTCTCTTTTAGTAAATCACTTAGTTATGTGCTCATCCTCGAATACATTCATGTGCTTTAAATTCGAGAAACCTTTTTAATCACTTCATCGAATCCCTCAGATTTTTGTTTATTCACCCTCAATTACGGTAACTGCTTTTCATAATCGGATGGAATACATACACCCATCGTAAATTCACCTTCACGGGCTATATCACTGGTAATCGGTATCGGGCACCATCAAAATCCTAGAAAAATCGAGTATATTTTCCCGCCATCGAGGTTGTTCATGTTAGGGTTACAAGAAAGAGTTAATGTAATGGATTTACGAGCGAAAGCGATCCTAACCTCGGTTTGAAATGAACCGAGATATTAGGGTTAGGTTAAGGTTCTGAGGTGAAATCGAGAAAATAGCGGAGATTATCAGAGGGAAATTATTCAATTGATTGTTGTGCTGGACTGTGAATGTGTTGGGAAAGGGAAGAAAATAGGGAAGAAGAAGAGTAACAGGCAAGTGCTAGAAAGAAAAATAAATGAATAATAGATTAATACGAAATGACAATTTTGTCCTCACTAACATGTTGTGAAATTAGAAAACAAAAAAATAAATAATAAAAAAAAATTCTAATGAACGTTATTGACGTGACCACCGAAGTTACAAGTCAAAATATAAATCCGGCTCTTTTTCGGTTCGAACACCCTCGAATACACAACCTGTTAATACACAGTTATGGTGGATCACAATTCTGCACCTCATTTTGAGGTCACATTATATTTTTTTTTACCCTCATCATTTGCAAGTATCTCAAATATATATCACCATTATTGGTGTTCAATTAATTTAAAGAAATTAATGTCATCCGTAAAGGATCGAACTCATGACATTTCCCTATCTCATGATACAAAGTGAATGGGGGAACCGTTGGGCTAAGCCCGCAAGGTACTTCAATTGTGATTATAATTTTATTTTATCTATTCAATTAAAATATTTTTAAACCATATAAACTTATAAACTTGATGAAATATTTAATTAACTTCAGTCATATTGGAAAATGAAATCACTTGAAAGAGTTACTCTGAAGTAAATAATCCATAATACTCTCTCCGTCTCAAATCTATTGTCTCCAGACAAAAAATACACAGTTTTAGGAAATCTCATTAACTTTATTTCACCACCAATAAAATAATTTCTCTCTCCACTATAACCCCTTTTGATTGGCTGAAAAGAAATCTGGACAATTAATTTGGGACGTTCCAAAATGAAATAATGAACAATAAATTTGGGACGGGGTAGTAATAATTTAGTACAAAATTATCCCGTACATTATATTATTCCCTTTTATATCAATTCTTGGTCTAGTAAAAAGTTATTTTATTTGTAATATTAGAATAAGTTTACGAAAGAAATTCAATCTTCTTTAAAAATTAAAAATGTCATTAGAAACGTGTTGTCATCAACTCATTATTTAAGTTATATTTACTTGTAGTATATCAACTTGAAATTATTACACTTTATTTAACGTGGGAGATTGAGTGATCAATTCCAGACTCTTTATGTAATACCTTGAATTCCAGACTCTTTATGTAATACCTTGAAATAATTTAAATACCTTGAATTCAGCACAAACTTGGATTCCATGACAACGATTTACATGATAACGAGTGCCTTTTTTGCTATTAAATAACACATTGCCCGTGTTTAAGTTGTTCCGGTAGAGATAGCAAATTGGATGTGCACGTTGGATATATGACAACATTGATATGATGTTGTTAGGAGATGTATTTACAATGGACATTGGGTCAGATATTGAATAAACTTGATTCAACAAACTTCTATACATTGTCATGTTGTGTGTGTGAATAAGATTGATTTTTGTACAACTATATTCCTTCAATAAATACGCCAATAGTTATACTTAATAACATTCCGTGTTACAAATGATAAGCATTGCGTAAAATTTTATTATTGACTATCAAATTATATGCGACGACTTAACTGTGTTTTATAATTTCTAAACTAAAAAACTTGTTGGAAATTTTGGATAAAATAAATGGTTTTTACCAAACTTTGGACACATATTAATATATGATAATGTAATACATATTAGTAACTATTTAGTGGATTTTGTAGTCCTTGACGAGGACTTTAAAACGAGCTAAAGTGTGTCCAAAACGAATAGAATGTGAATGAGATATCGAGTCTCAATGTTGTGTGTTTGATACAAAAATATGGAAATCTAGTAGGATGCATCTTGTCCCACATAGGAGTGGAGATAAACTTATGAGAGGTATATAAGTTCTTATCTCCAAACCTATGTCAAGACCTTATGCCATATTTTACTCTAGCACCTACTCTCGCGCAGGGGGGGGGTGCAAAACTGTGATCCAATGGGCGTGCCCGCACGACCTGCGGACACGAATGCAGCTCCGAAAATCCGGGCCCGTGCGAGGCCGGTTTTTGTACTACGTTTTTGTCACTTGGTTATGGAGTAATTGCAGATACACATGTTTTCCAACTTGGTTTCCACTGTTGACTTTGTGAGTCAGATCCACTTCATACTGATGTGGATACCAACAGTAAGGCTGCAACTTTGTGCTATAAAATTGGAAACTAGCCTGCAGAAAAAACACACAACAGAAACCTGCAATCCGAACCCGTTTTCATCTCAGCTTCACGTTCCGACTTCTTTTCAGGCAAGTGTTAAGTCCGGCAGTACGCTGCTTCGAACCGGTGTACCCTGGGAACAGACGTCGAATCTGTTTAAGGGAATTGTGTCAAACACAAGCCCGGTTCAACCCGTCACCTCGGTTTGATCGTATTTATATTCAGTTTTACGTTTCAGCTTATTGTTAAGTTTATAGTTATATTGCAATGCATTTATACGTTTACAGTTCCATACAGACATAATTGCTAACAATCTTAAACAGATCCGATTTCACGAAAAATAAATAATTGTTCTTGTGAAACTCAAACTGCTGCTATGATATCGCATCTGTACTGCTGCTATAATATATTCTGCTATGACCAACCTATGATATCATATCTGTACTACTGCATATGTTTTAAAGTTTCGTTTTAAAATATGTATTGCTTGTGGCCAAACATATAAGTCGACTCCTATATATTAAATGATGTGATATACACAGACATTCATGATATTTATTTATAACAATCATTTACATCAGACCTTTAAAATATATTTAAATATCTATTTGTCATCTATCTTTGAATTATATTCTTCCATAAATATTAGTTACCACTTGCTGAATATATAATTATGAATCGTATCTGCTATTTCATGTCTAAACTTAACATGCTTCTATATGCATGCGTGTGAAATTTATAAAATTGGTTGTTTTTTTTTTTATTGATGTATGCTGTATTCTACTATTGGTAATACACATCGTCGAACTTTGAATTTATTAATATTGGTAATTATGTGAAGTTTTGAAGGATACAAAGTTGTGTGGAAATAAAATTACTTTCATTCGTGATTATTAATTTTGTTTCCGACTTCTTTTCAGAATGAATACTCAGTCGAACCCGGATTCCACTACCGTTGCTGCTACAAATACTGGTGCGACAGTATCGATCCCGAGCTCCTCCACTGTTAACGCTACTGTTGCGACAGTTGCACCACTACCGAATGCGGTAGTTTCTCATGCTGAGAAACCTGAAAAGTTCACTGGTGTGGATTTTAAACGTTGGCAGCAAAAGATGCTCTTTTATCTGACAACGTTGAACCTTGCGAGGGTCTTAACTGAAACCGCTCCCCAACTTGTTGCTGGGGATGTTCAAACTGTGAGCGCGGTTGAGGCATGGAAACATTTGGATTACCTGTGTCGGAACTATGTCTTGAATAGTTTGGAGAATTCTCTCTATAACGTGTACTGCACAATAAAGCCTGCCAAAGAATTATGGGAGTCTTTAGAGCGAAAGTACAGGACTGAAGATGCTGGTACCAAGAAATGGGTAGTAGCTAAATTCTTGGACTTTAAGATGGTTGACTCAAAGACTGTTATGAGTCAAATCCAAGAATTACAAGTCATTATTCATGACATATATGCGGAAAAAATGATAATCAGTGAAAGTTTCCAAGTTGCAGCTATGATTGAGAAACTGCCACCAAGCTGGGTTGATTTCAAAAATTATTTGAAACATAAGCGAAAGGAAATGACCGTTGAAGACCTTGTGGTCCGTCTTCGTATTGAGGAAGACAACAAAGTTGCTCTTAAAAGGAGCATTACCCCTGTTTCAGCAAAGGTTAATATTGTTGAACACGGTCAATCCTCAAAAGGTAGCAACCGCAAATGGAAGACTGAGAAGAGTAACAAGGGAAAAGGGTTCAAGTTTGGACCTAAAGGAGGTGTTGCCAAGAAGAAAAAGTTCTCTGGAAAATGCTTTAATTGTGACCAGCCAGGTCATCGTGCTGATCAGTGCACTAAGCCAAAGAAATATACTTCTAAACAAGCTAACATGGTTGATGATGCTGACAACCTGGTTGCTATGATTTCTGACCTCAGTATTATGATTTCCGAGGTTAATCTGGTTGGTTCTAATACCAGAGAGTGGTGGGTTGATACTGGGGCTACCCGTCATGTGTGTGCTGATAAGAGCCTCTTTAACACTTTCAAAGAGGTTACTAGTGAAGATAAGCTGTTTATGGGAAACTCGGCTACTGCTGATATCAAGGGTGAAGGAAATGTGATCCTGAAAATGACCTCTGGAAAAGAACTTACTTTGACTAATGTGTTGTATGTTCCTGAGATTCGTAAGAATCTTGTGTCTGGGTGGTTATTGAATAAGTTTGGCTTTAGACTAGTGTTTGAGTCTGATAAGGTCGTGTTGACCAAAAGTGGTGTTTATGTTGGTAAGGGTTATGCCCTTAATGGCATGTTTAAGCTAAATGCAATGGTTATTAACACTGAAGCTAATAAAACAAGTACTACTTCTGTTTATTTGCTTGAGTCTTCTAATGTGTGGCATGGTAGACTAGGTCATGTTAATTTTAATTCCATTCGTCGCTTAATTAAATTAAATTGCATACCAACGTTACACATTGACTCAAACTATAAATGTAAAACATGTGTAGAAGCCAAATTAACAAGATCGTCCTTCAAATCGGTTGAACGAATAACCGAACCCCTTGATATGATTCACACTGATGTGTGTGATTTAAAATCCATTCCAACAAGGAATGGTAACAAGTACTTCATTACATTTATCGATGATAGCACGAAGTATTGTTATGTTTACTTATTGAAAAGTAAAGATGAAGCAATTGAGAAATTTATTGCTTATAAAAATGAAGTTGAGAATCAACTTGAACGGAAAATCAAGGTTGTCCGCAGTGATAGAGGTGGCGAATATGTTGCACCTTTTGCTGAATTTTGTGCGCAAAATGGCATTAGACATGAATTCACTGCACCTTACTCACCCCAATCAAATGGCACTGCTGAAAGAAAGAATAGAACCTTGAAAGAAATGGTGAATGCCATGTTGGTGAGTTCAGGTATAAGCCAGTCAATGTGGGGGGATGCCATCCTATCGGCAAACTATCTTTTAAATAAGATACCCCAAAAGAAAAGGAATGAAACCCCATACGAGTTATGGTGGAAAAGAAAACCATCATATGAGTATCTCAAAGTGTGGGGGTGCCTAGCAAAGGTAGTTGCTCCACTACCTAAGGCACAAAGGATAGGGTCAAAGACTGTTGACTGCATATTTATTGGATATGCTGAACACAGTACGGCTTATCGGTTCCTTGTGCATGAATCCAAGATTTCGGATATACATAAAGGTTCGATCATGGAATCGAGAAATGCTTCGTTCTTTGAAAATGTATTTCCGTGCATTGCGAATGAACATGTTGAAGTTGAGACACCTCATAAAAAAGTTCATGAGGAACTAGTAGAATCTGAGGAAGAAGAGCTTGAGCTGAGACGAAGCAAAAGAGCAAGGACAGAAAAATCATTCGGTCCTGATTTTCACACTTACATGGTTGAAAATGAACCTACAACTTACCGTGAAGCGGTGTCTTCCTCTGAAGGACCTCAATGGAAGGAGGCCATTAAAAGTGAAATAGATTCTATTTTACAAAACCATACTTGGGAGTTAGTGGATCTTCCTCCGGGATGCAAGCCACTAGGTTATCGATGGATCTTCAAGAAGAAGTTGAAGCCAGATGGTACCATTGATAAGTATAAGGCAAGGTTGGTGATCAAAGGTTATAGACAACGAGAAGGTCTAGATTACTTTGATACATATTCGCCGGTAACGCGAATAACCTCAATCAGGTTGGTACTTGCCATTGCCGCCATTAGAAACTTGGAAGTACATCAAATGGATGTGAAAACCGCTTTCCTAAATGGAAATCTCGAAGAAGAGATTTACATGGAACAACCCGCGGGGTTTAAAGCGCCTGGACAAGAAAGGAAAGTTTGTAAACTCGTTAAGTCCTTGTATGGACTAAAACAAGCTCCCAAACAATGGCACCAGAAGTTTGATCATGTCATGCTTGATTTAGGATTTAAGATCAATGAATGTGACAAGTGTGTTTATGTGAAAGACACACCAGATGGATATGTTATCCTTTGTCTATATGTAGATGATATGCTCATTGCTGGTAGTAATGAGAAGATGATTAAATCTACAAAAGACATGTTAAAATCGAAGTTTGACATGAAAGACATGGGTTTGGCAGATGTGATATTGGGGATAAAAATCACACGAACCCATAGTGGACTTGTTCTAAGTCAAACCCATTATGTGGATAAAATTCTTGAGAAGTTCAATGCAAATGACTCTAATGTAGCTAGAACTCCCATTGACACGAGTCAACATCTAGCTAAGAACAGAGGAGAACCTGTTAACCAATTAGAGTACTCAAGAATTGTTGGCAGCTTAATGTATCTAATGAGTTGTACTCGACCCGACTTAGCATATGCTGTAAGCAAGCTAAGTAGATACACGAGTAATCCAAGTACGTCTCACTGGAGGTGTATGACAAGGTTACTTCGGTACTTAAGATACACTAGGGATTACGGGCTGCATTATAACAGATATCCTGCAGTGATTGAAGGTCATTGTGATGCAAACTGGATATCTGATACAAATGATTCCAGAGCGACAAGTGGATATGTATTCACACTTGGAGGTGCTGCTATATCGTGGAAATCGTCTAAACAAACGGTTATTGCTAGATCCACGATGGAATCAGAATTCATCGCTTTAGATAAAGCTGGTGAAGAAGCAGAATGGCTACGTCAATTCGTTGAAGATATACCAAGATGGCCTAAGCCGGTGTCGGCCATAAGTATACATTGTGATAGCCAATCGGCGATTGGTAGAGCTCATAGCACAATGTATAATGGTAAGAATAGACATATACGACGTAGACATAATACAGTACGACAACTAATCTCTACAGGAATTATCACTATTGACTATGTGAGGTCAAAGGATAATATTGCGGATCCGCTGACAAAAGGCTTAAGTAGAGAGTTAGTGTATAAGTCGTGCGTGGGAATGGGACTAAAGCCCATGAAAGGCTAAGTTTATATGAAGGAAAACCTAACTCAGTTGACTGGAGATCCCAAGATCTGAGTTCAATAGGACAACCTACTTGTATGAACTAGCGAAGTCACTGTGGGGGAGTTAATTACTAAACTAGCAACCCCTACACCTTTTAAAGGGAGTTTACTAATTAAGAGTAGACTTCCTAGTCCATTCCTAAAAGTGACAAGTAAGAGGATAAGCATATGGCTTTTAATGATTCAACTGAAATAACCATGCGTGGTTAATCAGTAGCCACACTGTGGTGAATCACCTATGTGAGAGAGAAGTGGGGTCGCTTCGAAGGGTATTGTTGGGGCACAATATTTGATAAGCTCTCGCAGAACCAGGCGAATGTTCATGACCATAACGAACATAACTATGAGGACTTGACTTTGTCAGGGAGAATCTTGTGTGAAGCGTATTGTCGCCTACACAAACGGCAGACGAGTTCAAAGACATCGCCGTCTACTCTGAGCCAGTAGACTAAGTGCGTTTCATAAGCGAAGGTTCAAAGGGTAACACCTATCTATCGTATGCAAGATTCAACTGCTGAAATTTAATCGGAAAATTGTTGTTTCTGAGATCGATCTCCATTCATGTGGGGGATTGTTGGAAATTTTGGATAAAATAAATGGTTTTTACCAAACTTTGGACACATATTAATATATGATAATGTAATACATATTAGTAACTATTTAGTGGATTTTGTAGTCCTTGACGAGGACTTTAAAACGAGCTAAAGTGTGTCCAAAACGAATAGAATGTGAATGAGATATCGAGTCTCAATGTTGTGTGTTTGATACAAAAATATGGAAATCTAGTAGGATGCATCTTGTCCCACATAGGAGTGGAGATAAACTTATGAGAGGTATATAAGTTCTTATCTCCAAACCTATGTCAAGACCTTATGCCATATTTTACTCTAGCACCTACTCTCGCGCAGGGGGGGGGGGGTGCAAAACTGTGATCCAATGGGCGTGCCCGCACGACCTGCGGACACGAATGCAGCTCCGAAAATCCGGGCCCGTGCGAGGCCGGTTTTTGTACTACGTTTTTGTCACTTGGTTATGGAGTAATTGCAGATACACATGTTTTCCAACTTGGTTTCCACTGTTGACTTTGTGAGTCAGATCCACTTCATACTGAGTCAGATCCACTTCATACTGATGTGGATACCAACAGTAAGGCTGCAACTTTGTGCTATAAAATTGGAAACTAGCCTGCAGAAAAAACACACAACAGAAACCTGCAATCCGAACCCGTTTTCATCTCAGCTTCACGTTCCGACTTCTTTTCAGGCAAGTGTTAAGTCCGGCAGTACGCTGCTTCGAACCGGTGTACCCTGGGAACAGACGTCGAATCTGTTTAAGGGAATTGTGTCAAACACAAGCCCGGTTCAACCCGTCACCTCGGTTTGATCGTATTTATATTCAGTTTTACGTTTCAGCTTATTGTTAAGTTTATAGTTATATTGCAATGCATTTATACGTTTACAGTTCCATACAGACATAATTGCTAACAAAACTTACACGTGCGATGAACCCATATAGATATTTATTTAATTCAATTATATGAGTTTATGAGTTGGTTTATGTGAGTTTATCAATATTCATAATTTGTACTTGAACACTTAGTGATCTAGACACTTACATGTGATGTAGGTGGTAATTGGATAAATATCGTGATAACACAATTGTGTAAATTGTTTTGAGTGATCTTAATAATCTAAGTTTTACGTGAGTTTAACCAAAAGATAGTCTCATTAATTAAACAGTGTAAAATTAGAACTTCTGAAAGGTGTTAATGTGAGTTAACTAATTTCATTATGCCTATAGCATATCGATTTCGTGAGACTGACATAAACTGTTTACCTAGATCTTAGTAACGGGTTTAATAACAAAAGAACAATCCTCAACATTTATTGAGCATTAAACTGGACATTGTTTCTCCTTATCTAATCTGATTATTTGTTTATTTACTTTGCTTTTATTATAGTTTAATATTAAAACAAAAATTCCCCCTTTCAACATTAAGATAATAATTAGTTTTTAAAATCTTGATTAACTGCTCTATGTGGAACGAACTTGTATTTCCTAAATCTTTACTGCATTGATCAGGAATATATAGTTGCTTGCATTTGTGTGTTGAATTGATTTAGTTTATTCTAATAAAAGTAGGTGTAGAAACCACACATCAGTATCATACTTATGCATATGCTAGTTACATATTACAAGCACAATAATGTACATTTGCATTTATGTAATAAGCTGAATTAAACATGCAACATATATTACTTGTATAAATCATTTATTTGCTCTTTATATAATTCCATAACTTGGTTCCTTCTGATCTTCATGGTTGCTGTCATCAAACCACTCTCAATCTGAAAGGGTTTTCATTAACATGATTTTTAACAAATTAAGCAATTAAGATGTACCTGATTTGACTCATATTACATATCAACTAAGGGATTACGTTTTATCTCAAAATAGTGAACTAAGAAAAAAAACTTGTGCGCACCACATTGTCTAAATAAGAAGAGAAGGTTGGGATTTAGACCTTTAAAGAAATTTTGTATGGGATGAAGTTGGTTGACTCGAAACATTTGATCAAAGATTTACAGATGATCTAACAAATAGTTAGTTGTGTCGAATATGATAAAAATGTTATGCTATTTCAATATGCAGTAGTATCAAATGAACTTTTTACTAAGCAGATTTTAAATTAATCAGTAAAAAGAAATAAAGGGAAAATGGGATTTTAATCAGTAAAAAATTTTTTTTATTGGTTTATGTACATTACCGTAAAAGGCTCTTCAATTACAAGAATTGGTCCGATCTGGAACGAGCATTCATAAGTCCTGTATGTAGAGAAATTGAATTTATGATATTTGAAAAAAAATATAACAATAACAAATATAATTATAACAATTAAAATAATAAATAATAATTTTGAGACGAAGTTTGTGTTACCATTTCCGTAGCTCGTCAGATAATATGGCGGCTATTTTCTCCTTGTTAAGTTCAGCTGCACCAAAAACTGACATAATTTCTTCTTTGTTTGGAACAATGATTGCTCCAAGACGACGTTGATCCTAGTTTTAATTATAGTATAATGTATACAAATTAGTATCACCAAAATCATGCAATATGTATAGGTAGACGTGACAATGTTGACCCATTTGATAATGAATGTGTCAAATTGGGTAATCAAATAAAAAGTAGCCAAGATTGAAATTGGTCAAAACTCAGCCAAAGTGTAACATGAAATTGTGAATACGTACTTCTTACAATTTTTTTTTATTTTTTTTTTTTATTTTTTTTTTATAAAAGCTAAAAAATAAAAGTGTAAGAAATGTGTTAGTTGGTCGAAGTGACCCGACCCAACTTTTTTGGCCCGTCTTCGATTCGCTTAATTAATCCATGTTCCCAATTGTATTTAAGATTAATGAAAAAAATCTGATGATGAATTAGATTTTTATATGTAACACCTGGCCAATTACAACTATTTGCTGAATTAAACTACTTCTCATGGCAGCTTCTTCTAGCTGTTCTGGTTCAACGTTTTCCCCTATTAATCATTCATTATTCATTATAATTATAAATATTAAATAAAACATATATGTAATAAAATACGAAATTCTTTTTTCAGAATTTTAATTTTGTTTACCTGTTGAAAGGACGATAGTGTCCTTGGCTCGTCCTTCGAGAACAATAACGCCACCAGCATTACGACTTCGACCTATCGAATATGAAGGGCAAATCCATCCGATATCTCCTGTATATAACCACCCGTCCTTATCTAACGCTTGTTTTGTTGCTATTTGATTCTATTTAAAACGTACAAAATCATCATGAGTATTTTGAACAAGTCAAAAAGTCAACTGTCATTAGTAGACGTCGGTTTTCAACCATCATTAGCAATCTAATAAAATAATCATTATTCGACTTTTGATTTTAAAATCAATTTTTTATCTTTATATCTTAATTTAGCTAAAAAATAGTTGAATTCGGTTTTCATTCGGTTTTTGGTTAAACCAAATGCGAAAAAGTAAAACTCTAAAAATCGAATTCATATTCGGTTTGGTTTTTCCGATTTTCATTCAGTTCGCTTTTCAAGTTAATTGTTTTTAGAACCAAATATTGTACCGTATAATAACCTTTCATGACCTGTGGGCCCCTGACTTTGACTATTCCCTTTGCACGGGGAGGAAGATCTTCACCTGTTTCTTCATTTACAACCTTAATTTCTGTATGCGGAATTGGACGCCCAACTGAACCAACCACCTTCAAATGTCACACATATGAACTTGTTATATTGTTTTATCTTACATAAATAAATGTTTTTTTTTTTTTTTTTTGGAACGGCGGAATACATAAATAAATGTTAGAGGTGGAAAAATGGTCGGGTTGGAAAACAAGTCAAAATATGTACTTTTTTTTATCGGGTTCAAACAATTTCATCATTTATAACCTTTTCTTATTTGGCATATTGATTTGTGTAACAGTTACTGTGTTAGCTATCATTTCAATAACTATATTATTATTAGAATTAGAATAATAGTCTAATTCCTGTAATAAAATTATTCAATAAGTTTTATCATTCTAAATATACGGGTAACTTTCGATCCATTCTACTAAGGGGCATGGGACACCTGCTCCCAGTAAATTTGTAATTTTTAATGCAAAAATTTTGAATTTTTTTCCCCAAAAGTTTCTATATTTTGCCACCGAAGCCTCCATATTTTGCCCAAAAACCTTCATATATTCCCCAAAAGCTTCCACATATTTTGGCCAAAAAAAGTTGCTACTCTTTTAAAAAATGTTCGCCCCGGTGAAAAAAATTCCTGGTTCCGCCAATGATTCCATATGTTCCAATCTAGTCAAAAACGTGACCAACTATACTTGAATGGTTCAAAAATGTGACAAAGTCTACAAAAATTAGTTAAAAAAAGGTCACATCCAGATTGTTAAATTACATAGCACCCGTTTCCTCGACCAGCTACTGTGGGAGATGACTCAGTTAATCCGTATCCAGCTTGGATCTTTATGCCAATTGCCTGTTAATACATAAACCTTAGCAACATGTTCATGTAACCTTAAACGTTATATTAAATATAATATAATACAGTTGGTCCAAACCTCATAGAATTTGTCGACATGCAAAGGCAAGCTGCCACCTCCACATATTCCGGACTGTAGATTGTGAAATAAGTTCTTCAAAATCATTTCAAGAGTAATAGTAATTTAAGTAAAAAGAATGATTTAGCAGTTTTTATCAGGTTTTGTGGTCGTTTGACATTTAAACATGCTAAATGTGTTGTCGTTTGGTGCTATTATGGTTTGGCAGATTTGTAACTTTAAACGGTATTTTTTTTATATATTTTTTCTTTGTTCTAAGTATTCTGTAGACTGTGTGGTTAGCGCTCATTAACAAAAGATTAATATACTTCACTGTGTTTAAAGAGCCTAAACAACATCCAGGTCCGTTTTTTTTTTTTTTCTAAAAAAAAAGGAAAAAAACACCATCCAGATCCATAAAGTTGGTTTATGTGGGATCATGGGACTTTCTTATTACTCTCGAAATAAAAAAAGGTTTTTGTAATTTTCAGCTTACGAGACCCGCCTGGCCCATTTCCTTTTATATTCATATGTTATTTGACTTGTGTGACCCATGGTTGATAAAACATAACCTCGCCGACCCATTCATAAGTATATGGGTCAAAAGTAGATGGTTTAAAATCTTACCTTAGATATCCCAATTGACGAATGAATTTTACTATACACAACTTTTTTTGCCAATAAATGCAATGGAAGCAACATTGCAGCAACAACCCGTGCATATAACCAATCCAACATCGCAACAATGTAAGACGGTTGCTTCTGGTTTCTTGGCAAAACATTACCCTACAAGGAAACAAGAATAACAATATTAAATTATTAAACTTAATCATCATCCCAAAAATAGAAGTCAAAATTTAATAAAAGAAAAGCGATAAAGATTGAACCTCGTATATGTTTTTGAAATGCATGTATGCCATACTGATTTTTAAGAATGAAAGTGAAATCAGCTTACGAATAGCAGAGCTCGAATATATTTGTTTCATTATCCCACTGCATAATAGGAAACACATTGGAAAAGTTACTGTTCACATGGGTAAACCAGTAATTTTGCCATTTTCCAGTTTTTTCCTTCTTTTTTCTGTCCCAAACATCATCATGACATCATCACTTTTTTTTCCTATTTTTTGGGGCTTTTTTTGCCCAAGAAGTGGGCCAAACCTAACTAGTTTCAATTATTGGCACCATAAAATACATAACATAAATAAATTAGGCAAAAAGGTAAATTTTGGACATATTAAAATTTACCTGTATAGATTTTGGTATACTAGAGGGACTGAAAGGATATAATGCGGTTGATAGTGCCTCAAATCATCCTACAACGAATTGATTGCTTATGAAGGTGAATAAGTGTGTAATCAGAAAATCTCTTATTATATTTACTTAATTATTATAATTTAAATTTATCTATATAGAATAGAAAATGAATAAAGACCTTTAAGTGTCTGATAGTTGTGTAAATTTGCTTAACTCCATGAAAAAGGACGAGATACCCAGAAGAACGTTCATACGCATGCCAGGGTGGAAGCATGCTTAGATATCTATCCTCGGGCCCCACAGGGAAAAGCTCCCACAAATTTCTGACCTGAATAAATCATGGAAAAATATCTTCATATGATCATTATGACATAACATACAATCATTAAGTTAACCTTCTCATATATAGTCTACATATATTGAATAAAACTAGAATGATAAAGAATGGGATGGAGAGAAAATGACATACATTAGAGGTGACAATATGGGTTGTATTTTTTTAGCATAGATTGAAATGGGTCGGGTTGAGTTGAGTCGCATACACCATATATTCCCTATTTATAAATAACTACTCCATGTTAGGCGTGATTAGAAATTATTATTACATCAATATATTAACCATTTGGGAGGTTGTAATGTACTTATTATAAAACTACACTTGTAGGTTATTAATTTATTCAATCAATCCGTAGGAGAAAAGATAAAACTCAAATCGACCCATTCATAAGTATATGGATCAAAAGTGCCACCTATGTATAATAGAAAGTCTAGAAAAGATAAATATTATTGTTTCTAACTTATGCTTAGACATTAGATTTAGATTCTTTAAAAATAAAAGTGATCAAAATGAAAAAGATGCAAAAGATAGACATTTGTACCAGGAACAAAAAGTTATTGTGTGTAAGCATTACTCCTTTTGGGTTGCCAGTTGTTCCACTTGTATAAATAAGAGTTGCAACATCATCAGTCTTGATGGGCTCATAAATGTACTTTTCACCTAAAACCACAAAGTCAATTATTAGAGAAAAGGTCAAATAATACATCATCATGATGTCATCGCGATGTTTTTCTTTGTTTTCCTGTCTCTTTTTTGGGCTTTTTTGCCTAACAAAGTGAGCCTCCAATTTACTAGTTCAAGCTAACAAGAATTAAATCCGACTAATAAACATTATAAATAAATTGACTTACAGAGATCATATGAATCAAGCAAAAACGCACGATGTTCACGACCGATATCCATGATATCCTTGTAACTATAACCAGAAACTCCCTCAATTATATGACTAGTAATGGATGATGTTTCGCCCCATAATAAAATGACAAATCTAATATTCGCCTCAGAATTAAAAGCCTCTGCTATCCGGTTATAGAATTCGGGATTGTCTATAACAAGTGCAACACTATTATGAAAAAAAAATGGTTTATTACTTTAAAATAAGGTGAATATATTATATATTATGTTTAATTCAAACAACCAAAATGAAATCAATCGTACTAACCTTTCAGAATGTTTATAGATGTGTAAGAGCTCTTCCACAGATGACCTACTTCCCCTCACAACATTTATTGCTCCGGTTGCCATAATACCTATAAACAATATTATACAATTATTGTTATTATTATCCAAAATTGGCTACATAAAAATAAATAGATAAATAAATAAAATAGAATGTGGACTATTTAATGGGTGTGTGTGTTTTCCGTTATATAAACCAATAATAATAAAAAAAAAATTTAGAACATTTTGCTGTTGTTGGAAACTGTATGGTATTCATGTGACACACCATATACAGATGATGTTGAATTTATATAAGTTCGAGACATACCGAATACGAGTAGCGGAAGCGAGCAGGATCGACGTTTAGATCACCGGTCGGGAAAGCAATCACAAATGGAAAGCTATCACAGTTTCACAGCCTAAATTCCTTCGACGGTTCGCAATGTTCCACTTGAACAAGTATACTCACAAAACTCTCTAATGAATATGTGTATCTCTGTATGTTATTCTTGAGTTTTTTGTTACATGTAGAAGATGATAATATATAATGGTTAACAACTCCTAAACATGTACAATGTGCCAAATGAAATAGTAGTTGGTTCAACTACTATAAAAAAGCTTTTGAACCACTCCCACTTTCATTGTTTGTGGGTGATAAACAATGTATTTCTAACATCTCCCACTCGCACACAAACAATTTTGATATACTCATATATCTTGAAAAACATACCGTGTAGTACGCAAACCATTCATACTGGGAACTAGGCTGTGCGACCGGCATACTTTGAGAGCTCAATTGCTATACATCTGTTAGGAATATATAGCATCTCAATAATCTTGGAAAGAGTAGATTTAGTATGCAATGTCCTAGATCATTAATCATATTAGTAACTCGCATGATCTCAGTTTTTCTTATAAAACCCTTTTGCATTCACAATTATCATTTATCACTAAGACTTGTCACTAAGACAAAAGATAATTGGTCGACCGGTGAATACAAGTTAATGTGAACTTCAAATGATCTTCCCTTTTCTTAGAATCCGTTAGCCTTAGGTCAACCTGCTTTTCTAAGAACGTCCAGCCAGGTTGAATCACTCATAACCCTTAAGCAACGCCTTAAGATAGCAAACATTAAACTAAGCTTCAAGAGACAAGAAAAAGTCATAAGGACATTAAATTGAGGTTACTAATACCTCAAGGGACTCACATAACATAGAAGTAGAGATCGTTTCTTCTATTTCCCTTATTGGTCGTCTTGATCACATGTGGTATGAATCACATGCTGCAACATTACTCATTTTACAATGGAGGTATGTCTTTAAATTAATGTTGCACAGATGATAGTTCAAACATACTCAATGTTCAAAACTTGAGTTCACTTATCTACTCATAAAACTCTTAAGAACTCACATCTGGATACTCATGACAGATAAGGTGAATTGTAAAAATTCACATAATATTTATACACTTATGAATGTGGCGTCTAATTATCTCAATCTCGAGCTCTCAATTGTCACAAACAATGTGCTTATTATACACCACTTTTCCATTTGTCACATGAAATGGAATTGATTACCCATGTGAGTGGGCTAATCATGTATCTGTCCGACATACTTTTCTCGATTCGCAACACAAAGAGCGAACAATAAAACAAGGATTTAAAAAGAAATTCATTGCATTGGATATAAACTTAAACTTATAAGTACATTTATTAAAATAGTACATTTATTAAAATCTACGCAATCCTAGAGACCTAACATGCTTAACAAATGCATCTCTAGGTATGGGTTTTGTCAAAGGATCTGCTACCATATCATGCGTAGATATGTACTCTATACTTACTTCTTTTCTTGCAACCTTGTCTTTCACAAAATTGTACTTTATGTCTATGTGCTTTGTCTTATAATGGAACTTGGGGTCTTTTGAATATGCAATGGCAGCCTCATTATCAGAGTATATCAATGCTCGATCAATGGTATTGCCAACAACCCCCAAATTACTCAAAAATCGATTAAGCCACACGGCTTCTTGTACAGCCGCTGAAAATGCCACAAATTCAGCTTCCATTGTAGACAATGCTATACATGATTGTTTCTTGCTACTCCAAGATATAGCACCTTTGTTTAACAGAAAAACAAAGCCAGAGGTAGATTTTCTTTCATCCATATCTCTTCCCCAATCAGCATCAGTATAGCCTCTCATTTGCAGATTATTTCCTTCGTAGCACAAAGAGTAATGACTAGTACCCTTAAGATACCTAAGAATCCTTTTCACGGCTTTCCAATGGGTTAAACCTGGATTGGATTGGTATCGGCTTACCATGCCAACAGCAAAGCAGATATCCGGTCTCGTACACATCATAGCATACATGAGACTTCCAACCGCACTAGCATAAGGAACATTTTTCATTTTATGTTTCTCTTGTGGAGTTTGCGGACACTCTCTAATGCTCAACGTATCACTAATCGCCATAGGAGTGTCTATGGGGTTAGATTTATGCATGTTAAAACGTTCAAGAATCTTGTTGATATAAGTCTCTTGCGAAAGAGCCAACAACTTCCTTGAGCGATCCCTTGAAATCTTAACTCCAAGGATATATTCAGCTTCACCCATATCCTTCATTTCAAAGTTAGATGATAACCATCTTTTAACCTCGAAAACATACTCCTTATCATTTCCAGCAATCAATATATCATCAACATATAATGACAATATGACTATTTTTCCTTTAGACCTTTTGATATAAACACAATTATCTTCATTGACCACAGTGAAGCCATGTGACGTGATCACATTGTGAAAATGTATATACCATTGTCTTGATGACTGCTTGAGGCCATATATTGATTTAAGCAATCTACAAACCTTATGTTCGTGGCCTTCTTTAATGAAACCCGTCGGTTGTTCCATATAAATTTCTTCATCTAAATTTCCATTGAGGAAAGCAGTCTTTACATCCATTTGATGTAATTCAAGGTTCATACTTGCTACTATTGCTAGAATCAAACGAATTGATGTGAGTCTTACAACAGGTGAAAACGTTTCCTCATAGTCAATCCCTTCCTGTTGATTGTAGCCTTTTGCCACAAGTCGAGCTTTGTATCTTTCAATACTATCATCAGCTTTACGCTTTATTTTGAGAATCCACTTACTCCCAATGGCTTTTCTTTCTTTTGGAAGATCAACCAATTCCCAAACGTTGTTGGATCTCATAGACTCCATCTCTTCTTCCATTGCTTTGAACCATTCATCCTTTGCAGGACAAGTGAGAGCTTCATTTATATCTCTTGGTTCATCCTCTTCTAGTTGAACCATAAAAGTATATCCATCTTCGATCTCATACCGAAGTGGAGGTTTACTTTGACGACTACTTCGTCGTGGTTGGTTATCCAGTGAAACAGATTCTTGGTTTACCAAATTGCTCCCACTTGGATCAGAATTATGCTCGGTAGCAACGGGTTGAGGTTCTTCTGAAACATGTTCTTGGTTTGCCATATTGCTCCCACTCGGATAAGAATTATCTTCATTCGCAATAGGTTGAGGAGTTGTATCCAGAGAAACAAATTCTTCGTCTTCACTCCTCAAATCTCTCCCACTCGAATGAGGTAATTCTGTAGTCTCAAATAAAGACCAATCTTTATCAAGGTCTCCTTGTTTTGGAAACTCATTTTCCAAGAATGTAACATCTCGAGATTCAAATTCAGTTATGCTCCCACTTTCGTGTTCACCTAAAAACACATAATCTTTTGATTGTTCAGAGTATCTAATGAAAACACATTTCTTTCCTCTTGGACCTAATTTTCCATATTTGTGCGAGGAATCCAAAGTATACGCTGCACAACCCCAAGGTCTTAACACATTCAAGTCAGGTTTGCGACCTGTCCATAACTCATATGGTGTGGAAGTTACTGATTTTGAAGGCACACGATTAAGTACAAATGTGGCAGTTAATAAAGCATCACCCCAAAAAGTGATAGGTAAATTTGCTTGTGCCATCATTGACCTAACCATTTCAAGAAGCGTTCTATTCCGCCTTTCTGCAACACCATTTTGTTGCGGAGTCCTGGGAGTAGTTAATTGACGTTGAATACCTTTAGCATCACATAGAGCTTTGAACGAATCAGATAGGTATTCACGTCCTCGATCGGTTCTTAATGCTTTAATCTTACGTTCTAATTGATTCTCAACAAAATTCATATAACTTTGAAAACAATCCAATGCTTCGGATTTGTGAGAGATCAAGTAGACGTAACCGAATCGAGAATAATCATCAATGAATGTGATGAAATAATACGCTCCATGCCTTGCTCGAACATTCATAGGACCACATATATCCGAATGTATTAGTTGCAATGGATAATCGGCACGAGTTCCTTTTCCAAATGGTTTTCTCGCAGTTTTTCCTGCCAGACAGTGCTCACAAGTAGACAATTCCACTTTATCAATATTAGCTAGTAAACCATCTCTAGCTAATCTATTCATTCTTTGTTGGCCAATATGACCAAGTCTAGCATGCCAGTTGTTTACATCATTATCAAATTTATTAGAAGATGCAACTAAGGAAAAACATGGTTTATTATTAAGATAATCAACATCCATCACGATAAAACCGTTAAGAACATAACCAAAACCATAAGAGTTTGTTCCCAAAGACAACTCAACAACATTATCACGAAAGTACAAATGAAAACCAAGTCTTAACAAAACCAAAACAGAAATCAAATTTCGACGAATTTGAGGAGCATATAAAACATCATGTAGGATTAGGGTTCGTCCTTCACGCATGACTAACTTGCATGACCCGATCCCTTCAACTGGAACTCTTGAGTTGTTTCCCACATAAATCCACATAGCTCCATGAGAAACTCGTCGAAATTCTACAAAGGCGTCTTTGTCCTTAGCTACATGGTCTGTTGCTCCTGAGTCTACAATCCACAAAGGTTGAGATTCAGTTAAGAAAACAGAACTAGCAACACAAAGTTTGCTAACATAAGCATCGTAAGAGTATACCTTTTTAGGCTCAGGACAATCACGAGCAAAATGCCCTTTATTGCTACAATTGTAGCATTTTACCTTTGCAATGTTTACTTTCTTGGAGGGACGTGTTCCCTTGCCACGATGATTGGTGTTTGGCCTTTTGTTGGACTTATAAGTTTCTTTACCCTTATGGTGATAAAACTTGCGCTTATGCCCAAAAGCATTTTTAGAGCTTGTCGCCATATTCACCTCAGTGATTGACTTACCGGCCTCAATCCGATCTTCTTCTAGCTCTAAATGGCGTGCACAGTCCTCAAAAGTCGTGATATTCTCATTGTGTGTGAGATGCATTTTCATTTGCTCCCAACTTTGAGGCAAGGAACGGATCATAGCTTGAACCTGTTGTTCATCAGTAAGAACATGACCTGCGTTTCTCAATTCACTTATCATGTTTGACATTTGTCTGACATGCTTTTTCATGGTATGATCAGACTTCTTTTTATATTGGTCAAACTTGATAGTGAGAGATCTCAGTTTGGTCACCGAGGTTGCACCAAACTTGTCAGCCAATGCTTTCCACATATCTTTTGCTAGTTCATACTTGCAAAAATCACGCATGATGTCATCATCCATGCTGCTCAGCAACGTAATGCGAGCAATGGTGTTCTTACGTTTCCAAGTGATGTACACTTCAGCATCCCTTTTATGTTGTTCCGTATCACCCACCTCAGGTACTTCCATTGATTGAGTAAGAGCAACAAGAGCCTCTTGCTCTTCCAACACATATTCGAGTTTCATGCTCCATATTTCATAGTTGTCACCATTCAACTTAACACCTTTGTTAAGTTCAGCAACAATGTTCTTTGATGCGGAAGCCATGATTGAACAAAAAATTCTATATGAAAGACAATAATGCAAGATTAGTTATATCCATCAAAATATGCAATCATCTTGCAACTATATTATTTTATTAATAATAGGTCATCATAGGCTATAGAGAAAAAGGTCACTATGTTTCCAATTATCATCTATAAAACCTATTATGAAACTATTATTAACACAATAATATACAAGATTATAATTCTTATAAATCCGAATTGGCACGACTTTTCGGTACCATATTTCAAACTTTGAAAACATATCAATTCATATAAGTGTTTTCATAAACAATGATCTATGCAATAAATGATACATACTCATTCACATAGATATATTTATGTACATATAAAAAGTGTACTACAAGGTACTCATGTTATAGTGATCATTATTATCTAAGACATGCTTAATGTAATGTTACTAAAAAAAATCACTAGTAATATGAAGTTTTAATTAATCAAGTATCAAAAGATAAACTTGTAAGTATGCATAATAGACATCTCGAAACAAAAACTTGTTAGTTGCATAAAAGTTGAAAATATTAATATCTCAACTATTTTCTCATCTTTTGCTTAAAACACGTGGCACTAGTTGGGCTTTCAACGTAACCAATTATGGTGTTTGTCCGATTTTCTTTTTTTTTTTTTTTTTTTTTTTTTTTTTAGCTTGCGTAAGACTTTTTCTAGAAAGGCTATACATCTTTACCCCTTAATTTTCATTATTTAGGTGAATTCATACAAGTAAAGTATTGTCAACCGTCACTTTTTTATTGGTTTACCTTTTTGTTATGACACATGTAATAAAAGCTACCACGTATTGTTTAAAAAGTGATGACATCTGTCACTCTTAGATGAAAATCATGATGACTTTAACTTTTATCTCCATTATATTCATACTCTTTCCAAGTATTTTTACTATCACACTTTTTGAAAGATCAATTAATTCCCAAATTTTTACTATCACACTTTTCAGGTATTTATAAAAAATTGGTTGTTCATATTTTTATTTTTATTTTTTTTACTTCGAATCTAATAGTTATGTTTTTATATCTTTAGGGTTAACTATTTGCAGGTGTTCTTCTATACGATTGCACTTTTTATATTAATTTATATATATATTATAAATTAATATGTTAAAGCCAATTCTTTCTAGCAAAACAAGCGAAGTAACTACAAACCGAATAGCAAAGGTCTAATTATGAATAAGGCTGAACACAATTAACTAGCTAGGAAAAGATACCGTCAAGACTTCATCTTTGTTAACTTGTATTTCAAAAAGCCTCTTTTATGAAATTTTATCATTTAGTATGTTTATGCAACATCAAGTACCATGAAAGGAAACTTAGCATGTTAACCGGAAAATAAACTTAGATAGCTCTTGATGCCAATGTTGAATTTATATAAGTTCGAGACATACCGAATACGAGTAGCGGAAGCGAGCAGGATCGACGTTTAGATCACCGGTCGGGAAAGCAATCACAAATGGAAAGCTATCACAGTTTCACAGCCTAAATTCCTTCGACGGTTCGCAATGTTCCACTTGAACAAGTATACTCACAAAACTCTCTAATGAATATGTGTATCTCTGTATGTTATTCTTGAGTTTTTTGTTACATGTAGAAGATGATAATATATAATGGTTAACAACTCCTAAACATGTACAATGTGCCAAATGAAATAGTAGTTGGTTCAACTACTATAAAAAAGCTTTTGAACCACTCCCACTTTCATTGTTTGTGGGTGATAAACAATGTATTTCTAACAGATGACACACCAACAAAACAACAGTAAAAATCATACAATAACAATCATTTAGATTGGATACACACATTAAAGATGGTGGTGTGAGTTTGATACATACAATAGATTTTAAAGTTAAGTTAATTACGTTTTCAACTTGTTTTAGAACAAATATTCATGCATTGTGTACTATGAATATTATTTACCTTGATCAGCAACGATCCATCGACACGAATTGTCAGCAAAAAGTGCTATCTTTTCACTTGGTTCAAGTCCAATAACTCTTAAACCTTCAGAAAAATCCAAAATGTTCTGTTCCAACTGCAAATTTCAAAACTCAATTGTGCAATTTTCAATTAAATTGTTTTGTAGTTAGAACTTAAAAGGTGAAAAAAAAAAAGTGGAAAATACCTGTTTATAAGTGATTGTTGTAGGCGGCTCATGATGTGGATCCACTAATGCAACCTTATCACCAAACTTTTCGGCTGAGTATCTAAAAATGTCGGGAATTGTTGTTACTTTTGTCGTTGATGCGTTGTTCTGTAATAGTAATGAACTCTCGAGGAGAGGTGCGTACTTTCGAACTTGCCTATTTCCATTCTGCAAATAAGAGTATGCTTAAAAAGATCATTATCTTCTATCAGTGGTTCAAATTGTGATGTAACAGATTATTTATGATGAGAAATCATTAGTGTTAGAGCTTAGAAGTAACATGGATATGTGAAATGAAACATGTTTATTTTTTTTATAAGAACTAATTGTTGTTCTCTTTATTTACTTTGATGATCCCTATCGTTTTCACGTGTAACCCGGTAGTCCGTATCACTCACGGTCATTAAGAATAAGAATTCCGTTAACTTATAGCATATTAGCATGTAACAAGCACGTGAGGGTAAAATAGTGAATTTTCTCCCCGTAATCAAACAGACTGCATACAGAAACCTTTGATTAAAGAAGAAAGTTGAATTTTACCCAAATTGATCAAATTTCACGATTCTGCATTTGTAAATCGATAAGTTCTGTACTCATCTCAAGCTCGTTTAAATTTGCATTCTCTTCAATCAGATCATCGAATCGCTCGAATTTTATTTTATTCACTCTCAAATACGGTAACTGCTTTTCGTACGCATCGTAAATTCACCTTCACCCGCTTTGTCACCGACAATTCTGAATCAGCCACCATCAAAATCGAGTCTATTTGACTACCATTGAGCTTCATGTTAGGGTTAGAAGAAACAGTTTATGTAATGGATTTACGATACGAAAACGATCCAAACCTCGTTTTAAAACGGATCGAGAAATTAGGGTTAGGGTTAGGGTTAGGGTTAGGGTTAAGGTTAAAGTTCTGATGTGAAAATGAAAAGTTAGCGGAGAATATCAGAGGGGAATTGTTGAGATGGAACGGAAATAAGAGTAACAGGGTGTGTGAATGGTAAAGAAATGAAAATTATGAAATGGCAATTTTGCCCTCACATATTTGGGATGCTGTTTGCAATGAAATTTGGTAAAAAATGTAACCGAACATTAATGACATACAGTTTTACAAGTGAAAATCACAAAAAACATCCAAATAACCAATTGGGGCATGCTTAAGCAGAACTCCTACTAAGCTGAAGGTGTCAGGTTCGATCATTGACACCGTAAAACGTCCCCGGCATTCTCTTGAACCTAATTAGGGATCTCTAGTTGAAAGTACTTTACCTAGCATTAGGGTGACGTCTTGGTTCCCGATGTCCGAGATTTACCAGCTATGGCGGAATCATCGTATTCGTTCATAGTAGGTTGCTCGTAAAAAAATCTAAATAAAAAAGTACATGAACTATACTAATAATCTTTTACAAACTACATAAACAATTTTCGCATATGTTTATGCCAAACTGAATCTTGCTAGTTAAACAAAATCAGCTCAAAATAGAGTTACTTTGGTGACACGAAATCCAACTTTAAGATTGTAAAAGTCGCTAATTGGAGACTAAGCTAGTTAGTCGGGACTTTGTAAGGACTATGCGAAGTTGATTTTTTGACAAGTTTCACGAAATAAATTGGCAAAGTTGAAGACTTGACTTGTCAGGGACTAGTCGAACTGCATCAAAATCCTGACATAGGGGCTTAGTCGGACTGCAATAAAAATGACTAATTGGCATAGCCGGGACTAGTAGGCGTATTACTACAAGTGTAATATATATACTACATCCGCAGTGTCTTTTAACCTTTACAGTTTGCTTTGTGTGAGCTTCTTTTCTAGAAAACTAAAAGGCTAGTTTGATGAAATGAAAATCATCAGTTTAGGGAACAAAAGAAAAATCATATTCAACTCATCACATAGGAATTGCCTCCCACAATATTGGTTATCTAGCCAGTAGCATATATAGGATTTTTTTCGATGGGTGCAAAATGTTAGCATAGAACAAAAAAATGGAGGCAAAATGTTGAAATTTAACAAAAATATACACTAAACGTCAAACTTTAACATGTAATCACACTAAAAATTTGGTCGTCTGCGTGGCTGACTTCGGTTTTCCAATAATAGATCCTCCCCTGTATCCAGCCAATTCGAAACTACCACCAACGTTTATTTTAACAATAGTTTCAAGTCATTTTGGCATGTTCACAACAAATTCTTACTAAAAAAAACATACATATACAACTTCAATATATTAATAGAAAACCAACTATATATTAATAAACGTAATAGTCATTCAAACCTTGAATTCAGCACAAACACGAATTTCATGACGATGACTAACATGATCACGAGTGTGCTTTTGGCGAAGAAGTAACACATTGCTCGTGTTTACACTGTTGTACCAGTAGTGATAAAAATTCGAATGCCCACGTTGGATACATAACAACGGCGATAAAATGTTGTTCGTTGAAGTATTAGGAAGGGACATTGGGTTAGACATTGAAGATACTTGATTCAACAAACCTCTATGCATTGTCATGTTGTGTGTGTGAATAAGATTGAAATTTTAATAAGGTATGCCATAAAATAAAAATACAACAATAGTTATATACTTATATTCATAATATACCGTGTCACAAATGATGATCATCGGGCCGGTTAAGATTTAATTATTGACTATAAATCAAATCACATGCGATAAGTTAATTTGTTTACAAGAGAAATATCGAATTACACGTATATGATCTTTACAAGTAGTTGTGTAGTACAAATGGTGTATGTTGTTACCAAATTGGCCCATTAGTTGAACTAGTGACATTTCTAACCATGAAATCAAATTATGTGTTAAGTTCATTGAGATCGAGTCAAAATAATGACATATTACGAAATGTTTATTAATTGCTTTAACTTTAACGATTTAAAGATGATTAGCATAAGGGGGGAGTTTTTAAGGGGTTATGTAGTTACGATAGTAACTCCAATAAGTAATGAAATTTGCAATAATTAATGAAATGTATGATCTTTTACGGATCAACAATTTACTAACAAGGTTTATAACATTCAAATTTCGGTGATAGTATAATTCGTGCTTGGAAAAAAGAGTGTGAGCCCTGGGATTTGACGGCGGACTTAAAAATCACCTACAGAAGCTTTACGCCCAATCATTCAGGATAACGTTTGCATCCTCTGTATTACCGCGGCCGCTGACACAGAGTTAGCCGATGCTTATTCCTAAGATACCTTCATTGCTTCTTCTCCAGGAAAAGAAGTTCATGACCCGTGGGCCGTCTACCTCCACGCGACATTGCTCCTTCAGGCTTTCGCCTATTGCAGAAAATTTCTCACTGCTACCTCCCGTAGGAGTCTGAGCCGTGTGTCAGTCCCAGTGTGGCTGATCATACACAAGATCTTTAATCTTTTTTTCTTTAGATTTCAAATACTCGTCATCTATGTTCTAACGGTTGTAAGTTATAAACACAAAAACTGAAAATACGTTACTTACATTCATATTTCATAATATTGTAAAAAATAGTACGTACACATATTATGACGAAACGAAAAGTAGATCTACATGTTGGAAAATTACAACAACAACAACAACAACAAAACTCAATACCACATGCGTGGTGTATGGGGGAGGTGAGATGTAGACAATCCTTCTCATATCCGAAAATAAAAACAAGTCATTTCTCCACCCAGAGTGAAACACTCTCAAAAGTAGAGAAAGTCATCCTATTCGACGGATAAAGAGATTGCTTTCGAGTGGACCTCCGGCCAGTAAGTAAGAAAGTTTTTTAAAAACATTAGTAAAATAAAATTGAGACACCGTGAAATGGTAAGAATCAAATTTCTAGGGGTTTTAAATCCTGCTTGGAATTCAAATAAAAATAAAACATGTTGGAAAATTACGACCTCGCTAATTCCCACCACCCAACTCAATGATAAACAGTAAAGAAATAAGAATAATTCACAACACAAGATTTAACATGAAAACTCCAAAACAAGAGAAAAATCACATGCCTCCAAAGATAGAAAACTCGCTATATCACAACTTTGTATAGTGACACAGACCCGATAGCTAACTATATCACAAATTGTTGAAGGCATGACCACCTTTTATAATCAACTCCAACTTGGTCACCAAGTATTACTTGGTCACCAAGCTCAAATCGATCTTCAAGGTTAACTTGGTCTTCATAGACAAAACACGGTTTCGTAGCTACAAATTGATCCACAAGTCCAACACGGTCTTCAAACCGACTTTGTCACCATCCTCATGATTTAGGAATCTTGAATAACAACTAACAAATCCTCCCTTAATTCAAAATCCCTAAATCATAATCACCGATGTAGATGTTTCCTCGACGAAAACTCCAAGATCTTCATCTCCATACCGTTGACATTATCTCTCGAGAGACAAAACTTATACCCTCGTCGAACGTTATCAAGACCCGATAATCATTGTCTTCACAGATAATTATAACTCTTAACAGAATTATCATACTCCACCATAAAGAGTATCACACTTAGAATACACATTTCAAGCATTTCACTTCGTCACATGTTGTATAACCAGTTGAACTGTTATGGTGCAACTTCCCGTTTGGATTTCCTTGGAAGTTTCATCAGCTGCAACATCCGTTTCCATCACACAACCTGCACCAACCACCAAACCAGTGCTCATGTGCAATTGTGGAACCGCTAACGAACATCCTTTTGCATGATGGCGCGGACACCATGAAGATACATGACTTTAGAGGAATTCGTCATTTTCCGTAACAAATGCTACGGAGACGTCGTTATCGCCTTTGAAGCCATTTTCCGGATTAGCTCCGCCTGGACAATCAACCCTTACATGTCCAAGCCTCCAGCACACCCCATGTAACGACCCGGAAAATTTCGACTAATTTTAAACCAAACTCTCGATACGATTTAATATTTTTGACGCGATAAGAAAAATCTATTGGGTTGGATCTCAAAAATTTTGAACTGTTTTATATATTCGATTGACCTTCGACCAATTTCGACGATTCACGAACAGATAATTGTAAATAGATTTGTGTGTATTTAAGTATATATGTATATATAAATATAATAATTTGGAAATTTACTTTAAATATTATATGTTGTTGTATTAAAATTAATTTATGGAAAATAAACTAAAAATATGATATTATGATAACTATTATTTACAACATATCTTTATATATAAATAAAGTATGAGAATATATATATATATATATATATATATATATATATATATATATATATATATATATATATATATATATATATATATATATATATTGTGATTTCGAATCTATTTAGTAAACGGCATTAACACTAAATCGCCATTTGATGGGTATTACACAAGTTAAATTCAAACTTATATTATTTTAAATAAACGGTGATCCGAAACTGAGTTCTATAAATTATAGGCTTATAAAAAAATATATATATTTAGGAACTAATTGTTGAATTTTGAAAATTTTTATATTTTACTTAGGGGTTGGGAGTAAATAATTAATGTAATTTTTAATGATCAATTTTTATACAATAATGACTAAAATAAATAAATATGTTTAATTTAAAAACATGGGATTTTTCGATAGACTTTTACCCGTCACTGGTTAATCACGTACCACGAAATAACATTCCCTAAATTGAAATATCTACCTAATATAGACAAGAAGCCGATGGCTTCACTGTGTTAGTGTTGAATTAGTGATAAAGTTGCTTTAGGTACATATATAATACTCATATAGGTAATAAGACATAAAGATGCATACAACACAATTTTTCTTCTTCTTGTGTCTTCCTAAACACTTTCACCACTTCAACGAATTGATATCATCACCTAGTCCGCCACTTCACATCACCTCATCACCACTCTTGTCTCCATGATCACGCTCCTGCTGTAACATCCTCAGTTCGGGCCTAGAAGTAAGATGACCATTTTGACCTTAGGCATAATTGTGTGTTTAATTATGCTTTTATTTTTAGTTAAATTGTTTATATTATTTTATTAGTTGGTTAAGACCAGTTTGTGACAAGGGTCACAGAACAGGTTCGTTTATTTAATTTGGACTCTGTTAGGGCAGTCAAATTAAGTACGAAAGATATTAGATAACTGGTAAATACCCGTGTGTGATGGGGTATTATTTTAACCCAGGTATATAAGCTAGAAATCAGCTCATTTGTTATGTTTCCAGAATTTTCTTCTTCTCTCCCGTACCTAACTCTCACCTCTTCAAAAACCCTAATCATTCAATCTTGATTTGGACCTTGAATTGAGTCAAGAAACTGATTCCTTGTGTTGTTGTGAGTCTATCAAGGTAAGATTTGTCAAATTTCATGTCCAAATCAGTTTGTAATTTGAGATTGAAGGTAAGTTTTGTTAAAAGTGATTTTTGGGTCAAAAGTGCTTAGATTGATGTTGTTTGAGCATAAATTTTGTGGGTTTATGTTTATAAATGTTGAGTGTATGAGTTGTGGTCATTTTTGGGGTCAGAATCGAGCTCTAGATCAAGATTTGGTGATTTTTGGCCCAAACCCGTCACTTTGCTGCTGCTGCAGCTGATGAACTACCCTCGGCCGATGGTCGTTGACCATCGACCGATGGTGAGGGACGACCGGCCGGTGGACAAGACCATCGACCGATGGTGAATGACTTCTGACCAACGGATGTAATTTTAACGATCGGCCGATGGTGTGGTCGATCGGCCGATGGAGTGTTGACGATCGGCCGATAGTCTCTGACGATCGACCGATGGTCTTAGGCAGTGAAATTTTTACTAAGTGTTGAGTTATAGCCGTTATGCTGTCCGTGTGTTTTTATGATTTTCAGGATGTAAATTCTGTAAATGCATAAGTGTTAAGTAGACCTTTTGTGGCGCTTTTTGTGACTGATTTCTGTACAGTGTTGTTTTGTGTTAATGGACAGAAACTAACATGATTTTCCTTATGTTCAGGTGATAAGGATAAGGAAGCCGCTCAGTGATAGATTATCTGAGCTAGTTGCTGGTATTCGGTGAGTGGGTCTATCTTCTGATAGAGTATTAAGTAGCTGACATGCTACTTGTTTAGACTCCCTAGTGTTGTACTTATGACTTGTATGAATGCCATGTGTAGTTAGTTATTGCCATGCTAGTTAGGACAATTGCATGACTTATTATCTGTGATCTTATGTGCGCACTGTAAGTTGGACACCAACCGAGGCGGCAAGGTTGGAAACCCACCGAGGCGGCAAGGTCGGGTTGATGTGAGGTCGACTGTGGTAGCCTGGTCGGGTCATGATGTTACTGATTGTTCAGTATAGCATAGAAGGACGCATGTGTTGCGTCTGGACGGTTATGCAGTGGAATCAGTAAAGCGTACTATCGGTAGACTGTAGCTTGATCAACTACGTCGTGTGCTCGTACAAGCCACCGCTCCTCATATTGTCAGTTGTTGTATGCTAGTTCAGGACGTTAGCATAGTTGTGACCCTTGCATGTTCAGATACTTATGCTTGGTCTGTTATATAGTATCCATTCACTTAGCTATGTGCTAACTCCCCCACATTTCCACCCATTGCAGGTTTAGGTACTGCAGTTTAGGACGGGTGTTGCGGACTGGCTGAAGACATGTTTGACTATTAGCTGAACTCTGATGTTTTCTAATTTAGTGATGTTTTAACGTAACACCAATGTTTTGGAATATTGTAATAACATTATCTAAGATGATTTGGTAACCATGTATTGTAAATGTTATCTAAGGGTATTTATGTAAATATAGACTTCCGCTGTGATAAAAAAAATCAGGGTGTTACAAGTTGGTATCAGAGCGTGGTTTAGCAGCAAGTACGTGCGCGTATTTGTTCCTAAACCCTGAGTTAAGTCAAACATGTCCGTGGGATGGGGACTAAGTGAATGTAGGATGATTGTGCATGTTAGTGTTTAGTAAACTAACAGTTATCCACTAAGCTTTTGTGCGAGTGTTTTGTAGCACAGATGGCAGATAACAGAGATGCGAACGCTATGAACCCGATCCACCCCGGAACGTTCAGTGCTCCTGATGTGGAGGACGAGGTAGAAGTTTATGTTGCTGATTATGTACATGAGCTTGAAAGTAAGTTTAAGGAAGCTCAAGAAAAGATTGCTGAGCTTGAGTTAGCTAGACCGTCGGGTAATGAGGATACACCGCCGGGTTTTGCTACTGCACAGTCACATGTCGTACCACAGATAAACCAGAACCAATATCAATACCCTTTACAGAACCAATTTCCTCAGCATGTTATGCCACCACAGAACTACTACCAATATCTAAACCCCATGATGATGAACCAAGTTCAACCACCCCTTTATCACCAGTCATTTCCACAACAGCAATTCCAACAACAGTTCCAACCACCAAAAAGATGTACCTTTAAGCAATTTCGAGATTGTGGACCTTCTCCTTTCTCGGGAAGTACTGATCCAGCCGTGACTCTCAATTGGTTATGGGAAGTTGAAAAGGCATTTGATGCCTGTCAGTGTGAACCGGAACTGAAAGTGACTTATGCTAGCAGATTGTTAAAAGATATGGCTATGGTGTGGTGGGATTCTGTGATAGCTAGTGTCCCTCCGGAACAAGTCAAAATGATTACTTGGGAGCAGTTTTACGGTAAGGTATGCGAGCAGTATTGTAATGTGTTCGACATGAATAGAATTAAGATGGAGTTCTTAGAAATGCGGATGACGCCGCAGATGTCAATTGATGAGGTAATTGAAAAGTATATGGACAAGTTGAGATTTGTGCAACAGTGGGTGCCGGATGAACAATCTCGAATCCAGCATTTTGTGAACATAATCTTTCCAGAGTATAGGACCTTTGTGAGGTCAGCACCGACATTGTCTCAAGCTTTTGTGATGGCCAAGATGGTTGAAAGTGATGTTAGGGCAGCAAGGGGTATGAACTGGGGAAATGTGGCATCGCAAGGTAGTCAGGCCACCAGTCAGTCAGGTTCTAAGTCAAAGAAATCGTTTGGGTTTAGACAGAAGGGTAAGGGTAATCAAGGTGGTTCAGGTTCAAGTTAGGGAAAGAAAGAATGGTGTAAGGGATGTAAGTCTTCTCACAGTGGGCAGTGTTCAGAGGCGATGAGAAGGTGTTTAAGATGTGGTTTAGTAGGTCATGAATCACAAGGGTGTTCCTTCAGAGAAAATGTTTGTTGGAGTTGTCATCAGCCGGGGCATCGTTCAGCAAGTTGTCAGGCATCAAAGGGCGCAAGTTTCGGGGCAGGGTCAGGGGCGCGTTCGGCATCTGTCAGGGGTTCCACAGCCTCAAGTGGACAGAAGAGAAAGAACCCACCGACTGCAGAAGCCAGGGCCTTTCAGATGACAGTTGAGGCCGCAACTAATAATGATGACGTCATAACCGGTATGTTCTTGATCAACTCAATACCTGCTAGAGTATTGTTTGATTCGGGTGCAAATAGGACGTTTATGTCTATAGATTTCTGTACTAAGTTAGGGTTACCTGCTACTGTGCTGCCTGAGCCTGTTAGATTAGAGGTAGCTGATGGTAAGACGGTTTCAGTCACAACGTATGTGTCTGGAGCTAGTATAGAAATTGATGGTAGACCGCTTGCTATGCCCTGTTTAGTGTTGCCTATCCCTAGTTTTGATGTAGTGTTAGGGATGAACTGGATGAGCCTACATAAGGCCCACATCAAGTGTGATAAGAAGATTGTGACCTTTCGGTTGACCGATGGAACCCGTATAGTGGCCCGAGGGGAACGTAGTGGGTTCAGTTTTCCGTTGATCTCTATGATGAAGGCGAAGAAGTCACTTTCTAAGGGGTGTGAGTCTTTTATGGCTTATGTTATTGATGCTAAAATGGAGAAGAAATCTGTTACCGATATTCCAGTGGTTTCGGAATTTCCTGAGGTGTTTCCTGATGAGTTACCGGGGTTACCGCCGGTAAGAGAAGTAGAGTATAAGATTGAGTTGGTTCCGGGAACAACTCCAGTAGCTGATAAGGCTAAAAAGGAACATATATTTCATAGCAATATCCCTCCTAAATAATAGGTTTTCATATATAATTGTATTATATTTTCATTGTAATTGTTTAAATAAATAAGTGCGAAGACAAAAGGCGAAAATGAAGATTTGAAGACACAAACGTCCAAAAAGCTCAAATGTTCAAGATACAATTCAAAAGGTTCAATTTATTGATGAAAAACGTCTAAAAATGACAAGAGTACAAGTTACAAAACGCAAAGTACAAGATATTAAATTGTACGCAAGGACGTTCGAAAATCCGGAACCGGGACATGAGTCAACTATCAACGCCCGACGCAACGGACCAAAAATTACAAGTCAACTAGGCACAAGAATATAATATAATATTTAAATAATTATATAAATTATTTATATATTATATATATTTAAAAATTATGTCGACAAGCTATGAGACAAATGATCCTGAGCTGGATTTTCAAACTCCGCGACTCGCGGAGTTTGAAGGCTAAAAACTCCACGACTCGCGGAGCTGTCAGAAATCAAAATTCCTATAAAAGGTCACGAATTCTGCGTGTAATATATACATAATAATAATAATACTCTGTAATAAATAAATAAATAAATATATATATATAATATATATAGTATAGGGTAGTTTTATATTAGATTAGTTCGGGTTATGTAAAGGTTATTTTACGGGTTTTTGAAGTCGAAATTCTGTCCGTGTAACACTACGCGATAAATACTCAATGTAAGTTATGTTCTCCTTTTTAAATTAATGTCTCGTACTTAAGTTATTATTATGCTTATTTGAGCCAAAGTAATTATGATGTTGGACTAAATATTAAAGACGGGGTAATTGGGCTTTGTACCATAATTGGGGTTTGGACAAAAGAACGACACTTGTGAAAATTAGACTATGGGCTATTAATGGGCTTTATATTTGTTTAACTAAATGATAGTTTGTTAATTTTAATATAAAGATTTACAATTGGACGTCCCTATAAATAACCATATACACTCGATCGGACACGATGGGCGGGGTATTTATATGTACGAATAATCGTTCATTTAACCGGACACGGGAATGGATTAATAGTCACTAGAATTATTAAAACAAGGGTGAAATTATGTACAAGGACACTTGGCATAATTGATAACAAAGTATTAAAATCTTGGATTACACGCAGTTGATATCCTGATGTAATTATTAAGCAAAGTATTAAGACCTTGTTACAGTTCGAATCCCCAGTTAGTTGGAATATTTGACTTCGGGTATAAGGTTAAATTTGCCGAGCAGTTTATAATTATGACCGATGAACTATTATGGACAAAAACCAGATAGGTTTCAAATACATCCAGGACAAAGGACAATTAGCCCAGGACAATAAATTAAAATCAAAACGTCAAACATCATGGTTACGGAAGTTTAAATAAGCATAATATATTTTATTTCATTTTTCCTCGTACTTTTATTTATTGTCATTTCAATTATTGTTATTTATTTTATATTGTTATTTAAATATCGTCATTTACTATACGCTTCGCTTAAAATATAAATCGACAAACCGGTCATTAAACGGTAAACCCCCTTTTATATATTATTATATATAATTATATATATTTTGTACAAATATAGTTGTTTAAAAATATAGTGTGCAATAAGCCCGCTCCCTGTGGAACGAACCGGACTTACTGAAAACTATACTACTCTACGATTAGGTACACTGCCTATAGTGTTGTAGCAAGGTTTAGGTATATCCATTTTGTAAATAAATAATTAAAACTTGTATAGTTTGTATCACTTTTCGTATCAAAAATATAATACTATTTCGTACCCCCACGCTACCACATCAAGTATTTTTGGCGCCGCTGCCGGGGATTACTCTTAAAAGCCGGAAGCGCAACGCTAATATAAAAAAAAAAAAAAAGATTTTTAGTTAACTTTTATTAAAATTCGTTTTTGTAAAAATACGTTTTAATTATTCAAAAATATAAAAAGAAAAACAAAAATATAAGTATTTTTAAGATTTTGTTAAATATTTAAGTTTTATAAGTTTCTTTATTTTTATTTTAGTTTATAAAAATATAAGTTTTATTTAAATATCTTTTATTTATATAAAAACAGAAAACAGAAAATAAAAAAAATAAATAAATAAAGAAAAACGCGTCGAATTTAATAAGCTGTCATCTGAATTTCTGAACCCCGCGACTCGCGGGGTTTTCTTTATAAATTACCGCGACTCGCGGAGCTGCTCTGACACGCGAACAGGAAGCCCTAATTCAGCATTTATTACGGATTATTATTAATTATTATTATTATTAACCCTAATTATGTATTATTATTATAATTAAGTTTTATTTTAAAATTTCTTTTAATTTAATTTGTTTTATTTAGTTTAATTAGTTTTATTAAATTATAAAATTAGTAGTTTTATTAAATAAATAATATAAAAATAATATTTTTATAAAAATTGTAATTTTTACAACTTTTTGTATATTTTTATATTTTGTCCCTTTTTAATCTCTTTAGCATAACTTTTGTATTTTTAGCTCATATTTAGTTTTAAACTTAGTTTTTGCCATAGTTATTTTTACTCCTAGATTTTTAGGCTTTGCCGTAGAATTCCTTAAGTGCTTTTTCTTTAGACTAAGATTTAGATACTTTAGAATTTTGCGACGCCTTTTTAAGTTTTAGTTTCTTTTTAAGTTATTTCCATTTGGGATTTAGTTTTTCCTGTAAGCTTTAATATTTTTAGACACCTTTTACTATGTATCAATTATCATTCCAATTAGTAATTTCAATTTGCGATTATAATTTTAAGTTAGTTGTAGTAATAAGGTTAGGTTAGTCAAGTATTTTTAAGTTTTTATAAGTTTCTTTTATTTTTCCGTCACCTTTTATTTTTCAACCATTTTTCTTTTTCGACCTTTTGCGACGAACTCTTTTTCTCTCTTATTTCTCGCCATTCTAGTTTTTAGGACTTAGAATTTTTTCTACTTCTTATCTAAATTTTCTTAAAATTACGAAAATTTATTTTAAGTGGTTAAATTGATAGACATCAAAATTTTCTGGTTCGTAGTAATAGTTGGATTTGTACGTGGACCGGGTTATTGGAGCCAAACAGTCCTCAATTATATTGAGACCAAACGAATCCTGCCCCTCTGCTGCATCTTTTGGCTATTCGAAACGTGGGCAAAATCAGAAAAGTCTATTAATTGGATAACTTATTATAATTTTTCTTCCTTTTTAAAACTAATAGGATATTCAGTGAATGCACCGAGCAAGACGTTCACCACCTTTTGTACGTTCACCACCTGTAACTAGATCAAGACATTTAGCAAATATAACCGCCGTTGATTTTTCTTTAGAATCGTCATCCAGTAGACCAAGTACTTCAGTTCAAATTTCCGATAATCCATTTTTTGAAACCAACCTCACAATTGAGAATCCGGAGAATATTCAGGAACGGTTCGTAGATCCTGAACCACTAAACTTTCCTCCGGAGCCACCAATCATTCAAACAGAATCCTCTAGTGATTCCGATTCAACAAATTCAATTATGGAGAATCTGGAACCTTTAAGTATGGAAGACCGAATGAGAGCTAAACGCACTGGCCAAGGTCACGCAATTACTCATCCAGACATTAATGCGCCAGATTATGAAATCAAAGGACAAATTCTACACATGGTGACTAATCAATGCCAATTTAGTGGTGCGCCTAAGGAAGATCCAAATGAACATCTTCGTACCTTTAATAGGATCTGCACACTATTTAAAATCCGAGAAGTGGAGGATGAACAGATATATCTCATGTTATTTCCCTGGACTTTAAAGGGAGAAGCCAAAGATTGGTTGGAATCGTTACCTGAAGGGGCGATTGATACATGGGACGTTTTAGTTGACAAATTTCTTAAACAATTCTTTCCTGCATCTAAAGCCGTAAGACTTCAAGCAGAAATTGTTACGTTCACACAGAAGCCAAATGAAACTCTATATGAGGCATGGACAAGATATGGAAAGTTGTTAAGAGGATGTCCGCAACATGGTTTAGACACCTGTCAAATAGTACAAATATTCTACCAAGGATGCGACATCACTACAAGAAAAGACATAGATATAGCAGCTGGTGGTTCTATTATGAAGAAAACCGAAACTGATGCTTACAAAATTATTGATAATACTGCTTCCCACTCACATGAGTGGCACCAAGAAAAAGATATCATTAGATCATCTAAAGCAGCTAGAGCCGATTCTAGCCATGACTTAGATTCCATTTCCGCAAAGATAGATGCTGTGGAAAGACGAATGGAAAAGATGACTAAGGATATTCACTCAATACGAATTAGTTGTGAGCAGTGTGGAGGACCACATTTGACAAAAGATTGTCTCAGTATTGAATTAACAATGGAACAAAGAGAGAATATTTCATACATAAACCAAAGGCCTGGAAATAATTATCAGAATAATTATCAACCGCCAAGACCGATTTACAATCAAAACCAGAATTATAACCGAAATATTCCATACAACAACCAACAAGGTCCTACCAATCAACAAGTATCTAATAACAATTACAATCAGTAAAGACCTAATTTTCAAAACAAACCACCACAACAAACCGATGATAAAAAGCCGAATTTAGAAGATATGATGACGAAGCTAGTTGAAACTCAAACGCAGTTTTTCACATCTCAGAAACAAACTAATGAACAAAATGCTCAAGCATTTAGAAATCAACAAGCTTCTATTCAAAATCTGGAACAAGAAGTAAGTAACCTAGCAAGGTTAATAGGTGAAAGAAAACCGGGAAGTCTACCTAGTGATACAAATGCTAACCCCCGGAATGAAACAGCTAAAGCTATTACCACAAGAAGTGGTACAACACTTAAAACACCTGAAATACCTGTAACTTCTGATGAAGCCATTCCTACTCCACAAGAACCACAACCTGATCAAGATAAGGAAAAAGAACCGGTAGTTGAAAAGGTTAATGAAGATAACACAGTTAAGGATAAACCTTATGTTAAACCATACCAACCACCACTTCCTTACCCGAGTAAAATGAAGAAAGAGAAACTTGAAGCCGAGCAATCTAAATTCTTGGATATGTTTAAACAGATAAATGTAAATCTTCCTTTCATTGATGTGATTTCAGGAATGCCAAGATATGCTAAATTCTTGAAAGATCTAATCTCAAATAGAAAGAAAATGGAAGAACTCTCGGCTGTTACTATGAATGCTAATTATTCAGCAGTGCTGTTGAATAAGATACCAGAAAAATTATCTGCTCCAGGAAGTTTCACAATTCCATGTTTTCTGGGTAGTCTTAGTTCAATAGAAGCATTGGCAGACTTAGGTGCTAGTATAAATCTAATGCCGTATTCACTATACGCTAAACTAGACCTTGGAGAATTGAAACCAACCAGAATAAGCATACAACTAGCCGATAGATCAATAAAATATCCTAGAGGGATAATGGAGAACATGCTAGTTAAAGTTGGTAATTTAGTATTTCCAGTAGATTTTGTTGTTTTGGACATGGAAGAAGATTCTCAAGTTCCTCTCATATTAGGAAGACCATTCTTAAACACGGCTAAAGCAATGATAGACGTGTTCGGTAAGAAACTGACCCTAAATATAGAGGATGAGAGTGTTACCTTTTCAGTTGATAGAGTAATGCAACAACCACAATCTGCAGATGATACATGTTATTATATTCAAACTATAGATGCACATGCAGAATTATTAGAAGAATTTCCAGAATTACAAGGAACAGGAGAATGTTCTTTAGGAGAAGGTAATGAACCAATTGATGAAGCTGAAATGTTAGCTACACTTATAGCTAATGGATATGAACCAACAACAGAAGAAATTCAAATGCTAAAAGAAGAAGACAGATATTGATACAAATCATCGATAGAAGAACCTCCGAAATTAGAGTTAAAGCCACTTCCAAACCATTTGGAATACGCTTATTTACATGGTGAATCTGAATTACCTGTAATAATATCGTCTTCTCTTACTGAAAATGAGAAATCACAACTCATTTCTGTGTTGAAAGCTCATAAACCAGCCATTGCATGGAAGATTCATGATATTAAAGGAATAAGTCCTTCGTATTGCACACATAAAATCCTTATGGAAGAAGGTCATAAAACGTATGTGCAACGCCAACGAAGACTAAATCCTAATATGCAAGATGTAGTTAAGAAAGAGATTATTAAACTGCTAGATGCAGGTTTGATATATCCAATTTCTGATAGTCCATGGGTAAGCCCAGTTCAATGCGTGCCTAAGAAGGGTGGCATGACTGTCATTACAAATGAAAAAAATGAGCTTATTCCTACTAGAACTGTAACAGGATGGCGTGTATGTATTGATTATAGAAAATTAAATGACGCCACCAGAAAAGATCACTTTCCCTTACCTTTCATAGATCAAATGCTGGAAAGATTAGCCGGAAATAGTTACTATTGTTTTCTAGATGGATTTTCCGGATATTTTCAAATTCCAATAGCACCCGAGGACCAAGAGAAAACCACATTCACGTGCCCTTATGGTACTTTTGCTTACAAACGCATGCCATTTGGACTTTGTAACGCCCCTGCAACCTTTCAAAGGTGTATGATGGCGATTTTTCACGACATGATAGAAGAATGCATGGAAGTATTCATGGATGACTTTTCAGTCTTCGGTGATACATTTAAATCATGTCTAGTTAATCTGGAACGAATGCTAATTAGATGCAAAAAATCAAATCTAGTACTTAATTGGGAGAAATGCCATTTCAAGGTTAAAGAAGGCATCGTTCTTGGACATAAAATTTCAAAAGAAGGAATTGAAGTGGATAGAGCTAAAGTAGATGTAATTGCTAAACTTCCACATCCCACCAATGTTAGAGGAGTTAGGAGTTTTCTAGGGCATGCCGGTTTTTACCGACGTTTCATAAAAGATTTTTCTAAAATTGCCGCTCCTATGAATAAACTCCTAGAAAAGGATGCGCCATTCATCTTTTCAGATGAGTGTATCAAATCTTTTAATATTCTTAAAGAGAAACTCACTAATGCACCGATCATGATAACACCAAATTGGAATCTACCATTTGAACTAATGTGCGATGCAAGTGATTTTGCAATGGGAGCCGTTTTAGGACAAAGGATTGAAAAACGATTTCAACCTATATATTATGCTAGTAAGACGTTACAAGGAGTACAAACGAACTATACAACTACTGAAAAAGAACTCCTTGCTATTATCTTTGCTTTTGACAAATTTCGATCATATCTCGTTCTAGCAAAAACGGTGGTCTATACCGACCATTCTGCTCTTAGATACCTATTTTCAAAACAAGATGCTAAACCAAGATTAATCTGTTGGATCTTACTCTTACAAGAGTTTGATATTGAAATCCGAGATAAAAGAGGAGCAGAAAATCTCGCCGCTGATCATCTTTCTCGTCTTGAAAATCCCGAATTAGAAGTTCTAAATGAATCGGCCATACAAGACAACTTTCCTGATGAATATCTATTGAAGATAGATTATAAAGAAATACCATGGTTTGCAGACTATGCAAACTACTTAGTTTGTGGATTCCTTGAAAAAGGATTATCGTACCAAAGACGAAAGAAATTCTTCAGTGATATAAAACACTATTTCTGGGAAGATCCACACCTGTTTAAAAGTTGTCCCGATGGAATAATACGCCGATGTGTATTTGGAGATGAAGCTAGTAAAATTTTAAACCATTGTCACACAGGACCAACAGGAGGGCATTATGGGCCTCAACTAACAGCAAGAAAAGTTTATGAAGCTGGATTCTATTGGCCTACAATTTACAAAGACGCACACCTTCTTTGCAAATCCTGTGATGCATGTCAAAGGGCCGGAAAATAAGTCAACGTGATGAAATGCCACAAAATGTCATCCAAGTATGTGAAGTATTTGACATTTGGGGTATTGACTTTATGGGTCCATTTTCAAAATCTCATAATAATCTATATATACTCGTAGCCATTGATTATGTATCTAAATGGGCGGAAGCAAAAGCTCTCCCAACTAACGATGCACGAGTTGTAGTCAACTTTTTAAAACGTCTTTTTGCAAGGTTTGGAACACCGAAAGCTTTAATAAGTGATCGGGGTACTCATTTCTGTAATAATCAACTTGAGAAAGTTCTTAAAAGATATGGAGTAACTCATAAAATCTCCACCGCATATCATCCACAAACAAGTGGACAAGTTGAAAATACCAACCGAGCTTTAAAACGTATTCTAGAGAAAACCGTAGGATCAAATCCGAAGGAATGGTCCATTAAATTGGAGGATGCACTCTGGACTTTTAGAACAGCCTACAAAACTCCAATTGGAACCACACCTTTTAGACTTGTTTATGGAAAAGCATGTCATCTTCCAGTAGAAATTGAACACAAAGCATTTTGGGCTTTGAAAACATGTAATCTTGATTTACATGAAGCTGGACGTCTACGATTAAGTCAACTAAACGAATTAGAAGAATTAAGACATGAAGCATACGAAAATTCGTTAATCTATAAAGAAAGAACGAAGAAATGGCATGATAAAAGAATCAGAAGTTCAAAAGAATTTAAAGAAGGAGACAGAGTTCTTCTTTTCAATTCAAGATTCAAGCTATTTCCTGGAAAATTGAAATCAAGATGGTCTGGACCATTCATAGTCAAAAGAGTTTTCCCATACGGAACGATAGAATTAATAAATTCAAATGGGATTGAATTTAAAGTTAATGGTCACAGAGTTAAACATTACATACATGGTCCGATGGAAGTCGACAACGAAGTTAATCACAATTTCGACACCACAGCTAACTAAGTGTGGGGAGAATCAAGTCTTTAAAGGATAATATGTATTTCTGTTAGAGTTAGATTGTCTGTTTTCGTGTAGTTCTCGAAAATGGAACCCGAATGGTCTTTCCCTAGCAGACCCTAAAGAACTAGTCTTCTCCCCCCATTCTGAATTTTTATTTTTTTTAGGTTTTTACAAAATGAAGACTGCCTGTGAACTAAACCATGGTCTAATGCTACACGCTTTGATCACTAAACGTAATAATGACATACTACCGAGTGAATTAGTATCAGTAATCAGAGAAAGAATGGACGGAGTTAGAAAAGAATCCAGATGCGAAGATAATAAGTTACAATTTGGTAAAGGAAAATCAAAATCCGCAGCGAAAAGAAGAGCACGACACCTAGAAAGATGTCACAAATGCGGAAAATGGTCACATGGAGGTAAATGTTCAAATAATCAAACCTATTCAAATACCGAATTTGTTACTTTATGCAGAGACGGACCGTTCATATGTTTAGAAGAAAAGACACTGAATGCTCGAGGTTACGCCTATGTAGCCATGGAAAACCAATTAATCCGACTATCTTATGAATGGGATAGATCATATAACTAAGAAATCTATTCCACAGGTATGTCTGTACAGTTTTTTATTTTTATTTTTATTTTTAACCTTTTGATAATAAACGCTAATTTGTTCGCTAAAAAGTATTAAATTGGTATTAAATAAAATTAGGTTTGGCGACCGAAATTATTGATATCATTCAAAAATTTATTACATCACTGCGAAATTTAACGTTTATTCTTAAGGTATAAATATCTTTAATCAATCAACCCAAAATATTTCAAAAATTCGTCATGAGTTAAATTAGGTTTTGGAACCGAAATTACTTTACCGAAAAGAGGGGCGCATATTTTTGATAATATTTGATTGATTAAAGTGGGATAAAAAGACAAAAAGATTTTTAATTTTATTTTTACCATGTTTTTAAAATTAATATTTAAATCTTAAATTAATATTGTAAACTTTGTAAAATCAATATATATTTAAAATTGTAAATATTTGAAAAATTAATATAAGTTTGGTATGAATTTATAATATGAATTTTTAAATTAAATTTGGTGTGAATTTTTAATTTTTAAAATATAAATTTTTAATTTTATGCATTTCAATTTTAAGTTTGGTGTGAATTTTTAATATAAATTTTGAATTTTATATTTAAGTTGTGTGAATTTAAAAACAAAAATTTACTTTATCTCATTAAGTTAAAAATATGATTTTTAAAATTCGTCGTAAGTTGAAGACTAGGTCTTTGAACCGAAATTGCTTTACCCGAGGGAGGGACGAGAACTTTTATTATCATTATTTTTAATCTTATTGAATTAAAGTATGCCAAAAACATTGAAAAAACCCAAAAATCTTAGCTTTTAAAACAATCGCTACAAAAAGACAAATTTTAAAATTTTGTCGAGGGACGGACTAGGACATCGATCTGAAACGACCTCGTCCTAAATAACAAGGGAAACAAAATTTTAAAATTAATTACTTAATTGTTTTAATAAGTTAAAGAAAAAAAAAATACCAAACTCCGCGACTCGCGAAGTTTGGAGGTTTAATCCCCGCGAGTCGCGGGAGGACCAATTTACAGAAAAAAAATATAACGCAAGAACTGATCAGTCCAACCCCCAACTCAAAAATAACAGCGAAAAACACTCCGAAAATACACCCAAAAACACCCCCAAAATCACAATTTTTAACCGTTAATCACCAAATTTTTTGCTAAAATCATGTTGAGAAGGATGCTATCTAAGAATTACTCAAGAAAAACGGTAAATTTCTACACCTAAACACCATTTAATCCGAAATTTGGTGTTCTTGAGCAATTTTTTCCCCAATTTGATTTTGATGCTTTTTAGTGTAATTATGCTTAAATTGTTTATGTATTATGCTTGTATAACCTAGATTGATGCTGTTTAACATGATTAGAAGCCTTAAACTTCAAATTTTGAGTAATCTAGGGTTTGTGTTCTTGAGCAAATTTGGGGCTTTTTGATATAAACAGGTTATGGCCGATTTTTGTCATGAATTGTTGCTAAATTGAGTAGTGTAACATGTCTAGGTAGTTAAATGATCCAAACTTTGAGCCTAAACATGATTTTGAGAATTAAAGTGGACTTTTTCAAGTCTAAAATTCATGAACTTGATTTTTGAAAGATAATGCCATTTGAGACTTGTTTAATTGCTAGTAATGATTATTTTAACATGTTATTTGAGTTGAATGCTTATGAACTTGGCGAACATTTTCGTATATGCTTATTTGAAAAAGTGTAGATTTGATGAAAATATGAAAATGAGCTTAAGTTTGATATAAATTGATAATGTCATTGTAATTATTTTGATTGATGATTTTGCTGACACTAATGCATATTTGGATGCACAAAATTTGTGTTTGATGTGTTTTGCAGACTGAAAGGGGTGAATCTTCATCCCAAGCCCGCAATGCTCCTGCTGAGAATTTGGAACAACAGGAGGTGGATAACTACTACAAGCAGGATATACCTCATCCAGTCATGACCTTTTCCGATATGCACTTGGAAGAGTTGCACCCGAACCTGAGATTTGACAGACTTTGGATAGATTATCCAAAATATCAAAGGGGTTTGCATACTCTTCATTCTAAGGTTGTTGAGGTACCGAGGGTCATAGAATGGGGACCCTTAGAAGCTGTAGAATTGGCCGGGCTAATTAGGGAATTACTTGTACAGAGGTATGGTAATTCTACTTTTAATGACTGGGTACGTTTATTCACCATGCGTAGACCTGTATATAAAGTATGGTGTGAAGAATTTTTGTGTAGTATAGAGTTGAATGATCGGGTAGCTAGTTTAACCGATCGTTCTTTTATTAGATTTTTGTTAGGCGGTTCGATGCGCCACATGTCTTTACTGGACATGGCTCAGGCTTTACGTATATATACGCCTGAGGAGTTAGCGTCTGCCGATTGTAGAGGATTGATACTAAACGGTAGAAAGATAGATGAAAATTTTAATACACACGGTGTGTGGAGTCAAATGACAAGCCATCACCGTTTCAAAGGGGGAAATTACTCTTATTTGGATATAGATAGAGCCGAATTAAGAGTAATACATAGGTTTTTAGCTAATTCGATTACACAAAGGGGTAAGAACAAGGAAAAAGTAAATGAACAGGATTTGTTTTACCATATGTGTATTCGAGACCCACAAAGAGCTGTAAGTATACCATATTGTGTGGGTTATTATTTATCAGCTATGGTTCGGGGGATGCGACCGCATAGCATAATAGGAGGTGGTATTTTTATTACTTTGATTGGTGAATATCTCGGTGTGGATATAAGTCGGGGGGGGATTATTAGTAGAAGAACCAGAACCCCGCGATACTATAGGTTTAAATGTATACCATGGTGCAAAAGTTTTGAAGAGGCGAAATAACGCCGCAGTACGATACCATGGTAGACATCCACATGTGGAGAGAAACCAACAGCAAGGTAATGTAGGAGGGGGGAATGAGATGCAAGAAATACAAAGGTTTATAGCTTCTCAGGAATACGAAAATGCTAGACAGAGAGCATTTGAAGATTGGCAAGTTCATCAGAACCAAATCATAGCTCATTGCCAACATATAGGTAGAAACTATATTCCTACACCGAAACCCATCTTCCCTCCTTGGTCTATAGAGATGCAGCCACCATATCCTACGTATGACCCTGCCGAAGCATTCTATAGCACCTATGGTTATGCCTGGAACCCCTATTGGTACCAGTATCATCCCTAGTATACTTAGTTTTATTTATTTTGTAATTTGTAATTATTGATACGTTTAATACTTTTGTTAATATTGTAATCATTTTTATAATTATCTAACTTTTATTCTTAGATTTTAATAATTTTTGAATGTGGGGTAATATACCAAACTTCAAAAATATGTATATATGTTTGCAGTTTATCTTATGTACACAACAGGGTAAAACAACGCATTTTCAAAGACTGGCATTAAGTTCAGCAAAAGCAACTAATTTTGACGACAAGATGCAAAATATATGTGAAATAACAACAAGACGGAATGAACAAATGATGTGCACCATTTATCATTCAGCAAACAAACGTCAATATATTTGGAAACTTTTGTAAAATTTAATCATTTTCACACAAATCACCCTCAATAATTTAAATTGTTACTGATTTCTTGCAAATGAGGGCATTGCAAGATCTTAAGTGTGGGAAGGGGTTAAATTCTTTCGGATTTTAAAAATTTTTACTTTATACACTTGGTTACCATTAAAAATACTAGTAAAGCAGTAGTTGTATTAGAATCTAGTGCTCTCTGATAAAAAAGAACAGCCCTAGTCTTATATACTAACTACCCAATTCTAGTAAAATTTTTCAAAATTTTTAATTAAATGAACTCAAAATCATGTTTATACATATTTATGAACGATAAAACTAGGTGTTAACACCGAAATTATTGTTACCTCGGAAAGAACATAAATTGAGAAACAAACTAAAATGTTAAAATTCATTTAAAATGGAATAGAGGACAATAAAAAGGAAAATAAAAGCCAAGTGTGGGAAAATTTACCAAGTTATCTTAAACATATGTCACATATATCTGTAACAAATAACTGAAAATACTTTTGCTTTGGGCTAAACTAAACTGTTTTACCCGATGAAAGAAAAGAAGAGATGGATCTACACGATGAATCAATTCCATCATTAAAAGGAAGTAAAGTCTTCCGAAAAAGAAACGCGCTTCTTGATTTAGGTCATGAAGTTGTCGTCCAGACCAGCTGTAGGTTGACGAAAAATCTAGAAAAGTCATCACTAAAATCAGCAGGAAATCCACGGACCTCAGCATTAAACAGGGTCGCCAAGTGGTCAGATTTAACCTAACCATGAGAAGGATTTATCTCGTACAATGGGGGGGCACCGTGCAAATTAGCTTGATAAGACTAATGAATCAGATCCCCAAAAAGGATAATCTCCTTAAAGATTAAAAATCAGCTTTTAAGACTGATATTACTCAATCCTTGAGATTGACCTTAAAGATTGAGAATTCAAACTCATGGAATTCAATGATATCTAAACTCGAGCTTGAACGAGAAAATATTTTGATCAAAAATAAAACCGATTTGTTTTCTGAAAACCCATTTTCAATGCGTTCATTACCTTTGAACGTAAAATCCTAGGAATTCACCTGGAATTCATTAGGTCACCTGAACCAAATCGGGTGTCAACCGTAAGAACGGTGGTTGCATAGCATGGTCGGAGACAGGACCTTGTGCCAGACCGAAAAATCATAGGATGATCTTTACTATTGCTCCTACAAAGGATAGTAATAGCGTCCGACATGTTATAGACCATAATTAAAAGCATGTCAGGGGACATTGCCTTAACAGTTGCTTGTTCAACTCTTTCCTTTACAACCGGACGGTAGTTTATCGAAAGGTAATATACGGAGCAAGTATACTGGACGTGTTGCTTTCCCAATACAAGGTTAGCAAGTGGGTAACACAAAACCACAAGTGTTGAGCTAAAATTTTCAAATCTGAAACCCACACAACCCACAAAAATAATTTGCAAACACCGGTGAAGGGTTATTCCGGAAAACTTATCTAGGGTAAAAACTAGATTGAATTTTCAAAAGATCAAATGTTTTCATAAAGATCCAATTTCCTTACGGATCTAAATTTTTATAGTCATGTGGGACTGTAAACCGCCTTTCAAATGTGCACTTTGCTTTGGAAACTGAAAGTAAATCGGCAATTTGATTGCAAGTGTCGTTAACCTAAACCCGAGGCAACTGTGGATGACACACCCACCTTTAACCATGGTTCTATCGTTACTATCATTGTTTATACCACCATATCAAAATCACTGATGTACAAAGTGTGATGAATAAAAAAGTGATTCATGTATGTTTTTATTTCAAGTTCTGTATTGCTTGAGGACAAGCAACGCTCAAGTGTGGGGATGTTTGATAAGGCTAAAAAGGAACATATATTTCATAGCAATATCCCTCCTAAATAATAGGTTTTCATATGTAATTGTATTATATTTTCATTGTAATTGTTTAAATAAATAAGTGCGAAGACAAAAGGCGAAAATGAAGATTTGAAGACACAAACGTCCAAAAAGCTCAAATGTTCAAGATACAATTCAAAAGGTTCAATTTATTGATGAAAAATGTCTAAAAATGACAAGAGTACAAGTTATAAAACGCAAAGTACAAGATATTAAATTGTACGCAAGGACGTTCGAAAATCCGGAACTGGGACATGAGTCAACTATCAACGCCCGACGCAACGGACCAAAAATTATAAGTCAACTATGCACAAGAATATAATATAATATTTAAATAATTATATAAATTATTTATATATTATATATATTTAAAAATTATGTCGACAAGCTATGAGACAAATGATCCTGAGCTGGATTTTCAAACTCCGCGACTCGCGGAGTTTGAAGGCTAAAAACTCCACGACTCGCGGAGCTGTCAGAAATCAAAATTCCTATAAAAGGTCACGAATTCTGCGTGTAATATATACATAATAATAATAATACTCTGTAATAAATAAATAAATAAATATATATATAATATATATAGTATAGGGTAGTTTTATATTAGATTAGTTCGGATTATGTAAAGGTTATTTTACGGGTTTTTGAAGTCGAAATTCTGTCCGTGTAACACTACGCGATAAATACTCAATGTAAGTTATGTTCTCCTTTTTAAATTAATGTCTCGTACTTAAGTTATTATTATGCTTATTTGAGCCAAAGTAATTATGATGTTGGACTAAATATTAAAGACGGGGTAATTGGGCTTTGTACCATAATTGGGGTTTGGACAAAAGAACGACACTTGTGAAAATTAGACTATGGGCTATTAATGGGCTTTATATTTGTTTAACTAAATGATAGTTTGTTAATTTTAATATAAAGATTTACAATTGGACGTCCCTATAAATAACCATATACACTCGATCGGACACGATGGACGGGGTATTTATATGTACGAATAATCGTTCATTTAACCGGACACGAGAATGGATTAATAGTCACTAGAATTATTAAAACAAGGGTGAAATTATGTACAAGGACACTTGGCATAATTGATAACAAAGTATTAAAATCTTGGATTACACGCAGTTGATATCCTGATATAATTATTAAGCAAAGTATTAAGACCTTGTTACAGTTCGAATCCCCAGTTAGTTGGAATATTTGACTTCGGGTATAAGGTTAAATTTGCCGAGCAGTTTATAATTATGACCGATGAACTATTATGGACAAAAACCAGATATGTTTCAAATACATCAAGGACAAAGGACAATTAGCCCAGGACAATAAATTAAAATCAAAACGTCAAACATCATGGTTACGGAAGTTTAAATAAGCATAATATATTTTATTTCATTTTTCCTCGTACTTTTATTTATTGTCATTTCAATTATTGTTATTTATTTTATATTGTTATTTAAATATCGTCATTTACTATACGCTTCGCTTAAAATATAAATCGACAAACCGGTCATTAAACGGTAAACCCCCTTTTATATATTATTATATATAATTATATATATTTTGTACAAATATAGTTGTTTAAAAATATAGTGTGCAATAAGCCCGCTCCCTGTGGAACGAACCGGACTTACTAAAAACTATACTACTCTACGATTAGGTACACTGCCTATAGTGTTGTAGCAAGGTTTAGGTATATCCATTTTGTAAATAAATAATTAAAACTTGTATAGTTTGTATCACTTTTCGTATCAAAAATATAATACTATTTCGTACCCCCACGCTACCACATCAGTAGCTAAGGCTCCTTATAGATTAGCACCTTCTAAAATCAGAGAGATGATGTCTCAAATACAAGAATTGTTGGACAGAGGGTTTATAAGACCGAGTTCTTCACCGTGGGGTGCGCCAGTGTTGTTTGTAAAGAAGAAAGATGGTTCGCTGAGAATGTGTATAGATTATCGAGAATTGAATAAGAGGACGGTTAAGAACAAATATCCTTTGCCTAGAATCGATGATCTGTTTGATCAGCTGCAAGGTGCATCGTATTTCTCGAAAATAGATCTTAGATCCGGGTATCATCAGGTTCGGGTTGCAGAATCAGATATACCAAAGACAGCGTTCAGAACTAGATATGGGCATTACGAGTTCTTGGTTATGCCATTTGGGTTAACAAATGCTCCAGCAGTCTTCATGGATCTGATGAACAGGGTTTGTAAGCCGTATTTAGATCAGTTTGTTATTGTGTTTATCGATGATATATTAGTATATTCAAAGACAGAGGCTGAACATGCGACACATCTTCGATTAGTGTTAGAGTTATTAAAGAAAGAGCAGTTATACGCTAAGTTCTCGAAGTGTGAGTTTTGGCTCCGAGAGGTACAGTTTCTGGGTCATGTTATCTGTGAGACAGGTATTAAAGTGGATCCGTCGAAAATAGAAGCGATAATGGGTTGGAATTCTCCGAAGACGTCAACAGAAGTTAAGAGTTTCTTGGGTCTTGCGGGTTATTATCGCCGGTTTATAAAAGATTTTTCTAAAATAGCGGGTCCGATGACCAAATTGACTAGAAAGAATGTAAGTTTCCGATGGGGAGATCAACGGGAACAGGCTTTTCAGACTCTAAAACAGTTATTATGTCAGGCTCCAGTGTTAGCATTGCCAGAGGGTTCATATGAATTCGTGGTTTATTGTGATGCGTCATTTGCCGGGTTGGGGTGTGTTTTAATGCAGAGAGATAAAGTTATCGCGTACGCTTCTCGTCAGTTAAAGACACACGAATGTAATTATCCGGTTCATGATTTAGAAATGGCTGCAGTGGTATTTGCGTTGAAGCTATGGAGACATTACTTATACGGTACAAAGTGTGTAATATGTACAGATCACAAGAGCCTCCAGCATATTTTCACACAGAAAGAACTAAATATGCGACAGAGACGGTGGATAGAGCTTATAAAGGACTATGATTGTGAAATAAAGTATCACCCGGGCAAAGCGAATGTTGTTGCCGATGCACTAAGTCGTAAGAAAACTGTGGAAACTGTGAACTTATGAGGACCGAAATTGTTTCAGACCTTATTGAACAGTTAAAATAGTTTCAAGCTCAAGCTTTATTGGAGGAGAATTTAAAGACAGAACTGATGATCAAAATGAAGGACAAATTAACTGACGATTCTCGTGGACTTAAGACGTTTAAGAACCGAATTTGGGTGCCTATGCTTGGAGATTTAAGGAAATTGATCTTAAATGAAGCACACAAATCGAGGTTAACTGTCCATCCAGGTAGTACCAAGATGTATAATGACTTAAAACCGATATATTGGTGGCCAACAATGAAGAAAGATATTGCTCAATTGGTAGAAAGGTGTCATATTTGTGCACAGGTTAAGGCAGAACATCAGAAACCCTATGGTTCATTACAGCAGTTGAATATTCCAGAGTGGAAATGGGATCATATTACGATGGATTTTGTAACCAAATTGCCTAGATCTCAGAAAGGTAATGATATGATATGGGTAATTGTTGATCGACTGACGAAAAGTGCACATTTCTTAGCAACAAAAGAGACAGCTTCGTTGAGTACTTTGGCAGAATTGTACTTGAAGGAAATAGTTAGTCGACATGGGATTCCGTTGTCTATCGTATCCGACAGGGATTCTAGATTTGTATCGAACTTCTGGAACAGTTTATAGAAAAGTTTGGGAACAAGGGTAAATCTGAGTACAGCGTATCATCCACAGACCGATGGTCAAAGTGAGCGTACAATTCAGACACTAGAGGATATGCTTAGATCCTGCGTGTTAGAGTACGGTGGTCCGTGGGATATACATCTACCTTTGATCGAGTTTGCTTACAACAATACTTACCATTCAAGTATTGGCATGCCGCCTTATGAAATGTTGTATGGTCGCAAATGTAGAACGCCGACTTGTTGGTTAGAAGCCGGAGAGAGACAGTTTGCAGGTCCAGAGCTAGTTCAGATAACAGCAGACAAAGTAACGATAGCGCGTGAAAAGTTAAAAGCGGCACGTGACAGACAGAAAATGTATGCCGATCCACGTAGATGTCCAGTAAACTTTGAGGTGGGTGATCGTGTTTACTTGAAAGTTTTACCGTGGAAGGGTGTTATCAGGTTTGGTAAGAGAGGTAAGTTAGCTCCGAGGTACATTGTGCCGTTCAAGATTATCTAGAGGGTTAATGATCAGATGGTTGTATTAGAGCTTCTGACAGAGTTAGCAGGGATACATAACACTTTCAATGTGTGTTACCTTAGGAAGTGTAAGGTTGATGATGAGACGCAACTGGTTCCGTTGAGTGATTTAAGGGTTGATTTGAATCAAAAGTTAGTTGAAGAACCGGTTAGGATTGTTGATAAAAAGGTAACCAAGCTGAGAAGGAAGAAAGAGATCCATATGGTGCTTGTTGAGTGGAAGCATAGTTTAGGATCGAACCTTACGTGGGAGACCGAAGAGCTGATGAAGGCTCGTTATCCACGTCTGTTTGACCTTGACCAGATTCTGAGGACGGAATCTCTTTAAGGGGGGTGGATTTGTAACATCCTCAGTTCGGGCCTAGAAGTAAGATGACCATTTTGCCCTTAGGCATAATTGTGTGTTTAATTATGCTTTTATTTTTAGTTAAATTGTTTATATTATTTTATTAGTTGGTTAAGACAAGTTTGTGACAAGGGTCACAGAACAGGTTCGTTTATTTAATTTGGACTCCGTTAGGGTAGTCAAATTAAGTACGAAAGATATTAGATAACTGGTAAATACCCGTGTGTGATGGGGTATTATTTTAACCCAGGTATATAAGCTAGAAATCAGCTCATTTGTTATGTTTCCAGAATTTTCTTCTTCTCTCCCGTACCTAACTCTCACCTCTTCGAAAACCCTAATCATTCAATCTTGATTTGGACCTTGAATTGAGTCAAGAAACTGATTCCTTGTGTTGTTGTGAGTCTATCAAGGTAAGATTTGTCAAATTTCATGTCCAAATCAGTTTGTAATTTGAGATTGAAGGTAAGTTTTGTTAAAAGTGATTTTTGGGTCAAAAGTGCTTAGATTGATGTTGTTTGAGCATAAATTTTGTGGGTTTATGTTTATAAATGTTGAGTGTATGAGTTGTGGTCATTTTTGGGGTCAGAATCGAGCTCTAGATCAAGATTTGGTGATTTTTGGCCCAAACCCGTCACTTTGCTGCTGCTGCAGCTGATGAACTACCCTCGGCCGATGGTCGTTGACCATCGACCGATGGTGAGGGATGACCGGCCGGTGGACAAGACCATCGACCGATGGTGTATGACTTCTGACCAACGGATGTAATTTTAACGATCGGCCGATGGTGTGGTCGATCGGCCGATGGAGTGTTGACGATCGGCCGATAGTCTCTGACGATCGACCGATGGTCTTAGGCAGTGAAATTTTTACTAAGTGTTGAGTTATAGCCGTTATGCTGTCCGTGTGTTTTTATGATTTTCAGGATGTAAATTCTGTAAATGCATAAGTGTTAAGTAGACCTTTTGTGGCGCTTTTTGTGACTGATTTCTGTACAGTGTTGTTTTGTGTTAATGGACAGAAACTAACATGATTTGCCTTATGTTCAGGTGATAAGGATAAGGAAGCCGCTCAGTGATAGATTATCTGAGCTAGTTGCTGGTATTCGGTGAGTGGGTCTATCTTCGGATAGAGTATTAAGTAGCTGACACGCTACTTGTTTAGACTCCTTAGTGTTGTACTTATGACTTGTATGAATGCCATGTGTAGTTAGTTATTGCCATGCTAGTTAGGACAATTGCATGACTTATTATCTGTGATCTTATGTGCGCAGTGTAAGTTGGACACCAACTGAGGCGGCAAGGTTGGAAACCCACCGAGGCGGCAAGGTCGGGTTGATGTGAGGTCAACTGTGGTAGCCTGGTCGGGTCATGATGTTACTGATTGTTCAGTATAGCATAGAAGGACGCATGTGTTGCGTCTGGACGATTATGCAGTGGAATCAGTAAAGCGGACTATCGGTAGACTGTAGCTTGATCAACTACGTCGTGTGCTCGTACAAGCCGCCGATCCTCATATTGTCAGTTGTTGTATGCTAGTTCAGGACGTTAGCATAGTTGTGACCCTTGCATGTTCAGATACTTATGCTTGGTCTGTTAGATAGTATCCATTCACTTAGCTATGTGCTAACTCCCCCACATTTCCACCCATTGCAGGTTTAGGTACTGCAGTTTAGGACGGGTGTTGCGGACGGGCTGAAGACATGTTTGACTATTAGCTGAACTCTGATGTTTTCTAATTTAGTGATGTTTTAACGTAACACCGATGTTTTGGAATATTGTAATAACATTATCTAAGATGATTTGGTAACCATGTATTGTAAATGTTATCTAAGGGTATTTATGTAAATATAGACTTCCGCTGTGATAAAAAAAAATCAGGGTGTTACACCTGCAACCTCAAGATTTTGTTCCTTCTTTTAACCATAGCCATCACTACTGCCGTCACCACCATGTTCACCACAACCACCGGGAACCACCACCCCCTCCTCCATCGGCCACCATCACAAGAACCGTCACTAAACACCTCTCCTTCTCTCTCTTCTCTCTTCTCTCTTCTCTCTCCATATTAATCCTTGATTTCTTTATTATGAAACCGTATCATCACCTCATAAACACACACCATCCTTCACCAACCTACAACCCATTCGATTATTGTTTTTTTGTTTTGGACCGATCAAACGCAAACCCACTTATTGTCGTGTTTCCTAGTTCGTCCCATCACCATAAACCACACGCCAACATGACCAAACTATCTATTATATCTATCTCTATCACTGTTACAGTAGTAGATATTACTGCTACCCTCCTGTTTTGTTATGGTATTGAAGTGGTGAGGATGGTGAGTTCAAGGATTAAACCAAAAAGAAATGATGATTGCTAGTGTCGGTGTTAAAAATGGAAAGAAAAAAAAAAGAAATGGAATATTAATATAAAGCACTTTATGAAAAAAATACATGGGGACAAGCTCTAGCTTATGGTCGACACCTGTCTTTCTGTTTTCGTTTTAAAATCACGCAGAAAATGATTTCAATATTACATAGTACATGTTGTTACAGTTGGGCCGAAGGCCAACTTACAATGGTTACTGGGCCGTGTAAATTAATTAAGTTGTTGTGCTGAAGGTTAGCCTTCCTGTGGGCCGATGTAATCTTGGGCTTAATATAACGATGGTGATCATAAAAGCTGGTAACGAAATGTACATGAGGTGATGTAGATTATTGACGAAAATGATGGTACGTATTGATGATGATGACTAACGATTAGAATGATGTTATAGATTGATGATGATAATTGGTTGTGATTAGTCTTCGTTAATTAATTGTTAAGAAAAGAAGAAAATGAAAACCGATTTATAATTGGGTTAAAAATATATGGGAAACAAGTTTAATCAGAAAAGTTGAAATGGTGGAGTTGTCTTAGGAATCTGCGGTTAGCTAGAGGTCACGGGTTCGAGTCCCATTCGTGGCAATTTTTTTTTTTTTTTACAAAACCTTCAAGGGTATATTTTATTACTTTTATTATTATTATTATTATTATTAGATTATTATTAAAATTGTTATTATGATGAGTGTTATTATAATTATGACACTTAGTATTATTATTGTTAGTATTATTGTTATTATTATTATTATTATTATTATTATTATTATTATTATTATTATTATTATTATTATTATTATTATTATTATTATTATTATTATTATTATTATTATTACTATTATTATTATCCTTATTACTATTAATATTAAAAAAATAACATTTTATTAAAATTATCATTTTTTACTATTATTAGAATTATTATTATTATTAACAATACTCTTATTATTGTTTTTAACATTAGTATTATCATTACCTTAGTATTATTATAATTATTATTTTTAAACCAAAGATTTTATATAAAAATATATTTACTACATAAATTATGGCTATATTAATATTACATACTATTTCCTTCAAAATAAAATGTATTATCTATACTTATATAACATTAATTAAGTTACATGTAATATAAATGTACTTTAATTATATAAGTAAATATTAAATTTTAATACATTTTATAATATTTTTAAACACTAATGTATAATATTCATTATAAATGATATACATTAAGACACTTTAATAAGAATTCAATTATTAAGCATTTAGCTAAAATATATAAGATAGTTATAATAAATTTATTTAGTAACATAGCATATAAATAATTAATGTATTAATATATAAACTTGATTGATTATGACAATACGTTTTAATATATATACAACTAATATAGGTTCGTGAATCCGAGGCAAACCCTGCGTTGTTCAATAAGTCATATGTATTTTTACTACAAAATACAGTATGGTGAGTTTCATTTGCTCCCTTTTTAATTGCCTTTGCAATATATATATTTTTGGGACTGAGAATACATGCGCTGCTTTTATAAAATGTTTTACGAAATAGACACAAGTACTTAAAAATATTCTATGTTGGGTTGTGTTATTGGCATACTTCCCTATAGCTTGGTAACTACAATTTACATGTGGTATTGTAAACGCGAATCCTGTTGATAGATCTATCGGGCCTGACAACCCCAACCGGGCTGGACGACCAGTTTTTAACGGTTGCACAGTACTTCGTTTTGATGACTACATTTGTTTGTAAACGGTGTAGTGAAATTTTATATAAGAGGGAATATGCGACGATGATCAATAGTTAAGTATGGTTACCAAGTGCTCAACCAATTAGAATGATTTTCATACACTTGCGAGTGTTTTATGTTTATGAATATGAAATCTTGTGGTGTATTAAAATATTGAAATGATTGTTTACGATAAACCTATGAACTCACCAACCTTTTGGTTGACATTTTTAAGCATGTTTATTCTCAGGTACGAATTAAGTCTTCCGCTGTGCATTAGCTCATTTTAAGGACATTACTTGGAGTCGATCATCGCAATGGGACCAAATGTTGACGATTTCGTCCAGGAGGATAAGGACGGGTTTTGACATTTGGTATCAGAGCGTTGGTCTTAGCGAACCAGGCCTTGCATTAGTGTGTCTTACCAGATACTGTTAGGATGCATTAGTGAGTCTGGACTTCGACCTTAGCTGCATATTATAAGTATTGTTCGTCATTCCTAGTGGAAAATTACCTGTTTATCATTCCTAAGTCTAGACACGACTTCCTGCACTTATTTGATAGATAGTGTACAGAAAATTCATATCTTAGCGTATCTGTTACTGTAGACTTTATCTGACACGTTTCCTTAATTCTCTCTGCAATCTACGAGATCTCCTGTACTATGCATAGATATTCTATGTAATTAGTATATCATCCGATATTCGAAATTCATTTCATACCAAAAACTCTTTATCTAACCGAGCAAAATGGAACTCACCACTAGTTCAAGCCTCTCGAATTTCGATATGGAGTCCTACTCCAGCTCCGAAAGCAGCGTCACCAGAATGAATCAACCAATCATCCATTCCCAAATCATCTGATGGGTTCGTAGTCGACTTAACCAATGGAGATGCGAAGAAGGCGATCCCTTCCACCAACCGAATTCACCTCTTGGTGAAGAACCTGCAACACTTACCGGCAAACCTATTCATAATACCATTTTCTCTCTCAACTCCAGAATATCTCATCATGATTATATATCATCTAAAAACCTTATTCACTCGCCCATTCCTACTGACAATCATTCCGGAGTAATAAGTCAACGAGCTTCGCGCCCGAGTTGTAGCCTTGAAAAATATGGTGCGAAACGTATCAGCTTCAGCAACATCACCAGCACCAACAGTACTACCAACCACCTAAGTTTCAACACCACGTGCCACAACATCTCATTCTGTACCTCGAGCATAATCATCGTTCTACGCATCGTTGTATCTACTTTATCTTCGTTCTACATATCGTTCTACATCGATTATCTTCGCTCGACATGGTGATTATGTAATTTCTAAAGTTTTAGAGATTATGTAATCTAGTACTAACGATAAATCAAATGAGTTTAATGTCTTATTGACTCATTAAATCCATAATTACATCTGAAGAAAATATATATGCAAGTATATTTTCATAAAGATTGTAATTAAAAATTCTTTCGTACAAACTGTTAATGATGAAAAATATTTTAACGGGTAGGTAGTACCCGAGGAATATTTAGATTTCACATTAATAAGTTACATTGTACATCCTCCGAATCTGATTCAACGGTCATTTGCTATCCTACTTACAACCATCGATATACGTATCCGTTCACCACAGAACAACCATTTCCATTCAAATTACATATTTGGATTTTGACCTATCAGAATCCAACAAGTGGCATAATGAAGAAAACATTGGACAAAATAAAATTTGTTAGAAATAAACGGATTAACTAATTGAAATATTGTTAAGATTCCACGCTAACTGTTCCTAGCTAACTGTTCCTAGCTAACTGATTAACATTTAACTTATCGCAATTTACATTCTCGCAATTTTATTTATTTAATTTCCGCACTTTACATACCGTCGGGACACATGTACAACAATACGTCGGATTAATTCTGAGACAACACGTTGTATAATGGGTCATGATTTATATTTATTCATTTTACGCATTTTAAATAACGGGACATGTATGCAAGGTTTCGACTTATCATATCGACCCATCTATATATATATATATATATATATATATATATATATATATATATATATATATATATATATATATATATATATATATATATATATATTTCGGAACAACCGTAGACACTCTATATGTGAATGTGGGAGTTGGCTATACAGGGTTGGAGTTGATTCCAAAATATATATATGGTTTGAGTTGTGATCGACACTGAGACCGGTACACGGGTCACGATACGTATTAATTAATTCGAATATTATATATTTAATTTATATATGAATTTATTGGACCATTGGACAATCGGACTATTGGACTGCTAACTTTGGACAATTAAAATGAATTAAAATGTTGATTATAACATATGAAACTAAACAATTCTTCAAGTTTGCCACTTGATTTCATCTTAAGCCTCATTTGTATCTTGACGATTATAATCCGCGTTCAAACTTTTCATGATTCTTGAAAACACCTCAATCGAGAAGTTGAACCAACCGCACCTCATCTATGGAAGAAAAGATCTTTGCATAAATTTATGCACCTGAAAACTCTCGAAAGCTGAGTAAACGTTTAACCTATATCCGTGTTAGCTCCTTTGGCGTTGTTATTATAAGAAAAAATAATAAAAAAATAACTTTACAGTTCCTCTCCAAAGTAGTCAATTTTGTCACAGCTCCAAACTTCGACTTTTCAGTAAGATTACTCTTACTATAACCTCGATATATACACGTTGTTCTTTCACCATCGTTACCGGAGAACCTTTTATATTCCATCATATTACCCTCAGCGTTTAATCATCTAAAAATAAAATTCTCCTGAAACGACCTTGGTTTGATAAACGATGACCCAGATCCGTTAATTTTGAAAACGCTGACGAAGCAGCATGTTATAGATGGCCTTAATGACCAAAAGTTGATGATAAAAAAAAAAAGAAATGCTAGGAACGCTCGATAGAAAATTTGGTACTGAAAAATGAATTGAGCAAACCATGAAGGAGACTGTGGATAAATCACAAACACTAAACCTGTACTTAACCAATCCAGATGATTCAGTATCTGCTGAAACCTTTAAACGAATATCATGTTCCTTACTTATTCTAAATCTTTGCGGAAACATTTTCTTCATCATCCTTCGATCTAGAAATTTCAAAATATCGTCATAAATATCTTCAATATTTCTGAAGATATCTTCATAAATATCTTCGTCCGAAATTATCTATCTTCTCGTGCTATCTATGTTACCTCATAAAAGAAACTGTTTCAGTTTCTATCCTTCTATAAAATTTGAGTTTAAATTATGGATGATTTTTGGAGAAGTGTAGTGAATTGAAGCATGAGTTAGTATAATATAATGACGCCGGGCCAACGTGGTTATATTACAGTAAGTCATGCTAAATTTCTAATAGAACGTGATGATGATTCACAGACCATATCCTCATCATGTGTCATGTTACACGACTCTTTCATTCTACTTAATCTCTAAGCACAACACAGAAATATTTCCTTAATATTTATGTTCTTCTGTAATTCCAACAGTTTGCTAATAAATCGTGCTATTTCATTTTCTTTCTGAATAGAAGATTTCCTTAAAATCCTTGAAATCAACCATGACTACATCAAAAGTCAAGACGAATCTTTATTTCTCATTTCACTCTTTTGTGATAGCTTCACTCGTACGCTTCACATGATCGAATTGTTTTATCTATATTAATCAATAATGATAAAACTCTATTTATCAACTCATATTCGTCATAAAAACTATTTTATTGTTAGCCATGATAACCCCACTCAAATTTCGGGGACGAAATTTCTTTAACGGGTGGGTACTGTAACGACCCGGAAAATTTCGACTAATTTTAAACCAAACTCTCGATACGATTTAATATTTTTGACGCGATAAGAAAAATCTATTGGGTTGGATCTCAAAAATGTTGAACTGTTTCATATATTCGATTGACCTTCGACCAATTTCGACGATTCACGAACAGATAATTGTAAATAGATTTGTGTGTATTTAAGTATATATGTATATATAAATATAATAATTTGGAAATTTACTTTAAATATTATATGTTGTTGTATTAAAATTAATTTATGGAAAATAAACTAAAAATATGATATTATGATAACTATTATTTACAACATATCTTTATATATAAATAAAGTATGAGAATATATATATATATATATATATATATATATATATATATATATATATATATATATATATATATATATATATATATATATATATATATATATATATTGTGATTTCGAATCTATTTAGTAAACGGCATTAACACTAAATCGCCATTTGATGGGTATTACACAAGTTAAATTCAAACTTATATTATTTTAAATAAACGGTGATCCGAAACTGAGTTCTATAAATTATAGGCTTATAAAAAAAAATTATTTAGGAACTAATTGTTGAATTTTGAAATTTTTTATATTTTACTTAGGGGTTGGGAGTAAATAATTAATGTAATTTTTAATGATCAATTTTTATACAATAATGACTAAAATAAATAAATATGTTTAATTTAAAAACATGGGATTTTTCGATAGACTTTTACCCGTCACTGGTTAATCACGTACCACGAAATAACATTCCCTAAATTGAAATATCTACCTAATATAGACAAGAAGCCGATGGCTTCACCGTGTTAGTGTTGAATTAGTGATAAAGTTGCTTTAGGTACATATATAATACTCATATAGGTAATAAGACATAAAGATGCATACAACACAATTTTTCTTCTTCTTGTGTCTTCCTAAACACTTTCACCACTTCAACGAATTGATATCATCACCTAGTCCGCCACTTCACATCACCTCACCACCACTCTTGTCTCCATGATCACGCTCCTGCAACCTCAAGATTTTGTTCCTTCTTTTAACCATAGCCATCACTACTGCCGTCACCACCATGTTCACCACAACCACCGGGAACCACCACCCCCTCCTCCATCGGCCACCATCACAAGAACCGTCACTAAACACCTCTCCTTCTCTCTCTTCTCTCTTCTCTCTCCATATTAATCCTTGATTTCTTTATTATGAAACCGTATCATCACCTCATAAACACACACCATCCTTCACCAACCTACAACCCATTCGATTATTGTTTTTCTGTTTTGGACCGATCAAACGCAAACCCACTTATTGTCGTGTTTCCTAGTTCGTCCCATCACCATAAACCCATCTAAATATCATTACACACCAATGATACATCTTACTTCTATATTATCTGTTTCATCCTTCTGATTCAATCCGGCTCGTAACCTTCTATTTTCTGTTTAAGATCAACACCAAACACCCCAAGTATTCTGTTACCTCTCTTCGATATTTTCTTTTCCTTCTCTTTTCTTGCTGCTACGCTTTATCCATCTTCTGTTTGCTTTCAAACCACACGCCAACATGACCAAACTATCTATTATATCTATCTCTATCACTGTTACAGTAGTAGATATTACTGCTACCCTCCTGTTTTGTTATGGTATTGAAGTGGTGAGGATGGAGAGTTCAAGGATTAAACCAAAAAGAAATGATGATTGCTAGTGTCTGTGTTAAAAACGGAAAGAAAAAAAACGAAATGGAATATTAATATAAAGCACTTTATGAAAAAAAATACATGGGGACAAGCTCTAGCTTATGGTCGACACCTGTCTTTCTGTTTTCGTTTTAAAATCACGCAGAAAATGATTTCAATATTACGGAGTACATGTTGTTACAGTTGGGCCGAAGGCCAACTTACAATGGTTACTGGGCCGTGTAAATTAATTAAGTTGTTGGGCTGAAGGTTAGCCTTCCTGTGGGCCGATGTAATCTTGGGCTTAATATAACGATGGTGATCATAAAAGCTGGTACCGAAATGTACATGAGGTGATGCAGATTATTGATGAAAATGATGGTACGTATTGATGATGATGACTAACGATTAGAATGATGTTATAGATTGATGATGATAATTGGTTGTGATTAGTCTTCGTTAATTAATTGTTAAGAAAAGAAGAAAATGAAAACCGATTTATAATTGGGTTAAAAATATATGGGAAACAAGTTTAATTGGAGTTGTCTTAGGAATCTGCGGTTAGCTAGAGGTCACGGGTTCGAGTCCCATTCGTGGCACTTTTTTTTTTACAAAAAGCTTCAAGGGTATATTTTATTACTTTTATTATTATTATTATTAGATTATTATTAAAATTGTTATTATGATGATTGTTATTATAATGATGACACTTAGTATTATTATTGTTAGTATTATTATTGTTATTATTATTATTATTATTATTATTATTATTATTATTATTATTATTATTATTATTATTATTATTATTATTATTATTATTATTATTATTACTATTATTATTATCCTTATTACTATTAATAAAAAAAAATAACATTTTATTAAAATTATCATTTTTTACTATTATTAGAATTATTATTATTATTAACAATACTCTTATTATTGTTTTTAACATTAGTATTATCATTACCTTAGTATTATTATAATTATTATTTTTAAACCAAAGATTTTATATAAAAATATATTTACTACATAAATTATGGCTATATTAATATTACATACTATTTCCTTCAAAATAAAATGTATTATCTATACTTATATAACATTAATTAAGTTACATGTAATATAAATGTACTTTAATTATATAAGTAAATATTAAATTTTAATACATTTTATAATATTTTTAAACACTAATGTATAATATTAATAATAAATGATATACATTAAGACACTTTAATAAGAATTCAATTATTAAGCATTTAGCTAAAATATATAAGATAGTTATAATAAATTTATTTAGTAACATAGCATATAAATAACTAATGTATTAATATATAAACTTGATTGATTATGACTATACATTTTAATATATATACAACTAATATAGGTTCGTGAATCCGAGGCAAACCCTGCGTTGTTCAATAAGTCATATGTATTTTTACTACAAAATACAGTATGGTGAGTTTCATTTGCTCCCTTTTTAATTGCCTTTGCAATATATATATTTTGGGATTGAGAATACATGCGCTGCTTTTATAAAATGTTTTACGAAATAGACACAAGTACTTAAAAATATTCTATGTTGGGTTGTGTTATTGGCATACTTCCCTGTAGCTTGGTAACTACAATTTACATGTGGTATTGTAAACGCGAATCCTGTTGATAGATCTATCGGGCCTGACAACCCCAACCGGGCTGGACGACCAGTTTTTAACGGTTGCACAGTACTTCGTTTTGCTGACTACATTTGTTTGTAAACGGTGTAGTAAAATTTTATATAAGAGGGAATATGCGACGATGATCAGTAGTTAAGTATGGTTACCAAGTGCTCAACCACTTAGAATGATTTTCATACACTTGCGAGTGTTTTATGTTTATGAATATGAAATCTTGTGGTCTATTAAAATATTGAAATGATTGTTTACGATAAACCTATGAACTCACCAACCTTTTGGTTGACATTTTTAAGCATGTTTATTCTCATGTACGAATTAAGTCTTCCGCTGTGCATTAGCTCATTTTAAGGACATTACTTGGAGTCGATCATCGCAATGGGACCAAATGTTGACGATTTCGTCCAGGAGGATAAGGACGGGTTTTGACACCCCAGCATACCAGATTCTTCCTAGAGTTTCTCTTCCGCCTATCTGAGCACAACAGTACCGTATTCTCAGATAATGAAACAGCGTTACCTCCGAACCTTTTGTCCCAAACATGAGCTTTCAAGTAACGTCTTCAAACTTCAAAGTTTTCTTCCCATACATCAAAATATGTTTCATGTGTTCATAGGACGATGACAAAGATAATATCAACCTCAACACTTTATCTTCATCATCCACTTTTACTCCAATAGCCTCTAGTTCTGAAACGACGCCATTCAAAACGCTCAACAAATCTGTAATCTTAGAACCTCCATCCATACGTAAGGTATGAAACTACTCGTTAAGACACAACTAATTTGAGATGCCCTTGCTCTGGTAAAACTGCTCCGGCTTATCCCAAAGCTCCTTAGCTGTTGATAACCCGTGCACATTAGCAAGTACGTTCTTGTCAAGACACAAATGCCGCTCTCAAATTCATATTATCCCATTCTTCTTCATCGAACTTACCGGTTCCGCTAGAATCGACGTCAGAAAGAAAGGTGGGTTTCTTTTCCAACACCTTAAGTAAACTGGAATGAATCAACACATCATTGACTTGAACTTGCCACAAGCCAAAATTGATTCTTCCATCAAATTTTTCTACCTCAAACTTCATTGGACTGAACTTTGACATCGTACCCATATCTAAGACAAGAAACCCTTTACGATCAATAGGAATTGCTGCTGAATCTTCATACTATGAGAGCAAACTGTAGTCGATTCATGGCACAACCGTGAGGTCAACCGCAAATATCAGCTGGAACTACGATCGATTTACGACACAACCGTGACGTCCATCTCAATAAACCTAACACAATTCTGTTGCTAATTCTTCTTAGAGTTAGAATAACTTCTATAACCGAGACTTCCGCCAAACCTGATGATCTGATAACATTGAGTTGTAGCTCAGCTGGTAGTGTCCCGTCTATCTTAGCGAGAGGTCAGGAGTTCGACTCCGCTGGGCTGCAATATTGCACTCAATTTTATCCCTCACATGAAGTATACACCCATGTCTCCTTTCGCTTAGTGTGTGGGCAGCGGGGATGGGAGTTTTACCGGCCATGCCCTCGGATTGGTCCGAGTTTCCTCCAGGGCAGTAGTAGTTGGGGATGGGTTATGCAACTACGAGAGATAAATGCGTGAGTGGTTAACTCCCCCTAGGTGATCCCAAACTGATGTAAAAAAACCTGACGATTTGATAAAAGTTGTTAGGAAATTAGGGCCTCACTAATTCCCACCACCCAACTCAATGATTAAACAATAAAGAAATAAGAAACAACCAACAACACAAGATTTAACGAGGAAACTTCAAAACAAGAGAAAATCCACGGGCCTCAAAAGAAAGAAAATACACTATATCACAAATTTGTACAGTTATCACAAATTGTTACAATGACATAGATAACTAACTAACAATTCTCTCTTAAACCCGATACACTCCCAAAGACTTTCACTAAATCTTAAAGTGTACTGTTTACTTTCGGCGAGTTGAGATGAAGGTATGACTACCTTTTATAATCAACTCCAACTTGATCACCAAGTATTACTTGGTCAACAAGTTTAACTCGGTCTTCAAGGTTGACTTGATCTTCATAGACAAAGCACGATTTTCAAGCTGCAACTTAGTCCAGAAGTCCAACACGATCTTCAAGTCGACTTTGTCACCAAATTCATAATTTAGGAATCTTGAATTAATAACTAACACTACAATATTCACATTCACATAAGAAAAGAAAGTTTTTTTAATGCAAGAATAGTGATATATTTTTAAGTTAGAGGTAGTTTTTTCCATGGAACCAGGTGGTTATTTAGAATGTACAATCAAAAGATGCATGTACAAATCTCTTAATAACAACCCTTAGGGTTGTCATTAGCATTTCCCTAATATATATACCAAAAAGTAATTTTTTTTTATATATTTATCGTAACTAAGCATCATTTAGTTTGTCTAGTTCTAACTTAAAATGCGTAATAGGTGGATATATTGAAATGAAATGTTTGGTGAAATATCTCCGATCAAAATATGTACATCGGACGTTAAATTAATTAGGACAATTCTTAGTGTTGTCGTTAAATTATATAAATAAATTATACATTTTAATAACTGTCATCAAATAAATAATACTAGTATTAACCACGGTGTACACTTATACTTGTTAATGATAGCTCTAAAAAATGTTGTTTAAAATCCATTTACATAACATGTTTTTTATACTCAAATAATCAAATTAAAGAGTATGAACATGTTTTTTACACTCGAATAATCAAATTAAAGAGTATGAAGAACATTTCAAATTTCAATTCAAATAACAATAAAAACAGAAGAAGAAATATGTTAGTTAGAAAGTTGTTTGAATCATGCATAATTTTTCTGTTACTGTATGTAAATATCAATATATACAATGGTCATCTTAACCGATGGGTCCCTCAAAAGTTGCTCATGCCTTATGAATGACTTAAATTCAACTTCATTTTTATACGCAAGTTTATAACACAAACAAAACATTTTATGGAGCGTTTGAAAGATGTAATTTTTAATGAACTGAATTACGAATTCTTAAAACATGTGTATAACATTTTAAAATTTGTTTAAAGGTAAATGATTTTAATTTTTTATAATAAATTTATGATTTGTTTAAAGGTAAAATTTGTATAACATGAGTTGTTTTTTCCCAACTATGGTACTGTCAACATCGTTGCGAATATGGTTTCCTTCTAAAGCGTGTGTGGGTGAAAAATGACATTCGATGTCATACTGCCGTTAAAAAAAAAAAAAAAAATCCACATACATATATAAGAGATATGAAATTGCCAAAAAAAAAAATTTATTATACATGTCTCACTTTTATTTTTGAATAAGTTTTATCGTTAGTATACGTGGTTTACATTAAATTACATCGGTTGTCATTTTCTTTTTGAAACTACAATGATCGTCCTTCACATTTATAAAATGCACGTTGCTAGTCTTTCAAGCTAATGCTAGTTATAATGGTCCGTTAAGTAGTAACATGTGCATGTCACATAAGGGTATATTTGTATACAAATAAGAATATGAATTGAATGAGAAAATAGTTTAGCTACTTATTAATTTTGTATTACATGATATTCACTAAGTACTGTTATCAAAATATGAACTAGTAATTTATAACTCGCGACATTACAATTTAATATTAATACTAAATAATTAATATTTCTTAAATCTTGGGGTGTTTAGAGAGAACGTCAAAGTTAGATGCATTATCGATAAGTTAAGAGAAGAAAGACTTTGATGGTTTGAGCATATTACGAGCGGACCATTATTTTCTCCAGTTAGGAGAGTCGAGGCCCTCACGGTCGACGACGTTATGTAACGACCCGTCAAAATCGCTATTGACGCGGCACATTAATCATTGATTCCACAGTGAGGTTTTGACCTCTATATGATACGTTTTGATAAAATATTGCATTCATTAAAATAAGTAACTTTCTAAACATAGAAAGTTATAAACATGTGGGCGAGTGCTTAGGTATAAGCAAAACCCCGAAATACATAAGTCTTTAATTTACAGGTTGACATCACAGTCCAATTATTTATTACACAACGCAGTTTTATTTTGAATGCAATAAACTTTGTACAAAGCATGAGAGACTCCATGCAGGCAACAAGCACATCACAGCGGAAGCATTCTAAGGACCTGAGAATAAAACATGCTAAAAAGTCAACACGAATGTTGGTGAGTTATAGGTTTAATTGCTCGAGTCATAAACATATATAAAGATAGACCACAAGATTTCATCAAAAGTTTAACAATAGATTCTACGTAACAGAGCACCCTGGTAACTAAACTTAACGCTATAGTGATAATTACCCCATTCGTTTTAATACACGCAAACCAACGTGTCTTAAACTCAAATAACATACGTCCGTTAAAAGGCTAGTGCTCTAGCTCGGACGGGGATGTCAAGCCCTATGGATCCATATACAATTATTCGCGCCCACCAGTCCATATCCTATGTACTGGCAGCTACTAGTTACCAAAGCTAAGGGATTTTCGGTTTAACTCAGTGTAGAATTTAGTATGTACTTGTGTCTTATCGCGTTTAAAATAAATTGCATATATTCTCAGCCCAAAAATATTTAAAGTATTTAAAAAGGGAGACTATAAACTCACAGTTCAATATTGAGACTCAATATTGTAGGCAAATTGCGTAGACGTAATGATGGTAGACGACTGTATGGTTGGCCTTGGATTCAAGAACAATACCCCGAACAATACCCAATATTTCCTTAGCTTAAAGTGGTTTAAAACCCGAATTAAAACACCCTCGAATATACTTTATTATTATTAAACTTAAATTTAAAATTATAATTATAATTTAAATATAAATTTTTATTACTGAAGAAAAAAATATGTGATAATTCGTCGAGCAAAACAGGCGTATTTATATTACTTTTCCGTTTACTGTAGCTCATGCGATCGCATGAGTTTTCAATGTTTTTGCCATGCGATCACATGGCCGCCTTTTCTGTTTTTGTTTGGTAGTTTGTCGACATCAAATAGTGTTACTGTAGCAAATAGTGTTTTACTGTAGCAAATAATCTGCTCAATCGGATGCTGGTTCATCAAATAGCTGGTTGTAGAACACACAGCATCTTGATCATCAGCTGGTTCAGATGAGTGAGCAGCAACAGAAGGTTGCTGATCAATATCAGTAGAATCAGTACCAGCTTGTGATCTCTCAGAACCAGCAGACCTAGGCTCATAGTGTTTTACAGCAACAAATAGTGTTTACTGTAGCAAATAGTGTTTACTGTAGCAAATAGTGTTTAATGTAGCAAATCACTGTAGCAAAGTCGTTTTTCACTGTAGCACTGTAGCAAAATACGGTTTCACTGTAGCAAATAGTGTTTTACTGTAGCAAATAGTGGTTTACTGTAGCAAATAGTGTTTTACTGTAGCAAATAGGGTTTTACTGTAGGAAAGTCGTTTTTACTTGTACATATATATATACATACATATAATTGTTCATGAATCGTCGAGAGTAATCAAAGGTAATTGTATATATGAAACAGTTCTAAAATTTTGAGACTCAATCTAACAGACTTTGTTTAGCGTGTTAAAATAATAAATCGTATAGAGAATTGGTTTAAATAAGTCAAAAATTTTCGGGTCATCACAGTACCTCCCCCTTAAAGAAAATTTCGTCCCGAAATTTTGAGTAGTACCTGTTTCATGAGCGATATCAGTGAACAAATGTGAATACTTTTGCTTCATCTGATCTTCACGTTCCCAAGTAAACTCGGGTCCTCGTCTTGCGTTTCAACGAACCCTAACTATCGGTATTTTGCTTTGTTTTAATTGTTTGACCTCACGGTCCATGATTTCAACAGGTTCTTCGATAGAATGAAGTTTATCATTGATTCGTATTTCGTCAAGAGGAATTACGACATCCTCTTCAGCTAAACATTTCTTCAAATTTGACACGTGAAATGTGTTGTGAACACTACTAAGTTCTTGCGGTAGCTTTAATCGATAAGCAACTGTTCCAATTCTTTCGGTGATTTCAAAGGGTCCTACGTACCTAGGACTTAGCTTTCCTCGTTTACCGAATCGTACAACGCCTTTCCAGGGTGACACTTTCAACATGACTTTGTCGCCCACTTGAAATTCTAGCGGTTTTCTTCTTACATCAGCATAACTCTTTTGGCGACTCATGGCCGTTTTCAATCGCTGTTGTATTTGAATGATCTTTTCGGTGGTTTCGTGAATAATTTCTGGTCCAGTAAGTTGTCTTTCTCCTACTTCACTCCAACATATAGGAGATCTGCACTTTCTACCGTAAAGTGCTTCAAATGGCGCTGCGTTGATGCTCGTATGATAGCTGTTATTGTATGAAAATTCTGCCAACGGTAAGTGTCGATCCCAACTGGTTCCAAAGTCAATCACGCATGCCCGTAACATGTCTTCCAATGTTTGTATTGTTCTTTCACTTTGACCATCTGTCTGTGGGTGATAAGCGGTGCTCATATCTAATCGAGTTCCCAATGCTTTTTGTAATGACTGCCAGAAACGTGATGTGAATCGGGTGTCGCGATCAGATATGATAGAGATGGGTACACCATGCCTGGAAACTACTTCCTTTAAATATAGGCGTGCTAATTTCTCCATACTGTCTGTCTCCTTTATTGGTAGAAAGTGAGCTGATTTAGTTAGACGATCAACTATCACCCAAATAGTATCATGACTACTTGCAGTCCTTGGCAATTTCGTAATGAAATCCATAGTTATTCTTTCCCATTTCCACTGCGGAATTTCTGGTTGTTGCAGTAATCCTGACGGCTTTTGGTGCTCAGCTTTGACCTTTGCACACGTCAAACATTTGCTTACATAAGTAGCAATTTCTGTCTTCATATTAGGCCACCAATAAAACTTCTTGAGACCGTGGTACATTTTCCCGTTTCCTGGGTGAATTGAGTACCTCGTTTTGTGTGCTTCATCTAGTACTAGTTGCCTTAGATTACCATATTTTGGTACCCATATCCTATCAGCAAAATACAGGGTTCCATCGGCTTTTACCTCAAGCTGTTTTTCTAACCCTCTGCTCATTTCGCCTTTTTCATTTTCTTCTTTTAAAGCTTCTAACTGTGCTGCTTGAATTTGCTTTGTGAGATCGGTACGAATTGTAATATTCAAAGCTCGGACCCTAAGAGGTTTTACTCTTTCTTTTCGACTTAGGGCATCAGCTACAACATTAGCCTTTCCAGGGTGGTAACGGATTTCACAATCGTAATCGTTTAACAACTCTACCCAGCGACGTTGTCTCATATTGAGTTGTTTTTGATCAAAAATATGCTGAAGACTCTTATGGTCAGTGTACACTGTACACTTGGTGCCATATAGATAGTGTCTCCATATTTTGAGTGCAAAAACTACAGCTCCAAGTTCCAAATCGTGTGTTGTATAGTTCTTTTCATGAATTTTTAGTTGTCGTGAGGCATATGCGATAACTTTTGTGCGTTGCATTAATACACATCCTAAACCTTGGCGCGAAGCGTCACAATAGATCACGAAATCATCATTTCCTTCTGGTAATGACAAAATGGGTGCAGACGTTAACTTCTTCTTTAACAACTGGAATGAGGATTCCTGTTCCGTGGACCAATCATACTTCTTTCCCTTTTGAGTCAATGAAGTTAAGGGTTTGGCGATTCTAGAGAAATCTTGAATGAATCTTCGGTAGTAACCAGCAAGACCTAAGAATTGGCGGATTTGTGTTGGAGTCTTCGGTGTTTCCCATTTACTAATGGCTTCGATCTTGGCAGGGTCAACTTTAATTCCATGTTTACTGACAACATGTCCCAAAAATTGTACTTCTTGTAACCAGAAATCACACTTCGAAAATTTTGCGTACAATTCTTCTTTCTTGAGTATCTCTAGTACCAGTCTTAAGTGTTGCTCATGTTCTTCCTTGTTCTTCGAGTAAATCAATATGTCGTCGATAAAAACAATGACAAATTTGTCTAAATACGGTCTACAGATGCGATTCATTAGATCCATGAATACTGCTGGAGCATTAGTCAATCCAAAAGGCATGACTAGAAATTCATAGTGACCGTAACGGGTTCTGAACGCGGTTTTAGGAACATCTTCTTCCTTCACTCTCAGCTGATGATATCCGGAGCGTAGATCAATCTTGGAATAAACACTTGATCCTTGCAATTGATCAAACAAATCATCAATCCTCGGTAATGGGTACCGATTCTTGATCGTTAATTTGTTTAATTCTCGGTAATCTATGCACATTCTCATAGATCCATCCTTCTTCTTGACGAACAGAATAGGAGCACCCCAAGGTGAAAAACTAGGACGAATAAATCCACGGTCCGATAATTCTTGCAACTGGTCTTGTAATTCTTGCATTTCTGAAGGTGCAAGTCTATATGGAGATCGGGCTACAGGTGCAGCTCCTGATATGAGATCAATCTGGAATTCTACACATCTGTGTGGAGGTAGCCCCGGTAATTCTTCTAGAAATACTCCGGGATATTCTCTTACAACCGGCATGTCATTAATGCTTCTTTCTTCAGTATCGATCTTCTTTACATGTGCCAAAATAGCATAACAACCTTTTCTTATAAGTTTCTGGGCCTTCATACAGCTGATAAAGTTCAGCTTTGAGTTGCTCTTCTCCCCATAAATCATTAATGACGTTTCATCCTTACGAGGGATGCGAATTTCTTTCTCAGCGCAAACAACTTCCGCTCTTGTTTTGGACATCCAGTCCATGCCAACGATTACGTCAAAACTTCCTAATTCTACGGGTATCAAATCGATTTTGAAGGTTTCACCAGCGAGATTCATTTCGCAACCATGGCAAATTTTATCGGCTTTTATCAGTTTACCATTAGCTAATTCAATAGTATATTTATCGTCTAGAGGTAATGATGCACATTTTAGTTTAAAACTAAAGTCTTTACACATATAACTTCTATCAGCACCCGTATCAAACATAATAGAAGCTAGTTGATTATTAACGGTAAACGTACCCGTGACAAGATTAGGATCCTCACGTGCTTTACTGGCACTAACATTAAATGCCCTCCCACGTGCGGGTTCTTTGTTCTTCTCCTTATCAGGGCATTGATTTATAAAGTGACCAGACTTCCCGCACCCAAAACATTTCTTGACATCGGTCAGTTTTGTCTTTACTTCAGAAACGGTGGCATAACAATCTTTCGCCACATGTCCTTTCTTGTTGCACTTATCACAGACCACTTGACAATAACCTGCATGATGTGTGTAACATCTTTTGCAGAACGGATGGGGTCCCTTATAGTTTGGACTTGCAGTTGCCCCATCTTGTTTACCTTTAAAAGTTTCTTGTTTCTTCAGGTGAGTACTTTTGCCCTTATAGTCTTCCCATTTCCTCTTTCCTTCAGTTGTCTTGACTTCGGTAATTGGTGCCTTAATCGAACTCTCTGTGATCTGGTCCATGAGTTGGTGTGCCATAGTCATGGCTTCCTGCATCGTATTTGGTTTGGACGATGTAACATTTCCTTTGATATTGATCGATAAACCGTCAATATACATTTCTATCTTTCGTTTCTCGTTTGGCACCAATTCGGGACACAACAAGACTAGTTCCATGAAACGCTTTTCATAGTTATTGAGATTCGCGCCGATAACCTTCAGATTACGTAACTCAGATTCCATTTTTCTGATCTCGTTTCGAGGACAGTACTCCTCGATTAGCATCTTTTTCAGTTCTTCCCAAGAGATATCATATGCCGTATCTATTCCTTCTGCTTTAGCATAATTGTTCCACCAAGTAAGTGCACCATCTTGCAACGTGCACGAAGCATACTTTGACTTGTCTCCGTTCGCACAATTACTGATTTTGAAAACGGACTCCATCTTTTCAAACCATCGGGTTAGACCGACTGGTCCCTCGGTTCCACTAAACGTCTGTGGTTTGCATCCTTGAAAAGTTTTGTATGAGCATCCGTTTCGTGAGTTTGTGTTTACGGCTGCTGCTTTGGCTGCTGCTTCGGCTGTTGCTTTTGCTGCTTCGGTTGCAGCAATTCTTTCATTCACACGTTTCTCGACTAGTTGCTCAAACTCAGCATCCGACATTTGAGACATGTTTCTTCAATAAACACAACAGATATAATTTAATCATATAGAATATTATAGGTAAAATGAGTTGTCAATAGTTAATCGTAGCATATTAATAATATGAACCAATTATTATAAAAGCCTTTTCTTCTTATTAGCATTTTATAATTATTTCTAGGGTATTACCTACCCGTTAAGTTCATACATAATAGCTAGTACAAGGAATTAACTACTAAAATCCTAATAATATTCCACTATAAAAAATTATAGCGAGTTACTACATTATTATGTAATAATAATAATAATAAGAAGTAGTAATAATACAAATAATCATTCCATGCATTTATTATTAATAAACCAAAATAATACAATACCATACAATACTGATATTTTACATATGCTTATTTTATATAACAAGATAGAGTAGAACACATAAGCAATAAAATAGCGCATGGAAGATTTATGGTTGCGAGGTCGTTCATTCAGAACTATCAGAAACTTCTTCCCATTTGGTTCTCTCTGCCAATTGTTTGTGTGCACATGGTCCGACAGACATTCTGGCAGTGTATTTTATTTTTAGTTGGGGTTTTGAGGTACCCGTTGCCTCAGTGGGTTTAATACAATAAGGGTGGTTACGGATCGAATGGTCCTGTTCTTTTTTAATAATTAAGGACATTTTATTATTGTGGTTGTTTTTATTATCTATAGCAAGTTGGAATTTCTCCTTAGTGATCTCTTTTATTTCATTAGCGAAATCCTCCTCCTTACTGATCTCGTCTGATGACGAACTGTCTGAGTCATGTGTAGGAGAATATGATGACGAACTGCAAGAATATGTACCGGTGGTCATGAACCGAAATCTGCCAGGCGTAATCGGCACAACCCGCCCGTCGGCGGTATATCTGGACCAATGTCCATATTTGTTTAGAAATGGACGATCCTCTTTTACTCCAGGGATCATGGGTCCATGCCAACGATATTGTGGCTCCGGAAAACTAAAGCTGGGTGGAGCTGGAACCTCCTCTGGGTTTACCGGGAGTTGAGATTCCCCGGCTAACACAATTTCTTCTTTAATAGGTATTGGAACGCCCTTTTCAGTTGTGGATAGAATAGATTCAGTGTCCGATTCCGAGTCGTACAAAATGATAGGATTAGAAGAAGTCATCTATCACATAATTGAAACAACAATTACGTTAGCATATAAATATATCACATATAATGTTTTTGACCAAATAATAAGCAAAAATCAGGAAAAACAGATATGGTCATAGTCCAGACTCACTAATGCATCCTAACAATTACCAGTTAAACACAATAATGTAATTTCTGGTTCCCTATGACCTCAAGCTCTGATACCAACTGTAACGACCCGTCAAAATCGCTATTGACGCGGCACATTAATCATTGATTCCACAGTGAGGTTTTGACCTCTATATGATACGTTTTGATAAAATATTGCATTCATTAAAATAAGTAAGTTTCTAAACATAGAAAGTTATAAACATGTGGGCGAGTGCTTAGGTATAAGCAAAACCCCGAAATACATAAGTCTTTAATTTACAGGTTGACATCACAGTCCAATTATTTATTACACAACGCAGTTTTATTTTGAATGCAATAAACTTTGTACAAAGCATGAGAGACTCCATGCAGGCAACAAGCACATCACAGCGGAAGCATTCTAAGGACCTGAGAATAAAACATGCTAAAAAGTCAACACGAATGTTGGTGAGTTATAGGTTTAATTGCTCGAGTCATAAACATATATAAAGATAGACCACAAGATTTCATCAAAAGTTTAACAATAGATTCTACGTAACAGAGCACCCTGGTAACTAAACTTAACGCTATAGTGATAATTACCCCATTCGTTTTAATACACGCAAACCAACGTGTCTTAAACTCAAATAACATACGTCCGTTAAAAGGCTAGTGCTCTAGCTCGGACGGGGATGTCAAGCCCTATGGATCCATATACAATTATTCGCGCCCACCAGTCCATATCCTATGTACTGGCAGCTACTAGTTACCAAAGCTAAGGGATTTTCGGTTTAACTCAGTGTAGAATTTAGTATGTACTTGTGTCTTATCGCGTTTAAAATAAATTGCATATATTCTCAGCCCAAAAATATTTAAAGTATTTAAAAAGGGAGACTATAAACTCACAGTTCAATATTGAGACTCAATATTGTAGGCAAATTGCGTAGACGTAATGATGGTAGACGACTGTATGGTTGGCCTTGGATTCAAGAACAATACCCCGAACAATACCCAATATTTCCTTAGCTTAAAGTGGTTTAAAACCCGAATTAAAACACCCTCGAATATACTTTATTATTATTAAACTTAAATTTAAAATTATAATTATAATTTAAATATAAATTTTTATTACTGAAGAAAAAAATATGTGATAATTCGTCGAGCAAAACAGGCGTATTTATATTACTTTTCCGTTTACTGTAGCTCATGCGATCGCATGAGTTTTCAATGTTTTTGCCATGCGATCACATGGCCGCCTTTTCTGTTTTTGTTTGGTAGTTTGTCGACATCAAATAGTGTTACTGTAGCAAATAGTGTTTTACTGTAGCAAATAATCTGCTCAATCGGATGCTGGTTCATCAAATAGCTGGTTGTAGAACACACAGCATCTTGATCATCAGCTGGTTCAGATGAGTGAGCAGCAACAGAAGGTTGCTGATCAATATCAGTAGAATCAGTACCAGCTTGTGATCTCTCAGAACCAGCAGACCTAGGCTCATAGTGTTTTACAGCAACAAATAGTGTTTACTGTAGCAAATAGTGTTTAATGTAGCAAATAGTGTTTACTGTAGCAAAGTCGTTTTTCACTGTAGCACTGTAGCAAAATACGGTTTCACTGTAGCAAATAGTGTTTTACTGTAGCAAATAGTGGTTTACTGTAGCAAATAGTGTTTTACTGTAGCAAATAGGGTTTTACTGTAGGAAAGTCGTTTTTACTTGTACATATATATATACATACATATAATTGTTCATGAATCGTCGAGAGTAATCAAAGGTAATTGTATATATGAAACAGTTCTAAAATTTTGAGACTCAATCTAACAGACTTTGTTTAGCGTGTTAAAATAATAAATCGTATAGAGAATTGGTTTAAATAAGTCAAAAATTTTCGGGTCATCACACGTTAGGAGAAGGGTAGATCTAGACGTAGGTGAGAGGATAGACCGAAGCTCTACATGAGAGTGTTTTTATTGACCGAGGACATGACTTTTGATAGAAATGCCCGGAGAACTAGAATTATAATATACATATATACTTTTTTTTCTTTAATTTAATATAATGATGTATATACTCGATTTTTTCTTAAATATCCACAGCTTTTCTTATGTTTTAATATCATATATTTTTTTTATATGTTTACCATCTTATGCATAAATATTTTTCTTAATTTTATTTCATTTATTACTATCTTCCATATGATATACATATACACACACATATATTGTGAAATCCCAAAATTTTAAGATAATATTTTATAAGAATTAAAAAAATTTATTTGTTATATTTTAGTAATTTTCTAGTGAAAGAAATGAAAATGTTTAAAGTCGTTATTTAAATATTACCAAAAACTTTGTATGCAAAGTTAAATAAGGACCTCCCATAACATAGTTTTGGTGAGGAGTGCTAAAAGGCAAAAGTTTTTATCAATTTAATTAGAAAAACAATAGAAACATGTATCAGTTTTCAAAAGTCAGAAAGTGTTTGTGTGTGTGTTAGGTGTCGACTAAGAACAAAGCAAGGAGAGAAAATCCTTCAAAAATTGAAAGATTAAATCTTATGTAACCACAAATTCAAGTAATTAAGTGTGTGTAGACTCTCATAGAAGCTGAGAAATCTCAAATTTCTTCCTCTTGTGTGCAATTAGGGTTCCTAAACTCTCAAAGCTTAAGGTATGAATTTTATGCTTGAAATTGGGTTAGATGTATGCTTAAGTGTGTTTAGATCATGATTTATCATGAAGTTCATGCTTTATGCTTTATGGAAGTTAATTTCATATTGTATGATTTGTATGATATAAATTATACATAAACTTGAGCTAGAACAATTCTTGTATGAAAATGATGATTTATAACTACGATTGAGGATTTAAATAAGTTTATGCACGCCAAGCTTGAAAGAAAGAAAAGTTTATATTTATTTATTATTTTTTTGTAATGTAATAGAAAGATTTATATCTTGAGAAAATGATGTAATGAAACAACCCAACCCGTAATCAATACGGCAAATTTTTTTTTTAAATAATAAACCATTAGCGCCCAATTAAACGGTTACATATAACCCATTTAAAACGATATCACAAGTTAAATGTTTACAAACGTCGCGAAAGCCCTTAACAACGCAATACAAGTTCGACCCATTCAAAAAAGATAGTTTTAATCCAAACAACACTTCGAGCATGGTTTGGGGCTAAACTACCCAAAACTCTAGGTCGACTTCCAAAAAGCTTCATCAAGCATCATCAAGGGACACCTAGTGCCCAACAACCCCTTTTCCCTTCTCGAAACCTGCATCTAAAAAGATAAACAACGAGAGGGGTAAGCTAATGCTTAGTGAGCGCAACAATTATACGATTACATATACAACCTACTTACTTGCAATCACTTACGCATTTACCGCATACATGCTAGCAATATAAATAATCATACTATCACAAGTATAAATCAAACCTTCGACCACACAAGCTAGCATAACAAAGCATATAACTCGTACAACACTAAACCAATAATCGATTTACTCGACTTTTTCGCTTCGTTCTCGCTTCCGATATAGGTCTAAACTTCATCTTTTTGTCTCACAAGACTTAACGCTATCAAAACCCATGTATAAAATTATACATGCATACATTCTCAAGTATATATATATATATATATATATATATATATATATATATATATATATATATATATATATATATATATACATATATATACATTTACACATAAACTAACACTTCAACTCATTTAATCACATAAACGAACGAGTTATAAGCGTACTAATGAATAAGTAGGTACCTTTAGATATGTACGGGAAACGGGATGTTACATGTAAGTAATTAGTAATTGTTGATATGGAACTAAAAAAGTTAGGCTTAAGGTGAAAGTTAAGAATATTAAATGTTATAAATGAATGGGTGAATTAGGTTGAATATTGGGAATCAACCTAGTTATAATGTTATGTCATGAAGTAGAATATGAAAATAACGAGTTTAGCATTTATCTTTGTTAGGTGCTAATCAAGTGAAGGAAATTAGAAGTGGTCAAGGAAGTGCACTAGAACAAGGTGAGTTTATAGGGGAAATTTGGGCGGGTCAAGGGTGACTTAGTGCCCCCGGATTGCATCCGTTCAAGAGGCTAATGACTAACATCAATAGTTTGTTAGCTTAGATGCTACTGCTAGGCTTGCCCAGTAGTGGAGTCTATGGTTGTTGAATAGCTTAGACATAATCACAAGGTTCGCCTAATGACTGTGTCTATGGTATGAATGTAGCTTAGACACCTTGTGCGTCTATGTATATATGTTTTATGATTAATGTGAGCTTAGGCATATGCGTATGTCTATGGTAGTTGTTAGCTTAGACATAATTATTAGGTCACCTCTAGTAAGTTGTGTTTATGGTATGTTTTAAATCGGATCTGACAAGTATATGAAACCTTAGGGTTGAAAGGTTATGTTAAGTTTTATGTTTATGTTATATTATGAATGGTATTTCCCTTTTATTCGGTTATAGGAGCAGTTTGGAGTTTGAAGTTGTCATTTTTGTATTCGGAACTCGTTTAATCTACTGGTACTTGTATCCTTTGTCTTTATATAATGTCTTTCATTATTATGATTTGTGATATTGTTGCCATGATTAGTGAGTAGTTATTGATGTGCCACTAACGGACGGTTTTATTTCTGCGGTGTCGTTAGGTCGCAGGATGTCCGATTCGGTAGCACACAATGTCTTCGTTTATTTATATTTTGCGGGGCCTAAATTTACTTTTACTTTCTAAGGTGTAGAAGGTGTAAGTTAACCTAGTGTCGAATTTTATGCTGATTAACGAATTGAAGATCAAGGGGATACTTGTCTTTTAGTTAAATTACCTGGATAAAAGATAGTAGTTGATTTTAGCTAAAGGTCCTAAATTGAGAGGACCCGACCTTAACCAAAAGGACGAATACAATAACATATGATTTCATTGCGAGGTATTGACCTCTATATGCGACGTTTTTCAAAAACTGCATTCGTTTTTACAATACAAACCATAACATTTATTTAAAAACTAAGGTTTAAACAACATAATAATGATTACTGCCTAGCGATAATCTTAGCCTTACAAACTTTACATGTAATAACGACAACACGATTTCCAACATATTTTACATTACAAATCTTCCGATATGCAGTTTTATTTTTGACACAAATATGCGAACTCCAAATCTTGCTTAAGTTCAACATGATGCAGCGGAAGCTTTTAGTTATCACCTGAGAATAGACATGCTTAAAACGTCAACATAAAGTTGGTGAGATATAGGTTTAATGCCGGCAGCGAATAATATAGACCACAAGATTTCATATTTATAAACATAAAAATATTCTAAGTGGTTGAGCCCTTGGTAACCATACTTAACTACAAATCATCGTCGCATATTCCCTTTCATATAACATCAACTACACAGTAATTAAACAAGCTGTAGTCATCCGCCACGAAGTACTGTGCAACCATTAAAAACTGGTCGTCCAGCCCGGTTGGGGTTGTCAAGCCCGATAGATCTATCAACAGGATTCGCGTTTACACTGGCCCATGTAATTATAGTTACCAAGTTACAGGGAAGTATGCCAATAACACAACCCACATAGAATTCATATTTTTGATCACTTGTGTCTATAACGTAAATCATACAATGCATGTATTCTCATCCCGAAATATTTAGAGTTTAAAAGTGGGACTATATACTCACTTTGGTCTTGAAGATAATAAACACGACTTGGTCTCCGATTGATATCACGAACCTAACCATATGTAATATATCAATATATTTTCCTTTTTAAGAAATAAACGTTTCATATATATACTTTTAATCCTTTTAATACTCTTTATAATTTCTTAGTCCGTAGTTAGCAGTCTGATGTTAGTAGTCCATAATTAGATGCTTAATGAAATAAATAAAGACCCCATCGTATTCATGTTGATCGGAATTAATCTTGACCCACGGTACCGTGTTGTCAAATGACGTGTTGCGTACATAAAGTACCGGTGTTGTCAAGTGACGTGTTGCGTACGTACATGAGGTCTTATGATTAATCTTCTCGTGTTGTTTACTGGTGGTCTTGAAATACGTAAAATTAAATCATGAGTAAATATATATGAAATATCATATTAATTAGGAAAGATATGATTTATTTAATTTTTCTCCAATTATTTTCGTTGTTAAACAAGCTTTGGATACCCGATCTTATTTTAGTCGTAGTTTCTTCGTTACAACTCCGTTTTTGTTGATTCAACTTGCCACCTCCTTGGATCGAGTCAAAATTTAAGAATATGAACTGTAAATACCTTGGTTTACATTCGGAATCACAGGTTATAGTCCAAACTCTAGGTGAATCTTATGAAAGTAAACATTTTTGTCATAAAAACAATATTTAATGATCATTTTTCTAAAAATACTTATACTTTGAATTAAACAATGAAATTCTTATGTGTTAACATAGTCATAAGAAATATCATTTTTCCAGAACATGAACTTCTAATTCAAAGTTCAAGATAGTTTTTAATTATCCAACCCAAAACAGCCCCCGGTTACACTCCAACAACGTAGATTCAGTTTTAAGGTGTTCTTTGTAAAAACAAGTTGTATCTTGTTAAGTTAGCATATCATTATGATATATTACAGGTCTTGAAGTGTTTTAAAAGTTAAGTTAGAAGGATCTATTTAGTTTGCGAACAAGTTTGAAATCATTCAAACTATGTTCTAGTTTATAAACTCTTATATAGATAGCTATAAATATATGAATTGAACAAGAGTTGAAGTAGAGTTTTTACCTCAAGTTTAAAATGTAAAGTTGCTAGAAAGAAGTAGTAAAATAAAACTTGAGAGAGTTCTTGCAAGTGTGTGTGAAAATTGAAAGTAAAATTTGGAAAATGAATGTGTAAAAATGAGTTAAAAATGGTGCTTATTTATAGGCTTGAAAATTTGGTTTTTAGTGAAAATATCTAAGATAAGTTAAAATTTATTATGTCATGAATGACATATTACACAAATAATTGAAGATTTCTATTGGTATATAACAATAGTAAATACTTCTAGAAACTGTGTGCCATACGGTTACATATACCCTAAATATACGTGTAGAAATCTTTGAGAAAACGGAACGAGGATTCAAATATAGCTATCTTTTGTAAATATACTTATATTATTTTATGTATGTAAGCCCTTTAAAAGTGATAAAATACATATCTATACGATACACGTATAAGTATTATAGGTTATAAGTATTTATGTCAAAGAACGTTACGTATGGTTATCGTTTTGAAAACTTAAGTTAGTAGTTTCAAAATATACTTATAACTCATTGTTATTAGTACTCAATGAGATGTTAAACATCCTTAGATCATGTTAAATATATATAAATACATATATATACACAAACGTATAATTATCGTATGTTATATAGTTCGTGATATCATCGGTCAAATTGGACTGTCAGACGTTATGTAAAACTCTTTTCAAAATCAAAAATCTCAACAATTTAGATTGCTTATCATGTTGGTAAGGTTTAATTTATGTAAATATTAATCTTATAAGTGTAAAACGATCGGAAAAATCCGGGTCGTTACATTACCTACCCGTTAAATAAATTTCGTACCGAAATTTTAAAATTGTACCTATTATGCGTCATCGGAAAACAGATGTGGGTACTTTTGTTTCATTTGATCCTCTCGTTCCCAAGTAAACTCGGGACCCCTTCGAGCATTCCAATGAACCTTAACGATTGGTATGTTGCTCTGCTTAAGCCGTTTAACCTCACGGTCCATAATTTCGACTGGTTCTTCTATAAATTGCAGTTTCTCGTTGACTTGGATTTCTTCAAGAGGAATGGTGAGATCTTCCTTTGCAAGACATTTCTTAAGATTTGAGACATGAAATGTATTATGTACTCCGGCGAGTTGTTGTGGTAACTCGAGTCGATAAGCTACCGGTCCAATACGTTCAATGATCTTGAATGGACCTACATACCTTGGGTTCAGTTTACCCCTTTTACCGAAACGTATTACACCTTTACAAGGTGACACCTTTAGCATAATCATGTCACCGATCTGAAACTCTAACGGTTTCCTTCGAACATCGGCGTAGCTCTTTTGGCGACTACGGGCTGTTTTCAATTTCTCCTTAATTTGTACTATCTTCTCAGTAGTTTCATGTATGATCTCGGGACCAGTTAATTGTCGATCTCCTACTTCATTCCAACAGATAGGGGATCTACACTTCCTTCCATACAGTGCTTCAAATGGTGCAGCTTTAATACTCGCATGATAACTGTTATTATACGAGAATTCTGCTAATGGTAGATACTTATCCCATCCGTTTCCAAAATCGATCACACATGCCCTGAACATGTCTTCAAGAGTCTGAATTGTTCTTTCACTTTGCCCGTCAGTTTGTGGATGATATGCGGTGCTCATATCCAAACGAGTTCCTATGGCCTCCTGTAGTGATTGCCAGAACTTTGATGTAAATCTACTATCACGATCGGATATAATAGAAATAGGTATTCCATGCCTTGAAACAATTTCCTTTATATACAATCGTAATAGTTTCTCCATTCTATCCGTTTCCTTTATAGGCAAGAAATGTGCAGATTTGGTGAGACGATCAACTATTACCCAAATGGTGTCATAACCCCAAGCAGTCTTAGGTAACTTTGTGATGAAATCCATGGTAATACCATCCCATTTTCATTCTGGGATTTCTGGTTGTTGAAGTAACCCTGACGGCTTCTGGTGTTCTGCTTTGACTTTGGAACAAGTTAAACATTCCCCAACATATGTTGCAACGTCTGTCTTCAGATTAGGCCACCAATAATGTGTCTTAAGATCTTGATACATCTTTCCAACTCCAGGATGTATCGAATATCTTGTCTTATGTGCCTCATTCAATATTAACTTTCTTAATCCACCCAACTTCGGTACCCAAATACGGTTTGCGAAATATCGAATTCCGTCTTCCCGTATAACGAGTTGCTTCTCATACTTCTTCATTACTTCATTGCCTATGTTTTCCTTAGTGAGAGCTTCTCGTTGAGCCTCTTTGATTTGTGAGTTAAGATTCATGAGAATTTTTATGTTCATTGCTCGTACTCGAATTGGTTCCCGTTCCTTTCTGCTTAAAGCGTCGGCCACCACGTTCGCCTTCCCGGGATGATAGCGAATCTCACAATCATAGTCGTTTATCAACTCAACCCACCTACGTTGTCTCATATTTAGCTGTTTCTGATCAAAAATATGCTGAAGGCTTTTATGATCCGTAAACATAGTGCATTTAACTCCATATAAGTAGTGTCTCCATATATTTAATGCAAACACTACTGCTCCCAATTCTAGATTATGCGTCGTATAATTCCGCTCGTGAATCTTCAATTGTCGAGATGCGTATGCTATAACCTTCTTTCGTTGCATAAGGACGCAACCAAAACCTTGTCGCGAAGCGTCACAATATATCTCAAAATCCTCGTTCCCTTCTGGTAACGATAAAATAGGCGCTGTAGTCAACTTCTTCTTCAGTAATTGAAATGCATTCTCCTGCTCAGAAGTCCATTCATACTTCTTCCCTTTTTGCGTTAACGCTGTCAACGGCTTAGCTATTCGGGAGAAATCTTGAATAAATCTTCTATAATAACCAGCTAAACCCAAAAATTGGCGTATCTGCGTTGGTGTCTTAGGACTTTCCCATTTTTCGATGGCCTCAATTTTAGTTGGATCAACCTGAATTCCCTTGCTACTAACAACATGACCAAGAAATTGCACTTCTTTCAACCAAAAAGCACACTTAGAAAATTTGGCGTATAGTTGTTCTTTTCTTAACAGCTCTAATATTAACCTTAAGTGTTGTTCATGCTCTTGTTCACTTTTGGAATAGATAAGAATATCGTCAATGAAAACGATAACAAACTTATCTAAATACGGACTACAAACTCGATTCATGAGGTCCATAAATACAGCTGGCGCATTTGTCAATCCAAACGGCATGACTAAAAATTCGTAATGACCATAACGTGTTCGAAAAGCTGTTTTCGGAATGTCTTCTTCTTTGACACGTAATTGATGATAGCCCGATCTTAAGTCGATTTTTGAGTAAATACATGATCCTTACAATTGATCAAATAAGTCATCAATTCTCGGTAATGGATACCGATTCTTGATAGTTAACTTATTTAATTCACGATAATCTATACACATCCTAAAAGATCCATCTTTCTTCTTAACAAATAAGATTGGAGCTCCCCACGGTGAAGTACTTGGTCGTATGAATCCACGGTGCAATAATTCTTTTAACTGACTCTGAAGTTCTTTTAACTCGGACGGTGCAAGTCTATATGGGGCACGAGCAACCGGTGCAGCTCCTGGTACAAGATCTATTTGAAATTCTACAGACCTAAAAGGAGGTAATCCCGGTAATTCCTCCGGAAATACATCAGGAAAGTCTCTTACTACCTTTACATCGTTAATATTCTTCTCCTTTTCTTCAACTCTCTTTACATGTGCTAGGATGGCATAACATCCCTTTTCTAAGCACCTTCGAGCTTTCAAACAGCTAATGAGATTTAGATTTGAGTTACCTTTATCTCCGTAAATCATTATCATTGATTTATCTTTTCGAGGAATGCGAATTGCCTTTTCAGCACACACAACTTCGACTCCTACTTTGGACATCCAATCCATGCCGACAATTATATCAAAACTTCCCAATTCAACATGTATCAAATCGATCTTAAATGTTTCTCCGGCTATCTCTATTTTACATTCACGACAGACTTTATCGGCTCTCAATAACTTACCATTAGCTAATTCAATTAAGTACATAGAATCCAATGGTATTGATGAGCAATTTAACTTAGTGTAAAAGTCTTTATTCATGTAACTTTTATCGGCACCTGTATCGAATATAATAGATGCTGTTAAATTATTAACAGAAAACGTACCCGTAACCAACTTCGGGTCTTCTCGTGCGGCTCTAGTATTGACATTAAACACCCTTCCACGAGCAGGTTCATCCTTCTTTTCCGCATTCGGGCAATAAGTCTTGATATGTCCTGGTTTTCCACATCCATAACAAATAACGTTGGCTAACGCAGTTCTATTTGCGTTGGTGGCAGGAGTTTTAGTATCTCTTACGACAGAAATCCTACAATCCTTAGCGTGATGACCTTTTCGGTGGCAGTTGTCACACACAATACTGCAAAAGCCTGTGTGATGTTTGTAACACCTATTACAATAAGGTGGTTGTCTTACGTATCTTGCATTGGTCCCACTACCCGCACCTTGTACCATTTCTGGTTTCTTGTTGGATTGTTGATGGTGACCCCGATCACGATTACCTTCCCACTTTCTTTTGTTTTCTGATGTCTTAACATCGGTATTCTTATCCAGAATAACCTGATCCATTAATTCATTTTCCATAGTAATGGCTTCATGAATAGCCTTAGGTTTTGAGGCTGTAACATTTGCCTTGACGTTTCTGGGCAAACCATCTTTGTACAATTCAATCTTCCGTTCTTCGGTTGGTACCAATTCAGGAAATAGTAAAGCTAATTCCATGAATCGCTGATTGTAATTGGTGAGTTCAGTACCAACAACTTTCAGACTTCATAATTCAGCTTCCAATTTCCTAACTTCATTTCTTGGACAATACTCGTTGATTAGCATTGTTTTGAATTCTTCCCATGGAGTATCATAAGCTACATCTCCTCCCACAGCCTTCACATAGTTTTTCCACCACGTGAGTGCACTATCTTGTAAAGTGCACGATGCATACTTAGTCATGTCCTTCTCAACACAACCACTGATTTTAAACACAGACTCCATCTTTTCGATCCACCGAGTTAAATCGATTGGTCCTTCTTTTCCACTGAATGATGAAGGCTTGCATCCTTGAAAAGTCTTGTAAGTGCATCCTACACGAGGATTTGGGTTAACTGCAGCAGCTCTTGCAGCCTCGACCCGTAACATTCTGTCGTTAACTCGTTGATTTATGAGTTCCTCGACTTCTTGTTCCGTCATTCGGTTCACTCGCGCCATTTTCTTCTATAAGAATGAAAAAAAAATAATTATTCGCATGGAATATTTAGATGTAGTATGTATTTACAGTACATCGCATCTTATTAATAATATGAACCAGTTATTATTATAAAAGCTTTTTCTTCTTATTAGCGTTTTATAATCATATCTGGGGTAGTACCTACCCGTTAAAGTTCATACTTAATAGCTTAGTACGAAAATCAATTACTACCATCCAAATAATACTTAACCATGGAAAATTATTGCATTTCACACTCCACTATTTTACATAAGCTTATCTTACATCAACATTAAGCAAACCACACTAGTAATATTATACAAAATGTTATTTGATCCCATGGTTTTTAAACAACAGTGCATCATTCAGCCTATATCCCAAAATGTTTATGTTCAGGGAATCCCCCAACGCGAATCCTAGCTGTCTCCCTACGTTTTGGCTGAGGGGCCGAAGAACTAGATGTCGGGATAGCACTAATAGGAATAGCGGGGATAGGGGTGGTAGTGTCCAGTGAAGTTGGTGCCACAACATCCTCACTAATCTCGGGATTTGGGTTTTCTAATTCATTAGCCTTTCGTTTCTTTCCTATTTTGATCTCATCTTTTGTAATTTCATGTTTTTCTTCCTCCTCCGGTTCACTTTTCAGTTCCTCTATAGTTGGTTCATCCGGATATTGTGAGTCTTCCCCAAAGGTGTCGTTTTCGTCATCGGATAAATTAATGACTGTAATACCATATGGGGAATCGGGTTCGGAGTCGCTGAATATGATAATAAGTTCTGAGCCGGATATCTATCACACAACAACTAGCAAGTTAGTACCTCATAATATTTACATATCAATTTTTAACCAACAATGATAAGCAATAGTTTTTAGAATCCGACACGGTCAAAGTCCAGACTTACTAATACATCCTAATGACTTATCAATTAGACACACTAATGTAAACCTGGTTCGCTAAGACCACCGCTCTGATACCACATGAGAGGACCCGACCATAACCAAAAGGACGAATACAATAACATATGATTTCATTGCGAGGTATTGACCTCTATATGCGACGTTTTTCAAAAACTGCATTCGTTTTTACAATACAAACCATAACTTTTATTTAAAAACCAAGGTTTAAACAACATAATAATGATTACTGCCTAGCGATAATCTTAGCCTTACAAACTTTACATGTAATAACGACAACACGATTTCCAACATATTTTACATTACAAATCTTCCGATATGCAGTTTTATTTTTGACACAAATATGCGAACTCCAAATCTTGCTTAAGTTCAACATGATGCAGCAGAAGCTTTTAGTTATCACCTGAGAATAGACATGCTTAAAACGTCAACATAAAGTTGGTGAGATATAGGTTTAATGCCGGCAGCGAATAATATAGACCACAAGATTTCATATTTATAAACATAAAAATATTCTAAGTGGTTGAGCCCTTGGTAACCATACTTAACTACAAATCATCGTCGCATATTCCCTTTCATATAACATCAACTACACAGTAATTAAACAAGCTGTAGTCATCCGCCACGAAGTACTGTGCAACCGTTAAAAACTGGTCGTCCAGCCCGGTTGGGGTTGTCAAGCCCGATAGATCTATCAACAGGATTCGCGTTTACACTGGCCCATGTAATTATAGTTACCAAGTTACAGGGAAGTATGCCAATAACACAACCCACATAGAATTCATATTTTTGATCACTTGTGTCTATAACGTAAATCATACAATGCATGTATTCTCATCCCGAAATATTTAGAGTTTAAAAGTGGGACTATATACTCACTTTGGTCTTGAAGATAATAAACAAGACTTGGTCTCCGATTGATATCACGAACCTAACCATATGTAATATATCAATATATTTTCCTTTTTAAGAAATAAACGTTTCATATATATACTTTTAATCCTTTTAATACTTTTTATAATTTCTTAGTCCGTAGTTAGCAGTCTGATGTTAGTAGTGCACAATTAGATGCTTAATGAAATAAATAAAGACCCCATCGTATTCATGTTGATCGGAATTAATCTTGACCCACGGTACCGTGTTGTCAAATGACGTGTTGCGTACATAAAGTACCGGTGTTGTCAAGTGACGTGTTGCGTACGTACATGAGGTCTTATGATTAATCTTCTCGTGTTGTTTACTGGTGGTCTTGAAATACAAAAAATTAAATCATGAGTAAATATATATGAAATATCATATTAATTAGGAAAAATATGATTTATTTAATTTTTCTCCAATTATTTTCGTTTTTAAACAAGCTTTGGATACCCGATCTTATTTTAGTCGTAGTTTCTTCGTTACAACTCCGTTTTTGTTGATTCAACTTGCCACCTCCTTGGATCGAGTCAAAATTTAAGAATATGAACTGTAAATACCTTGGTTTACATTCGGAATCACAGGTTATAGTCCAAACTCTAGGTGAATCTTATGAAAGTAAACATTTTTGTCATAAAAACAATATTTAATGATCATTTTTCTAAAAATACTTATACTTTGAATTAAACAATGAAATTTTTATGTGTTAACATAGCCATAAGAAATATCATTTTTCCAGAACATGAACTTCTAATTCAAAGTTCAAGATAGTTTTTAATTATCCAACCCAAAACAGCCCCCGGTTACACTCCAACAACGTAGATTCAGTTTTAAGGTGTTCTTTGTAAAAAAAAGTTGTATCTTGTTAAGTTAGCATATCATTATGATATATTACAGGTCTTGAAGTGTTTTAAAAGTTAAGTTAGAAGGATCTATTTAGTTTGCGAACAAGTTTGAAATCATTCAAACTATGTTCTAGTTTATAAACTCTTATATAGATAGCTATAAATATATGAATTGAACAAGAGTTGAAGTAGAGTTTTTACCTCAAGTTTAAAATGTAAAGTTGCTGGAAAGAAGTAGTAAAATAAAACTTGAGAGAGTTCTTGCAAGTGTGTGTGAAAATTGAAAGTAAAATTTGGAAAATGAATGTGTAAAAATGAGTTAAAAATGGTACTTATTTATAGGCTTGAAAATTTGGTTTTTAGTGAAAATATCTAAGATAAGTTAAAATTTATTATGTCATGAATGACATATTACACAAATAATTGAAGATTTCTATTGGTATATACCAATAGTAAATACTTCTAGAAACTGTGTGCCATACGGTTACATATACCCTAAATATACGTGTAGAAATCTTTGAGGAAACGGAACAAGGATTCAAATATAGCTATCTTTTGTAAATATACTTATATTATTTTATGTATGTAAGCCCTTTAAAAGTGATAAAATACATATCTATACGATACACGTATAAGTATTATAGGTTATAAGTATTTATGTCAAAGAACGTTACGTATGGTTATCGTTTTGAAAACTTAAGTTAGTAGTTTCAAAATATACTTATAACTCATTGTTATTAGTACTCAATGAGATGTTAAACATCCTTAGATCATGTTAAATATATATAAATACATATATATACACAAACGTATAATTATCGTATGTTATATAGTTCGTGATATCATCGGTCAAATTGGACGGTCAAACGTTATGTAAAACTCTTTTCAAAATCATAAATCTCAACAATTTAGATTGCTTATCATGTTGGTAAGGTTTAATTTATGTAAATATTAATCTTATAAGTGTAAAACGATCGGAAAAATTCGGGTCGTTACATAAATGCAGAAAAGTAAATAAAGTGGAAGGATATCCGGAGTATGTAGATCAGGGAAATGTTGACCAAAATATCAGTATTGGGTTAGGGAAAGGTAATTATGCTTATGTTAAGACTATGCTTGGATTGATGTTGATCTAGTTGGATGAGCCAATTACACAGACCTACTTATCTCTAAACTCTCGGAGTTCTCTTTGAGCAGTGAGAAGTATGTCACTTGGTCATATAACTGAAGTGTAACAGTACCTCGGAGGTTATCCTTAGTAGAGTACTAGGTTTATTAGTAAGTTAAGCTCTAATCCTAACCCTCGTTATCAGTTTAGATAACTGAATAACAACGTGCCGTGTTGATTGAACACTGATCACAAACGGAAGGAGTTCGTCGGTTTAAGTTGGCAAAACCTTGAACGAAAACTAACAACCATTTCATCATACTAGTGAGATCACAATGAATCAAAACATTATACAGCATTACAGTTAATATACTGATAGTAAAGCAGATAGAAACCTAATAAGTACCTAAACAGTTGATATGACTAAGACCTAGGGCAACAATCAGACAAGAACATGCAATAGGCTTGGGTCATTCAGTAAAGGCACTAACTAGATCTTAACAGCTCCTAAGAGGTCTCTTCGGAACAGTCAATAGGCATACTAGGTCATTCATGTCTCAATTCCTAGGTTTCGTGTCCTAAAAGTGCATTAGATGCCTCTCGGGAACTCCGGCCATACCGAGTTCATAGAATCTTCAGATACAGTATAACCAGGGGTCTTAATCCTATGAAGGGCTAATTTCATATAGGTGGACAAGTCCTGATCACAACCTAAGTTGGTCAATCCTTAAGATGCTAGCATACAAATCTATCAGACTTCCTAGTTCAGTATTATAACAGTAATCGTACTATATTAATATAATTACGCTAACCCAAACTTCTATCATCGCAACATACAGATAAATTAAGCTATCATGGCAATATCGGAACACATTATTAAACATAAAGAGTAAGAATACATGTTTAATACAAAAGACAAGCGTTTTGGATAAAAACCTGAAAAAGCCGAACTAATCTGCCCGGGATCGCAGGGACTCGCCGGGATATCCTCCGGAAAATAAAAGCTAAGCTAACTACTACTAAAAACTAACTAAAATATTGAAAATATAAATTGAATTGCAAGTTGAGTGTGTGTTGGAATAAATGGAGAAGGCCCCTTTAAATAGACTTGGAATTCTGCCAAATACGCCTGGCAGGCCGTATGGCAGGCCGTATGGTGATGCGTATTTGGCAGGCCGTATGTAAGGCAGGTCGCATGGTGGGCCTTGTGTTGGCACGTATCTGGCAGGCCGTATCCATAGTGGCAGGCGGTATGGCAAGCCGTATGGTGTGCTGGTCAGCCTTGATTCACTAGATCGTAACTTGATTTCTTGTCTTTCACCGTTTTCACTCTAGAATCTTCATTTTAGCTCCGTTTTAATTGATTCTTTTTGCATCGCCTTTGTAATTACTTAATCTACAAAATCAACCGAAAAAGCGATAATTTTGCCAACAAAGTTTTAATCTTTATTGTTTTAGGGGGTAAAAACGTGACTTTTTTCCCGATATAAGTTATCTTTAGTAGATGCTATGATGTAGTTAGTTATAATGCAAAAATAATATTATGGTTTATGTATATTGTCGAGATGCTTTCCGATTATGCATACAAGTCAATCGCTTTTACAACTAATAGAACACAGTTATCGGATATGTTATTGGGAATTCGCGAACCCCAATTCAGAGTACACTATCTGTGTCACCCATTGGTAAGAGAAGTCTATCGGATACAACATAAGTTTGACTGAGGCACACCAGTTATAGTAAGTCTACTGAGCCTTGGATTCTGACTGAGGACACTTTCGTAGTGAAACATCTAACTAGGCCCATAGTACATTGTCGGTCTTAGACCATGCTAGTGTAGTCACCAAGCATATAAACTTCGTACGTGCATGCTGAAGCACGACGGTTGTTGTAAGCTGTATGTAACGACCCGACTTTTTTGACTTTTATTTATGTTTATTTCTTTCACGAAACTGCGTATTTGTGCGTACTGGGTTAGATTATATTCTGAGATCATTAATTTATGTTAATTACTTTCGTTAATGCCTTACAACGTATTTTTAAGTACTTGGTTACTTTACATGATCCTTGATTGCTTTTATGACCGTTAGTGTCACCTATCGCTTTAAACGAGATACGAACTTAGCACACGATAAACTTTTGCCATGAATGGGATATTATGGCTACGAAAAGTAATTGTTACTTACTAATGGCAATTACTTAGTTTTATGGTCCCTTAATTATGCTTAAGTGTTTACTTGGGCTTACTAGTTACCTTATTGAGCTTAACACCTTAATGGACTACCATGGCCCAACCTACTCAACTTCAGTGGGCTAGTAATGGGTTAATTAGCCCATGTAATTATAATTAAGCTCATGAAATAATGAGACAAGTAGTGTGCATGCTTATGTACTAATCCTTGTCATTTGTTGCATGCCACCCAACATTCCAACATGCTTTTGTACCACCACCATGGACCACACCATGCCACCACCACATGAGGCCAAAATGGTCCCCCTTTCCCCCAAACCGTCGACCACCACCACCACACCCACTCTCACTTTATTTTGTATTTAAAGGCTCATTCTCTCATTTGCATTTCATTTCAAACACACACATTTCTCTCTAATTTCTCACTCTAAAGTTTTCTCTCAAAATTGTAAGTGTTTTTGGTTTCTTTCCTTCTTTTGCTTCTTCTTTTTCGTGATCTATCACCATCATCATCAAAGATTCATGTTTTGTAATTTGAATCTTCATAACTCTTGTAGATTCAAATTTTGTTTTGAAAAATGCAAGAATATGAAGGATTAAAGCTTTTTAGCTTCTAATCTTCCTTACTTATGTGAGATCTAAGTTTATTTACTTAAGATCTCTTTATTTGTGTTTTAAGATCAAAACTCATGTTTATGATCTTCATGTAACTTGAAGATCCAACACTTCACTTTATGGATCTTCAAGAAAGTTTGAAATACAAGCTTACTAGCTTGATGTTTCTACAAAAACTGAGATAAGATCAAAGTTTGTTACTTTATGATCTTCTTTTGTTTGTTGTAGTTTAGATTTGTGACTTGTGTTTCATGAAACAAAAGATGCAAGCTTACTAGCTTGAGATCTGTAAGACCCGAATATTTGTAGTGTATATAAGTGTAATGTACGATACTTGAAACGGGGTTTTGTTGTATATATTTAAAAGCAAGAAAGAAGCTGAACTGGAGGTGTCGCGCGCCGCGCGGCCTGGTGGCTCGCCGCGCCATCTGTCTGCGACAGATTCCCTTCTTCTCTTAAAATAGATATTTTGAGGGCGTTTTGGTAAATTCACTTTGGGGCCGAATTTAATGCCTTAGATCAGTTTTGGGAGCTCATTTACTCCTTTCACAATAACCTTATCTTCTCCAATTAAATCCTAGAGAGAGAGTGCATTTCTTGAGTGAGAAAGCTCCATTAAAGGGTGAAGGAGGTCGAATCGAGTCTTAGTGCGAGTTCCAAAGTCATTCATCTAGTTGATAGCTACGTGGTGATTGTGTTGGTAAGTTATAAAACCCAATTTCTTACTTTAATTACATTAAGGGTTAGGGTTTGGGTTAATGATACTCATAAAACCCATTTGCTAGTAATTTGGGGGGTTTTGGGTGAATTTGGGTCATGTAGACTCAAAGATGACCAATTAGGGTTTTCAAAGTACTAAATCATGTTTATAAGCTTAATTGGTTAGTTAAAGTACTAGAACACTTTAATAATATGTAAATGGGTGTTATTTGTGTTTGAATGACCCAAATGGGTGTGTTGACCTTGAAATGGGTCAAATGGGTCTTTAATGACCTAAGTGGTCTTGCAAGTGTTATAATGAGTTAACTTTATGTTTAAAAGTGAAATGAGACCGTAATTGGCTAGAATTAGGGTTTTTGGTAAAGTTGACCCATTATTAGGGTTAATGGTGCAAAATGGGTCGGAATTGCACTTCGGGTCAAATGGCCTTAGAATGGTGAAAGAATTGGTTGACCGACTTGAGTTTGCAATTGATTATATGTATAATGTGATAGGTACGTTACTTTGAGGTTTCGCAAGCTCGGGTATCTTTTCACAAGACTTTGAGGTGAGTGGAATAATTATATGCGTAGGTATATAATGTATCTATTTGTTGTAGCGTGAAATGTGTAGTGTTGAGGTGCTAAGACACCATGTTTCACGTGAAGAGTGTAGCATCGAGGTGTTAAGATGCCACTCGGGTGTAGTATCGAGGTGTTAAGATGCCACCTAGGAGTGTAGTGTCGAGGTGTTAAGACACCACTCCGTAAATTAATGAGTGATGCATCGAGGTGTTAAGATGCCACTCGGGGTGATGTGCCGAGGTGTTAAGGTGCCACCCTAGGGGTTAGTGGTGCGAGGTGTTAAGTGCCCTAACGGATGTTATGAACACCGATGACGTTTTCGCGAGCGCCGTTCCCTTGTACTATTGGTTAACCATGGTTATTTGTGTTGTAGCGTATGCATATTATATCTTGTACGTATTATATATGCTCTTATTGTGCTAGCTCGGTTATTGGAAGTTATAGCTTGTAATTGTGACGATAAACTAATTGTGTATGCTAGCGTGTTTGCGGTATATGTGTAAGTGTATGCAAGTTGGTATAATTATATATGTACTCGTATAATTATTGCATTCACTAAGCTTTGCTTACCCTCTCATTGTTTACCATTTTTATAGGTTCAGTTGTGGACAAGGGTAAGGGCATCACTTTGGATTAGAGATCCTGCTTGTTGCTAGGGACGCTTTTGGACTTAGTAGCTTTTGGGAGTTTGACTGATATTTGGGTAGTTTAATCCTAAACGCCATGCTCATTGCGTAGTTTGGAAGTTAAACTTTTTGGTGGTCGAAACTCTTAAATTGTATTAAACTTGTATTTTGGGTCGTGTGGGCCTCGCTTTGTAAAACTCATTTTTATGTTTGAATCGTGTTAGTTTTACATATTTGAATGTGTGGTTAAAAGCGTTTCGCCTAAAAGTGTCGGGAACTAGTCGATCTTTTTCGCATTTAAAACTCCGGGGACAGCCAGTTTTGGCGCACCGCGCTGGATGCTGCAACAGATTTTTTTTTTATTTCGTGTTTTTACGCGGTTTTGTCGTGGGTTGGTTTGGGTTGTTACAAGTGGTATCAGAGCATGGTCTAAGGGATTTAGGTGACTTGAGATAGGTGCCTAGACTTAGACTTTTGTGTGTGCGTTATGCGGGACTTATAAGACTTTGGATCGGATCGGGTTTGGTTAGTGCATAGGTTTATGTGAACTAATCATGTACTAATTGTTTGTGTTGTGTTTAGCAATTATCAAGCGAGATGGACGTTGTACTAGCGAGTTAACGCGACGTGCTCGCGTAGTAATGACTAGCTACCATTATTACGAGTGTAAATCGTGTCAAACGAGCAATGTATGACGATTGTTGAGCGAGATGGGATAGTGTGGGGTATGTGTATTCACATGTGTCATGTGTTTTGTTTCGACGTTTAATCTTTTCCGCTTTTATAGAATGAAGATGCGAAATGGACACGACACCCAACATGATAACGGAGGTACGAGCGAGGACGCCGAGTTTTCGGCTAAGGTTGAGGCCGTCTTTAAAAGGTTAAAAGCGAGTTTTCTTACGGACGTCCGAAAGGTCTTCCAAGATTCGGTTGATGAGCAAATAACCGATCTAATCAATGAACGCTTGAGTGCCGCGATAGAAGAGGCATTTGAATCTAGAAACATCCACCCTCGAGGTGAAGGAGGTGAAGGAAGGTGGGACTTCCACAACAATAACTTCAAGGATGCTCAACCCCCGATGTTTAATGGGGTTCAGGATCCTTTAAAAAGTACATGTTGGATCTCCGATATTGAGGGAGCTTTCCGTACCGCGGAATGTCCTCCCGAAAAGAAGACGAGGTATGGTTCTAGCATGTTACGTGAAGAAGCTAAGTTGTGGTGGGACGATAAAATCAACTTGTATGGCGAAGAACAATGTATGGGCTTGACGTGGGAGGAGTTTAAGAAAGAGTTTTTCAAAGAATACCGAACTTCTTCCGATCTCGATAGAATTCGGGACGAGTTGCACCATTTGCAACAAGGTTCAATGGACTTGGTTATTCTCAAGTCTACCTTCTTGGCAAAGACTCGTTTTTGCCCGGAGTATGTCAGGGATGATCACAAGCTAATGAAGGATTTCTACCGCACTTTGAATGATGAGTACAAGGGTAAGATTAGTCGGGGTATGGCTAAGTCTTTTGATGAATTATTTGAGTTGGCTCGGGGTTTTGAGCCGGAGGTTCCAAGAAAAAGCGACTTCACATTTTCCAAAAGAAAGTTTGAAGGTTCTAGTTACTCTAACGCCTCAAGGAAGAAGAACAAGAGCAAGAGCAAGAGGGGGGCCGAAAGTGTCAATAGTGCGAAGAAGGGCACTACCGGCGGGTTTTCTTATACGTGTTACAATTGTTGGCAACCGGGTCATATGGCTCGTGAGTGTCCGAAACCATCTTCCGGAAACAAAATCACTTGTTTTAATTGCGGTAAAGAGGGGCATAAGAAGCCGGAGTGTCCCGATTTGCGAAACGATAATGTTAAGCATTTGGAGAAGGTGGTGGGTACGGCTAGGGGTTAGAACAACTTGATGACCAATGATGAAGCTAAACAATCGAACGAAGTTGTCTCAGGTACTTTCATGGTTAACTCTAATCCGGCAAGGATTCTATTTGATAGCGGTGCAAATTTGTCATTTGTGTCTCCTAAATTTGTGCCTAAACTTGATAGACCGTTAGCTAAGTTAAGTCGTCCGGTAGAAGTCGAAATAGCGGACGGCAAGACGGTGCTAGTGATTGATGTGTGTAAAAATTGTGATGTTGTTTTCGGTGCCGAAACCTTTAAAATCGATCTCATTCCAATGACCTTGGGCGATTTTGATATTGTCGTTGGTATGGATTGGCTCGATCGTTATAGAGCCGCTATTGCATGCCATGATAAGTTTATTCGTGTGAAGACCCCAAGTGGGGGAGAGTTGATTATCCATGGTGATAAGCGAAGAAGGCCGGTGCCGATATGCACTTTTGCACGGGCACGTCGTTCCGTTGTTACCGGTGACATGGCTTTTCTCGCTCATGTTTTTGATACTCATAATGAACCGCCACCCATTCGAGAAATTCCGGTGGTTAATGAGTTTGAAGATGTTTTTCCGGATGAGGTACCGGGTGTTCCGGCGGAAAGACAAGTTGAATTTCGCATTGAGTTGGTTCTGGGGGCTACCCCCATTGCTAAAACTCCTTATCGATTAGCGCCAATGAAAATGCAAGAGTTGTTAAACCAAATCCAAGAGTTGCTCGAAAAGGGTTTCATTCGACCGAGTGCTTCGCCATGGGGCGCTCCGGTCTTGTTTGTAAAGAAGAAGGATGGTAGTATGCGGATGTGCATCGATTACCGGGAGTTGAACAAAGTGACGATCAAGAATCGTTATCCATTGCCTCGGATTGACGATTTGTTTGACCAACTCCAAGGTGCGACGTATTTCTCTAAAATTGACCTACGGTCCGGCTATCACCAAATGCTGGTCCGTGAGGAAGATAATGAGAAAACGGCTTTTCGAACGCGTTATGGGCATTTTGAGTTCGTGGTTATGCCTTTTGGTCTTACTAATGCACCGGCGGCATTCATGGATCTTATGAACCGAGTGTGCCAACCTATGTTGGACAAGTCGGTAATTGTGTTCATTGACGACATACTAGTCTACTCGAAAAGTATGAACAAACATGAACGTCATTTGCGTGAAGTATTGAAGACGTTACGAAAAGAGAAGTTGTATGCAAAGTTCTCCAAATGTGAATTTTGGCTAAGGGAAGTCCAATTCCTTGGTCATATTGTGAACAAAGACGGTATTCAACTAGATCCGGGGAAGATCGAGACGGTGAAAAGTTGGGGACGACCGACTACGCCTACGGAGATCCGAAGTTTTCTCGGATTAGCCGGTTATTATCGTCGGTTTATCCAAGACTTTTCTAAGATTGCTTCTCCATTAACGAAATTGACGAGGAAGAATGCTAAGTTTAATTGGGAGAACGAGCAAGAAATTGCTTTTCAATTGTTAAAAGAGAAGTTGTGTCAAGCTCCGGTGTTAGTGTTGCCGGAAGGTGTTGAAGACATGGTGGTTTATTGTGATGCTTCTCTAAACGGGCTCGGGTGTGTTCTTATGCAAAGGGGTAAAGTCATCGCTTATGCCTCTCGACAATTAAAGGAACACGAAACGAGGTACCCGACTCAGGATCTTGAGATGGCGGCGGTTGTACATGCGTTGAAAATTTGGCGCCACTACTTGTATGGTGTCAAATGTACGATTTATTCGGATCATAAGAACTTGAAACACCTCTTTACTCAACGAGATTTGAATTATCGTCAACGTAGGTGGATGGATGTGGTGAAAGACTATGATTGTGAGATACTTTATCATCCGGGTAAGGCGAACGTTGTCACGGACGCATTGAGTCGAAAGAGTCAACATCCGGCGATAAAAGTAGGATCGTTACGTTTGATTATTACCAACGATTTTCTTGAGAATCTTGGTGAGATTCAAATAGAGGCTTACGTTCACAACAAGCATACGGAACGAATCGTGGGCCAATCGGAGTTTATTACTATGGGCCGCGTGGTTTGTTGTCCTTTCAAGGAAGGGTGTGGGTGCCTAAGATAGGTGATTACCGACGGGTGCTACTTGATGAAGCACATAAGTCAAAATATTCCATTCATTCGGGCGCGACTAAAATGTATCATGACTTGAAGAAAGATTATTGGTGGCCGGGTATGAAACTGGATGTTGTGAAATACGTTGAGCAATGTGTCACTTGTTTTCAAGTTAAGGCCGAGCACCAAAAGCCGTATGGTAAGTTGCAACCGTTAGAAATCCCGAAATGGAAATGGGAGCACATTACCATGGATTTCATTACAAAGTTACCTAAGACGGCGAGAACCCAATTTGATTCGATTTGGGTTATAGTTGATCGTTTGACGAAAAGTGCGTTGTTTCTTCCCATTAAAGAAGCAATATCGTCGGAGACTTTGGCTAAGTTGTTTATCAAGGAAGTCATCTCTCAACACGGCGTTCCTATATCTATTATTTCGGATCGAGATACCTGTTTCACATCTCAATTTTGGGAGAAGTTTCATGAAGATATGGGTACACAATTGAAGTTGAGCACGGCGTACCATCCTCAAACGGACGGTCAAACCGAACGTACGAATCAAACCTTGGAAGATATGTTACGGGCGTGCATTATTGATTTTAGTGGTAGTTGGGATGAGCACTTGCCTTTGGTGGAATTCTCGTACAATAATAGTTATCATACTAGTATCGGGATGCCACCTTATGAGATGCTCTATGGGCGTAGGTGTCGAACTCCCATTTGTTGGGGAGAAGTGGGTCAAAGAGAGATCGGGAGTACCGATTTGGTTTTAGAGACTAATAGCAAGATCGATTTGATTTGGGAACATTTGAAGAAGGCTCAAGATAGGCAAAAGTCGTATGCCGATAGACGTAGGCGATTGATTGAGTTCCAAGAAGGCGATATGGTGATACTTAAGGTTTTGCCATGGAAGGGTATTATTCGATTTCGAAAATGGGGAAAGTTAGCTCCTCGGTTTATTGGGCCATTCAAGGTTTTAGCTCGTGTTGGTGAAGTTGCATATCGATTGGAATTACCCGAAGAGCTTGCGGGGATCCATAATACATTCCATGTTTCCCACCTCCGTAAGTGTCTTGCGGATGATTCTTCATGGATGCCATTAGACGAAATCGAGCTAAACAACAATTTAGAATATGTCGAGGAACCGATTGCTATCCTTGACGAGAAGGTGAAAATGTTGAGGAATAAAGAGGTGAGAACTTTTAAGGTTCAATGGCGGTAGAGTAAAGGTTCTGAGTTCACTTAGGAACCCGAAGAGTTCGTGTTGGTTTATCTTCCCTCGTGTCATGCGGCTTGGATTTCGAGGACGAAATCCGAATAAGTGGGGGAGAGTTGTAAGACCTGAATATTTGTAGTGTATATAAGTATAATGTACGATACTTGAAACGGGGTTTTGTTGTATATATTTAAAAGCAAGAAAGAAGCTGAACTGGAGGTGTCGCTCGCCGCGCGGCCTGGTGGCGCGCTGCGCCATATTTCTGCGACAGATTCCCTTCTTCTCTTAAAATAGATATTTTGAGGGCATTTTGGTAAATTCACTTTGGAGCCGGATTTAATGCATTAGATCAGTTTTATGAGCTCATTTACTCCTTTCACAACAACCTTATCTTCTCCAATTAAATCCTAGAGAGAGAGAGTGCATTTCTTGAGTGAGAAAGCTTCATTAAAGGGTGAAGGAGGTCGAATCGAGTCTTAGTGCGAGTTCTAAAGTCGTTCATCTAGTCGATAGCTACGTGGTGATTGTGTTGGTAAGTTATAAAACCTAATTTCTTACTTTAATTACATTAAGGGTTATGGTTTGGGTTAATGATACTCATAAAACCCATTTGCTAGTAATTTGAGGGTTTTGGGTGAATTTGGGTCATGTAGACTCAAAGATGACCAATTAGGGTTTTCAAAGTACTAAATCATGTTTATAAGCTTAATTGGTTAGTTAAAGTACTAGAACACTTTAATAATATGTAAATGGGTGTTATTTGGGTTTGGATGACCCAAATGGGTGTGTTGACCTTGAAATGGGTCAAATGGGTCTTTAATGACCTAAGTGGTCTTGCAAGTGTTATAATGAGTTAACTTTATGTTTAAAAGTGTAATGAGACCGTAATTGGCTAGAATTAGGGTTTTTGGTAAAGTTGACCCATTATTAGGGTTAATGGTGCAAAATGGGTTGGAATTGCACTTCGGGTCAAATGGCCTTAGAATGGTGAAAGAATTGGTTGACCGAATTGAGTTTGCAATTGATTATATGTATAATGTGATAGGTACGTTATTTTGAGGTTTCGCAAGCTCGGGTATCTTTTCACAAGACTTTGAGGTGAGTGGAATAATTATATGCATAGGTATATAATGTATCTATTTATTGTAGCGTGAAATGTGTAGTGTCGAGGTGCTAAGACACCATGTTTCACGTGAAGAGTGTAGCATCGAGGTGTTAAGATGCCACTCTGGTGTAGCATCGAGGTGTTAAGATGCCACCTAGGAGTGTAGTGTCGAGGTGTTAAGACACCACTCCGTAAATTAATGAGTGATGCATCGAGGTGTTAAGATGCCACTCGGGGTGATGTGCCGAGGTGTTAAGGTGCCACTCTAGGGGTTAGTGGTGCGAGGTGTTAAGTGCCCTAACGGATGTTATGAACACCGATGGCGTTTTCGCGAGCGCCGTTCCCTTATACTATTGGTTAACCATGGTTATTTGTGTTGTAGGGTAAGCATATTATATCTTGTACGTATTATATATGCTCCGATTGTGCTCGCTCGGTTATTGGAAGTTATAGCTTGTAATTGTGACGATAAGCTAATTGTGTATGCTAGCGTGTTTGCGGTATATGTGTAAGTGTATGCAAGTGGGTATAATTATATATGTACTCGTATAATTATTGCATTCACTAAGCTTTGCTTACCCTCTCGTTGTTTACCATTTTTATAGGTTCGGTTGTGGACAAGGGTAAGGGCATCACTTTGGATTAGAGATCCCGCTTGTTGCTAGGGGACACTTTTGGACTTAGTAGCTTTTGGGAGTTTGACCGATATTTGGGTAGTTTAATCCCAAACGCCATGCTCATTGTGTAGTTTGGAACTTAAACTTTTTGGTGGTCGAAACTCTTAAATTTTATTAAACTTGTATTTTGGGTCGTGTGGGCCCCGCTTTGTAAAACTCATTTTTATGTTTGAATCGTGTTAGTTTTACATATTTGAATGTGTGGTTAAAAGCGTTTCGCCTAAAAGTGTCGGGAACTAGTCGATCTTTTTCGCATTTAAAACTCCAGGGACAGCCAGTTTTGGCGCGCTGCGCCCCCCTGGCGCGCCGCGTGGGATGCTCTAACAGAATTTTTTTTTTATTTCGTGTTTTTACGCGGTTTGGTGGCGGGTTGGTTTGGGTTGTTACAAGATCTCATAAGTGTTGTTAGGAATCCAAGCTCTCTAGCTTAGGGTTTTATTTTTGTGTTTGATCTAAGTTGTTTAACTTATGATCTTCTATTTTGTTTAAGAGAAAGCTTATTAGCTTATTATCACATACTTTACAAGATCTAAGTTTCCTAACTTATGGTAGTGTAAAGATTGAAAGTCTAAGTGTTATGGCTTAGGGTTTCATCAAGATCATGAGATCTAGACTTTTTGGTCTAAGATCTTTAATAACTAGTTAAGATCTAAGCTCTCTAGCTTAAGGTCTTGCTTATTTAGTTTGATCCAAAGTTTATAGCTTAATAAAACTTGTATTGTGTTGAAACTAAGATGATTGATGTAACTTTGGTTCATCACCTTGCTCAAACTCTCACATGAGATTTGTTTTACTTCTTAGTTTTGATTATTGTGTTTTGATGGTAGAACCTTGGTCAAAGTGATGCAAACACATCAACGAGTTATACACTTGAAGCTACAAACATCAAGGATGAGAATCGTGATGATCATCAAGCACCAAGAATCCCACCGGAGCACCTTGCTTACTGTTTTCTGGATCTGATCAGGCTCCTAGTGTAATGACCCGGAAATTTCCGACCAAATTTAAACCTTAATCTTTATATGTTTCCGACACGATAAGCAAAATCTGTAATGTTGAGTCTTGAAAAGTTTGAAACTATATTCATGTAATTAGTTAACCACTGACCATCCATTTGTCCGACATTTCACGAACGTCATAACTTGTATTAATTATATACTTATGTATATATATGGATATATATGGATTATATCTAACTTGAATATATGATAATTAAGTATCTCATTAAATATATTAACAATGGATTATATACATAAAATGAGACTACTAACTTAAGGACTTCGAAACGATATGTATATATAAAGCTTAACGACGTTATAACTTCTAAGTTAAAATAAATATATATGTATTGTATTAAGATGTATTTACTATTGGAATATACTAGTAGGAAAACATCATTTTCAACCTTTTATCATGGAAAATGACATCTTTGTTATTATATATGATTCATGAAACATCTTTAGATATTTTATACCCGTATTATACTCGTACTATACACAGCTTCTAGAAGTATTTACTATTGGTATATACCAATAGAAATCTTCAATTATTTGTGTAATATGTCATTCATGACATAATATATTTTAACTTATCTTAGATATTTTCCCTAAAAACCAAATTTTCAAGCCTATAAATAAGCACCATTTCTAACTCATTTTTACACATTCATTTTCCAAATTTTACTTCCAATTTTCACACACACTTGCAAGAACTCTCTCAAGTTTTATTTTACTACTTCTTTCCAGCAACTTTACATTTTAAACTTGAGGTAAAAACTCTACTTCAACTCTTGTTTAATTCATATGTTTATAGCTATCTATATAAGAGTTTATAAACTAGAACATAGTTTGAATGATTTCAAACTTGTTCGCAAACTAAATAGATCCTTCTAACTTAACTTTTAAAACACTTCAAGACCTGTAATATATCCTAATGATATACTAACTTAACAAGATACAACTTGTTTTTACAAAGAACACCTTAAAACTGAATCTACGTCGTTGGAGTGTAACCGGGGGCTGTTTTGGGTTGGATAATTAAAAACCATCTTGAACTTTGAATTGGAAGTTCATGTTCTGGAAAAATGATATTTCTTATGAATATGTTAACACATAAAAATTTCATGGTTTAACTCAAAGTGTAAGTATTTTTAGAAAAATGATCATTAAATGTTGTTTTTATGATGGAAAATGATCACTTTCATAATTTTCACCCAAGTTTGACCTATAACCTGTGATTTCGAATACAAACCAAGGTATTTACAGTTCATATTCTTAAAATTTGACTCGATCCAAGGAAGTGGCAAGTTGAATCAACAAAAACGGAGTTGTAATGAAGAAACTACGACTAAAACAAGATCGGGTATCCAAAGCTAGTTTAACAACGAAAATATTTGGGGAAAAATTAAATTAACCATATCTTTCCTAATTAAAATGAAATTTTATATATATTTACTTATGATTAAATTTTATATATTTCAGGACCAGCCGTAAACAACACGAGAAGATTAATCATAAGACCTCATGAACGTACGCAATACGTCATTTGACAACACGGTACCGTGGGTCAAGATTAATTCTGATCAATACGAATACGATGGGGTCTTTATTTATTTTATTAAGTAACTAATTGTGGACCACTAACATCGGACTGCTAACTACGGACTAATAGATAATAGAAGTATTATAAGTATATATGTAACGATTATTTGAAAAGAAAATATGTTGATATATTATATATATGGTTAGGTTCGTGAATCCAAGGCCAACCTTATACTTGATCAATGATGTTATATGTATTTTTACTACAAAATACATTAGGTGAGTATATAGTCCCCTTTTAAACTCTAAATATTTTAGGCTGAGAATACATGCGCTGTTTTTATAAATGTTTTATGTTATGAACACAAGTGATCAAAAATATATATTCGAGGATGGGTTGTGTTTTGGCATACTTCCCTGTAACTTGGTAACTATAATTACATGGGCCAGTGTAAACGCGAATCCTGTTGATAGATCTATCGGGCTTGACAACCCCAACCGGGCTGGACGACCAGTTTTTAACGGTTGCACAGTACTTCGTTACGAATGACTACAACTTGTTTGATAACGGTGTAGTGAAATTTTATATAAGAGGGAATATGCGACGATGGTTAATAGTTAAGTTTGGTTACCAAGTGCACAATCACTTAGAATATTTTTATTAAATGCTTATGAAATATGAAATCTTGTGTTCCATGGTTATTACGCTGCTAGCATCAAACCTATATATCTCACCAACTTTATGTTGACATTTTTAAGCATGTTATTCTCAGGTACGAATTAAGTCTTCCGCTGTGCATTAGCTCATATTAAGGATACTATTTGGGACCATTTAAGCTACGATTCAAAGACGTTGCATTCGAGTCATTGAAGTTCAATAGAGATTAATTTTAAGTAAATGACAGATTAGATCATTTGGATATTATGAAATGATAGGTGTACTGTCATAACCCGTCCTTAACCATAAGAACAAGTTAGATAACATATGATTTCATTGCGAGGTATTGACCTCTATATGCAACATTTTTAAAAGAACAACTGCATTTATTTTACATTACAAACCATAACTCTTATTTTAATACAAGCTTTAGACAATATAAAGATGATTATCGTTTAGCGATAATCTTAGACTTACAAACTTTACATATGATGATAACAATACGATTTCTAGCATATTTTACAATACAACTCCTCGGATATGCAGTTTTGTTTTTGACACAAATATGCGTACACAAGATCTTGCTTAAATTCAACATGTTGCAGCGGAAGCTTTTAGTTATCACCTGAGAATGGACATGTTTAAAACGTCAACATAAAGTTGGTGAGATATTGGTTTAATGCCGGCAGCGATATAAATATAGACCACAAGATTTCATATGTAAACATTTTAATAAAAATATTCTAAGTGGTTGAGCACTTGGTAACCATACTTAACATTTAATCACGTCGCATATTCCCTTTATTATGAAATCTTACTACACCGTACCAAGTGTAGTCATGAAACGAAGTACTGTGCAACCGTTGAATACTGGTCGTCCAGTCCGGTTGGGGTTGTCAGGCCCGATAGATCTATCAACAGGATTCACGTTTATAATACCGCTGTAAATAATAGTTACCAAGCTACAGGGAAGTATGCCAGTGGTACAACTCAACGTAGAATATATTTTTCAGTTACTTGTGCCCATAACGTAAAACATAAAATACATGTATTCTCATCCCGAAATACTTAGAGTTTAAAAGTGGGACTATATACTCACTTTTGCCCTGAAGATATATATATTTTGACTTGGTCTCCGGTTGATATCACGAACCTATCCATATATAATTTATCAATATATTTCCATTTTAAACAATCGTCACATATATATACTTATAATAGTTTTAATGTCTTCTTAGTCCGTAGTTTGCAATTCAATTTTAATGGTTCATATTTAGGTGTTTAATAAATAAATAAACCCCCATCGAAATAAATAAAACCCCCATCGTATTCGTATTGGTCGGGATTAATCTTGACCCACGGTACCGGTGTTGTCAAATGACGTGTTGCGTACATAAAGTACCGGTGTTGTCAAATGACGTGTTGCGTACGTACATGAGGTCTTATGATTAATCTTCTCGGGTTGTTTACGGGTGATCCTGAAATATATAAAATTAAATTATGAGTACATATATATAAAATATCATGTTATTTTAGAAAGATGTGATTTATTTAATTTTTCTCCAATTATTTTCGTGGCTAAACTAGTTTTGGATATCCGATTTTGTTTTGGTCATAGTTTCTTCGTTACAACTCCGTTTTCGTTGGTTCAACTTGCCACTTCCTTGGATCGAGTTCTTATTTAAGACTATGAACTGTAAATACCTTAGTTTGTATTCGAAATCACAGGTCATAGGTCAAACTTTGGTGAAACTTATGAAGTTAATCATTTTCCCTTATGTAAACAACATTAAATGATTATTTTTCTAAAAATACTTATACTTTGAGTTAAATCATGAAATTTTTATGTGTTATCATATTCATAGTAAATATCATTTTTCCAGAAAATAAACCTCCAATTCAAAGTTAAAGATGGTTTTTAATTATCCAACCCAAAACAGCCCCCGGTTGCACTCCGACGTCGTAAATTCAGTTTTTAAGGTGTTCTTTGAAAAACCAAGTTATACCTTGTTAAGTTAGCATATCTTTATGATATATTATAGGTCTTGAAGTATTTTAAAAGTTAAGTTAGAAGGATCTATTTAGTTTGCAAACAAGTTTGAAATCATTCAAACTATGTTCTTGTTGTTAAAATTGTATACCATAAAATAAGATAGCTATATATATATGAATCGAATAAGGTTATGAACAAAGTTACTACCTCAAGTTACTTGGACAAGATTGCTGTAAAAGAGGAGTAAAAACCTAGAACCAAAAGAGTGATGGAATTGGATGAAAGATTGGAAGCAACTTATGACATAAACTTGAATTGAAAGTTGTATTTTTGTAGTGTTTTTGTTTGATCTTGTTATGGTGGTGTTTAAGGTGATTCTTGAGAGGATTTTTTCTGGAGTTCTTAGAGAGATATTAGGCTAGTAAGTGTGTATGTTTAGCTAGAGAAATGATGATAGAAGTTGAACCAAAATGAGGTGAGGATACCCCCATTAAAAACGTGAATGGGGGGGAAACATGGACAAATTTTCAAGCTTGTAATCTTGTGTAATTAGTCATACAATCATACAAAGTAATTACCTTATACATAAGGCATGAACAAGGGCTGGTTGGTGGTGATTTGATGTGTATATACCAATAGTAAATACGTATAGAAGTTAGGTATGATACGGGTACATATACTCTAGATATACGTATAGAATTCTTGTGAAAACGGAATGAGAATTCAAATATAGCTATCTTTTGTGAATACACTTATATTTTTTTATGTATTTAAGTCCTTAAAAAGTGATTAAATACATTACATATACGATATATGTATAAACATTATAGGTCATAAGTATTTATGTCAAATAACGTTACGTATGGTTATCGTTTTGAAAACTTAAGTTAGTAGTTTCAAAATATACTTATAACTTATTGTTATTAATACAAAATGAGATATTAAAACATTCATAAACCATGTTAAATATGTATATATACATATATATACACAAACGTATAATTATCATATGTTATATAGTTCGTGATATCATCGGTCAACTAGACGGTCAAACGTTGTGTAAAACTCTTTTCAAAAACATAAATCTCAACAATTTGGATTGCTTATCATGTTGGTAAGGTTTAATTTATGTAAATATTAATCTTATAAGTATAAATTGATCGAAAAAGTCCGGGTCATTACAGTACCTACCCGTTAAATAAATTTCGTCCCGAATTTTTAAAATTGTACCTATTTTGCTTCATCGGGAAACAAATGTGGATATTTTTGTTTCATCTGATCCTCCCGTTCCCATGTAAACTCGGGACCCCTTCGAGCATTCCAACGAACCTTAACGATCGGTATATTGCTCTGCTTGAGCCGTTTAATTTCACGATCCATGATTTCGATTGGTTCTTCGATGAATTGTAGTTTCTCGTCGACATGGATTTCTTCAAGAGGAATGGTGAGATCTTCCTTTACAAGACACTTCTTAAGGTTTGAGACGTGAAATGTATTATGTACTCCAGCGAGTTGTTGTGGTAACTCGAGTCGATAAGCTACCGGTCCAATGCGTTCGATAATCTTGAACGGGCCTACGTACCTTGGGTTCAGTTTACCCCTTTTGCCGAAACGTATTACACCTTTCCATGGTGACACCTTTAACATAACCATGTCACCGATCTGAAACTCTAATGGTTTCCTTCGAACATCGGCGTAGCTCTTTTGGCGACTACGGGCTGTTTTCAATCTCTCCTTAATTTGTACTATCTTTTCAGTAGTTTCATGTATGATCTCGGGACCAGTTAATTGTCGATCTCCTACTTTATTCCAACAGATAGGAGATCTACACTTCCTTCCATACAGTGCTTCGAATGGTGCAGCTTTTGAAGGTATTCCGTATGCCCGAGAGACATATTAAATTAATGTGGCTAATGTGTTATGATCCAAGTCGGGTCATACCCAATAACAAACTTACCGACACCTTGTACGTATTTAATCTTAACGATTGGATCATTGATTAAATACGCGACACTTGAACTTTAAGAAAACGGTTTTCTGAGATATTACTTGATGTATACATATATATATATATATAAATTATGGAATAACTTATATATATTATGGATTTAATTATTTATAGGTTAAATAATTAATGTATTTATGTTACATTTTATATAATTTGGTTTTATATAAAATGTATATATATAAATATATGGAAGTTTATAAAAATTAAAAGGTTTTATAAAAACTAATTCTTTTATAAAACTAATTTTTTATAAACTTGTTGGTAGTGGCATTGGGAGTCAAGGGCACATGCTAGAGATTCCTTCTTTAGTGTGCCATGCTTTTGCATCATTCTATAAAACATGTCCATTGACTCATAGTCACTACTACACATGTATATACACAAAATACATAAAAAAAAACTGCATAAAATCTCTCTAGCTGCTGCTGTATGCTGTGGGTGTTTAGGGGAAGAAAAGGGTTCTTCACTAGTTTATGCAAGCTCATATTAAGTGTCAAATAAATCCTAACTAAAAGCTAGGGTGTTGGTGAAAAGTTTGGGGTATAACTACTTGAGGTTTCATTGTTTTGGAGCTCCATTCATCATCATCTTCATCATCATCTATCAACAAGCTAGGAGAAGGTATAAACACTTTTCTTACTTGTAGTTTGTAAGTATGTTTCACAACTTGATCCTAATTGGGATTTAACTTTAATTGGCTTAAAGTTTAACAAGTAAAATTTGATAATTACACGCTTCCGTTTATTAAGATTCTTAAAAGGTTTTAAGACTTATCCAACTTGTTAAATCCCAACAATGGTATCTAGAGCCGAAGTTGTTGAAATATGCTTCGAGATGGTTATTAAACCCACTATAATTTTGCATTCTATGAACATGCATGAAGTAGAATGTAAAATTTTCGGTTTTGGGTGGTTTGTCATTTTGGCCAAAATCACTTGTGATTCTGCATTCTGTACTGCAAATCACTTGTGATTCTATACTGCCAAAATCACTTGTGATTCTGCATTCTGTATTGCCAATCACTTGTGATTCTGTGTTGCCAATCACTTGTGATTCTGTGTTGCCGATCACTTGTGATTCTGTATTGCCAATCACTTGTGATTCTGTGTTGCAGATCACTTGTGATTCTGTGTTTCCAATCACTTGTGATTCTGTATTGCCTATCACTTATGTTGATGATGTTCACAATCTAAGCCTTGACCTTGTGTTTGGTTGCATGCATGGTTGATTGATATTTATTCAATTGGTTTGTAATAATATTTATTCATTTGGCATGTAATGATTCATTTGGTTATGTAATTTCTTTTATATTTGATATGTAAAATAGATTAGGTTGTAATTTCATTTTTTAGACAAAATGTATTAGGATATATTTTGTAAAATGATGAAGAATGATGAAGACTTGAAGAACACATGAAGAAGCATTTGGATGCAAGGTTAAGTGGGAGATTTGAAATCTCCTACTTTGTGTTATAACCCCTTATCCGGTGGCATTTGTTTTCGGCTAAACAAATGTCTACCAAATTGGCTTGATTGTGAACATATTTGTTTTGCATGCATGGTTGTTTATTGTTTGGTTGTATGCTACAAGTTAATCACACAAGTTAACAACAAGCAAAATGGCAATTTAATTGGTTAAATTATACATTAATTAACGACATGCAAAACGACAATTTAATTGGTTAAATTAAAAATGGCTAAAAGGACATTAATAAACGGTTATTAAGATCATGATTAGGATCATATATATAAAATGGTTTATAGACATGAAAATGGATTTCAAATGAACCATACACTAAATGCATGTTAGTGTATGGCATACAAGTTTTCTCAAACTAGAATTAATGAAAACTCAAAATCCCTTAACTAAAACAAGGTAAACAAGTTTAACGCCATCCTTTTGTGGGAACACTTGAACATAGTAGGGAACTCATAATGGGATAAAGGTCACCTAACCATTATGAACTAACTAATATGCTTAAGGTAAAATTCGCATGCTTGTGGGATAAAGGTCACCTAACCACTTGTATGTTAATTTTACATGTTTACGCAAGTAGGACGACTTGATTTGGGAATCATGAACTTAGGGTCACCGAAGCATGAGGAACAAATAGGCGTTGATGGGATAAATATGCCATGCAAAAGGATTGCATGATCCCATAATTTAGAAGTTGCAAAAGGATTGCAATTGTCATATAAATGACTACCTAGCTAAATCAAATAACGGGATAAAGGTCACCTAACCGAAATTTGATTTACCGTTGGATTCTAATATTTAATAAGACAATTATAATATAAAAGGGTATTGTTTATTAAATTTGAAATCAATACTTAAATGAACTTTGTTAATTTTGTAGATGGCCGCTAATAACAACAACAACATGCAAAACGCACCACTTAACCTAAACAACCTATCGTTAAGGTCTCTCCTTGAGAAAGACAAACTCAACCATACGAACTTTATGGATTGGTTCCGTAATCTTAGGATTGTCCTCAAACTCGAGGATAAAGCGTATGTGTTGGAGGACCCCATTCCCGATCAACCCGACATGGATGATACGGAGGGCATGGCCTACTATGACAAATATTGTGCCGATTCGGTGCAAGTTGGTTGCCTAATGCTTGGGACTATGATACCCGAACTCCAAAAGGATTTCGAACATCATAGTGCATATGACATGATTACGCAATTGAAGGAGATGTTCCTTCAACAAGCACGTGTCGAGCGCTTCGAAACGATTCGAGCGCTACATGCATGTCGTATGGATGACACCCAATCCGTCTCCTCCTATGTCCTCAAAATGAAAAGCCTCATTGATCGCGCTAACCGTCTCAATCTCAACATATCCAATGAGCTAGCCACCGATCTTATCCTAAACTCCTTGTCAAAGAGGTTTGACCAATTTGTAATTAATTACAATATGAATGGGATGGATAAGACCATTGGTGAGCTTCATGGCATGTTAAGGACGGCCGAAACTAGCATGGGTAAAAGGGCTTCACCCGTGCTAGTGATCAATGATGGTGGGTCCAAAGGTAACAACACCTCTAAGCCAAAGGCGGCTAAGAGGAAAGGACCCGCCAATCAAGGCAAGGGAAAGGGGAGGATGGCTACCCCAACCAAAAACAAGAATAAGAAACAAAAGGTTGCCGGACAAGCAAACCCCAAGGAAGACCCATGTTTCGGTTGCGGTGAAATGGGTCACTGGAAACGAAACTGCCCGGTCTACCTTAAGGAGTTGAAGGAAAAGAGGGATGCGGGGCAATCCTCAGGTAATATATATATGGTATATATAGAGCTTAGTATTACTTCTTCTAATACATGGGTATTAGACACTGGATGTGGAACTCACATTTGCAATTCATTGCAGGGGTTCAAAGGAAGTAGCGAGCAAACGGGAACATCAAGTCTCTACATGGGTAATGGAGCCAAAGTGCAAGTGAAGGCTCAAGGAGACTTTGTGTTAAAGCTTCCAAGTGGTTTGGAACTTATTTTGAAAGATGTTTTGTATGCACCCGATTTATGTCGAAACATTATTTCCGTTTCCCGTTTGAAACAATGTGGTTTTAATCTTAATTTTGTTAATGATGATATCCATGTTTATTTAGATAATGTATTCTATTTCAAGGCTTCACCTTCAAATGGAATTTATGAATTGATTCATGATGACACATCATCTAGTAGCTCAATGTACCATACAAGCACCAAGAAACTCAAAAGGGATTTGAGTGATTCCTACTTATGGCATTGTCGCCTTGGTCACATAAACAAGAACCGAATGCATACACTTCAAAAGAATGGACTCTTGAAATCAAATGAGATGGACTCGTTTGATGTGTGTGAATCTTGTTTACAAGGCAAAATGACTAAAGCACCTTTCAAAGGGACCTATGAAAGGGCTTAAAAATTATTGGGATTAATACATTCGGATGTATGTGGACCCTTTAAGCCCATAGCTAGGAATGGTGAAAGATACTTCGTTACTTTCATTGATGACTTCAGTCGTTTTGGATATGTCTACTTGTTAAGACATAAGGACGAAACTTTTGAAGCATTCAAAGAGTATCAAAGCGAAGTACAAAATCAACTCAATAAGACAATCAAGGTACTTCGTACCGATAGAGGAGGTGAATACCTAAGTGATGCTTTCCAAGATCATCTTAGAAGTTGTGGGATTATCTCACAACTTACTCCACCAGGAACACCCCAACTTAATGGAGTTTCCGAAAGGAGGAACCGAACCCTAATGGATATGGTTCGATCTATGATGGCAAGAAGCTCGTTACCTCTATCGTTTTGGGGTTATTGTCTATGCTCCGCGGCTCGTATTTTAAATATGGCCCCAACCAAGAAAGTGGAACGAACTCCTCATGAGATGTGGTTTGGAAAACCTCCGTATCTATCATACTTAAAGGTATGGGGATGTGAAGCTTATCCTAAGCGTTACGTCCCTAATAAGTTGAATGCTCGATCCACGAAGTGTATCTTCATAGGATATCCCAAGGATGATATGGGATACTATTTCTATGATCAAATCGAGCAAAATGTATTTGTTGTTCGAAAGGCTGAATTCCTTGAAACTAAGTTCCTAATGGAAGGAAATAGTGAGAGGAAGATAGATCTTGAAGAAGTTCAAGATCAAGTAGATGATACACAATTGGTTGACACTAGCACTCAACATGAAAATGTTGAGAGTGATCAAATGGATGATCAAAATACACAAGACGTTCGCAGATCTGGTAGGATTAGTAATCCTCCTGAGAGATATGGGTTTCTCATGGATGGTTGCTATGTGGTTGATTTGGATGAACCAACAAACTACCAAGATGCTTTATCAAGGATTGATAAGGATAAATGGCAGGAAGCCATGAACGCTGAGATGCAATCCATGTATGACAACCAAGTTTGGGAACTTGTTGAACAACCTACTGGCTCAAGGCTAGTTGATTGTAAATGGCTTTTCAAGATGAAAACCGACATACATGGAAACTTGGATACATATAAAGCTAGACTTGTAGCAAAAGGTTTCACTCAAACTCAAGGGGTTGACTATGATGAAACTTTTTCGCCTGTGGCAATGCTAAAGTCTATTAGGATATTACTTGCCATTGCTGCTCATTATGATTATGAAATATGGCAAATGGATGTCAAGACCGCCTTCCTAAATGGACATCTTGAGGAAGATGTCTATATGGTTCAGCCTGAGGGTTTTATTGATCCGAAATATCCTAAAAAGGTATGCAAGTTAAAGAAGTCAATCTACGGATTGAAACAAGCATCTAGAATGTGGAATCATCGTTTTAATGAGGAGGCCAAGAAATTTGGCTTCATTAAAAATGGTGATGAAGCTTGTGTATATAAGAAAGCTAGTGGGAGCACTATCATGTTCCTTGTACTATATGTGGATGATATATTGTTATTTGGAAATGATATTCCGGCAATGCAAAGAGTTAAAACTTGGCTAAGTAAATGCTTCTCCATTAAGGATCTTGGAGAAGCACAATACGTTTTGGGGATTGGGATCTACAGGGATAGATCTAAGAAACTGATAGGTTTGAATCAAAGTGCATACATTGAAAAGATCTTGAAAAGGTTCAAGATGGAAAACTCTAAGAAAGGTTTGGTACCTATTCAAAGAGGAACACTCCTCAGTTCATCTCAGTGCCCCACCACGAAAGATGAACAAGAGAGAATGAAGAAAGTCCCATATGCGTCGGCCATTGGGTCAATCATGTATGCAATGATATGCACTAGACCGGATGTGTCATGCGCTCTTAGCCTGACAAGTAGATACCAGAATAACCCACGAAATAGTCATTGGATTGCTGTTAAAAGTATATTGAAATACCTTAGGAGGACTAAGGATATGTTTATGATATATGGGTCTGGTGAGGAGGAACTCGCTGTAAAAGGTTACGTGGATGCGAGTTTCCAAACTGATCGTGATGATTCTCGATCACAATCCGGTTATGTCTTTACATTAAATGGAGGTGCGGTCTCTTGGAAGAGTTCAAAATAGGATGTTGTTGCTCTATCCACTACAGAGTCGGAGTACATCGCCGCATCATTAGCAGCTCAGGAAGCTGCATGGATGAAGAAATTCATCGACGACTTAGGAGTAGTCCCATCCATTCAGGACCCTCTTGAGATCTTTTGTGACAACGAGGGTGCGATTGCTCAAATCAAAGAACCTCGTGCTCACCAAAAGACCCGTCACATTGAGCGGAGATTCAACTACATAAGGGATGAAGTTGAAAAGGGAAAGATATGTATTCGCAAAGTTCACACAGATCTTAATATAGCGGATCCTCTCACGAAGCTCTTACATGGACCAAAACATGCAGGACATGTTTGTGCATTAGGGCTTCGATATTCTAGTGATTGGTCATGATCTGTTTTAAGTATTGTAATGGAACGAAATTGTTCAAACTCATTAATATAATTATGGTATTAATTTATTTTGAGTTATGTTCTTATTTTGCATATTTTATCCATGAATAAGTAATTATTCTAAATTCCGTAGTCGATCACATTTGTGGGAACAAGTGTGAGGTTTAGACTATTATGAACTTGGATTGGTGTACATTCACGGGATGAATGTGGGGCAAGGTTGCAACCAAGGTTCATAGATATTTGTGGGATACAAATATTGGAAGACCCGCCCTCAAGATTTACAAAATGGAGCCTTTGTGGTTGATCACATGTAATCTTGAGTAAAGGCGAATATCATTGTATCCTCTGACCTGAGATACATATTGGGTTCAGATATTTGCCAAGTATTGTGCCTTGATTCTTTCCTTCGCTATTCTGAAATATGGTAGTTCATAAGGAGGAGCTCAGGTATAATGCAAGGTATATATTTAGGACATATGTAGTCAAGATGGAATTTGTCCCTCTTATTCGTTGAGAGTCAGATGTCTAAGGCCTGATAAAGTTAAATCTAGAAGAGAGTGATCACTCTATGTCTCTTGGATTTAACATGACATCTAGGACGAAAGGATGTGATGAAAGATTCACCTATTCATATTCGAGATGGGAACTCGAAAGGGATGATGTTATTGAATGGCACAAAGTCATAACACATTGGGGGTGATGGACGGTCGTTAGGTGGTATCCATCACTTGCATTAATTTCTTATGTTTCTCGTGCAAGTGGGAGATTGAAGGTATTTCGTATGCCCGAGAGACATATTAAATTAATGTGGCTAATGTGTTATGATCCAAGTCGGGTCATACCCAATAACAAACTTACCGACACCTTGTACGTATTTAATCTTAACGATTGGATCATTGATTAAATACGCGACACTTGAACTTTAAGAAAACGGTTTTCTGAGATATTACTTGATGTATACATATATATATATATATAAATTATGGAATAACTTATATATATTATGGATTTAATTATTTATAGGTTAAATAATTAATGTATTTATGTTACATTTTATATAATTTGGTTTTATATAAAATGTATATATATAAATATATGGAAGTTTATAAAAATTAAAAGGTTTTATAAAAACTAATTCTTTTATAAAACTAATTTTTTATAAACTTGTTGGTAGTGGCATTGGGAGTCAAGTGCACATGCTAGAGATTCCTTCTTTAGTGTGCCATGCTTTTGCATCATTCTATAAAACATGTCCATTGACTCATAGTCACTACTACACATGTATATACACAAAATACATCAAAAAAACTGCATAAAATCTCTCTAGCTGCTGCTGTATGCCGTGGGTGTTTAGGGGAAGAAAAGGGTTCTTCACTAGTTTATGCAAGCTCATATTAAGTGTCAAATAAATCCTAACTAAAAGCTAGGGTGTTGGTGAAAAGTTTGGGGTATAACTACTTGAGGTTTCATTGTTTTGGAGCTCCATTCATCATCATCTTCATCATCATCTATCAACAAGCTAGGAGAAGGTATAAACACTTTTCTTACTTGTAGTTTGTAAGTATGTTTCACAACTTGATCCTAATTGGGATTTAACTTTAATTGGCTTAAAGTTTAACAAGTAAAATTTGATAATTACACGCTTCCGTTTATTAAGATTCTTAAAAGGTTTTAAGACTTATCCAACTTGTTAAATCCCAACAGCTTTAATGCTCGCATGATAACTATTATTATACGAGAATTCTGCTAACGGTAAATACTTATCCCATCCGTTTTCAAAATCGATCACACATGCCCTGAGCATGTCTTCAAGAGTCTGAATTGTTCTTTCACTCTGCCCGTCAGTTTGCGGATGATATGCGGTGCTCATATCCAAATGAGTTCCTAGGGCCTCTTGTAGTGATTGCCAGAACTTTGATGTAAATCTACTATCACGATCAGATATAATGGAAATAGGTATTCCATGCCTTGAAACTATTTCCTTTATGTATAATCGTAATAATTTCTCCATTCTATCCGTTTCCTTTATAGGCAAGAAATGTGCAGATTTGGTAAGACGATCAACAATTACCCAAATGGTGTCGTATCCCCAGGCAGTCTTTGGTAACTTCGTGATGAAATCCATGGTAATACCATCCCATTTCCATTCTGGGATTTCTGGTTGTTGAAGTAACCCTGACGGCTTTTGGTGTTCTGCTTTGACTTTGGAACAAGTTAAACACTCCCCAACATATGTTGCAACGTCTGTCTTTAAATTAGGCCACCAATAATGTATCTTAAGATCTTGGTACATCTTTCTAACTCCAGGATGTATCGAGTATCTTGTCTTATGTGCCTCATTCAATATCAACTTCCTTAATCCACCCAACTTTGGTACCCAAATACGGTTTGCAAAATATCGAATTCCGTCTTCCCGTATAACGAGTAGCTTCTCATACTTCTTCATTATTTTATTTCCTATGTTTTCTTTAGTAAGTGCTTCTCGTTGAACTTCTTTGATTTGTGAGTTGAGGTTCATGCGAATTTTTATGTTCATCGCTCGTACTCGAATTGGTTCTCGTTCCTTTCTGCTTAGTGCGTCAGCCACCACATTCGCTTTCCCGGGATGATAACGAATTTCACAATCATAGTCGTTTATTAACTCGACCCACCTACGTTGCCTCATGTTCAGCTGTTTCTGATCAAAAATATGTTGAAGGCTTTTATGATCAGTAAACACAGTGCATTTAACCCCATACAAATAGAGTCTCCATATCTTCAATGCAAACACGACTGCTCCCAGTTCTAGATCATGCGTCGTATAATTCCGCTCGTGAATCTTCAATTGTCGGGATGCGTATGCAATAACTTTCTTCCGTTGCATAAGAACGCAACCAAAACCTTGTCGCGAAGCGTCACAATATATTTCAAAATCATCGTTCCCTTCTGGTAACGATAAGATAGGCGCCGTAGTTAACTTCTTCTTTAGTAATTGAAATGCACTCTCCTGCTCTGTAACAACCCAAACCAACACCCGAAAAAACCTTGTGAAAATACGAAATAAAAAAAAAATTTCTGTTGCAGACCATCGGCGCGCCGCGCCATATGGCCCGCGCGCCGCGCCATATCTGGCTGTCCCCGGGACTTTTTAACCGCGAAAAGATTGACTAGTTCCCGGCACTTTTAGACAAAACGCTTTTTACCATACTACCAAATATGTAAAACTAACATGTTTCAAACATAAAATTAAAGTTTTACAAGCGGGGCCCACATCGGCCGTTTTACGAGTTTAGTACAATTTACGAGTTTCTACCACCAAAAAGTTTAAGTTCCAAACTACACAATGAGCATGGCGTTTGGGATTAAACTACCCAACTATCGGTCAAACTCCAAGAGCTACTAAAGCCAAAAGCGTCCCCTAGCATCAAGCGGGATCTCTAGTCCAAAACGATGCCCTTACCCTTGTCCAAAACCGAACCTATAAAATGGTAAACAACGAGAGGGTAAGCAAAGCTTAGTGAATGCAATAATTATACGAATACATATATAATTATACCTACTTGCATACACTTACACAACCCCAAACATGCTAGCAAACAACATTAGCTTATCGTCGCAATATCAAGCTATAAATCTCCAATACCACAAGCTAGCATAACAACCGCATATAAATATAACTCGAATAATATAATATGCTTACAACACAAATAACCATGGTTAACCAATAGTACAAGGGAACGGCGCTCGCGAAAACGCCATCGGTGTTCACAACATCCGTTAGGGCACTTAACACCTCGCACCACTAACCCCTAGGGTGGCACCTTAACACCTCGGCACTTCACCCCGAGTGGCATCTTAACACCTCGATGCTTCACTCATTATTTTACGGAGTGGTGTCTTAACACCTCGACACTACACTCCTAGGTGGCATCTTAACACCTCGATGCTACACCCGAGTGGCATCTTAACACCTCGATGCTTCACTCTTCACGTGAAACGTGGTGTCTTAACACCTCGACACTACACCTTTCACGCTACAACAAATAGATACATTATATACATACGCATATAATTATTCCACTCACCTCGAAGTCTTCGTGTAAGATAACCGCACTTGCAACGTCAATGTAACGTACCTATTCCATTTTAGCACATAATCAATTCACAACTCAAGTCGGTCAAGCAACTCACTTAACAATCTAGAGTCTTTTGACCCTAAGTGCAATCCCGACCCATTTTGCACCTTTAACCCTAATAATGGGTTAACTTCACCAAAAACCCTAACTTTAGCCAATTAAGGTATTAACACACTTTTAACCACAAAGTTAACTCGTTTTCATACATGCAAGGCCACTTAGGTCATTAAAGACCCATTTGACCCATTTCAAGGTCAACACACCCATTTGGGTCATCCAAACCCAAATAACACCCATTCACATATCATTAAGGTGTTCTAGTACATAAACTAACCAATTTAGGTTCATAATCTAACTTAACACTTTGAAAACCCTAATTGGTCATCCTTGAGTCTTCATGACCCAAATTCCCCAAGAAACCCCTAATTTACTAGCAAATGGGTTTTATGAGTCTTAATAACCCAAACCCTAACCCCTAATGCAATTAAAGTAGGAAATTGGGTTTTATAACTTACCAACACAATCACCACGTAGCTATCGACTAGATGAACGACTTTAGAACTTGCACCAAGACCCGATTCAACCTCCTTCAAGCTCTAATGAAGCTTTCTCACTCAAGGATGCACTCTCTCTCTAGAAATTGAATTTGAGAGGATAAGGTTGTTGGAAGTGGAGTGAATGAAGCTCCAAAACTGATCCATGGTATTAAATTCGGGCTCCAAAGTGAATTGACCAAAATGCCCTCCAATTGTCTAATTAAAAGGAAAAGAGGATTCTGTCACAGACAGATGGCGCGACGCGCCACTAGGCCGCGCGGCGCGCAACCCTCCCAGTCCAGCTTCTTTTGCCTTTTAAAATATATACAACCAAACCCCGATCCAAGTACCGCACAATACACTTATATACACATATGTACACTACGAATACTCGGGTCTTACAACTCTCCCCCACTTATTCGGATTGCGTCCTCGCAATCCAAGCCGCATGACACGAGGGAAGATAAACCAACACGAACTCTTCGGGTTCCCAAGTGAACTCGGAACCTTTACTTCGTCGCCATTGAACCTTGAAAGTTTTCACCTCTTTATTTCTCAACATTTTTACCTTCTCGTCAAGGATAGCAATCGGTTCCTTGACATATTCTAACTTGTTGTTTAGCTCGATCTCGTCTAAAGGCATCCATGAGGAATCATCCGCAAGACACTTACGGAGGTGGGAAACATGAAATGTATTATGGATCCCCGCAAGCTCTTCGGGTAATTCCAATCGATATGCAACTTCACCAACACGAGCTAAAACCTTGAATGGCCCAATAAACCGAGGAGCTAACTTTCCCCATTTTCGAAATCGAATAATACCCTTCCATGGCGAAAATTTAAGCATCACCATGTCGCCTTCTTGAAATTCGATCGTTCGCCTACGTTTGTCGGCATACGACTTTTGCCTATCTTGAGCCTTCTTCAAATGTTCCCGAATAATATCAATCTTGTTGTTCATCTCCAAAACCAAATCGGTACTCCCGATCTCTCGTTGACCCACTTCTCCCCAACAAACGGGAGTTCGACACCTACGCCCATAAAGCATTTCGTAAGGTGGCATCCTGATACTAGTATGATAACTATTATTGTACGAGAATTCCACCAAAGGCAAATGCTCATCCCAACTACCACCGAAGTCAATGATGCACGCTCGTAGCATATCTTCCAAAGTTTGATTCGTACGTTCAGTTTGACTGTCCGTTTGAGGATGATACGCCGTGCTCAACTTCAATTTCGTACCCATATCTTCATGAAACTTTTCCCAAAACCGAGATGTAAAACGGGTATCTCGATCCGAGATAATAGATATAGGAACCCCATGTCGCGAGACCACTTCCTTGATAAACAACTTAGCCAAAGTCTCCGACGATATCGCTTCTTTAATGGGAAGAAACAAAGCACTTTTTGTCAATCGGTCAACTATAACCCAAATCGAATCGAATTGGGTTCTCGCCGTTTTAGGTAACTTTGTAATGAAATCCATGGTAATGTGCTCCCATTTCCATTTCGGGATTTCTAACGGCTTTAATTTACCATACGGTTTTTGGTGTTCGGCTTTTACTTGCAAACACGTGACGCATTGCTCAACATACTTCACAACATCACGCTTCATGCCCGACCACCAATAATCTTTCTTCAAGTCAAGGTACATTTTCGTCGCGCCCGGATGAATGGAGTATTTTGACTTATGTGCTTCATCAAGTAGCACTCGTCGGTAATCACCCATCTTAGGCACCCACACCCTTCCTTGAAAGGACAACAACCCACGCGGACCCATAGTAATAAACTCCGATTGGCCCACGATTCGCTCCGTATGCTTGTTGTGAACATAAGCCTCTATTTGAATCTCACCAAGCTTTTCAAGAAAATCGTTGGTAATAATCAAACGTAACGACCCCACTTTTATCGCCGGATGTTGACTCTTTCGACTCAACGCATCCACGACCACATTCGCCTTACCCGGATGATAAAGTATTTCACAATCGTAGTCTTTCACCACATCCATCCACCTACGTTGGCGATAATTCAAATCTCGTTGATTAAAGAGATGTTTCAAACTCTTATGATCCGAATAAATCGTACACTTGACACCATACAAGTAATGGCGCCAAATTTTCAACGCATGCACTACCGCCGCCAACTCAGGATCATGAGTCGGATACCTCGTTTCATGTTCCTTTAATTGTCGAGAGGCATAAGCGATGACCTTACCTCTTTGCATTAGAACACACCCGAGACCATTTAAGGAAGCATCACAATAAACCGTCATGTCTTCTACACCTTCCGGCAACACTAACACCGGAGCTTGACACAACTTCTCTTTTAACAATTGAAAAGCAATTTCTTGCTCGTTCTCCCAATTAAATCTCGTGTTCTTTCTCGTCAACTTCGTCAATGGAGAAGCAATCTTAGAGAAGTCTTGGATAAACCGACGATAATAACCGGCCAATCCGAGAAAACTTTGGATTTCCGTAGGCGTAGTCGGTCGTCCCCAACTCTTCACCGTTTCGATCTTCCCCGGATCTACTTGAATACCGTTTTCGTTCACGATATGACCAAGGAATTGAACTTCCCTTAGCCAAAATTCACATTTGGAGAACTTTGCATACAACTTCTCCTTTCGTAGCGTCTTCAATACTTCACGCAAATGATGTTCATGTTCGTTCATACTTTTCGAGTAGACTAGTATGTCGTCAATCAACACTATTACTGACTTGTCCAACATAGGTTGGCACACTCGGTTCATAAGATCCATGAATGCCGCCGGTGCATTCGTAAGACCAAAAGGCATTACCACAAACTCAAAATGCCCATAACGCGTTCGAAAAGCCGTTTTCTCAATATCTTCCTCACGGACCCGAATTTGGTGATAGCCGGACCGTAGGTCGATTTTAGAGAAATACGTTGCACCTTGGAGTTGATCAAACAAATCGTCGATCCTAGGTAACGGATAACGATTCTTGATCGTCACTTTATTCAACTCACGGTAATCAATGCACATACGCATACTACCATCTTTCTTCTTCACAAATAACACCGGAGCGCCCCATGGCGAAGCACTCGGTCGAATAAAACCCTTCTCGAGCAACTCTTGGGTTTGATTTAACAACTCTTGCATTTCCGTTGGTGCTAAACGATAAGGAGTTTTAGCAATGGGAGTAGCTCCCGGAACCAACTCAATACGAAACTCAACTTGTCTTTCCGCCGGAACACCCGGTAATTCGTCCGGAAAGACGTCTTCGAATTCAATAACAACCGAAATTTCACGAATAGGTGGTGGCTCATTGCGAGTATCAACAACATGAGCAAGGAAAGCCATGCCACCGGTAACAACAAAACGACGTGCCCGTGCAAAAGTGCATATCGGCACCGGTCTCCTTCGCTTATCACCATGAATAATTAACTCTCCCCCACTTAGGGTCTTCACACGAATAAACTTATCATGGCATGCAATATTGGCTCTATAATGATCGAGCCAATCCATACCAATGACAATATCAAAGTCGCCCAAGGTCATTGGAATAAGATCAATTTTAAAGGTTTCAGCACCAAAAACAACATCACAATTTTCACACACATCAACCACTAGCACCGTCTTGCCGTCCGCTATTTTGACTTCTATCGGACGACTTAACTTAGCTAACGGTCTATTAAGTTTAGGTACAAATTTAGGAGACACAAACGACAAATTTGCACCGCTATCGAAAAGAATCCTTGCCGGATTAAAATTAACCATGTAAGTACCTGAGACAACTTCGTTGGATTGCTTGGCCTCATCATTGGTCATCAAATAGTTGCGACCCCTAGCCGTACCCGCCGCCTTCTCTAAATGCTTAACATTATCGTTGCGCAAATCGGGACACTCCGGCTTCTTATGCCCTTCTTTACCGCAATTAAAACAAGTGAGCTTGTTTCCGGAAGATGGTTTTGGACAATCACGAGCCATATGACCCGCTTGCCCACAATTATAGCACGTAAAAGTAAAACCACCGGAAGCGCCCTTCTTCACGCTATTGACACTTTCGGAACTTTTCTTGTTCTTTTTGTTCGAAAAGTTTGAATAGCTCGAACCTTCACTTTTTCTCTTGCCAAAAGTAAAACCACTCTTTCTTAAGATGAGCGACTCGAAACCTTTGGCCATGTCAAACAACTCATCAAAGCTTTTCACTACGTTCACACTAATCTTATCTTGATAGTTGTCGTTCAAGGTTCGATAGAAATCTTCCTTCAATATTTTATCATTCCCGACGTACTCCGGGCAAAATTGGGTCTTGGACAAAAACACGGATTTGAGAGTGTTCAAATCCATCGACCCTTGCCTCAAGGAACGTAACTCGTCCTTAAGCCTAGTAAGATTGGCCGAAGTTCGGTATTCCTTGAAAAATTCGGACTTGAATTCATCCCAAGTGAATTCCATGCATTGCTCTTCACCATAAACTTGGAGCTTTGCGTCCCACCACAACTTGGCATCGCCCCTCAACATACTACACCCGTACCTTGTCCTCTTATCGAGAGGACATTCACAAGTACGGAAGGCCCCCTCCATATCGGAGATCCAACGGGCGCTCTTAAGAGGATCTCTTTCACCATCAAAAGAGGGAGGTTGAGAGTCTTTGAAATTCTTATAGAAAAAGTCCCGTCTTCCCACATTATCTTCGCGAAGAACGGCCTTAACTTGCTCCTTTACCACATTGACTAATTGCTCGTCAATCGTATCTAGGAACATCTTCTTAACGTCCTCGAGAAAAGCTTCATGATGCCTTTTCAAAATGGCCTCAACCTTGGCCGTAAACTCGACTTCTTCACTAGTACCTCCGCCGTTGATATCATGCCCGTTTCTCATCTTCATTCTATAAGACGGAATAGATTAAACAACGAGACGAAAAGGATTTAACACATAAGTATATACATATACACCACACTACCCCATCTTGCTCAACAATCGTCGTACATTGCTCGTCCGACACGATTTGCGCCCGTAACAATGGTAGCTAATCATTGTTACGCGAGCACGTCGCATTAACTTGCTAGTACATCGTCCATCTCGCTCGATGCTCGCTAACATACATAACAAATAGCACATGATTAGTTTACATAAACCTATGCACAAACCAATCCCGATCCGACCCAAAGTCCTACAAGTCCCGCATAAACGCACACACAAAAAGTCTAAGTCTAGGCGCCTATCTCAAGTCACCTAAATCCCTTAGACCATGCTCTGATACCACTTGTAACAACCCAAACCAACACCCGACAAAACCTTGTGAAAATACGAAATAAAAAAAAATTTCTGTTGCAGACCATCGGCGCGCCGCGCCATATGGCCCGCGCGCCGCGCCATATCTGGCTGTCCCCGGGACTTTTTAACCGCGAAAAGATTGACTAGTTCCCGGCACTTTTAGACAAAACTCTTTTTACCATACTACCAAATATGTAAAACTAACATGTTTCAAACATAAAATTAAAGTTTTACAAGCGGGGCCCACATCGGCCGTTTTACGAGTTTAGTACAATTTACGAGTTTCGACCACCAAAAAGTTTAAGTTCCAAACTACACAATGAGCATGTCGTTTGGGATTAAACTACCCAACTATCGGTCAAACTCCAAGAGCTACTAAAGCCAAAAGCGTCCCCTAGCATCAAGCGGGATCTCTAGTCCAAAACGATGCCCTTACCCTTGTCTAAAACCGAACCTATAAAATGGTAAACAACGAGAGGGTAAGCAAAGCTTAGTGAATGCAATAATTATACGAATACATATATAATTATACCTACTTGCATACACTTACACAACCCCAAACATGCTAGCAAACAACATTAGCTTATCGTCGCAATATCAAGCTATAAATCTCCAATACCACAAGCTAGCATAACAACCGCATATAAATATAACTCGAATAATATAATATGCTTACAACACAAATAACCATGGTTAACCAATAGTACAAGGGAACGGCGCTCGCGAAAACGCCATCGGTGTTCACAACATCCGTTAGGGCACTTAACACCTCGCACCACTAACCCCTAGGGTGGCACCTTAACACCTCGGCACTTCACCCCGAGTGGCATCTTAACACCTCGATGCTTCACTCATTATTTTACGGAGTGGTGTCTTAACACCTCGACACTACACTCCTAGGTGGCATCTTAACACCTCGATGCTACACCCGAGTGGCATCTTAACACCTCGATGCTTCACTCTTCACGTGAAACGTGGTGTCTTAACACCTCGACACTACACCTTTCACGCTACAACAAATAGATACATTATACACATACGCATATAATTATTCCACTCACCTCGAAGTCTTCGTGTAAGATAACCGCACTTGCAACGTCAATGTTGAAATGTCCCGTTCTTATTGATTAAAAACGTTCCATATTAATTGATTTAGTTGCGAGGTTTTGACCTCTATATGAGACGTTTTTCAAAGACTGCATTCATTTTAAAACAAACCATAACCTTTATTTCATCAATAAAGGTTTAAAAAGCTTTACGTAGATTATCAAATAATGATAATCTAAAATATCCTGTTTACACACGACCATTACATAATGGTTTACAATACAAATATGTTACAACAAAATAAGTTTCTTGAATGCAGTTTTTACACAATATCATACAAGCATAGACTCCAAATCTCGTCCTTATTTAAGTATGCGACAGCGGAAGCTCTTAATAATCACCTGAGAATAAACATGCTTAAAACGTCAACAAAAATGTTGGTGAGTTATAGGTTTAACCTATATATATCAAATCATATTAATAGACCACAAGATTTCATATTTCAATATACATCCCATACATAGAGATAAAAATCATTCATATGGTGAACACCTGGTAACCGACATTAACAAGATGCATATATAAGAATATCCCCATCATTCCGGGACACCCTTCGGATATGATATAAATTTCGAAGTACTAAAGCATCCGGTACTTTGGATGGGGTTTGTTAGGCCCAATAGATCTATCTTTAGGATTCGCGTCAATTAGGGTGTCTGTTCCCTAATTCTTAGATTACCAGACTTAATAAAAAGGGGCATATTCGATTTCGATAATTCAATCATAGAATGTAGTTTCACGTACTTGTGTCTATTTTGTAAATCATTTATAAAACCTGCATGTATTCTTATCCCAAAAATACCAGATTTTAAAAGTGGGACTATAACTCACTTTCACAGATTTTTACTTCGTCGGGAAGTAAGACTTGGCCACTGGTTGATTCACGAACCTATAACAATATATACATATATATCAAAGTATGTTCAAAATATATTTACAACACTTTTAATATATTTTGATGTTTTAAGTTTATTAAGTCAGTTGTCCTCGTTAGTAACCTACAACTAGTTGTCCACAGTTAGATGTACAGAAATAAATCGATAAATATTATCTTGAATAAATCCACGACCCAGTGTATACGTATCTCAGTATTGATCACAACTCCAACTATATATATTTTGGAATCAACCTCAACCCTGTATAGCTAACTCCAACATTCACATATAGAGTGTCTATGGTTGTTCCGAAATATATATAGATGTGTCGACATGATAGGTCGAAACATTGTATACGTGTCTATGGTATCTCAAGATTACATAATATACAATACAAGTTGATTAAGTTGTGGTTGGAATAGATTTGTTACCAATTTTCACGTAGCTAAAATGAGAAAAATTATCCAATCTTGTTTTACCCATAACTTCTTCATTTTAAATCCATTTTGAGTGAATCAAATTGCTATGGTTTCATATTGAACTCTATTTTATGAATCTAAACAGAAAAGTATAGGTTTATAGTCAGAAAAATAAGTTACAAGTCGTTTTTGTAAAGGTAGTCATTTCAGTCGAAAGAACGACGTCTAGATGACCATTTTAGAAAACATACTTACACTTTGAGTTTAACCATAATTTTTGGATATAGTTTCATGTTCATAATAAAAATCATTTTCTCAGAATAATAACTTTTAAATCAAAGTTTATCATAGTTTTTAATTAACTAACCCAAAACAGCCCGCGGTGTTACTACGACGGCGTAAATCCGATTTTACGGTGTTTTTCGTGTTTCCAGGTTTTAAATCATTAAGTTAGCATATCATATAGATATAGAACATGTGTTTAGTTAATTTTAAAAGTCAAGTTAGAAGGATTAACTTTTGTTTGCGAACAAGTTTAGAATTAACTAAACTATGTTCTAGTGATTACAAGTTTAAACCTTCGAATAAGATAGCTTTATATGTATGAATCGAATGATGTTATGAACATCATTACTACCTTAAGTTCCTTGGATAAACCTACTGGAAAAGAGAAAAATGGATCTAGCTTCAACGGATCCTTGGATGGCTCGAAGTTCTTGAAGCAGAATCATGACACGAAAACAAGTTCAAGTAAGATCATCACTTGAAATAAGATTGTTATAGTTATAGAAATTGAACCAAAGTTTGAATATGATTATTACCTTGTATTAGAATGATAACCTACTGTAATAAACAAAGATTTCTTGAGGTTGGATGATCACCTTACAAGATTGGAAGTGAGCTAGCAAACTTGAAAGTATTCTTGATTTTATGTAACTAGAACTTGTAATATATATGAAGAACACTTAGAACTTGAAGATAGAACTTGAGAGAGATCAATTAGATGAAGAAAATTGAAGAATGAAAGTGTTTGTAGGTGTTTTTGGTCGTTGGTGTATGGATTAGATATAAAGGATATGTAATTTTGTTTTCATGTAAATAAGTCATGAATGATTACTCATATTTTTGTAATTTTATGAGATATTTCATGCTAGTTGCCAAATGATGGTTCCCACATGTGTTAGGTGACTCACATGGGCTGCTAAGAGCTGATCATTGGAGTGTATATACCAATAGTACATACATCTAAAAGCTGTGTATTGTACGAGTACGAATACGGGTGCATACGAGTAGAATTGTTGATGAAACTGAACGAGGATGTAATTGTAAGCATTTTGGTTAAGTAGAAGTATTTTGATAAGTGTCTTGAAGTCTTTCAAAAGTGTATGAATACATATTAAAACAATACATGTATATACATTTTAACTGAGTCGTTAAGTCATCGTTAGTCGTTACATGTAAATGTTGTTTTGAAACCTTTAGGTTAACGATCTTGTTGAATGTTGTTAACCCATTGTTTATTATAACAAATGAGATGTTAAATTGTTATATTATCATGATATTATGATATATAATATATCTCAGTATGATGTATATACAGTTAAATGTCGTTACAACGATAATCGTTACATATATGTCTCGTTTCGAAACCATTAAGTTAGTAGTCTTATTTTTACATATGTATTTCATTGTTAATACACTTAATAATATATTTACTTATAATTTAACATAATTAACCAAGTGTATCAATATCTTAATATGATTCATATGTACCTAGTAAGACGTTGTTATAACGATAATCGTTATATATATCGTTTTCGAGTTTCTTAAATTAATAGTCTCATTTTTATGTATATAACTCATTGTTAAAATACCTAATGAGATACATACTTATAATAAAAACATGTTAACTATATATATAACCATATATATGTCATCGTATAGTTTTTACAAGTTTTAACGTTCGTGAATCACCGGTCAACTTGGGTGGTCAATTGTCTATATGAAACATATTTCAATTAATCAAGTCTTAACAAGTTTGATTGCTTAAAATGTTGGAAACATTTAATCATGTAAATATCAATCTCAATTAATATATATATAAACATGGAAAAGTTCGGGTCACTACAGTACCTACCCGTTAAATAAATTTCGTCCCGAAATTTTAAGCTGTTGAAGGTGTTGACGAATCTTCTGGAAATAGATGCGGGTATTTCTTCTTCATCTGATCTTCACGCTCCCAGGTGAACTCGGGTACTCTACGAGCATTCCATCGAACCTTAACAATTGGTATCTTGTTTTGCTTAAGTCTTTTAACCTCACGATCCATTATTTCGACGGGTTCTTCGATTAATTGAAGTTTTTCGTTGATTTGAATTTCATCTAACGGAATAGTGAGATCTTCTTTAGCAAAACATTTCTTCAAATTCGAGACGTGGAAAGTGTTATGTACAACCGCGAGTTGTTGAGGTAACTCAAGTCGGTAAGCTACTGGTCCGACACGATCAATAATGTTGAATGGTCCAATATACCTTGGATTTAATTTCCCTCGTTTACCAAATCGAACAACGCCTTTCCAAGGTGCAACTTTAAGCATGACCATCTCTCCAATTTCAAATTCTATATCTTTTCTTTTAATGTCAGTGTAGCTCTTTTGTCGACTTTGGGCGGTTTTCAACCGTTGTTGAATTTGGATGATCTTCTCGGTAGTTTCTTGTATAATCTCCGGACCCGTAATCTGTCTATCCCCCACTTCACTCCAACAAATCGGAGACCTGCACTTTCTACCATAAAGTGCTTCAAACGGCGCCATCTCAATGCTTGAATGGTAGCTGTTGTTGTAGGAAAATTCTGCTAACGGTAGATGTCGATCCCAACTGTTTCCGAAATCAATAACACATGCTCGTAGCATGTCTTCAAGCGTTTGTATCGTCCTTTTGCTCTGCCCATCAGTTTGTGGATGATAGGCAGTACTCATGTCTAGACGAGTTCCTAATGCTTGCTGTATTGTCTGCCAGAATCTTGAAATAAATCTGCCATCCCTATCAGAGATAATAGAGATTGGTATTCTATGTCTGGAGACGACTTCCTTCAAATACAGTCGTGCTAACTTCTCCATCTTGTCATCTTCTCTTATTGGCAGGAAGTGTGCTGATTTGGTGAGACGATCAACTATTACCCAAATAGTATCAAAACCACTTGCAGTCCTTGGCAATTTAGTGATGAAATCCATGGTAATGTTTTCCCATTTCCATTCCGGGATTTCGGGTTGTTGAAGTAGACCTGATGGTTTCTGATGCTCAGCTTTGACCTTAGAACACGTTAAACATTCTCCTACGTATTTAGCAACATCGGCTTTCATACCCGGCCACCAAAAATATTTCCTGAGATCCTTGTACATCTTCCCCGTTCCAGGATGTATTGAGTATCTGGTTTTATGAGCTTCTCTAAGTACCATTTCTCTCATATCTCCAAATTTTGGTACCCAAATCCTTTCAGCCCTATACCGGGTTCCGTCTTCCCGAATATTAAGATGCTTCTCCGATCCTTTGGGTATTTCATCCTTTAAATTTCCCTCTTTTAAAACTCCTTGTTGCGCCTCCTTTATTTGAGTAGTAAGGTTATTATGAATCATTATATTCATAGATTTTACTCGAATGGGTTCTCTGTCCTTCCTGCTCAAGGCATCGGCTACCACATTTGCCTTCCCTGGGTGGTAACGAATCTCAAAGTCGTAATCATTCAACAATTCAATCCACCTACGCTGCCTCATATTCAGTTGTTTCTGATTAAATATGTGTTGAAGACTTTTGTGGTCGGTATATATAATACTTTTGACCCCATATAAGTAGTGCCTCCAAGTCTTTAATGCAAAAACAACCGCGCCTAATTCCAAATCATGCGTCGTATAATTTTGCTCGTGAATCTTCAATTGTCTAGAGGCATAAGCAATCACCTTCGTTCGTTGCATTAATACACAACCGAGACCTTGCTTTGATGCGTCACAATAAATCACAAAATCATCATTCCCTTCAGGCAATGACAATATAGGTGCCGTAGTTAGCTTTTTCTTCAATAACTGAAACGCTTTCTCTTGTTCATCCTTCCATTCAAATTTCTTCCCTTTATGCGTTAATGCAGTCAAGGGTTTTGCTATTCTGGAAAAGTCTTGGATGAACCTTCTGTAGTAACCAGCTAGTCCTAAAAACTGGCGTATGTGTTTCGGAGTTTTCGGGGTTTCCCACTTTTCAACAGTTTCTATCTTTGCCGGATCCACCTTAATACCTTCTTTGTTCACTATGTGACCGAGGAATTGAACTTCTTCCAACCAAAATGCACACTTTGAAAACTTAGCGTACAATTCTTCCTTCCTCAATACTTCTAACACCTTTCTCAAATGTTCACCGTGTTCTTGGTCATTCTTTGAGTAAATAAGTATGTCATCAATGAAAACAATGACAAACTTGTCAAGGTATGGTCCACACACTCGGTTCATAAGGTCCATGAACACAGCTGGTGCATTAGTTAAACCAAACAGCATGACCATAAACTCGTAATGACCGTAACGTGTTCTGAAAGCAGTCTTTGGAATATCATCTTCTTTCACCCGCATTTGATGATACCCGGAACGTAAGTCAATCTTTGAATAAACAGACGAGCCTTGTAGTTGATCAAATAAGTCGTCGATTCTCGGTAGTGGGTAGCGGTTCTTGATGGTAAGTTTGTTCAACTCTCGGTAGTCGATACACAACCTGAATGTACCATCTTTCTTCTTGACAAACAAAACAGGAGCTCCCCACGGTGATGTGCTTGGTCGAATGAAACCACGCTCTAAAAGTTCTTGTAATTGGCTTTGCAGTTCTTTCATCTCGCTAGGTGCGAGTCTGTAAGGAGCACGAGCTATTGGTGCAGCTCCTGGTACAAGATCTATTTAAAATTCAACAGATCGATGTGGGGGTAATCCCGGTAATTCTTTCGGAAATACATCGGGAAATTCTTTTGCAATGGGAACATCATTGATGCTCTTTTCTTCAGTTTGTACTTTCTCGACGTGTGCTAGAACAGCATAGCAACCTTTTCTTATTAGTTTTTGTGCCTTCAAATTACTAATAAGATGTAGCTTCGTGTTGCCCTTTTCTCCGTACACCATTAAGGGTTTTCCTTTTTCTCGTATAATGCGAATTGCATTTTTGTAACAGACGATCTCTGCTTTCACTTCTTTCAACCAGTCCATACCGATTATCACATCAAAACTCCCTAACTCTACTGGTATCAAATCAATCTTAAATGTTTCGCTAACCAGTTTAATTTCTCGATTCCGACATATATTATCTGCTGAAATTAATTTACCGTTTGCTAATTCGAGTAAAAATTTACTATCCAAAGGCGTCAATGGACAACTTAATTTAGCACAAAAATCTCTACTCATATAGCTTCTATCCGCACCCGAATCAAATAAAACGTAAGCAGATTTATTGTCAATAAGAAACGTACCCGTAACAAGCTCCGGGTCTTCCTGTGCCTCTGCCGCATTAATATTGAAAACTCTTCCGCGACCTTGTCCATTCGTGTTCTCCTGGTTCGGGCAATTTCTAATAATGTGGCCCGGTTTTCCACATTTATAGCAAACTACATTGGCATAACTTGCTCCGACACTACTTGCTCCGCCATTACTCGTTCCGACACCATTCGTTCCTTTCGTTCTATTAACCCCTGGTCCGTAGACCTCACACTTCGCCGCGCTATGACCATTTCTTTTACACTTGTTGCAAAATTTGGTGCAGAACCCCGAGTGATACTTTTCACACCTTTGGCATAGCTGCTTCTGATTGTTGTTGTTGTTGCGGTTATTATTGTTGTTGGGATGATTATTGTAGTTGTTGTTGTTGTTGTTGTTGTTGGGCCATTTGTTGTAGTTGCGATTGATGTTGCGATTGTTGGGATAATTGTTGCGATTATTGTTGTAATTGCTGTTGTTGTTGTATTGGTGATTCTTATCACCGTTTTCCTCCCACTTTCTTTTGACTTGCTTCACATTGGCCTCTTCAGCAGTCTGGTCTTTAATTCTTTCTTCAATCTGGTTCACTAGTTTGTGAGCCATTCTACATGCCTGTTGTATGGAGGCGGGCTCGTGTGAACTTATATCTTCTTGGATTCTTTCCGGTAATCCTTTCACAAACGCGTCGATCTTCTCTTCCTCATCTTCGAATGCTCCCGGACACAATAGGCACAATTCTGTGAATCGTCTTTCGTACGTGGTAATATCAAATCCTTGGGTTCGTAACCCTCTAAGTTCTGTCTTGAGCTTATTGACCTCGGTTCTGGGATGATACTTCTCGTTCATCAAGTGCTTGAATGCTGACCACGGTAGTGCGTACGTATCGTCTTGTCCCACTTACTCTAGATAGGTATTCCACCATGTTAACGCAGAACCTGTGAAGGTATGCGTAGCGTACTTCACTTTTTCCTCTTCAGTACACTTACTTATGGCAAACACCGATTCGACCTTCTCGGTCCACCGTTTCAATCCGATCGGTCCTTCGGTTCCATCAAATTCCAAAGGTTTGCAGGCAGTGAATTCTTTGTAGGTGCATCCTACACGATTTCCTGTACTGCTAGATCCAAGGTTATTGTTGGTATGTAGCGCAGCCTGTACTGCGGCTATGTTTGAAGCTAGAAAAGTACTGAATTCCTCTTCATTCATATTCACGGTGTGTCGAGTAGTCGGTGCCATTTCCTTCAAAATAGTCAAATGGAACAAGTTAATTATACAGAATATTAAGAGTAGTTAATAGTATTTCGTAGCATAATATGAACTCATTTATAAAAGCTTTTTCTTCATATTAGCGTTTTATAAGTTTAAATTCGGGTAGTACCTACCCGTTAAGTTCATACTTAGTAGCTAATATACAATTCAACTACTACAATTCTATATGAAAAACTGATTATAATAATATTTCGCGTTCAAACTTTTATACAATATTTTACAAACTTATAATACCGCTTATTTTACATAAAGCATGAAATATAGCACACAATAACTTTGATACAAGATAGTTGTGAAGATAATTCTAGCTAGTACACAAGTCGTTCAGCAAAGGCAATAAAGACACGTAATTCATACGTCCAGAAACAAGTCATGCATTCTGGTTTTACTAGGACTACTTCCCATCCTTGGTCTTATGGAACATAACCGTTTTGGCCGTTGATAAGACAGCGTGTTGTAACGTCGTCAAAGGGACGAGGGTTACGTAATGTCCAACAGTCCCGTAACAATCTAAAAACCTCATTTCTTACCCCAATTACCGACTCCGTCACTTGTGGAAACGTTTTGTTTAATAGTTGTAGCCCGATTTTCTTGTTCTCACTTTGGTGAGAAGCGAACATTACTAATCCATAAGCATAACATGCTTCTTTATGTTGCATGTTAGCCGCTTTTTCTAAATCACGAAGTCCAATATTCGGATATATTGAGTCAAAATAATTTCTTAACCCGTTGCGTAAAATAGCATTCGGGTTCCCCGCAATATATGCGTCAAAGTAAACACATCGTAACTTATGGGTTTCCCAATGTGATATCCCCCATCTTTCAAACGAAAGTCTCTTATAAACCAAGACATTCTTGGAACGTTCTTCGAATGTCTTACAAACTGATCTCGCCTTAAATAGTTGTGCCGAGGAATTCTGACCGACTCTAGACAAGATTTCATCAATCATGTCTCCGGGTAGGTCTCTTAAAATATTGGGTTGTCTATCCATTTTGTGTTTTTAAACTGTAAAATAGACAAGAGTTAGATTCATAAAAAAAAAATACTTATTAATACAAGCAATTTTTACATATATCATAAAGCATAAGCACACTATATTACATATATTACACCACACGAATACAACTATCTTATTCCGACTCGCTCGTTTCTTCTTCTTCGATTTTGGTTTGTTTTGCCAAGTTTCTAGGGATATATGATGTTCCCCTAATACGAGTCGTCGTTATCCACATTGGTTTAGAAAAACTGGGTGGTTTAGAGGTTCCCGGGTCATTGTTACAACTTAAGGACTTCGGGGGTTGACGATACATATAAAGTTCATCGGGATTAGAATTAGATTTCTCTATTTTTATGCCCTTTCCCTTATTATTTTCTTTTGTCTTTTTAAATTCAGTTGGGGTAATTTCTATAACATCATCGGAATTCTCGTCAGAATCCGATTCATCGGAGAATTGGTAATCCTCCCAATATTTTGCTTCCTTGGCGGAAACACCATTGCCCATAATTAACCTTGGTCGGTTGGTTGAGGATTTTCTTTTACTTAACCGTTTTATTATTTCCCCCACCGGTTCTATTTCTTCATCCGGTTCCGATTCTTCTTCCGGTTCCGATTCTTCTTCCGGTTCCGACTCTTCTTCCGGTTCCTCTTCGGGAACTTGTGAATCAGTCCACGAATCATTCCAATTTACATTTAACTCTTCATTATTATTAGGTGAGTCAATGGGACTTGTTCTAGAGGTAGACTTCTATCACATAATATCAAACGCGTTAAGAGATTAATATATCACATAATATTCACATGTTAAAAATATATAGTTTCCAACAAAATTTGTTAAGCAATCATTTTTCAAGTAAACACGGTCGAAGTCCAGACTCACTAATGCATCCTAACAAACTCGATAAGACACACTAATGCAAAATTCTGGTTCTCTAAGACCAACGCTCGGATACCAACTGAAATGTCCCGTTCTTATTGATTAAAAACGTTCCATATTAATTGATTTCGTTGCGAGGTTTTGACCTCTATATGAGACGTTTTTCAAAGACTGCATTCATTTTAAAATAAACCATAACCTTTATTTCATCAATAAAGGTTTAAAAAGCTTTACGTAGATTATCAAATAATGATAATCTAAAATATCCTGTTTACACACGACCATTACATAATGGTTTACAATATAAATATGTTACAACAAAATAAGTTTCTTGAATGCAGTTTTTACACAATATCATACAAGCATGGACTCCAAATCTCGTCCTTATTTAAGTATGCGACAGCGGAAGCTCTTAATAATCACCTGAGAATAAACATGCTTAAAACGTCAACAAAAATGTTGGTGAGTTATAGGTTTAACCTATATATATCAAATCATATTAATAGACCACAAGATTTCATATTTCAATATACATCCCATACATAGAGATAAAAATCATTCATATGGTGAACACCTGGTAACCGACATTAACAAGATGCATATATAAGAATATCCCCATCATTCCGGGACACCCTTCGGATATGATATAAATTTCGAAGTACTAAAGCATCCGGTACTTTGGATGGGGTTTGTTAGGCCCAATAGATCTATCTTTAGGATTCGCGTCAATTAGGGTGTCTGTTCCCTAATTCTTAGATTACCAGACTTAATAAAAAGGGGCATATTCGATTTCGATAATTCAACCATAGAATGTAGTTTCACGTACTTGTGTCTATTTTGTAAATCATTTATAAAACCTGCATGTATTCTCATCCCAAAAATATCAGATTTTAAAAGTGGGACTATAACTCACTTTCACAGATTTTTACTTCGTCGGGAAGTAAGACTTGGCCATTGGTTGGTTCACGAACCTATAACAATATATACATATATATCAAAGTATGTTCAAAATATATTTACAACACTTTTAATATATTTTGATGTTTTAAGTTTATTAAGTCAGCTGTCCTCGTTAGTAACCTACAACTAGTTGTCCACAGTTAGATGTACAGAAATAAATCGATAAATATTATCTTGAATAAATCCACGACCCAGTGTATACGTATCTCAGTATTGATCACAACTCCAACTATATATATTTTGGAATCAACCTCAACCCTGTATAGCTAACTCCAACATTCACATATAGAGTGTCTATGGTTGTTCCGAAATATATATAGATGTGTCGACATGATAGGTCGAAACATTGTATACGTGTCTATGGTATCTCAAGATTACATAATATACAATACAAGTTGATTAAGTTGTGGTTGGAATAGATTTGTTACCAATTTTCACGTAGCTAAAATGAGAAAAATTATCCAATCTTGTTTTACCCATAACTTCTTCATTTTAAATCCATTTTGAGTGAATCAAATTGCTATGGTTTCATATTGAACTCTATTTTATGAATCTAAACAGAAAAGTATAGGTTTATAGTCGGAAAAATAAGTTGCAAGTCGTTTTTGTAAAGGTAGTCATTTCAGTCGAAAGAACGACGTCTAGATGACCATTTTAGAAAACATACTTCCACTTTGAGTTTAACCATAATTTTTGGATATAGTTTCATGTTCATAATAAAAATCATTTTCTCAGAATAACAACTTTTAAATCAAAGTTTATCATAGTTTTTAATTAACTAACCCAAAACAGCCCGCGGTGTTACTACGACGGCGTAAATCCGGTTTTACGGTGTTTTTCGTGTTTCCAGGTTTTAAATCATTAAGTTAGCATATCATATAGATATAGAACATGTGTTTAGTTAATTTTAAAAGTCAATTTAGAAGGATTAACTTTTGTTTGCGAACAAGTTTAGAATTAACTAAACTATGTTCTAGTGATTACAAGTTTAAACCTTCGAATAAGATAGCTTTATATGTATGAATCGAATGATGTTATGAACATCATTACTACCTTAAGTTCCTTGGATAAACCTACTGGAAAAGAGAAAAATGGATCTAGCTTCAACGGATCCTTGGATGGCTCGAAGTTCTTGAAGCAGAATCATGACACGAAAACAAGTTCAAGTAAGATCATCACTTGAAATAAGATTGTTATAGTTATAGAAATTGAACCAAAGTTTGAATATGATTATTACCTTGTATTAGAATGATAACCTACTGTAATAAACAAAGATTTCTTGAGGTTGGATGATCACCTTACAAGATTGGAAGTGAGCTAGCAAACTTGAAAGTATTCTTGATTTTATGTAACTAGAACTTGTAATATATATGAAGAACACTTAGAACTTGAAGATAGAACTTGAGAGAGATCAATTAGATGAAGAAAATTGAAGAATGAAAGTGTTTGTAGGTGTTTTTGGTCGTTGGTGTATGGATTAGATATAAAGGATATGTAATTTTGTTTTCATGTAAATAAGTCATGAATGATTACTCATATTTTTGTAATTTTATGAGATATTTCATGCTAGTTGCCAAATGATGGTTCCTACATGTGTTAGGTGACTCACATGCGCTGCTAAGAGCTGATCATTGGAGTGTATATACCAATAGTACATACATCTAAAAGCTGTGTATTGTACGAGTACGAATACGGGTGCATACGAGTAGAATTGTTGATGAAACTGAACGAGGATGTAATTGTAAGCATTTTGGTTAAGTAGAAGTATTTTGATAAGTGTCTTGAAGTCTTTCAAAAGTGTATGAATACATATTAAAACAATACATGTATATACATTTTAACTGAGTCGTTAAGTCATCGTTAGTCGTTACATGTAAATGTTGTTTTGAAACCTTTAGGTTAACGATCTTGTTGAATGTTGTTAACCCATTGTTTATTATAACAAATGAGATGTTAAATTGTTATATTATCATGATATTATGATATATAATATATCTCAGTATGATGTATATACAGTTAAATGTCGTTACAACGATAATCGTTACATATATGTCTCGTTTCAAAACCATTAAGTTAGTAGTCTTATTTTTACATATGTATTTCATTGTTAATACACTTAATAATATATTTACTTATCATTTAACATAATTAACCAAGTGTATCAATATCTTAATATGATTCATATGTACCTAGTAAGAAGTTGTTATAACGATAATCGTTATATATATCGTTTTCGAGTTTCTTAAATTAATAGTCTCATTTTTATGTATATAACTCATTGTTAAAATACCTAATGAGATACATACTTATAATAAAAACATGTTAACTATATATATAACCATATATATGTCATCGTATAGTTTTTACAAGTTTTAACGTTCGTGAATCACCGGTCAACTTGGGTGGTCAATTGTCTATATGAAACATATTTCAATTAATCAAGTCTTAACAAGTTTGATTGCTTAACATGTTGGAAACATTTAATCATGTAAATATCAATCTCAATTAATATATATATAAACATGGAAAAGTTCGGGTCACTACAAATGTAACGTACCTATTCCATTTTAGCACATAATCAATTCACAACTCAAGTCGGTCAAGCAACTCACTTAACAATCTAGAGTCTTTTGACCCTAAGTGCAATCCCGACCCATTTTGCACCTTTAACCCTAATAATGGGTTAACTTCACCAAAAACCCTAACTTTAGCCAATTAAGGTATTAACACACTTTTAACCACAAAGTTAACTCGTTTTCATACATGCAAGGCCACTTAGGTCATTAAAGACCCATTTGACCCATTTCAAGGTCAACACACCCATTTGGGTCATCCAAACCCAAATAACACCTATTCACATATCATTAAGGTGTTCTAGTACATAAACTAACCAATTTAGGTTCATAATCTAATTTAACACTTTGAAAACCCTAATTGGTCATCCTTGAGTCTTCATGACCCAAATTCCCCAAGAAACCCCTAATTTACTAGCAAATGGGTTTTATGAGTCTTAATAACCCAAACCCTAACCCCTAATGCAATTAAAGTAGGAAATTGGGTTTTATAACTTACCAACACAATCACCACGTAGCTATCGACTAGATGAACGACTTTAGAACTTGCGCCAAGACCCGATTCAACCTCCTTCAAGCTCTAATGAAGCTTTCTCACTCAAGGATGCACTCTCTCTCTAGAAATTGAATTTGAGAGGATAAGGTTGTTGGAAGTGGAGTGAATGAAGCTCCAAAACTGATCCAAGGTATTAAATTCGGGCTCCAAAGTGAATTGACCAAAATGCCCTCCAATTGTCTAATTAAAAGGAAAAGAGGATTCTGTCACAGACAGATGGCGCGGCGCGCCACTAGGCCGCGCGGCGCGCAACCCTCCCAGTCCAGCTTCTTTTGCCTTTTAAAATATATACAACCAAACCCCGATCCAAGTACCGCACAATACACTTATATACACATATGTACACTACGAATACTCGGGTCTTACATGCTCAGAGGTCCATTTATATTTCTTCCCTTTTTGCGTTAACGCTGTCAACGGCTTAGCTATTCGGGAAATATCTTGAATAAACCTTCTATAATAACCGGCTAAACCCAAAAATTGGCGTATCTGCGTTGGTGTCTTAGGAGTCTCCCATTCTTCAATGGCTTCAATTTTTGCTGGATCAACCTGAATTCCTTTGCTACTAACAACGTGGCCAAGAAATTGCACTTCTTTCAACCAGAAAGCACATTTAGAAAATTTAGCATATAGCTGTTCTTTTCTCAACAACTCTAATATCATCCTTAAATGCTGCTCATGCTCTTGCTCACTCTTGGAATAGATAAGAATATCATCAATGAAAACGATAACAAACTTATCTAAATATGGACTACAAACTCGATTCATGAGGTCCATGAATACAGCTGGCACATTCGTCAATCCAAACGGCATGACCAAAAATTCGTAATGACCGTAGCGTGTCCGAAAAGCAGTTTTCGGTATATCTTTTCTTTGACGCGTAGTTGATGATAGCCCGATCTTAGGTCGATTTTCGAATAAACACATGATCCTTGCAATTGATCAAATAAGTCATCAATTCTCGGTAGTGGATACCGATTCTTGATAGTTAACTTATTTAATTCACGATAATCTATACACATCCTAAAAGATCCATCTTTCTTCTTAACAAATAAAATTGGAGCCCCCCCACGGTGAAGTACTTGGTCGTATGAATCCACGGTCTAGTAATTCTTTTAACTGACTTTGAAGTTCTTTTAATTCGGACAGTGCAAGTCTATATGGCGCACGAGCCACTGGTGCAGCCCCTGGTACTAAATCTATTTGAAATTCTACAGATCTAAATGGAGGTAATCCTGGCAACTCTTCCGGAAAAACTTCAGGAAAATCTCTTGCCACAGGCACATCGTTGATGCACTTCTCTTTTTCTTTCTTTTCGACTTTATTAACATGTGCTAGAATAGCATAACATCCCTTTTCTAAACACTTCTTGGCTTTCAAACAACTAATGAGTTTTAGCTTTGAATTACTCTTCTCTCCATAAATCATCACCGACATTTTATCCTTACAAGGAATGCGAATTGCCTTCTTGGCACACACAACTTCAACTCCTACTTTGGACATCCAGTCCATGCCGACTATTACATCAAAACTTCCTAATTCTACGGGTATTAAGTCAATTTTAAACGTTTCTCCGGCTAAATTTATTTCACAATCACGACAAATTTTATCGGCTTTAATTAGTTTACCATTAGCTAACTCAATCATGTACTTAGCATCTAGAGGTAATCATGAACAATTCAATTTAGTGTAAAAATTTCTACACACGTAACTTCTATCGGCACCAGTATCAAATATAATAGATGCTGATAAGTTATTAATGGTAAACGTACCCGTAACAAGCTCCGGGTCTTCACATGCCTCTCTAGCATTAATAATAAATGCTCTCCCACGTGCAGGTCCGGTATTCTTCTCTGGATTCGGGCACTGGCTCTTATAATGACCCTGTTTCCCACACCCATAACAAGTAACGGTAGCCAAGGCAGTTCTATTTGCATTAGTGGCAGAAGTCTTGGTACCATTTGTATTTGTAACGAGAGCCCTACAATCTTCAGCAAGATGACCCTTTCGATTACATTTGTTGCATACCACATTACAGTAACCAAAGTGATGTTTGTGGCATCGGTTGCATAAAGGATTTTGTCCTTTGTAACCAAAGCTTGAACCACTACCTGCACCTTGCGTGGTTTCTTGTTTCTTAATGGATTGTTGTTGATTACCTCGATCATAATTTCCATTCCACTTTCTTTTATTACCTGATACCTTCACATCAGTATTGGATGCTTTCTTATCCAAGATGACCTGATCCATTAGCTTGTTTGCCATGGTTATAGCTTCATGAATTGTCTTAGGTTTCGATGCTGTAACGTTTGCCTTGACCTTTTTGGGCAAACCATCTTTGTACATTTCAATCTTCCGTTCTTCGGTTGGAACCAATTCAGGACATAGTAAAACTAATTCCATGAATCGTTGATTGTAGTTGGTGATTTCAGTACCAACAACCTTCAGGCTTCGTAATTCATCTTCCAACTTCCTAACCTCGTTCCTTGGAAAATACTCGTTGATTAACATTATTTTGAATTCTTCCCATGGAGTATCATAAGCTACATCTCCTCCTACAGCCTTCACATAATTTTTCCACCACGTGAGTGCACTATCTTGTAAAGTGCACGATGCATACTTGGTTATGTCCTTTTCAACACAACCACTGATTTTAAACACAGTCTCCATCTTTTCTATCCACCGAGTTAAACCGATCGGTCCTTCCGTTCCACTGAATGATGAGGGCTTGCAAGCTTGAAAAGTCTTGTAGGTGCATCCTACATGAGGATTTGGGTTAACTGCAGCAGCTCTTGCAGCTTCAACCCATAACATTCTATCGTTCACTCGCTGGTTGATGAATTCCTCGACTTCTTGTTCCGTCATTCGATTCAATCGCGACATTTCCTAATGAAAGAAAATAATTATTCACATGGAATATTATAGATGTAGTGTGTATTTATAGTACATTATAGCTTGTTAATAATATGAACCCGGTATTATTATAAAAGCCTTTTCTTCTTATTAGCATTTTATAATTATATCTAGGGTAGTACCTACCCGTTAATGTTCATACTTAATAGCTTAGTACAGAACCAATTACTACAATCTAAATAATACTTAACCATGGAAAATTATTGCATTTCATACTTCATTATTTTACATATGCTTATCTTACATCAAACATTAAGCAAACCACACTAATAATATTATACAAAACATTATATGATCCCATCGTTTAATACGGCAGCGCATCGTTTGGTCTATTTTCTAGGACGTTTAGGTTCAAGGAATCGCTTAACGCTTATCCTAGCTGTCTGCCTATATTTTGGCTGTGGGGCTGAAGAACTAGATGCCGGGATAGAACGAATAGGAATAGTGGGAATAGGGGTGGTAGTGTCTAGTGGAGTTGGTGCCACATCATCCTCACTAAACTCGGGATTTGAATTTTCTAATTCATTAGCCTTTCGTTTCTTTCCTAGTTCGAACTTGTCTTTCGTAATTTCCTGTATTTCTTCCTCGGGTTCACTTTCCTCCTCGGGTTCACTTTCCTCCTCGGGTTCACTTTCCGGGTTCCCTATAGTTGGTTCATCCGGAATTTGTGAGTCTTCCCCAAAGATATTATTTTCGTCATCGGATAGGTTAATGACTGGAACACCATCTGAAGATTCTGGTTCGGAGTCGCTGAATGTGATAACAAGTTTTGAGCCCGACATCTATCACACAACAACTAACCCATTAGTACTACATAATATTTACATATAAATTTTAACCAACAATGATAAGCAATGGTTTTCAAAATCAGACCCGGTCAAAGTCCAGACTTACTAATGTATCCTAACGACTTATCGGTTAGACACACTAATGCAAACCTGGTTCGCTAAGACCACCGCTCTGATACCACATGTCATAACCCGTCCTTAACCATAAGAACAAGTTAGATAACGTATGATTTCATTGCGAGGTATTGACCTCTATATGCGACATTTTTAAAAGAACAACTGCATTTATTTTACATTACAAACCATAACTCTTATTTTAATACAAGCTTTAGACAATATAAAGATGATTATCATTTAGCGATAATCTTAGACTTACAAACTTTACATATGATGATAACAATACGATTTCTAGCATATTTTACAATACAACTCCTCGGATATGCAGTTTTGTTTTTGACACAAATATGCATACACAAGATCTTGCTTAAATTCAACATGTTGCAGCCGAAGCTTTTAGTTATCACCTGAGAATGGACATGTTTAAAACGTCAACATAAAGTTGGTGAGATATAGGTTTAATGCCGGCAGCGATATAAATATAGACCACAAGATTTCATATGTAAACATTTTAATAAAAATATTCTAAGTGGTTGAGCACTTGGTAACCATACTTAACATTTAATCACGTCGCATATTCCCTTTATTATGAAATCTTACTACACCGTACCAAGTGTAGTCATGAAACGAAGTACTGTGCAACCGTTGAATACTGGTCGTTCAGTCCGGTTGGGGTTGTCAGGCCCGATAGATCTATCAACAGGATTCGCGTTTACAATACCGCTGTAAATAATAGTTACCAAGCTACAGGGAAGTATGACAGTGGTACAACTCAACGTAGAATATATTTTTCAGTTACTTGTGTCCATAACGTAAAACATAAAATACATGTATTCTCATCCCGAAATACTTAGAGTTTAAAAGTGGGACTATATACTCACTTTTGCCTTGAAGATATATATATTTTGACTTGGTCTCCGGTTGATATCACGAACCTATCCATATATAATTTATCAATATATTTCCATTTTAAACAATCGTCACATATATATACTTATAATACTTTTAATGTCTTCTTAGTCCGTAGTTAGCAATTCAATTTTAATGGTTCATATTTAGGTGTTTAATAAATAAATAAACCCCCATCGAAATAAATAAAACCCCCATCGTATTCGTATTGGTCGGGATTAATTTTGACCCACGGTACCGGTGTTGTCAAATGACGTGTTGCGTACATAAAGTACCGGTGTTGTCAAATGACGTGTTGCGTACGTACATGAGGTCTTATGATTAATCTTCTCGGGTTGTTTACGGGTGATCCTGAAATATATAAAATTAAATTATGAGTACATATATATAAAATATCATGTTATTTTAGAAAGATGTGATTTATTTAATTTTTCTCCAATTATTTTCGTGGCTAAACTAGTTTTGGATATCCGATTTTGTTTTGGTCATAGTTTCTTCGTTACAACTCCGTTTTCGTTGGTTCAACTTGCCACTTCCTTGGATCGAGTTCTTATTTAAGACTATGAACTGTAAATACCTTAATTTGTATTCAAAATCACAGGTCATAGGTCAAACTTTGGTGAAACTTATGAAGTTAATCATTTTCCCTTATGTAAACAACATTAAATGATTATTTTTCTAAAAATACTTATACTTTGAGTTAAATCATGAAATTTGTATGTGTTATCATATTCATAGTAAATATCATTTTTCCAGAAAATAAACCTCCAATTCAAAGTTCAAGATGGTTTTTAATTATCCAACCCAAAACAGCCCCCGGTTGCACTCCGACGTCGTAAATTCAGTTTTTAAGGTGTTCTTTGAAAAACCAAGTTATACCTTGTTAAGTTAGCATATCTTTATGATATATTACAGGTCTTGAAGTATTTTAAAAGTTAAGTTAGAAGGATCTATTTAGTTTGCAAACAAGTTTGAAATCATTCAAACTATGTTCTTGTTGTTAAAATTGTATACCATAAAATAAGATAGCTATATATATATGAATTGAATAAGGTTATGAACGAAGTTACTACCTCAAGTTACTTGGACAAGATTGCTGTAAAAGAGGAGTAAAAACCTAGAACCAAAAGAGTGATGGAATTGGATTAAAGATTGGAAGCAACTTATGACATAAACTTGAATTGAAAGTTGTATTTTTGTAGTGTTTTTGTTTGATCTTGTTATGGTGGTGTTTAAGGTGATTCTTGAGAGGATTTTTGCTGGAGTTCTTAGAGAGATATTAGGCTAGTAAGTGTGTGTGTTTAGCTAGAGAAATGATGATAGAAGTTGAACCAAAATGAGGTGAGGATACCCCCATTAAAAACGTGAATGGGGGGGAAACATGGACAAATTTTCAAGCTTGTAATCTTGTGTAATTAGTCATACAATCATACAAAGTAATTACCTTATACATAAGGCATGAACGAGGGCTGGTTGGTGGTGATTTGATGTATATATACCAATAGTAAATACGTATAGAAGTTAGGTATGATACGGGTACATATACTCTAGATATACGTATAGAATTCTTGTGAAAACGGAATGAGAATTCAAATATAGCTATCTTTTGTGAATACACTTATATTGTTTTATGTATTTAAGTCCTTAAAAAGTGATTAAATACATTACATATACGATATATGTATAAACATTATAGGTCATAAGTATTTATGTCAAATAACGTTACGTATGGTTATCGTTTTGAAAACTTAAGTTAGTAGTTTCAAAATATACTTATAACTTATTGTTATTAATACAAAATGAGATATTAAAACATTCATAAACCATGTTAAATATGTATATATACATATATATACACAAACGTATAATTATCATATGTTATATAGTTCGTGATATCATCGGTCAACTAGACGGTCAAACGTTGTGTAAAACTCTTTTCAAAAACATAAATCTCAACAATTTGGATTGCTTATCATGTTGGTAAGGTTTAATTTATGTAAATATTAATCTTATAAGTATAAATTGATCGAAAAAGTCCGGGTCATTACATGTACATGTAAACTCTTGATGTAATGAAAGGTTGTCTTTTAAGAATAAATGCAACGTTTGTAAAATGTATCATTTAGAGGTCAAGTACCTCACAATGTTATCAACTATTGTGATTCATTTTATAATCAATATGGACGTCGTCCGGATGGATTAGTTCGGGTTATCACAGTTGGCATCAGAGCTGGTTTAATGCCGTTTATGAGCGGGTTAATCGTAGAGGAGATTCTCACAGTGTTACCTGTGACGAAGCATTGGCTCTTACTCCTCGCGGTCCCTGTTAGGGTTGGCTGGCTTGGCAGAGATGCGGGCCATAAAATCAGTGTCTGAGGTACGCTCAGTGGTCACCAGGCGGTTTGCTGGGTATCAGCAGCTGCGGAAGGCACTGGGTGGGACGTTGTCCCCACTGTTTTTACAGTTGGTATCAGAGCGGTGGTCTTAGCGAACCAGGTCTCCCATTAGTGTGTCTAACTGGTAGTTGTTAGGATACATTAGAGAGTCTGGACTTCGACCGTGTCTGCATGTCAAAAAGTTTTGCTTATCATTTCTAGTCGGAAACCATCTGCTTATCATCCTTAGGAAATTGCCTGCTTATTATTCTTAAGTCTAGACACGTCTTACTGCATCTAGTGCATCGATAGTGTATAGACAAAATTCATATCCTAGCTTATCTATTACTATAAATATTGTCTGACGTATTTCAAAGATTCTCCGTGACATCCGGGATTTTGGTATTATATATACATAAGTAAATTATGTATTGAAGAGTACCAAACCCAACTCCTATAATCTATTCCAAACCATAAACTCATTTCTTCGACTATACAAGATGGATTCTTCATCCAGTTCGAATTCCTCCGACTTCGATAGCTACGCTGATATGGATTTCCATTCGAGCTCTGAGAACAGCGTCACCGGAATGGATCAACCAATTTCCCATCATCTATTCTGGATGAATTGGGGATGGGTTCATAATATACTAAATCTCTGGAGACAAGAAGAAGGTGATCCATTCCATCCACCAAATTGTCCTCTTAACAATGAACCTGAAGCACTTACCGGTGAACCTATTCGAAACACCATTTTCTCGCTCATTTCTAGAGTATCTCGTCATGATTACATACTATCCCATATTTCGAATCTTGTTCATTCACTCGTTCCAACCGTCAATCATCCCGGTATAATAGAAGAAGTCAACGAGCTTCGCGCTCGGGTAGTGGCTTTAGAAAATACGGTGCGAAGGTTACAAACACCAGCAGCAGCACCAGCAGCATAATCTGTACCACCAACATCAACGTCGACAGTACTCTTACTACCCCCAAACCACAACCACACCGTAAAACTCAACATCACAAATTGTATCTCGGATATCAACATCACATACCTCAAAAACCTCATCTGAACTTCAAGTATGATCTTCGTTCTATATATCATTCTACATCGACTATCTTCGCTTTACGTATTGTTTTACCTCATTTATCTTCGTTCGACATGGCGATTATGTAATCTCTAATGTTTTAGAAATTATGTAATCTAGTATTAACAATAAATCAAGAGAGTTAATATTTTATTGACTCATTTAAATCCATAATTACATCCGAAGAAAATATATATGCAAGTATATTTTCATAAAGATTGTAATTAAAAATCCTTTCGTACAAACTATTAATGATGAAAAATATTTTAACGGGTAGGTAGTACCCGAGGAATATTTATGATTTCACGTTAATAAGTTGCACTGTACATTCTTCAAATCTGATTCAACGATCATTTACTATCCTACTTACAACTACTGTTATACGTATCCGTTCACCATCGGATAATCATTTTCATTCAAATTTCATATTTTGATTTTGATCTATCAAAATTCACAAGTGGCATAACGAAGAAAACATTGGACAAAATAAAAGAGTTAGAAACAAACGAACTAATTAATTGAAATTTTGTTAGGATTCCACGCTAACTGTTCCAGCTAACTGTTCCTGGCTAACATTTAATTTATTGCAATTTACATTCTCGCAATTTTATTTAATTTCTGTACTTTACATACCGTCAGGACACATGTACAACAATACGTCGGATTAATTCTGAGACAACACGTTGTATAATGGGTCATGATATATATTTATTTTACGCACTATAAATAATGGGACACGTATGCAAGGTTTCGATCTATCATATCGACCCATATATATATATATATATATATATTTTGGAACGACCATAGACACTCTATAGTTTGCTATACAGGGTTGAGGTGGATTCCAAAATATATATATGGTTTGAGTTGTGATCAATACTGAGACCGGTACACGGGTCACGATACGTATTAATATATTATATATATAATTGTATATGAATCATTGGACTACTGGACCATTGGACAATTGGACTATTGGACTGCTAACTTTGGATAATAAAAATGAATTAAAATATTGATTATAACATATGAAACTAAACAATTCTTCAAGTTTGCCACTTGATTTCATCTTAAACCTCATTTGTACCTCGACAGTTACAATTCGCGTTCAAATCTTTTCATGATTCTTGAAAATACCTCAATCGAGAAGTTGAACCAACCGCATCTCATCTATGGAAGAAAAGATTCTTGCATATAGTTATGCACTCGAAAACTCTCGGAGACTGAGTCAACGTTTAACACGTAGCAGTGTTAATTTCTTTAGTGTTATTATTACCCAAAATAACCTTGCAATTCCTTTTCAAAGTAGCCAACTTTGTCACAGCTCCAGCAAGCCAACTTCGACTTTTCGTTCGAACCAACCTTATTATAACTTTGATATATACGAATAGCTTTCCTCTTCGTTACCGGGAAATCCTTTCATATTCCATCATATTACCATCAGCGTTTAATCATCTAAAAACACAATTCTCCCGAAACCACCTTGGTTTGATAACCGATGACCCAGATTCGTAACTTTGAGAATGCTGACGAAGCAGCATGTTGTAGATGGTCTTAATGGCCAAAAGTTGATGTTAAAGAATGGAGTATTGGAAACACTCAATAGAAAATTTAGTACCGAAAAGCGGATTATGCGAAACTATGAAGTAAGCCGTGGACAGATCACAAAGAATAAGTTTGACTTCAAAGGATCCAAATGACTCAGTGCCTGCTGAAATCATTAGTAAGAATCTTACTCTTTATTCTAAACCTTCACAGACAGATATTCATCATCATCTAATCTTGGATATTATAAGATATCTTCGTATCTTCCATTATACATATTCTCCATATTTCTGGAGATATTTTTACAACTATTTTTATCTGCGATCATTTATCTCTCCGTAACATCTGCGTTACAACATAAAGGAAACTGTGTTAGTTTCTAAGTTCTAAAACCTTCGAGTTTAAAATAGGAATGTTCTGAAGCAGTGTTGGGAACTGATGCATGAATTAGTATAATATAATGAAACTTGATCAACTTCATTATATTACAGTAAGTCATGTTGAGTTTCTAATGGAATGTGATGATTCACAGTACCATCATCATGTGACATGTTACACGGCTCTTACATTCTATATAAATTCTAAAAATATCAAGAAAATATTTTTTGATAATTCGATCTTTTCCAGAATATTCTGGTAATTTGACAAACCAAAATCGTGCCATTACCATTCCTTTCTGAGAGCATTAGCTATGTTCATTCCAAATTTCGTATCTACGAATTACGGACCATTACTCGCTTGACTTGAGGAAGGGAAGAAGAAACGAAGGGACAAAGCCCCGAAATAGAAATTGGAGTAAAAAAAAAATCGCAGTAAATAGGAGAGAGCATTAACTATGGATGACAATGATTATAGAAGACAGAAGCAGGGACATCGAAGTATAAGGGAAGATATAAAACCTAACAACCACCCAGAAATTACAAACCGTGTATATCAATACGTATTGCAACGTAAAGACACGGGAGAATTAAAAACATTATAATTCCAAGGAAATCATAGAAGTGAATAGATTCTTCTGGCGGCAGATGGAAGAGAAGAATGAAAGATATAAAAGTTAGGAGTATAACAAGAATCAGAACGGGATGGAGCATTTTAAAGAACACTTTAAGATATGAATTGAGGGAGAAAGGATAGAAGATGTAAGGTATAAGGAAGGGAAGGAGGTAGATTTATAGTGAAATATTCGACAGAGAAATCGAAACAGATTGCCGTATTAAATCAAAGAAGATCCTGATCGCCGAAGAGCCAAATCTTGTTACGTAAGATTTTCTTTAAATCCCTTAAATCCTGGAAGTCAATAGTAACTACGTCATCAGTCAAACCAAATATATTTATCGACTCATTTCACTCTTTTGTGATAGCATCACTCGTGCGCATCACATGATCGAATCGTTTTATCTATATCTTTCAATAATGATAAAACTCCATTATCACCTCATATTTGTCATGAAAACATTCTTATGGTTATCTATGACAACCTCTATCAAATTTCGAGGACGAAATTTCTTTAACGGGTAGGTACTGTAATGACCCGGAAATTTTCGACCAAATTTAAACCTTAATCTTTATATGTTTCCGACACGATAAGCAAAATCTGTAATGTTGAGTCTTGAAAAGTTTGAAACTATATTCATGTAATCAGTTAACCACTGACCATCCATTTGTCCGACATTTCACGAACGTCATAACTTGTATTAATTATATACTTATGTATATATATGGATATATATGGATTATATCTAACTTGAATATATGATAATTAAGTATCTCATTAAATATATTAACAATGGATTATATACATAAAATGAGACTACTAACTTAAGGACTTCAAAACGATATGTATATATAAAGCTTAACGACGTTATAACTTCTAAGTTAAAATAAATATATATGTATTGTATTAAGATGTATTTACTATTGGAATATACTAGTAGGAAAACATCATTTTCAACCTTTTATCATGGAAAATGACATCTTTGTTATTATATATGATTCATGAAACATCTTTAGATATTTTATACCCGTATTATACTCGTACTATACACAGCTTCTAGAAGTATTTACTATTGGTATATACCAATAGAAATCTTCAATTATTTGTGTAATATGTCATTCATGACATAATATATTTTAACTTATCTTAGATATTTTCACTAAAAACCAAATTTTCAAGCCTATAAATAAGCACCATTTCTAACTCATTTTTACACATTCATTTTCCAAATTTTACTTCCAATTTTCACACACACTTGCAAGAACTCTCTCAAGTTTTATTTTACTACTTCTTTCCAGCAACTTTACATTTTAAACTTGAGGTAAAAACTCTACTTCAACTCTTGTTTAATTCATATGTTTATAGCTATCTATATAAGAGTTTATAAACTAGAACATAGTTTGAATGATTTCAAACTTGTTCGCAAACTAAATAGATCCTTCTAACTTAACTTTTAAAATACTTCAAGACCTGTAATATATCCTAATGATATGCTAACTTAACAAGATACAACTTGTTTTTACAAAGAACACCTTAAAACTGAATCTACGTCGTTGGAGTGTAACCGGGGGCTGTTTTGGGTTGGATAATTAAAAACTATCTTGAACTTTGAATTGGAAGTTCATGTTCTGGAAAAATGATATTTCTTATGAATATGTTAACACATAAAAATTTCATGGTTTAACTCAAAGTGTAATTATTTTTAGAAAAATGATCATTAAATGTTGTTTTTATGATGGAAAATGATCACTTTCATAATTTTCACCTAAGTTTGACCTATAACCTGTGATTTCGAATACAAACCAAGGTATTTACAGTTCATATTCTTAAAATTTGACTCGATCCAAGGAAGTGGCAAGTTGAATCAACAAAAACGGAGTTGTAATGAAGAAACTACGACTAAAACAAGATCGGGTATCCAAAGCTAGTTTAACAACGAAAATATTTGGGGAAAAATTAAATTAACCATATCTTTCCTAATTAAAATGAAATTTTATATATATATACTTATGATTAAATTTTATATATTTCAGGACCAGCCGTAAACAACACGAGAAGATTAATCATAAGACCTAATGAACGTACGCAATACGTCATTTGACAACACGGTACTTTATGTACGCAATACGTCATTTGACAACACGGTACCGTGGGTCAAGATTAATTCTGATCAATACGAATACGATGGGGTCTTTATTTATTTTATTAAGTAACTAATTGTGGACCACTAACATCGGACTGCTAACTACGGACTAATAGATAATAGAAGTATTATAAGTATATGTGTAACGATTATTTGAAAAGAAAATATGTTGATATATTATATATATGGTTAGGTTCGTGAATCCAAGGCCAACCTTATACTTGATCAATGATGTTATATGTATTTTTACTACACAATACATTAGGTGAGTATATAGTCCCCTTTTAAACTCTAAATATTTTGGGCTGAGAATACATGCGCTGTTTTTATAAATGTTTTATGTTATGGACACAAGTGATCAAAAATATATATTCGAGGATGGGTTGTGTTTTGGCATACTTCCCTGTAACTTGGTAACTATAATTACATGGGCCAGTGTAAACGCGAATCCTATTGATAGATCTATCGGGCCTGACAACCCCAACCTGGCTGGACGACCAGTTTTTAACGGTTGCACAGTACTTCGTGACGAATGACTACAACTTGTTTGATAACGGTGTAGTGAAATTTTATATAAGAGGGAATATGCGACGATGGTTAATAGTTAAGGTTGGTTACCAAGTGCACAATCACTTAGAATATTTTTATTAAATGCTTATGAAATATGAAATCTTGTGTTCCATGGTTATTACGCTGCTAGCATCAAACCTATATATCTCACCAACTTTATGTTGACATTTTTAAGCATGTTATTCTCAGGTACGAATTAAGTCTTCCGCTGTGCATTAGCTCATATTAAGGATACTATTTGGGACCATTTAAGCTAAGATTCAAAGACGTTGCATTCGAGTCATTGAAGTTCAATAGAGATTAATATTAAGTAAATGACAGATTAGATCATTTGGATATTATGAAATGATAGGTGTACATGTAAACTCTTGATGTAATGAAAGGTTGTCTTTTAAGAATAAATGCAACGTTTGTAAAATGTATCATTTAGAGGTCAAGTACCTCGCAATGTTATCAACTATTGTGATTCGTTTTATAATCAATATGGACGTCGTCCGGATGGATTAGTTCGGGTTATCACACCTGGGCTACTGTAAAAGTTTATTTCCAGATAGTTCGGTTCGAGTAGATGACTTTCCGCTTAAGACTCGCCTCAATCCGAGTTACGGTTTAGGATTTATGGCCTTTTTAAAATCATTACACCTTTGTAACGTTGTGCTGAAATTTCTGACCTACTCGCACTTAAACCAGCGCCACGGTCAAAGGAAGACGAGTTTGGGTCTGGAAATTGGTCAGCAACTAGAGGACTCACATACGGAGCCATAGCCACTGACTACGCGTCTTTTCGATTTACGTAGAGGTCGTAGCAGCTGGTCAAAGTCAGCCTATTGTTTCGATCTCTATATTTGTTAAACTTACTTAGCTTTTACGATGATGAATGAATGATGATGATGATGATGATACTTAAGACTTAACTTACATACTTTTAAACCTTTGGGAACGAATTACTGACTTAGTAATTTTTGACCTAGGTTGAGGACCTTTCGGACCAACTACTTGCTTACTTATCCCGTATCGACTTTTACTGCTTAACCACTGTGAGTTATAGCATCCCTTTTTACTTCAACTATTTTTGGGACTGAGAATACATGCGCTTTTTATGTTTTACTTACTAGGCACGAGTACTTAAACTTTATATATGTGTGGGTTATATAACGACATAAACTTTCCCCTTAGCTCGGTAACGTTTAGTCATTGGTTTTTGAACCGGTGAACGCGAATCTTAGATATGGATCCATAGGGTTTGACATCCCCACTCGGGCTAGTCGAGCTAGCATTAAACGGGTGTTTAATACTTCGTAGACTTACGCACTCGCCAAGTGTACTTTTAGGGGGTGATATTACGTTAAGTTAGTTACCAAGTGCCCACGGTTAAACATATACTTTTCATACTGCTTTGAAACACTGAAAGCTCGTGGCATACCTTACATTACTGTTACAATTTAAACCATAGCTCACCAACATTCGTGTTGACGTTTTTAAGCATGTTTTCTCAGGTGCTTAGAGGTTTGATGCTTCCGCTATAGTAATCTTGCTGTGTTGACTCCCGCTGCTTTTGTTAGAGATGTCACTTCATGAAACATTTATTACGCATTCATAACCTATGTTACTTTTGAACAATTAATTTGTAATGACCTTCGGGTCTCGTACTTGTGTTAATTTCTTTCTATTCGTAGAAGCATACTATCGTTTGTAAAACTTTTGATGTTGGTTAAGACGTCACCCCTTATTATGAATGCAAGCTTATTTTAAAACATCATATAGTGTTTGACCTTGTAATGATCGTGTTGTTAACGATCCGTACACATTAATTTTGTACGGGGCATCACACTGTACCTCTGCTAAGTAAGGCCATGGAACCCGGTCAGTGCTGACTAGTACACTGCACCATAATGTGGTCTCAAGCATTGCACTCCGCTTGAGGGATTCTTAGTTAATTAAGTAATTGTTTGTTTAAACTCGTAAAGGATTAGACCGTTAGGATAACCGAACGTGTTCATGGAAGTCAAACTGACTTGGCCATGGTGTTCTTTATGATTAAACTCTTTATAAGGCCCTAACTATCTTTTAAAACCCAATCATTAACGAAAGCATCGAAACACATCGCGTCTCTCGAATATGGCATACTTTGTACTTCATTATGCTTAAGAAAGTTTAGACCTTTGTGGAATGTTAATACGTCACTCAACTGAGTCGCTCAATTGGATGAGCCGTTTGAACTTGTATGCCTGTAGTCAGACTGCACGGGTGTCGGGGTAAGGAACTTTGCTGTATATTCAAAATCTTCAAGACTAACGCATTAATCAGTGACATGTCTTATGATAGGGGCGGTATGACCAGTATAGTGAATACAAGGTCACTACCTATTCATGGGTCAACATTCCCTAATCTCGGCAAAGTAACTAACGAAATCATAGTATGCACTTGCTTTAACCTTATCCGAATTACAAATTTTATCGCATTTAATTTATTTTATCTTATAAGCCAGAAAACCCAAAATTAGGTAATACACAACTACTCCTTCACTTTAGGATTATCTTAAGTTGTAATTATAGGTTCGATTCTACTGATATCTTAAAAATTTGACCCTTGGTCATCTTCCCTTACTCACCATAATAAGGAGTAGTACGATTTAGGGCCCGCTAAATAAATTTACAACTATTTCTTCACCTCCTGATAGCTGATTCTGACGCCTTGCGACCTAACGACACCGCATAAATAAAACCATCCGTTTCGGTCATATCAGAATGCATGTAACTTCCAACCAAATGACCCTACAAAACTTACCACGTCTGTGTAACATCGGTGTGATCTTCAAAAATCATTATCTACCAAGCCAACGAAGGGTTTATCAGTCAAATTCCAAAGAAGATGATGTTTTTTTAAGATTGACTTAGAAAAGGCTTAGGATTCGGCTAGTTGGACGTTTATTGATCATATGTTGAAGTGTTTGAATTTGCGACAAGGTGGAGATAATGGATAAAGGGTTGTGTATATTCAGCTTGTTCCACTATTTTGATCAATGGTAGTCCGACTCGAGAATTTTGGATTCAAAGTGGTTTACGTCAAGGTGACGCTCTTAGTATGTTTTTGTTTATTATAATTATGGAGGGTTTACATAGCATGTTGGAGAAAGAAAATTATATGAACCTATTTCATGGTGTTAATTTGGGTGGCTCAAACATGTCGATATCTCACCTAATGTATGCCGACAATGTGATTTTTATTTCGGAATGGAACCAATCATACTTAGATAACATTATTCAAGTGCTCCATTCTTTTTCCTCTCACCAGGCTAGCAAATTAATTTGAGTAAGTCTCCTCATTTCAGTTTAGAAGGGAGAGGTTGAGGCTTTTGCTTTGAATTTGATATGTAGCATTGTTTGTTACTTACTAAATATTTAGGTCTTACCATCGAAGCAAACATGAATCATTTTGCGCATTAGAAAATTTTAGTGGAGAAATATCGAAAGAGACCAGAATCATGAAAGTTACCATTACTTTCATTAAGTGCTCGGTAATATATGATCAAATCAGTGACGGGTTCGTTGAGTTTGTATAACTTTTCATTGTTTGAATGCCCGGTTAAAGTCAATAAAGTTTTGGAGTCCAATCGCTCTAATGTCTTTTGGGGAGTTGGAAATGACGTTAAAAATGAGTTGGATTAAATGGGATAACGTTTTGGCGAAACACAGTCAAGGCGGTCTTAGTATAAGAAATTCCTAAGACTCTGTAATTTTTTGTTTCAAAAAATCATCCTGACCAGATGTGGCGCATCTGATCATGCATCTGATCATGCATCTGATCATGCATCTGCTTAATTCTACCAAGACTGCTTAATTCTACCAAGATGCGGAGTATCTAAACAAAGTGACAGCATCATAAAATGATTCGAGGGATTCCGATGCGGTGAATCATATAGATGCGGCGCATCCATCCTTAGATCCAGCTTTTTGACATTTTAACCATTTTGACACCTGACCTAAATGACACCAAAACTTAATAAGACCATCTCCATCTTTCCAAACTCCACAAAACAATCTAATAACATCTTCAAACACTTACATACAATGTTTTACAAAATAACGACATCAACACAATTTACAACGATGAAATTCTACATCTGTACATGAGAACAAACATAGTTCCAAAATGACACCTTTTAATATAGAGACACTTATAATACTTTCAGATTCTAGGAAAAATCGCGTAAAACAAAAGTCCCTTCAATCCTAACCAACCAACATGTACTTAAAATGCGATCTAACTCCCCATGAACAAACGGTGGCTTGCAATATGAGAATTTCTAGAATTCAAAATTCTCAGTCTCTTTACCCTTAACAAATTCACCGCCCGACATCAGCTCTTTGACATCGAGCTTTAAGATCGGATACCTATCAAAAACTCCTCAAACTAGAATCCATTAACTTATAAACCTTGCTCAGTAAGGTTGGGTTATATAACTTTATCATTCGACCAATTTTTTCTCAGATCGAGAGGTTTTCTTGATCACCCTCATTATTATAAGTGTCTACAAATCTTTCCTCATCGGGGGAACCATCATAATTCATTAGTTTCCGTCAACTCCCTAGAAGTTGACCTACTTCCTTCAATATGCAAAAATTTCAAAGCTTGCATCAGACTAGAATATATCATAATTCCGCATAATTTAATACTTTATTGACAACATTCAAACAATACGAATCCTACTTTGATTTCCCTTCGTTTCTCGAAACTTCTACATGGTTCTCCACGATATATATAATTAGGTGGCCATGAGTAATTACATCATCCTATATCATGCTTCCATTTCAAAGGAAGTCCGAGATCAATCCATATACAAAAACTACAATTGCAAGTCTCCACAAGCCTACTAGGTCGCAAATAGCGCACAATCCCCTAAGGCGCATACAATTTCCACATATCTTACATTAATCTAACATAAACACATAATGTCTAATCCTTCTACACATTGGTTTAAGCCTAGATAATTCTAAAGCAAATTATCCAAGTCTGTTAAACCGCCACTTTGATACTAACTTGAAACACCCAAGACTTGATAATTTTTTTTTAATCACCCTGACCAGATGCGGTGCATGAGTTTAACTTACGCCTAGATGAAAAGCATCTAAACAAGGTGACAATATCTAGAAAATGATTCGAGGGATTCAGATGCAGCGCTCCTACCCTTAATCTAGCTTTTTGACATTTTAACCCTTTTGACACCTACCCAAATGACACTAAAACCTAATAAGATCATTTTCAGCTTTCCAAACTCCACAAAACAATTTAATAACATCTTCAGACACTTACATACAATGTTTACAAAATCACGACATCATAACACACTTTTACAACTACCAAATTCTACTTGCGTACATGATAACGAACATAGTTCCAAAAAGAAATCTTTCAATATCAAGACACCTATATCATCTCATTCAAGAGGCACTATCTTCCCAGAGAAATTCGAATAACCCCTAGGGCTTGCCTATCTAACAAGTTTCACTCGCCTTGCCATATCTCTTCCAGTTTAACACCCGTTAACGGTTGATAAAGTTTCTTTTCATAGAGAAGTTCTTCAGTTTGCATCTTCCAAAAGCTAAGATTAGTTCCATCAAACCAATAAATCTTCATATCACTCTTATCCGCCATTGTTCCCCAAAACTCAAAGCTTAAATTCTGATACCACTTCTTAGGAACATATGAGTGAGCCCTAACAAGATTTGATAAACCCAGGCTATCAACCCACAAGACAACAAACTAATATATGAAGTAAACAAGAAGATACTAGAAAGGACGTAAAAAACACGAGAATATAACGTGGTTATATGTAATCAATGTGATTACTTTAATCCACGACCAACCAAAGAGTATTCTTTATTAAAATTCGTAGGTACAATTTACAGATTACATATGGGCATATTTATAGGATTAAACGAGTTAGAATCGTAACACAACGAGGAGTCCTAAACAAAATCAAATTATGGCCGCCCAACGTGTATCTCGCAATCGCGAGCTTTGCATGCATATATCCTAGCGAACACGAGGTTGTGATCAAGCAATCTTGCAGTCGCGAAATTTACACTACCACTCACGAAATTAGTCTGGTGCACCATTTTTGACGTGTTTAATTCGACTTCGCACTCTATCAAAATGTGTCTTATTTGTTTATTAGGAGAAAAGTTTTATTAAATCACTCAGGACATTAGAAATCAATGGACTGACCATGCTTCGGTGGCTAAGTGCAGTCGTACCATTCGCACACCGTCAAGGACAGCCTCATGCCATATATAATAAAGCAGTACACGTAAAAGGTGCAAGCTTGTTTGTGTTTGTTTATGATCTTACTTAAAAATCTTACTCGTTTCGGCATCCTAACATTCTGTTTCAAAATTGATATCCACGTCTGTTAATCAGTGTGTTAATTACTTAATTATTGCACATCTATGAGAAGTCACATATTTACAATGGGGCAATAAACAAGTAACATAATTATAAGTTACCTGAATTTTCATTAAGGGTTGATGCGGTCTCGAGGTGGGTGTTCTTGGGTTGCCCGGCGAGCGATTTGGGTTCAGTGTTATTTGTTTGGGGTTGATGCGGTTTGGTGGATGGGCTCGTGGATTGGTGTTCGCCGATGCTGACTTCGATTTAGGTGATGACTTTTTTCAGGATTCGGTGGTCTAGACGCCGGTTACCTCAAGGAAGCATCAGCATCTTCATAAATTGTGGTTGTATCGGGGTTTTTTCTAGATTATTGTTGTACTAATGTGATTGTAATAGGGTAAAGTCAAACAGATTCATATCTGTCAATGTAACAATTCATGTAACGCCCTAGATCATTGGATCTATTTTTCTTTATTTATAATAATTCGTTTTTCGCTAAAAAAAAGAACCTTCTTTAAAAAAAAAATCAAAATTGTGAATGACTAACCATCGTCCACTTGGATGTTACTATAACTTATATCTTTTTAGACTATATGGTCTGTACAATGAGTAACTGCAACAAATTGGGCAACCAGTACCTGTCTGTATATGATTGTGTCCATAAACAGATGCAACTACTAGTGTAATTTTTTCATCTATTTGCATAAGACCACTCCCAACGGTTCGAGAACGGGAACCGCCCTCAGCCCACTCCTCCGCCGCCCTTGAGGGCGCCGATGGCATTCCAGCCGCCCTCGGCCGCCCTCCAATCTCTTTCCTGGTTCCGTTCTCGATTAAATCATATGTATCACAGTTTCGAGGGCGGGCAACGGCTTTTTTTTTTGTTTTTTTGCTTTAAACTCAGAAAGAGTAAATCAGAAACAGAAACAGGTAGCCGTTGGCTACCAACGGCCTTTTTTTTTCTTTTTTTTTTTTTTGTTTTTTTGCTTTTCTTTTTTCTATATAAACACCCAATATATTATACTAAACACCCAATATATTATACCAAATAAACATACAAACACTCTTTTACTTCCAACTAAAACCATTATTCCCATTTCCAACTCAAAAAAAATGCCTAAAAAATCATTCAAATCATCCAAGAACAATCAAAATGTAACGACCGAGCCGTTCTACACACAACAAAGTAATGATTTTTTCCAAACGCTACTTGAATCACAAATGTATAACTCACCTACCGGTTCATCTTCTAACCCGAATCAAGGATTGGGGTTCGCATCTTATGCTTCACGTTCACCCGCTTTTGTTTCTACACCTCAATATTCCAACTACCGTCCTCAACAACAATTTCCTAACGTCCAACAAATTGTTCCTCAACAACAAGTCATCCAACAACATGTCATTCGACAACCTAGTTTTCAAGAAAATCAAATTCGAGTACCTACTCAAATTCCTTCCGAAAATGAATCCGAAGAAGAACAAATCGAAGAGGTTCAAGAAACTCAACCCGATGAATTTGAAGTTAGTCAAAACGAAGAACGTGTTGGGAGAAGTCGTAAAGGAAAAGGAAAGAAAGTAATTTGCAAAAAAAGTCCGTGGTCGGACGACGAAAGTAGGATTTTGGCAACGGTGTGGATGCAAGTTTTGGAAAATATGGTGGTGGGAACTAATCAAACAAAAGACTCATTTTGCGGGACGATCCAAAGAGTTTACAATGAGCAAGTTCAGGAACAACGTCGAATGGATCAAATTACGGGAAAATGGACCAAAATGTCCAAAGATATCAAGTTATATATCGGAATTTACTCGAAGCTTGAAAATTTTTGGCAAAGTTGCCAAAACGAAGCCGATATCATGTCACATGCTCGACGTGCGTTTAAGGATCAAGTGGGTCGTTACTTCTTATACGAGGATGCGTGGAAAGTTCTCAAAGAATGTCCGAAATTTTTAACATACGAAGGAGTCGTGAACAAAAAACATACTCCGATGGAGTTACCGAGTGATGGACCCGCGAATGAAAGTGGTCCGAGTGGTGGAGCCGCGTGTCCGAGTGGTGGAGCCGGGAATCAAAGTGCTCCGAATTTCCATGAAGAACCTTTACGTCGTTCGCCGGGTCGTGCAAGTTCCAAGACTCATAGGAGTTCGGGTTCATCTGATGCGGCCTCACGTTTATCGTCCGAGGAAGCCCGCCAAACGTTAATCGAAATCGCAAATGCTACAAGGTTAACCATGAAAAAAATATACATTGAAACCAAGAGGCGTACCATGTTGGATAGTTTAACGTTTCTTACACAACCTTGTGCACCCGACATGACTCCCGAACAACACGCGTTGGTGATGAGAGCCAAAAATAAGATCCAAAAAATTTATCAAAACGCGTTTCAATCCGACGGCGAAGATGACGAGTAGTGTTTTATTTGTTTAATTTATATGTTCTTATATTGTATTTTAATTTATGTCTTCTTAATTTCAAAAAAATGTAACCGTAACCTTTTAATTTATTAAAATGTGTTGTTCAAAAAAATATAATTGACATAAAAATAATATTAATAATAATAATAATAGTAATAAATATTAATAAAAAAATGTGGGGCCATGTGATGGGGAGGAAGAATGTCATGGTTGGTAGTGGTGTGTGATGGAGAGGAAGTGAAAAATAAATGGAGAGAGAAAGCTGACGTGGCGGTGTGTCCTGAGGAGGAAGTACGTCATGGTTGGGAGTGGTCTAAGAAATACGAGTCTTTTTTTTTTTTTTTTTTGAACGGCAAGCTTGCATCAATGGTTTTAAGGATTTAGTTCGAGAATTGGCGGCTAATATTAATTCATTTCGAATAAATCTTGCTCAAAATAAGTCTTTCTGGAATCTTTAACAAAGACCAACAACATTTCTACATTTCTATGAATGACTTTCAATAATCATGATAAATATTGATCAACAAATTAACAAAGTCCAAGAAGTGTCTTAACTATATATCAAATATACTATTACCACATTATTTTTCTTAATTATATCTTGAGATGTTTATATCTCCTACACTTAAGTATTAATCAGATGGTGCACCTTGTCCGGTTATGTTCACCTGATAAACAGGGCTCCCATCAGGATTTAGCAACCCCCAGTGTCGTTCAGTCGCGGGCCCGTATTTTTGGTTTTCATCAAACATCGAAAATATAAAAGTTGGTATAACCTCACCGGGCCGGGCTGGTGTTCCTACTGCAGGAACCGTAGACATTTTCTTTATAAGATTATTGTTATATTCAGCTGCGTTTTCTTTATTTGCACCGAATTCATTTGCGTCACCCGCATGTGGCCAGCCCGTTTCAGCAATCGCAAGCAACACGTCATTGTATCCCAATTTAGCCATCGCGTACACCACCGAATCAAGCATTTGATCCAAAAGATCGTTGTATACGAATCCACTATTTGGATCCGTATACGTTTGATTAATCCCACTTTTGAGCAGAGCGTAATCAAGATTTATAGCAGTTTGATTATCTCTTTGGCTTTCGGACCACGCTAAATAAGGATAAATATCCAAAAAAATGTATGATTTTGTTCCGTTTATGTACTTTAATAACGGTAACATTAAGTCATGTATTTCGGTTCTGAAACTTGCGTTCGAAGGTGGAAACATTGTTTCCATCATGTCCATAGCTAAAGGGGTTGTAACCTTAATGTTTTTTATCCCTTGCGCTTTTATTGTGTTCCTTATTCTTCTCATAGCGGGTACAAGATCACGCGCAATTTGTAAATCTTGTGCCGTACTAATTGTGCTTAAAACCTCGTTACCAACAAGAACGTAACGAATTCTTGTATTAGGGTAATGAGCGATGATATGTTCGTATACCCATTGGTCTGCGAGATGTTGATTTGCAGCGATTCCTGATATTTCGTCGTTTGCAACTGTGATTGCAACGTCGATTGGTTTCCCGGATAGATGATTGAGTACTTCATGGTCAGCATCGTAGAGTTTGACCCGACCTGCGTTTAAGGTTTGGAGAAGTTCGATTGATCGGGCTGGTGTTGGTAGATTGTTTCCTAAGCGCCCGTAGCTTATACCCATCCTATTCGAGACCACGGCTCCTTAAACAACAACAACAACAAGAATAAGTTAGTTAAGATTATGGTGAAAAAGACATTTTTGAAGAACATTGTTTATTGTTCAAATTTGTGTAAGAAAATAAGTACTTGAGAAACCAATGAGGCAGAAGAAAGAGAGAAAGACAAAAGCCATTTTGGTGACTTTGTGGTTCTTCATATCAAAGAACACAAACATCATATATAATTCTCCTTAAGGTGGTATGTGAAGCTAGGATTGTGTAAGATTATATACATGATGATAATATTAAAAGAAAGATTGTTCAACTTCTTAATGGTGTGGTTCTAAAGGTGCCAATGATCTTTGTGATTTTGATTTAGAAATCATATTATAAATGAAGGTGAGCAAGGTAAAGGTTATGAATCACCTTAATTGTGTTGATTTGTTTTTTATCTGAAAACATTTTTTGATTACTTTAATAACTTAGTTTAAGTATGTTTTGGTCACTTTATGTTAATTTGTAGGTTCCATATAAGTAGTTCATTTACTTGGTAGGTGATAGTAGTTGTTAATTAGTTACGAGTATATGTTTTGTGTTATATTTTATGAGGAATTGCTATTTTGAAGAGTAATGCAAGACGTACTACAAGTAAAAAAAATAAAAAAAAAATACAAAATTCTGTTTGGTGATCTTTAGAAAAACCGAAATGTGAAGAAAAACGAATAAAATTGGGCCGTTTTAAAATGTGACTTATAAAAGTAAGTATTATACTCCGTAGTTGCTTTATCTTAAGCCTGTCAATTCAAACCTAAATCTTTAAATTGGTCTATTTGATCCTTTCCATATCTATCTGGGTCTTATCCAATGATTCCAATGATCCAATCTACTGAATTATTACCAAAAACCCCATTTGTTTTTTTTTTACCTTTTTTGCGTGAGAGTCTACAAAATAAAAAAATTGTCAATTTGCCCTCGCAAGAAGCAAAGTGCCTTTTGCTCCCTTGCACCTTGCGTCCTTGCGACCTTGGTTTCACCTGGGAGCAAGGAGCAAAACAGCTTTCTCCTTGCTCCGAGGTGGAAACAAGGACACAAAGTGCCTCTTGCTTCCTTGTTCCGAGGTGGAAGTAAGGACCCATTGTGTCTCTTGCTCCCTTGCTCCCTGGTGGAAGCAAGGACGCAAGATGCCTCTTGCTTCCCTTGCTTCCACCTAGGAGCAAGGACGCAAGGGGCCTCTTGCTCCATTGCTCTCAGGTGGAAGCAAGGACGCAAGGTGCCTCTTACTCCCTTGCTTCCAGGAGCAAGGAGTCTTGCTCATTGCTCCCAAGTAGGGGCAAGGAGTCTTGCTCAGTTGGTAGAGCACGTGGCTTTTAACCACGTGGTCGTGGGTTCGAGTCCCACGGATGGCGCCAAATGATCAAGCATATTTTCACGAGGTCAAGGTGCACCTACGCTTGAGTGCAATAGTAGGGTTTAAGGACTATCAATATTCGAACCTCCGACGCTTAGTCGTGGATAACCCACATCGGTATCGCTTCGATCCCGACAGGGTGGCCGATTTGAGAGTCCACCAGCAACTTAGCATACGAGGTTGAGTGGTCCAAAGACATGAAGGTTTTATAGTTCAATACATACCTGAAAGTCTTTAACGATCGTAAGAAGCTTTGTTCGTACGATAGAGATTTGTATACTCTTGTTTACGTATGAGTAAACGAGTAATCGTGTGTTGTTGTTTTTAGGGTTTATGAGCTATGTATTTATAGTCTCATAAATTAGGGTTTCGATAGAATCCCTTACCGAATTAAATGCAATCTCGTCCCTAACCAATTCTCGTTATTTAAGGAACAGAATCCGAATTAAATATATCATATATTCTTCTAGAACATACCGGACCCTTGTGCAAGTTAGACGATACTCGTAACAGATGGTATAGGCGCACTGCGTGCGGCTACACCCGTGCCACATGCCTTACGTGGCAATTTCTGTGGTTTAATGTCTTGGATGCGCTATCCGCATAGTCATGCGGATATGCGTATCATTACGAGGGCAAATTGTAAAACATTTTGTTTTGGGCTCTCACGCAAATATGGTAAAAAAATGGGCTTTTTGGTGATAATCCCCTACTTCAAACCTATTGGGTCAAATATCTTTATTAAGCCCAATAATTAATCCGTGTCCGACCGGTCCTAGTTACGCGTAAACCAAGTCCAAAAAGATCAAAATTAAAATACTGATGATGAGCGAGAGATTGAAGACGGGGGTGAAAAAACGTACGAAACTCATCTGATTTGCAAATAAAGTGCACTCTGATTCGTTCTACATTATAAAATGAACTGTTTAACAAAGGAAATTTCATGAATTCAGCTCATCTCTTTCAATTTTTCATCACTAGGGGTTTTAATTTTTCAAACTAACTTGCGTTTTTTTTCACCAATTCATTTTGCCCCAATTATCATCAGTTTTTTGTTGGTGCATTAATCCCGAGTTCTATTACATTTTATGTTCTATTTGTAATGTACGTTATTATTCAGTCATATATGAACGTGGACACTTATACTTGGTATTTGTAATAGTATAATGTCGTGAATAGGTCAAGAGTAGTTGGTTGGCTGCTCAGACCATCGACCGATGGTAGTGACCATCGGTCGAGGGACTCTCTCCATCGGCCGAAGGTCCCCGACCACCGGCCGATGGTCGCTGTATTTACTATATATACGGGTTTCGTGGTATTGTGTTAGGTTACACACCACAAACCCTCTAGCCGTCGTATTACTTGCTGTTTATCGTCCCTAATCCATCCCCAACCGAATACAAGGTCTTAGGCGTCGTGTTTATCAATTTTTCATTGGTTAATTCGATCCCGTTAGTCTACAAAGTATTCGACTCGCCCTATTTAGTGTTTCCGCCATTATAATAGGTTAAACGTTTGATCTAAGGTCCAATCATCGTCTACAAAGTGGTATCAGAGCGTTGTGTTGCTGATCCATACGTTTTTGAGTCGAATTTTTGATTTTTGTGTTTTAGGGTTTGTGTCAAAACGGGTTTTAATAAAAAAGTTGAAATTTTTACGTTCAAATCCTGTGTTTTCGAGTGTCTTCTTGTTTGGAAGTGTTTTTGTGAAGTTTTCATAGGTTTTGTTTGAGTCTAGAACGTCAGATTCGATCAAAATTGGAGTTTTTGCCAAAAACCCTAGTTTTTTCTGCCCAGATACGTAAGAACTACCCTCGGCCGATCGTCATTGACCATCGACCGACTGTCTTGACCCTCGACCGACAGTCCATCACAATCGACCGATCGTCTAGAGTTGAACCGGAGGACAATTTGTTATAACCTAGAACCGTTTGTCTTGACCATCGACCGTTTGTCCATCGACCATCGACCGATTGTCTCAGACCTCCGACCGATCGTCTCAGTCCATCGGCCGATCCTCTTTTAATCCAGAATCATTTAATTAATCCATAATTAATCACTTAATCAGTTAATAATGTCTGACACAAACGAGAAGTTAACAAACGAATACAGTGCACTTGTTATTGCACCAGGACTTCAAAGACTATTATTAAACGAAAGTGAATAGGGATCTAACAATAAAGTTCCTAGACTTGAGAATTTGAAGGACTTTTTAGAATGGAAAGTTAGGTTTGTGATTTATCTAAATGGTCAAGACTCTAGACTTTGGGAGTGTATTGAGACACCTTATGTGTGGCCATGTGGAGCTGACGGTGAACCTAAAGAGACTCAAGATTTTAGTCCTGCAGAACGCGAACAGTATAATCTTGAGTGTCGATGTTATGCTCAGTTAACACAAGCTTTGTCTAAGGAAATCTTTGGTCAGTTTAAGAACAGAAATAAGACGTGCTATACTCTTTGGCTGGCTCTTCAATCCGCAACTGAAGGTACTGCTACGTATAGAGCAACTAAGGGTAAAGTGTTGAAGGATGAGTGGAAGGTGTTCGCAGCTCTTCCAACAGAAACTTTAAGTCAGACTTTGGAAAGGTACAGGTTATTGGTTGCCGAAATGGCAGATTATGGGATCGAGGTGAAGGATGATAAGGCGGTAAAAGTGTTGGCACTTGGTCTACTTGAGAAGTTGGATTATGAGGTAGAGAAGATCCAAAACCTATATATTACTTCTGGTCGTCCTTTGACATTGACTGCGTTTACGTCTAAGTTAATGGAGAAGGATATTCAAGTTGAAGCGAAAAGAAAAAGGCTTGGTACTCTAGCAGCAAATGTTACATCTGGTGCTTCACCTTCTGGTCATGCTCCATTGCAGACTGCTTACATAACAGCTAAAGCTAATCAAATGTCTGCACCACAGTCTCAGTCTGGTTACTTTAATGCCAAATTACAGAACTCTACAATTAAGATGATTGAGGATGTTCTAACTCAGCAGACTCAGACTCAGACTTCGCCTCAGACTCAGACTCAGACTCAGAGTCCTGTGTTTCAAACTGACAATATCAGGAAAAGATCTATCGAGTCAATTCAGGAGGACATGGCTTTAGCAGCTATCATTGTTAACTCATACAACGATATGATCAGTGGGCAGGTACTTAACAATCATCTTGAGAATGAAGACTATGATCAGATCGATGAAGATGAGCTAGAGAGGATGGACATTCTGTACTGTATGGGTAGCATTGTTAGGCGTGCAAGGAAGTACTTAAAGAGAACAGGTCAACGATCTTTGAGTTTGAATCGAGATTCTAAGTTTGGTTTTGACATGGCGAAGGTTAGATGTTACAACTGTGATGAACTTAGTCACTTCAAGAAAACATGTACGAGACCACCAAAGACTGGTTATCATGATCCTTTTCTTAGTACAACCATCTCAGTCACTCCACAACATGTGATAGTTGAGAAGGAATCATCGGGGTCTGCTCAACCTAAAGCATTAACTGGTTCCACAATATATCCTGATGAAGTTTGTGACTGGTCCATTCCAGTTGATGCTCAGAAAGAAAATGTAGTGTTTGTGGGTAAGAGTGCTGCTGAAATTGAGGAAGAAAGAGTAGTCAGAAGAAAAGCAGGTTGTAAGGGTAAAGATAATTCAGACTGCACATGCTATGTGTGCAAGTGTGATGCAAGGTTGAAGAGAGCTGAGGAGCTTATGAAATGGTGTTTCAGAAAGAGGGTTAAGGAACAGCTGTATGATAAGTTCCGTAAAGCCAGGGATTTGTCAGACATTGAGTTTACTATTGATCCATCCGATGAAGAAGAAGGTAAAATTTTTCACGAGGGTACTTGGTTCAGAGAAGAGTTAGGTCGCTTGCTCAACCGTGATCTTCAGAGTGGTGATGAGAAAGTTGTGACGATTCAGAGTCCGGTTAGTTCAGACAAAAGTGATGGTAAGGAAGGTTATGAAGCTGATTATTCGGATAGCACAAGCTCGGAGTCCGAATCAGAGTCAGATGCAGAATCACAGGATGGAAGGAATGACTATGCTTTTATGGCTAATACTTCCAGTAACGATAAGGTATGTGCTGATTCAATTTCTAAATGTTCTAATTGCTTTGGTTATGAACAGGAAATTGAAAGACTTGAATGTATTATCTCTAAATTAAACGAGATATCTGTTACTTGTGAGACCTGCCCCAAACTTAGGATTGACCTTAAGAACCTAAGCTTAGAAAATCAGACCAACAAAAAGAACTATGAGGATGCCCTTTTCTACCTTAACAAACAGAAAGAATATGTTGAGGTGATTAAGTCTCTAGAGAACCAAATAGGTCACATGAAATAAACTATTAGAGATGACGAAAAGGTGATTACAATGTATTTGGGGCAAATAGAGACTCTTAAGGCTGAAAAGGACTCTTTTAAGTTAAAGTATGAGTCTGAGAAAGCTAGGATAGATAACTAGCAGAGGATGTCGTATGTGACTCAGACTTTTAACCATCCAAAAAGGGAGGGTCTGGGATATTCTGAGGTTGCTCCACCACTGATGGGTGAGTATGTTAATAAGCCCGTAGAGAAGAGTAAAGAACCAGTAGTGGAACCACCCTATGGTAAACCTAAGGAGACCCCAGTTGTGAGTGCTAGTAAGGTAGTTGAATCAAGGAACCCTCCAGAGGTTGTTTATGAGACCGAGTCTGATACTGACATAGACACTGAGAAAGATAGCAAACCTTTTGTGCCAGTGACCAAGTCAGTTACTATTCTTAAGAATCTAAAACACAGTAAGAATAGGAGTGAGAGTCTTAAAACTCCGGCAAAGAGTGTGGATAGGCCCAAACAGAGTAAGAAAAGGACCACTTTGTCTACTCCTATTAAGTTTGTTAAAGAAAGCAGTTCAGGAAAACAGCAGGTTAGTGATCCTAAGGTAGAACAATCACCTAAAGGTGAGAGTTCTAATTCTGATAAAGTGTCCAAGTATGTTCCGCCTAGTCGGCGTCAGACTGTTGAAAAATAGGTTTTGACACCCCCTATGACTAGACAACATACTGAACCTCATAGGAGACAGTTTTCACCGATTAGACGCAGGTTGTTTAATTATAATGACTTTGATAATGTTAACTGTTTCAAATGTGGGAGGCTGGGACACAGGGCTGTGAATTGTGGACCCTTTCGACAGACACCCCGCAGGACGATTGATCTTAGCCCAAATCGTTCTTTTTATAGAAGATCATCTTCTCCTGTGCTTAAATCAAATGTAAAAACAAATGATTCAAAGGTTTTTCAAACTAACGATTATTATAGGAAACCATTGCCTAGAAACAAAGTTTGGAAACCAAAATCCGAGGTGAAGGGTGTTCAAGGTCCTGCAGGTCCTTCGGGATCCAAGGGACAATGGGTGGAATTGCCAGTTGTTGGCATTGACGGGAAACCCACTGCCATTAGGGCATGGGTTGCCCTTTCTAACTAATCCTCTTACTTTAATGTGCAGGTCGCCTACAATCCACGCTGCAGTACATGAATTGTTGATAGTGGGGCGTCCAGGCACATGACAGGGAACTTGTCCTTACTTTCTAATGTGAAAACAGTGGATGGTGGACCGGTTTCTTTTGCTGGTAGTGAAGGAGGATTTATTACTGCTCAAGGTGTAATCGCGAATGAGAATGTCAGCTTTGATAAGGTATACAGTTGCTTAAGGTTTCTTCTGCTCTCAGTTGAAATGTCCCGTTCTTATTGACTAAAAACGTTCCATATTAATTGATTTCGTTGCGAGGTTTTGACCTCTATATGAGACATTTTTCAAAGACTGCATTCATTTTTAAAACAAACCATAACCTTTATTTCATAGATAAAGGTTTTAAAAAGCTTTACGTAGATTATCAAATAATGATAATCTAAAATATCCTGTTTACACACGACCATTACATAATGGTTTACAATACAAATATGTTACAACAAAATAAGTTTCTTGAATGCAGTTTTTACACAATATCATACAAGCATGGACTCCAAATCTCGTCCTTATTTAAGTATGCGACAGCGGAAGCTCTTAATAATCACCTGAGAATAAGCATGCTTAAAACGTCAACAAAAATGTTGGTGAGTTATAGGTTTAACCTATATATATCAAATCATAATAATAGACCACAAGATTTCATATTTCAATACACATCCCATACATAGAGATAAAAATCATTCATATGGTGAACACCTGGTAACCGACATTAACAAGATGCATATATAAGAATATCCCCATCATTCCGGGACACCCTTCGGATATGATATAAATTTCGAAGTACTAAAGCATCCGGTACTTTGGATGGGGTTTGTTAAGCCCAATAGATCTATCTTTAGGATTCGCGTCAATTAGGGTGTCTGTTCCCTAATTCTTAGATTACCAGACTTAATAAAAAGGGGCATATTCGATTTCGATAATTCAACCATAGAATGTAGTTTCACGTACTTGTGTCTATTTTGTAAATCATTTATAAAACCTGCATGTATTCTCATCCCAAAAATATTAGATTTTAAAAGTGGGACTATAACTCACTTTCACAGATTTTTACTTCGTCGGGAAGTAAGACTTGGCCACTGGTTGATTCACGAACCTATAACAATATATACATATATATCAAAGTATGTTCAAAATATATTTACAACACTTTTAATATATTTTGATGTTTTAAGTTTATTAAGTCAGCTGTCCTCGTTAGTAACCTACAACTAGTTGTCCACAGTTAGATGTACAGAAATAAATCGATAAATATTATCTTGAATCAATCCACGACCCAGTGTATACGTATCTCAGTATTGATCACAACTCAAACTATATATATTTTGGAATCAACCTCAACCCTGTATAGCTAACTCCAACATTCACATATAGAGTGTCTATGGTTGTTCCGAAATATATATAGATGTGTCGACATGATAGGTCGAAACATTGTATACGTGTCTATGGTATCTCAAGATTACATAATATACAATACAAGTTGATTAAGTTATGGTTGGAATATATTTGTTACCAATTTTCACGTAGCTAAAATGAGAAAAATTATCCAATCTTGTTTTACCCATAACTTCTTCATTTTAAATCCGTTTTGAGTGAATCAAATTGCTATGGTTTCATATTGAACTCTATTTTATGAATCTAAACAGAAAAAGTATAGGTTTATAGTCGGAAAAATAAGTTACAAGTCGTTTTTGTAAAGGTAGTCATTTCAGTCGAAAGAACGACGTCTAGATGACCATTTTAGAAAACATACTTCCACTTTGAGTTTAACCATAATTTTTGGATATAGTTTCATGTTCATAATAAAAATCATTTTCTCAGAATAACAACTTTTAAATCAAAGTTTATCATAGTTTTTAATTAACTAACCCAAAACAGCCCGCGGTGTTACTACGACGGCGTAAATCCGGTTTTACGGTGTTTTTCGTGTTTCCAGGTTTTAAATCATTAAGTTAGCATATCATATAGATATAGAACATGTGTTTAGTTGATTTTAAAAGTCAAGTTAGAAGGATTAACTTTTATTTGCGAACAAGTTTAGAATTAACTAAACTATGTTCTAGTGATTACAAGTTTAAACCTTCGAATAAGATAGCTTTATATGTATGAATCGAATGATGTTATGAACATCATTACTACCTTAAGTTCCTTGGATAAACCTACTGGAAAAGATAAAAGTGGATCTAGCTTCAATGGATCCTTGGATGGCTCGAAGTTCTTGAAGCAGAATCATGACACGAAAACAAGTTCAAGTAAGATCATCACTTGAAATAAGATTGTTATAGTTATAGAAATTGAACCAAAGTTTGAATATGATTATTACCTTGTATTAGAATGATAACCTACTGTAGGAAACAAAGATTTCTTGAGGTTGGATGATCACCTTACAAGATTGGAAGTGAGCTAGCAAACTTGAAAGTATTCTTGATTTTATGAAACTAGAACTTTTGAAATTTATGAAGAACACTTAGAACTTGAAGATAGAACTTGAGAGAGATCAATTAGATGAAGAAAATTGAAGAATGAAAGTGTTTGTAGGTGTTTTTGGTCGTTGGTGTATGGATTAGATATAAAGGATATGTAATTTTGTTTTCATGTAAATAAGTCATGAATGATTACTCATATTTTTGTAATTTTATGAGATATTTCATGCTAGTTGCCAAATGATGGTTCCCACATGTGTTAGGTGACTCACAAGGGCTGCTAAGAGCTGATCATTGGAGTGTATATACCAATAGTACATACATCTAAAAGCTGTGTATTGTACGAGTACGAATACGGGTGCATACGAGTAGAATTGTTGATGAAACTGAACGAGGATGTAATTGTAAGCATTTTTGTTAAGTAGAAGTATTTTGATAAGTGTCTTGAAGTCTTTCAAAAGTGTATGAATACATATTAAAACACTACATGTATATACATTTTAACTGAGTCGTTAAGTCATCGTTAGTCGTTACATGTAAATATTGTTTTGAAACCTTTAGGTTAACGATCTTGTTGAATGTTGTTAACCCATTGTTTATTATAACAAATGAGATATTAAATTGTTATATTATCATGATATTATGATATATAATATATCTCATTATGATGTATATACAGTTAAATGTCGTTACAACGATAATCGTTACATATATGTCTCGTTTCGAAATCATTAAGTTAGTAGTCTTATTTTTACATATGTATTTCATTGTTAATACACTTAATAATATATTTACTTATCATTTAACATAATTAACCAAGTGTATCAATATCTTAATATGATTCATATGTACCTAGTAAGATGTTGTTATAACGATAATCGTTATATATATCGTTTTCGAGTTTCTTAAATTAATAGTCTCATTTTTATGTATATAACTCATTGTTAAAATACCTAATGAGATACATACTTATAATAAAAACATGTTAACTATATATATAACCATATATATGTCATCGTATAGTTTTTACAAGTTTTAACGTTCGTGAATCACCGGTCAACTTGGGTGGTCAATTGTCTATATGAAACATATTTCAATTAATCAAGTCTTAACAAGTTTGATTGCTTAACATGTTGGAAACATTTAATCATGTAAATATCAATCTCAATTAATATATATAAACATGGAAAAGTTCGGGTCACTACAGTACCTACCCGTTAAATAAATTTCGTCCCGAAATTTTTAAGCTGTTGAAGGTGTTGACGAATCTTCTGGAAATAGATGCGGGTATTTCTTCTTCATCTGATCTTCACGCTCCCAGGTGAACTCGGGTCCTCTACGAGCATTCCATCGAACCTTAACAATTGGTATCTTGTTTTGCTTAAGTCTTTTAACCTCACGATCCATTATTTCGACGGGTTCTTCGATGAATTGAAGTTTTTCGTTGATTTGGATTTCATCTAACGGAATAGTGAGATCTTCTTTAGCAAAACATTTCTTCAAATTCGAGACGTGGAAAGTGTTATGTACAGCCGCGAGTTGTTGAGGTAACTCAAGTCTGTAAGCTACTGGTCCGACACGATCAATAATCTTGAATGGTCCAATATACCTTGGATTTAATTTCCCTCGTTTACCAAATCGAACAACGCCTTTCCAAGGTGCAACTTTAAGCATGACCATCTCTCCAATTTCAAATTCTATATCTTTTCTTTTAATGTCAGCGTAGCTCTTTTGTCGACTTTGGGCGGTTTTCAACCGTTGTTGAATTTGGATGATCTTCTCGGTAGTTTCTTGTATAATCTCCGGACCCGTAATCTGTCTATCCCCCACTTCACTCCAACAAATCGGAGACCTGCACTTTCTACCATAAAGTGCTTCAAATGGCGCCATCTCAATGCTTGAATGGTAGCTGTTGTTGTAGGAAAATTCTGCTAACGGTAGATGTCGATCCCAACTGTTTCCGAAATCAATAACACATGCTCGTAGCATGTCTTCAAGCGTTTGTATCGTCCTTTCGCTCTGCCCATCAGTTTGTGGATGATAGGCAGTACTCATGTCTAGACGAGTTCCTAATGCTTGCTGTAATGTCTGCCAGAATCTTGAAATAAATCTGCCATCCCTATCAGAGATAATAGAGATTGGTATTCCATGTCTGGAGACGACTTCCTTCAAATACAGTCGTGCTAACTTCTCCATCTTGTCATCTTCTCTTATTGGCAGGAAGTGTGCTGATTTGGTGAGACGATCAACTATTACCCAAATAGTATCAAAACCACTTGCAGTCCTTGGCAATTTAGTGATGAAATCCATGGTAATGTTTTCCCATTTCCATTCCGGGATTTCGGGTTGTTGAAGTAGACCTGATGGTTTCTGATGCTCAGCTTTGACCTTAGAACACGTCAAACATTCTCCTACGTATTTAGCAACATCGGCTTTCATACCCGGCCACCAAAAATGTTTCTTGAGATCCTTGTACATCTTCCCCGTTCCAGGATGTATTGAGTATCTGGTTTTATGAGCTTCTCTAAGTACCATTTCTCTCATATCTCCAAATTTTGGTACCCAAATCCTTTCAGCCCTATACCGGGTTCCGTCTTCCCGAATATTAAGATGCTTCTCCGATCCTTTGGGTATTTCATCCTTTAAATTTCCCTCTTTTAAAACTCCTTGTTGCGCCTCCTTTATTTGAGTAGTAAGGTTATTATGAATCATTATATTCATAGATTTTACTCGAATGGGTTCTCTGTCCTTCCTGCTCAAGGCATCGGCTACCACATTTGCCTTCCCCGGGTGGTAACGAATCTCAAAGTCGTAATCATTCAATAATTCAATCCACCTACGCTGCCTCATATTCAGTTGTTTCTGATTAAATATGTGTTGAAGACTTTTGTGGTCGGTATATATAATACTTTTGACCCCATATAAGTAGTGCCTCCAAGTCTTTAATGCAAAAACAACCGCGCCTAATTCCAAATCATGCGTCGTATAATTTTGTTCGTGAATCTTCAATTGTCTAGACGCATAAGCAATCACCTTCGTTCGTTGCATTAATACACAACCGAGACCTTGCTTTGATGCATCACAATAAATCACAAAATCATCATTCCCTTCAGGCAATGACAATATAGGTGCCGTAGTTAGCTTTTTCTTCAATAACTGAAACGCTTTCTCTTGTTCATCATTCCATTCAAATTTCTTCCCTTTATGCGTTAATGCAGTCAAGGGTTTTGTTATTCTGGAAAAGTCTTGGATGAACCTTCTGTAGTAACCAGCTAGTCCTAAAAACTGGCGTATGTGTTTCGGAGTTTTCGGGGTTTCCCACTTTTCAACAGTTTCTATCTTTGCCGGATCCACCTTAATACCTTCTTTGTTCACTATGTGACCGAGGAATTGAACTTCTTCCAACCAAAATGCACACTTTGAAAACTTAGCGTACAATTCTTCCTTCCTCAATACTTCTAACACCTTTCTCAAATGTTCACCGTGTTCTTGGTCATTCTTTGAGTAAATAAGTATGTCATCAATGAAAACAATGACAAACTTGTCAAGGTATGGTCCACACACTCGGTTCATAAGGTCCATGAACACAGCTGGTGCATTAGTTAAACCAAACGGCATGACCATAAACTCGTAATGACCGTAACGTGTTCTGAAAGCAGTTTTTGGAATATCATCTTCTTTCACCCGCATTTGATGATACCCGGAACGTAAGTCAATCTTTGAATAAACAGACGAGCCTTGTAGTTGATCAAATAAGTCATCGATTCTCGGTAGTGGGTAGCGGTTCTTGATGGTAAGTTTGTTCAACTCTCGGTAGTCGATACACAACCTGAATGTACCATCTTTCTTCTTGACAAACAAAACAGGAGCTCCCCACGGTGATGTGCTTGGTCGAATGAAACCACGCTCTAAAAGTTCTTGTAATTGGCTTTGTAGTTCTTTCATCTCGCTGGGTGCGAGTCTGTAAGGAGCACGAGCTATTGGTGCAGCTCCTGGTACAAGATCTATTTGAAATTCAACGGATCGATGTGGGGGTAATCCCGGTAATTCTTTCGGAAATACATCAGGAAATTCTTTTGCGACGGGAACATCATTGATGCTCTTTTCTTCAGTTTGTACTTTCTCGACGTGTGCTAGAACAGCATAGCAACCTTTTCTTATTAGTTTTTGTGCTTTCAAATTACTAATAAGATGTAGCTTCGTGTTGCCCTTTTCTCCGTACACCATTAAGGGTTTTCCTTTTTCTCGTATAATGCGAATTGCATTTTTGTAACAAACGATCTCCGCTTTCACTTCTTTCAACCAGTCCATACCGATTATCACATCAAAACTCCCTAACTCTACTGGTATCAAATCAATCTTAAATGTTTCGCTAACCAGTTTAATTTCTCGATTCCGACATATATTATCTGCTGAAATTAATTTACCATTTGCTAATTCGAGTAAAAATTTACTATCCAAAGGCGTCAATGGACAACTTAATTTAGCACAAAAATCTCTACTCATATAGCTTCTATCCGCACCCGAATCAAATAAAACGTAAGCAGATTTATTGTCAATAAGAAACGTACCCGTAACAAGCTCCGGGTCTTCCTGTGCCTCTGCCGCATTAATATTGAAAACTCTTCCACGGCCTTGTCCATTCGTGTTCTCCTGGTTCGGGCAATTTCTAATAATGTGGCCCGGTTTTCCACATTTATAACAAACTACATTGGCATAACTTGCTCCGACACTACTTGCTCCGCCATTACTCGTTCCGACACCATTTGTTCCTTTCGTTCTATTAACCCCTGGTCCGTAGACCTCACACTTCGCCGCGCTATGACCATTTCTTTTACACTTGTTGCAAAATTTGGTGCAGAACCCCGAGTGATTCTTTTCACACCTTTGGCATAGCTGCTTCTGATTGTTGTTGTTGTTGCGGTTATTATTGTTGTTGGGATGATTGTTGTAGTTGCTGTTGTTGTTGTTGTTGTTGTTCGGTCGTTTGTTGTAGTTGCGATTGATGTTGCGATTGTTGGGATAATTGTTGCGATTATTGTTGTAATTGCTGTTGCTGTTGTATTGGTGATTCTTATCACCGTTTTCCTCCCACTTTCTTTTGACTTGCTTCACATTGGCCTCTTCAGCAGTCTGTTCTTTAATTCTTTCTTCAATTTGGTTCACGAGTTTGTGAGCCATTCTACATGCCTGTTGTATGGAGGCGGGCTCGTGTGAACTTATATCTTCTTGGATTCTTTCCGGTAATCCTTTCACAAACGCGTCGATCTTCTCTTCCTCATCTTCGAATGCTCCCGGACACAATAGGCACAATTCTGTGAATCGTCTTTCGTACGTGGTAATATCAAATCCTTGGGTTCGTAACCCTCTAAGTTCTGTCTTGAGCTTATTGACCTCGGTTCTGGGACGGTACTTCTCGTTCATCAAGTGCTTGAATGCTGACCACGGTAGTGCGTACGCATCGTCTTGTCCCACTTGCTCTAGATAGGTATTCCACCATGTTAACGCAGAACCTGTGAAGGTATGCGTAGCGTACTTTACTTTGTCCTCTTCAGTACACTTACTTATGGCAAACACCGATTCGACCTTCTCGGTCCACCGTTTCAATCCGATCGGTCCTTCGGTTCCATCAAATTCCAAAGGTTTGCAGGCAGTGAATTCTTTGTAGGTGCATCCTACACGATTTCCTGTACTGCTAGATCCAAGGTTATTGTTGGTATGTAGCGCAGCCTGTACTGCGGCTATGTTTGAAGCTAGAAAAGTACGGAATTCCTCTTCATTCATATTCACGGTGTGTCGAGTAGTCGGTGCCATTTCCTTCAAAATAGTTAAATGGAACAAGTTAATCATACAGAATATTAAGAGTAGTTAATAGTATTTCGTAGCATAATATGAACTCATTTATAAAAGCTTTTTCTTCATATTAGCGTTTTATAAGTTTAAATTCGGGTAGTACCTACCCGTTAAGTTCATACTTAGTAGCTAATATACAATTCAACTACTACAATTCTATATGAAAAACTGATTATAATAATATTTCGCGTTCAAACTTTTATACAATATTTTACAAACTTACAATACCGCTTATTTTACATAAAGCATGAAATATAGCACACAATAACTTTGATACAAGATAGTTGTGAAGATAATTCTAGCTAGTACACAAGTCGTTCAGCAAAGGCAATAAAGACACGTAATTCATACGTCCAGAAACAAGTCATGCATTCTGGTTTTACTAGGACTACTTCCCATCCTTGGTCTTGTGCAACATAACCGTTATGGCCGTTGATAAGACAGCGTGTTGTAGCGTCATCAAAGGGACGAGGGTTACGTAATGTCCAACAGTCCCGTAATAATCTAAAAACCTCATTTCTTACCCCAATTACCGACTCCGTCACTTGTGGAAACGTTTTGTTTAATAGTTGTAGCCCGATGTTCTTGTTCTCACTTTGGTGAGAAGCGAACATTACTAATCCGTAAGCATAACATGCTTCTTTATGTTGCATGTTAGCCGCTTTTTCTAAATCACGAAGTCCAATATTCGGATATATTGAGTCAAAATAATTTCTTAACCCGTTGCGTAAAATAGCATTTGGGTTCCCCGCAATATATGCGTCAAAGTAAACACATCGTAACTTATGGGTTTCCCAATGTGATATCCCCCATCTTTCAAACGAAAGTCTCTTATAAACCAAGACATTCTTGGAACGTTCTTCGAATGTCTTACAAACTGATCTCGCCTTAAATAGTTGTGTCGAGGAATTCTGGCCGACTCTAGACAAGATTTCATCAATCATGTCTCCGGGTAGGTCTCTTAAAATATTGGGTTGTCTATTCATTTTGTGTTTTTAAACTGTAAAATAGACAAGAGTTAGATTCATAAAAAAATACTTATTAATACAAGCAATTTTTACATATATCATAAAGCATACAAACACTATATTACATATATTACACCACACGAATACAACTATCTTATTCCGACTCGCTCGTTTCTTCTTCTTCGGTTTTGGTTCGTTTTGCCAAGTTTCTAGGGATATATGATGTTCCCCTAATACGAGCCGTCGTGATCCACATTGGTTTAGAAAAACCTGGTGGTTTAGAGGTTCCCGGGTCATTGTTACAACTTAAGGACTTCGGGGGTTGACGATACATATAAAGTTCATCGGGGTTGGAATTAGATTTCTCTATTTTTATGCCCTTTCCCTTATTATTTTCTTTTGCCTTTTTAAATTCAGTTGGGGTAATTTCTATAACATCATCGGAATTCTCGTCGGAATCCGATTCATCGGAGAATTGGTAATCCTCCCAATATTTTGCTTCCTTGGCGGAAACACCATTGACCATAATTAACCTTGGTCGGTTGGTTGAGGATTTTCTTTTACTTAACCATTTTATTATTTCCCCCACCGGTTCTATTTCTTCATCCGGTTCCGATTCTTCTTCCGGTTCCGATTCTTCTTCCGGTTCCGACTCTTCTTTCGGTTCCTCTTCGGGAACTTGTGAATCAGTCCACAAATCATTCCAATTTACATTTGACTCTTCATTATTATTAGGTGAGTCAATGGGACTTGTTCTAGAGGTAGACATCTATCACATAATATCAAACGCGTTAAGAGATTAATATATCACATAATATTCACATGTTAAAAATATATAGTTTCCAACAAAATTTGTTAAGCAATCATTTTTCAAGTAAACACGGTCGAAGTCCAGACTCACTAATGCATCCTAACAAACTCGATAAGACACACTAATGCAAAATTCTGGTTCTCTAAGACCAACGCTCGGATACCAACTGAAATGTCCCGTTCTTATTGACTAAAAACGTTCCATATTAATTGATTTCGTTGCGAGGTTTTGACCTCTATATGAGACGTTTTTCAAAGACTGCATTCATTTTTAAAACAAACCATAACCTTTATTTCATAGATAAAGGTTTTAAAAAGCTTTACGTAGATTATCAAATAATGATAATCTAAAATATCCTGTTTACACACGACCATTACATAATGGTTTACAATACAAATATGTTACAACAAAATAAGTTTCTTGAATGCAGTTTTTACACAATATCATACAAGCATGGACTCCAAATCTCGTCCTTATTTAAGTATGCGACAGCGGAAGCTCTTAATAATCACCTGAGAATAAGCATGCTTAAAACGTCAACAAAAATGTTGGTGAGTTATAGGTTTAACCTATATATATCAAATCATAATAATAGACCACAAGATTTCATATTTCAATACACATCCCATACATAGAGATAAAAATCATTCATATGGTGAACACCTGGTAACCGACATTAACAAGATGCATATATAAGAATATCCCCATCATTCCGGGACACCCTTCGGATATGATATAAATTTCGAAGTACTAAAGCATCCGGTACTTTGGATGGGGTTTGTTAAGCCCAATAGATCTATCTTTAGGATTCGCGTCAATTAGGGTGTCTGTTCCCTAATTCTTAGATTACCAGACTTAATAAAAAGGGGCATATTCGATTTCGATAATTCAACCATAGAATGTAGTTTCACGTACTTGTGTCTATTTTGTAAATCATTTATAAAACCTGCATGTATTCTCATCCCAAAAATATTAGATTTTAAAAGTGGGACTATAACTCACTTTCACAGATTTTTACTTCGTCGGGAAGTAAGACTTGGCCACTGGTTGATTCACGAACCTATAACAATATATACATATATATCAAAGTATGTTCAAAATATATTTACAACACTTTTAATATATTTTGATGTTTTAAGTTTATTAAGTCAGCTGTCCTCGTTAGTAACCTACAACTAGTTGTCCACAGTTAGATGTACAGAAATAAATCGATAAATATTATCTTGAATCAATCCACGACCCAGTGTATACGTATCTCAGTATTGATCACAACTCAAACTATATATATTTTGGAATCAACCTCAACCCTGTATAGCTAACTCCAACATTCACATATAGAGTGTCTATGGTTGTTCCGAAATATATATAGATGTGTCGACATGATAGGTCGAAACATTGTATACGTGTCTATGGTATCTCAAGATTACATAATATACAATACAAGTTGATTAAGTTATGGTTGGAATATATTTGTTACCAATTTTCACGTAGCTAAAATGAGAAAAATTATCCAATCTTGTTTTACCCATAACTTCTTCATTTTAAATCCGTTTTGAGTGAATCAAATTGCTATGGTTTCATATTGAACTCTATTTTATGAATCTAAACAGAAAAAGTATAGGTTTATAGTCGGAAAAATAAGTTACAAGTCGTTTTTGTAAAGGTAGTCATTTCAGTCGAAAGAACGACGTCTAGATGACCATTTTAGAAAACATACTTCCACTTTGAGTTTAACCATAATTTTTGGATATAGTTTCATGTTCATAATAAAAATCATTTTCTCAGAATAACAACTTTTAAATCAAAGTTTATCATAGTTTTTAATTAACTAACCCAAAACAGCCCGCGGTGTTACTACGACGGCGTAAATCCGGTTTTACGGTGTTTTTCGTGTTTCCAGGTTTTAAATCATTAAGTTAGCATATCATATAGATATAGAACATGTGTTTAGTTGATTTTAAAAGTCAAGTTAGAAGGATTAACTTTTATTTGCGAACAAGTTTAGAATTAACTAAACTATGTTCTAGTGATTACAAGTTTAAACCTTCGAATAAGATAGCTTTATATGTATGAATCGAATGATGTTATGAACATCATTACTACCTTAAGTTCCTTGGATAAACCTACTGGAAAAGATAAAAGTGGATCTAGCTTCAATGGATCCTTGGATGGCTCGAAGTTCTTGAAGCAGAATCATGACACGAAAACAAGTTCAAGTAAGATCATCACTTGAAATAAGATTGTTATAGTTATAGAAATTGAACCAAAGTTTGAATATGATTATTACCTTGTATTAGAATGATAACCTACTGTAAGAAACAAAGATTTCTTGAGGTTGGATGATCACCTTACAAGATTGGAAGTGAGCTAGCAAACTTGAAAGTATTCTTGATTTTATGAAACTAGAACTTTTGAAATTTATGAAGAACACTTAGAACTTGAAGATAGAACTTGAGAGAGATCAATTAGATGAAGAAAATTGAAGAATGAAAGTGTTTGTAGGTGTTTTTGGTCGTTGGTGTATGGATTAGATATAAAGGATATGTAATTTTGTTTTCATGTAAATAAGTCATGAATGATTACTCATATTTTTGTAATTTTATGAGATATTTCATGCTAGTTGCCAAATGATGGTTCCCACATGTGTTAGGTGACTCACAAGGGCTGCTAAGAGCTGATCATTGGAGTGTATATACCAATAGTACATACATCTAAAAGCTGTGTATTGTACGAGTACGAATACGGGTGCATACGAGTAGAATTGTTGATGAAACTGAACGAGGATGTAATTGTAAGCATTTTTGTTAAGTAGAAGTATTTTGATAAGTGTCTTGAAGTCTTTCAAAAGTGTATGAATACATATTAAAACACTACATGTATATACATTTTAACTGAGTCGTTAAGTCATCGTTAGTCGTTACATGTAAATATTGTTTTGAAACCTTTAGGTTAACGATCTTGTTGAATGTTGTTAACCCATTGTTTATTATAACAAATGAGATATTAAATTGTTATATTATCATGATATTATGATATATAATATATCTCATTATGATGTATATACAGTTAAATGTCGTTACAACGATAATCGTTACATATATGTCTCGTTTCGAAATCATTAAGTTAGTAGTCTTATTTTTACATATGTATTTCATTGTTAATACACTTAATAATATATTTACTTATCATTTAACATAATTAACCAAGTGTATCAATATCTTAATATGATTCATATGTACCTAGTAAGATGTTGTTATAACGATAATCGTTATATATATCGTTTTCGAGTTTCTTAAATTAATAGTCTCATTTTTATGTATATAACTCATTGTTAAAATACCTAATGAGATACATACTTATAATAAAAACATGTTAACTATATATATAACCATATATATGTCATCGTATAGTTTTTACAAGTTTTAACGTTCGTGAATCACCGGTCAACTTGGGTGGTCAATTGTCTATATGAAACATATTTCAATTAATCAAGTCTTAACAAGTTTGATTGCTTAACATGTTGGAAACATTTAATCATGTAAATATCAATCTCAATTAATATATATAAACATGGAAAAGTTCGGGTCACTACATCAGTTTCTTAAGTTGCTGACAAGAAGTATACAGTTGCGTTTGATGATAAATTTTGTTATATCTTGAAGAAATAATTTGTTATTCCGGAAGACATGATTCTGATGACTGCTCCAAGGTGCAAGGATCTTTATATCCTTGATATGCGTAAGGCTCATGTGAAGGCAGCTACTAGCCATCAGGCCTTTGTTTCTAAAGCTACTGAACAGGAATCTATTACATGGCACAAGCGTATGGGTCATCTGAGTCTGAGGAAGATGAACAATCTAGTCCACAATGGATTAGTTGAAGGTGTTAATGTCAAAAGTTTTCATATTCCTGATGTATGTCTTCCGTGTAAACAGGGGAAACAAACGAAAAAGTCACATGCTACCAAAAAGCATCATTCTGTTAATATTCCTTTGGAGCTTTTACACATGGATCTCTTTGGTCCTGTCAACTGTAAAACTCTCACAGGAGAATCCTATTGCTTGGTAGTTACTGATGAATATTCCCGTTTTTCTTGGGTGGTTATATTAAAGCACAAGTTGGATACTTTTGAGCATATTAAAGTGTTAATTCTAAAGCTCGAAAGTTTGTATAAATTGAAGGTAAGGAAGATTCGTACTGACAATGGTACGGAGTTTAAGAATAATCAGATGCTGCTGTTTTGTAACGAAAAAGGGATACATCAACAGTTCAGTCCTGCTTATACACCACAGTCAAATGGTGTAGCTGAAAGAAAGAACAGGACCTTAATTGAAACCGCAAGAACAATGCTAGCTGATTCATGTCTTCCGATTGCCTTCTGGGGTGAAGCAGTGAGTACAGCGTGTTATGTTATGAACAGAGTTCTAGTAGTGAAGCGACATGGTAAAACTTGTTATGAGCTGTTGCATAAGAGGAAGCCTAATATTAAACATTTCGAACCCTTTGGCGCACCTTGTACTATTTTGGTACGTGATGCAGGAGGGAAATTTAATTCTAAGGTTGCTTCTGGTATCTTCTTGGGTTATGGGAATCCGAACAAGCGAGTGTATAATAATGAGACAAAACGTGTGGAAGAACAGTTTGAAGTCGATATTCAGCGCAATGCACCGCCTCGTGTCAGTAAAGGTTATGCATGGCAGTTTGAGTATGATAAGCTATTCGATTCATTCAATCTTCCACCAGATGTTACAGAGGAAGAACTTCTGACTCAGATATTGTTTGATTCTCGAAATTCCTCGGAGAATGTTATCACTATTCCAACGCAGGCTCAGAATCCGGTTTCTAGCGTGCAACCAAGTCCACGATGTGTTGGAGGTAATCTTGATACAAATAAGGACGGGGTAGTTGATACAGATGACGATAGTGAGTTAGATGATGATGTGGAACGTACAGTATTGACAGAGGGAGCAACCATTCCTCTTTACAATCCTCTTTATAACCAACCACCAACTGTGACAGTGCCAGAACAGGTAACTGAAGCGGGAGGTGTACGGAGATCTAATCGTGTTATTCTGCCGCCAAAGCGTCTGGCAGATTATTATGTGGACACTAGAGGAATCCCACATGCCAATCTTCCTCAATCTGCGACAAGTGAGGCGTCAACATCTGAAGTTCCAGTTACATCTGAGGTTCCCACAGTTACTGAAAATACAACAGCAGCAGAAGATGTTCAAACTGAAAGTGCGAATATGGTGACAACTTTTTATTCATCTTTGAACAAATCAGGGAGAGTGTTTGTTCATGCTCACTCATGCTATGTGTGTCAAATTGAACCGAAAGATGCATACGAAGCTTTAAAGTATGATGAGTGGGTAAGTGCTATGCAAGAGGAGCTGTTACAATTTAAACATCTTAAGGTTTGGAAGTTAGACAATCCACCGCATGGTTGTGTACCCTATGGTCTTCGTTGGGTGTTAAAGAACAAGAAAGATGAGCAGGGTATAGTGATTAGGAATAAAGCTAGATTGGTGGTTAAGGGATATCAGCAAATCCCAGAAATTGACTATGATGAAGTTTTTGCTCCAGTTGCGAGACTGGAGGCTATCAAGATTTTCTTGTCATTCGCATCCTACATGGGATTCAAAGTGTATCAAATGGATGTGAAGAGTGCATTTTTGTATGGTGAAATAAACGAGAAAGTGTTTGTTGAACAACCGCCTGGTTTTGAAGATCCGCATTTCCCAGTGATATCGGCTAAAAAGTCACGTTTTTACCCCCAATATTGAGTCCTAAAACCATAAAGTTCCAAACTTTATCGCCAAAATAACCACTTTGTTAGTTAATTTGGTAGATTTAGTCATTACAAAGGCTATGTTTCAAGAATCACTAAAAACGGATGAGAAACGAGGAAAAACGAGCAAAACCGGCTAAGACGATTAACTCGCGTTTAAGTAACTTATTTTATAATTTTTGGAAAAGTTTAATTACTTAACCTCATGTTGTAGGATATTCGATTTCGAACGCGTGGGCGCAAGAATCGTCAAAAACGGAGCTAAAACGAAGATTTTAGAGCGAAAACGAGAAATCAAGTTACGATCCAGGGAATCAAGGCTGACCAGCACAAAATCCACCTTGCCATCCTCCTTGCCATCCACCTTGCCAGCCGGATCCACCTTGCCATCCCTCTTGCCAGCCGGATCCGGCTTGCCAAATCCTCCTTGCCATACGGCTTGCCATACGGCTTGCCATACGGCTTGCCAAGCGGCAAGCCGGATTTCAGCCAAAAAATTACAAAATTGCCATCAAACTTTGCTTATAAAAGGAGGGCTTCATTTCTCATTTCAACACACCAAAAACACACCAATTCTTCACTTCTCTCTCTAAATATCTCTCTATAGTCGCTCTCTAGTGATCTATAGGAGATTAGTTCTCTCTCTACTTTCTCTCTCTAGTTTCTAGAGAGAGAAAAGTACAGAGATTAGGAAATGTAGTTATCTCTCTATTGTCGCTCTCTAGTGATCAATAGGAGATTAGTATGTAGTTAGTAGTAGAAGCTATAGAGCATTGTAACGCTATGGATCTTATGAAGTAATACAAGTGTTATTCTGCCGACATTATCCGGTACTATCTATCCTTTTCTTTTATTAATTCATCATAATGTTCTTGTTTGATGTTTGTGATTTATTAATGATTGAAATGCTTGTTGCCATAATGTGTGAGTAATTGCTTGATTGTTTGCCATGATTTAGTAATGTTAGTTAGGGATGATTATCGTTTCGTACTCGCTTTCTGTCTATGATATTAAACCTCGTTATTATCGTCTTCCACCAATAAACGTGATTAAAACCTTTTAAAAAGTCGACATTATAAAGGTAATTAATTATCTGTGTTTATACATTGGTCAAGGCATGAACCCATCTAAAATACTATAAAGTACATGGGGAATTACCATAGGACCAGATCAAGACATTAGTCAAGAGTATAAGACTCATGTCGATGTACTATAGGACCACTTGAGCATGGTCAAGGTTAGAAGCTATGGAACCACTATAAGTCTAGTACATGGTGGATAACTAAGGGATTTATTGGGTAGATTTAAGTAAGGGCTGGTTTAAATCGTAAATGGGAATTTAACGAACTACAATACAAACTAAGCTTATAAATCTTTAAGGATGACTGAGAACTAGAAGAGGTTCTAATTTGTCTACGAACCCTTAGATTTTACCAAACCATTGATAGAAAGGAATTCGAAACACAATCATAACCACTCACTTAGGTGATACACTAAGGTGTTAAGAAAGGTTGGATATTCTATATATGGCTATGCTACTTTATTCGTGCGCTCAAGGTATGCACTGCATCCAAGATGGGCCGCTTATATCCTTAAACCAGATAAAGCGTCGAGAGTTGAGCATAGTCCATCCGATCAGAATCTTCAAAGCCTAGTTCCTCGTGACATGCTAACCAGGAAACTGCTTAGTAGGGAATCTAGTTTTCACACCAAGGTATATCTATCCAATGAGTGTCTCACAATCATCCCGAGACTACGTTATCTTAAATCATGGTGAACCACGTCTTCTCTGTCTTTAGTTGTTGCATGCTAGCTAGCTTATTTTAATTATATTGCTTTAATATTTTAATTACAATTATATAAACTATTCAACCCAACTATTGCCTTTACACAATTTGATATTCCGGATAAAGTGGTGTCTAGAATAAACCGGTTGGACTTGGTTATTGGATTTTCCGAACAGTCACCAATTTATTGGGACCAAAAGGATCCTGCCTCTCCACATAAGGTGTACCTGGCCACTAGTCTTGGATACTGAATTGTGTATAAACCCAATCTTAATTACTAAATTATCTAGATAAGCTCCGCTTCAAATTCGACCGCTCAAAGAACGACCCTAGGTCATATTTGCCCTTGCTAACCCATAGGAAGGAATAATATATTTAGGCCCCGCACATATAAATTAAAGAATCGACTTCTCCCGTTGGTATCCTGAACTGACGTTTTGCGATCTAACGACACCGCACAAATAAAACCGTCCGATTCGGGCATATCACGGGGTAAGTAAAGTTTTTGGCGCCGCTGCCGGGGAGCGGTTGTACGATTTGGAGCCTGTTTAGATTAGTTAGTTTTTAAGAGACCCTTTTGACCGAGAATAGCTTTGTCAGAAGTTACTAGTTTACCGTAGTTAGGTTAGATAATATTAGCTTAATTTAGATTAATTAGAAAAATTTAAAATGGACTTCCTTATTAGTGAACCTTTAGGATGGTTTAACCTACTTAGACCACTAAGAATTCTTCCGACACATCCTTTCTTCTATCTGATATCATACGTTTTACCCATCCGACGAGATCCACACTTACCTGCCGATAGTTCGACGATGGCCGCACGCATCACTCTCGCTGACATCACCAAACCCTCGTTAGAAGGACGAGGAGGACTGATACTCTATCCAGAGGTTAACGGAGCGTCTTTTGTGCTTAAGCATAGCATCATACAACTCATTCAGAATCACTGTCTATTCCATGGCTTTCCAATTGACAATCCCAACTCTCACTTAGATATATTCCTCTCCTTATCCAACTCATATAAGCAAAACGGGGTTGAGCAAGATGTAGTTCGTCTATATCTATTCCCCTATTCCTTAACCCTTCATGCAAAAACCTGGTTCGAGGGGTTAGATCCCAACTCTATCACCTCATGGGAGGAAATGGCAACAACTTTCTTAATCAAGTACTTTCCCCCATCAAAACAAATCAGACTTAGGAATGACATCGTAAACTTTCAACAAGCTTCCGATGAATCACTCTACACTGCATGGGAAAGATTCAAACACTTGCTCCGAAGATGCCCGAATCACCGTCTTGAGAGCTCTGATCAGATTTTGACCTTCTACAAAGGTCTGAATCAGAACAATAAGTCTACTCTTGATGCTGTTTCTCAGGGTAACTTCATGAGCTTCACTGCTGACGAGGCCTGGAGATTGATCGAGGAGATAACTATGCACCATCACGATTGGAACACGGAAGAGCAAATTTCATCAGCAACACCGCTTTCTGCCTCCGATCCTATCAAAACCATAAAATATCTCTCAGAACAAATAGAAAACCTCACCAAAGAAGTAGGAGAGCTAAAGAAACTCCCGCAACATGTGTCTCAAGTGCAATTATGCCAGAATTGTACTGAACCACATTCGGCCAAGGTATACGAGGCTGAATGTGAGGACTCTATTGTCTACACCGATCAGATCCTAGCTCATCCTCACAACCCACCCACTAAACCCATTACCCCACTAGAGACAAGTCCAGACGATGTCCTACTGCGTATCATCCACATGATCACAGCAAGACAAGACGCAACTGACTTAGTCATGACTAATCACCTAAGTAGTCTTGAAAACCAAATAAGCCAGCTAAATCAACGTCTCGATTCTCTTGGTTGTCCTAAAAATGACTCAAAGGTGGCACATAGCCAACCTTCAGTTTCTTCTAAGGAGAAGAAACTAACTAATACCCGTTCGGTAGTAGTCATTGAGTCATCACCTACAACACCCATTCCATTCCCGAACCGTCTCAAGCAAAGACATAACAATATGAAATCTTTCAAGCTTGACGATAAATTTTTGGACACTGTGTCTAAGAATCCTCATAGTAAGAAGTATTTTAGGAAACTGCTATCAACCAAGGATAAGGTACCCGAAGTACCCAATGACTCGCTGAACGCGAATTGTTCAGCCATTCTCTTAAATAATCTTCCTGAAAAACTAGGGGATACCGGACGATTTACCCTCCCTTGTTCTATCTACCAATCTGGTACTATCAATTCTCTCGCTGACCTTGGTGCCAACATCAATCTCATGCCCTACTCACTGTTCCAGAAACTTGAAATTGGAAACCTTAACCCAACTAAAATGAGCATCCAGCTAGTTGACCAATCCACTAGATATCCTAAGGGAATAGCAGAGAACGTCATGGTTAAGGTCGACAAATTCCTCTTTCTGACCGACTTTGTGGTTATGGACTATAAAGAAGACATGAAAATCCCTATCATCTTGGGAAGGCCTTTCATGAATAGAGCCAAAGCGATCATTGACATTTATTCACGGACAATCACCCTGAGAGCCCGTGGAGAAGAGGTCACTTTCACGATCGACGAGTCTGTATGTCCTTCTGATGGCAACGCTGAAGTAAATACCATCTCCACTAGGAAAGTCACCTTCTATTCCGAGAATGAAGAGAAGAAGATAGAAGTAGAAGACAAGAAGAATAACCACTCCACACCAACCCAATCTTCACTCCCACCCTACTTTGATCTTTTAATGACTGGAAAGGACTTCGTTCTAGAAGAACTCTCTAAACCAATTATTCTTGAAACTTCTGACCAGAGTGACGAGGAGGTGGATGAAGAAATGGAAATGGAGAGCCCGGAGAAGAAGAAAGAGATGAAAGATTCTAGCACCAAAGTAGTTGTTAATGTTGCTACCGTATTGGAGACGTCAATGGACATCGTCCCACCTCCATCCTTAGAGTACAACGTTACGACCAACCCGAAGTCACAAAGAAGAAAGACGGGTTTTGCATCAGGGCTACCCTATAAACCATCACTCAAATACATAATGACATACACATCATTAAGTGATGAGGACCCCTTTGACCAACCCGCACAAATCAAGGAGGTAGAAGAAACTGATAGCTTTGTTATACCTCAAGTTAAACAAAGCATTCACTTCAAACCACCACCTCCTCTTATTGGACATACCTTATTCTATGTCCGCTTCAATCTCATTGGTATGTTCCAATATTACCTCTTGTGTCTACTGATGGATGCAAGGGAGCCGCCTAGATTTCCGGAGAAATAAGGCTAGAGTCAGGCTCGTGACTCAAACAAAAACAAGCGCTTCTCGGGAGGCAACCCGTGTGTTTATTTCTCTACAGCTTTAGTAGTAGTTAGATTAGAATAATTAGGATAATTGAATAAATGAGAAAGTGAAATTTAAAATAAAATTTTCAACATTTCTTAGGACGAATTCACTTCTCCTACTTGTCTTGAGCTTAAATGCATTATTTGCTGCATTATTTCAAAAGTCTTAAAATTAAAGGCAGTCAACACTTTAAGTGTGGGATTAAGCTTTTTAGTCATACACTGATTTGTTGAATTTTCAAAAACCTCAAGTTTTCAAAAACTTTTCATCAAAACGCAAATCAGTGAGTCTATGGCCTAAAGCTTAATCACCTGTCTAGGATTAATGTTTCTATCTTTACAAGCAATAGACAGTTATTGATGCCTGTGGTGGAGACTATTTGAATAATGATGAAACGACAAGGAAACTCGTTGATTATTTCATTGCAAGTTATTGGTGGATGTTGTATGGAGGATGAGAATGCCCTAATGAGCTCGAGTACACTTCAAGAAGACCGATTCGAATCCAGCGGTAGATGGTTCCGACTAAGTCTACCTTCAGATCCTCAGCTCACAGCCGTACCTAAGGGGAGTAACTCATTTCTTTCTCTTCTTTTAGTTATTTTGCTTCGTTATATCCTTAAACTATACCCTATCCTAAGCTTATCACTAAGTGTGGGATTCCAACCCAATATTGAGCTTAGATACATTTTCCGACATGTTCAAAATCTAAGTGTGGGATTTTAGTCCCTAAAATCTAAGAATGAACATTAGGGACAATGTTCCTCTAAGTGTGGGATAGCGGTGTAGTACACCGTAATTAGCTATGGGATGCTCGGAAAATGTTCTTAACATAAAATATTACTAAGCTTTTCGAGTATACCTACTATTTAGATTCTTTGTCTTCAACGAAAATTTTTCAAAAATTTTGACTAAATGACACTTTCTGAAAAACTACTTTCGAAAATCAAGCGTGTTTGTTCTAAAATTAAGACAAATGAGGACATAAATCTTCTTAAGGATGAACCGATTCTCTAAAAGAGCATTGCATGACTAGGCATTATCAACCCAATATAATTGTTGTGAGGCACCCCAAAAAATGGCCCAATAAGCATTCATTTTTAATGCTTCACTATATTTTCCGTTGAGAGTGCCGATGTTAGCATTTAGAGTTAGAACTTGACCTTGACATACATTTCGAGGCCAATGGTTAGTAAGCGCCATACGTGGTGTAGGTGCGATACTCCTTCCGAAATCATTCTGAATAGAGAAGACAAAAACCATCCGTTTCCGTTTCCACTCCACGCATTTAAACCGACCAACTCACGTCAAAGAGTTGATGAATCAGAAAATACTCACCCCAAATTCACTATCAAATACGTTACCCTTTCCACCCTCTTTCCTTTCTCAATTTCCAAAATCTAGAAATTCAAAAGAGATAGATCGACCAAGTTTACTTCAAACACTTGTCGAAAAATTCCGAAATTCCAGACTGTTTTTGATAGGTCAAAAGGCCTATTTCTGGTGAAACACCTTTCTCTCTGGGCACAAGAAGAAATAGACAAAGTTATGAAGATGGGATATCAAAAAAAAAAAAAAATAGTTGAGCAAAGTCTCAAAAATAAAGAAGAGAAAAGTCTTCAAATAAAAGCATATATCCCCAAAGAAAAAGAAGATTGTGACCCAGGAGGATTGCAGAAAAGAAGGAAAGTCTTCGCTAAAAATCAGCACCCTCTAAAGAAACTCTTCAACAAAAATAGAGTACCATCTTTCCTAGAAAAAGTATATCCTCATGAAACCGAAATCTATCGAATCTCTCTAAATTTCAATGATTCGAAAAATCACCCTTTTCGCCATATCAAAACCTTCGGTTTTCTCCGCAAACCAACCTTTAAACCCGCTCTTCCTCTTGAAAGAATGATTAGGGAGAAGATCAGTGCCGTCCTTATCTAACCGGTGGAGATTTGATTCTTGGTCAAGCCTATGACAATATTTGCAACATGACTGGCTATGAGCGAATTCATTTCATAGATTTATAGGGAACCCCAAACACTTGAGTGATTTGAGTGACCCGTGTAAGGAAGCCAAAGTCACGTAACCTCCTCTCATGCTTGCAGAGATAGTTTCTACCCCTTTTAGAAGACGATTTGTCTGATCTTGCTCTTATAATAAATAACAAACCACTTGAATAATAGAACGGAAACCTCAGATGCATCCTTGAACTCAAAATAAAAGAGAAGTTTGCTTGAGGACAAGCAAAGTCTAAGTGTGGGATATTTGATATCGGCTAAAAAGTCACGTTTTTACCCCCGATATTGAGTCCTAAAACCATAAAGTTCCAAACTTTATCGCCAAAATAATCACTTTGTTAGTTAATTTGGTAGATTTAGTCATTACAAAGGCTATGTTTCAAGAATCACTAAAAACGGATGAGAAACGAGGAAAAACGAGCAAAACCGGCTAAGACGATTAACTCGCGTTTAAATAACTTATTTTATAATTTTTGGAAAAGTTTAATTACTTAACCTCATGTTGTAGGATATTCGATTTCGAATGCGTGGGCGCAAGAATCGTCAAAAACAGAGCTAAAACGAAGATTCTAGAGCGAAAACGAGAAATCAAGTTACGATCCAGGGAATCAAGGCTGACCAGCACAAAATCCACCTTGCCATCCACCTTGCCAGCCGGATCCACCTTGCCATCCACCTTGCCAGTATGGGTACGGCTTACCAAATCCACCTTGCCATCCCTCTTTCCAACCGGATCCGGCTTGCCAAATCCTCCTTGCCATACGGCTTGCCAAGCGGCAAGCCGGATTTCATCCAAAAAATTACAAAATTGGGGGCAAACTTTGCTTATAAAAGGAGGGCTTCATTTCTCATTTCAACACACCAAAAACACACCAATTCTTCACTTCTCTCTCTAAATATCTCTCTATAGTCGCTCTCTAGTGATCTATAGGAGATTAGTTCTCTCTCTACTTTCTCTCTCTAGTTTTTAGAGAGAGAAAAGTACAGAGATTAGGAAATGTAGTTATCTCTCTATTGTCGCTCTCTAGTGATCAATAGGAGATTAGTATGTAGTTAGTAGTAGAAGCTATAGAGCATTGTAACGCTATGGATCTTATGAAGTAATACAAGTGTTATTCTGCCGACATTATCCGGTACTATCTATCCTTTTCTTTTATTAATTCATCATAATGTTCTTGTTTGATGTTTGTGATTTATTAATGATTGAAATGCTTGTTGCCATAATGTGTGAGTAATTGCTTGATTGTTTGCCATGATTTAGTAATGTTAGTTAGGGATGATTATCGTTTCGTACTCGCTTTCTGTCTATGATATTAAACCTCGTTATTATCGTCCTTCCACCAATAAACGTGATTAAAACCTTTTATAAAGTCGACATTATAAAGGTAATTACTTATCTGTGTTTATACATTGGTCAAGGCATGAACCCATCGAAAATACTATAAAGTACGTGGGGAATTACCATAGGACCAGATCAAGACATTGGTCAAGAGTATAAGACTCATGTCGATGTACTATAGGACCACTTGAGCATGGTCAAGGTTAGAAGCTATGGAACCACTATAAGTCTAGTACATGGTGGATAACTAAGGGATTTATTGGGTAGATTTAAGTAAGGGCTGGTTTAAATCATAAATGGGAATTTAACGAACTACAATACAAACTAAGCTTATAAATCTTTAAGGATGACTGAGAACTAGAAGAGGTTCTAATTTGTCTACGAACCCTTAGATTTTACCAAACCATTGACAGAAAGGAATTCAAAACACAATCATAACCACTCACTTAGGTGATACACTAAGGTGTTAAGAAAGGTTGGATATTCTATATATGGCTATGCTACTTTATTCGTGCGCTCAAGGTATGCACTGCATCCAAGATGGGCCGCTTATATCCTTAAACCAGATAAAGCGTCAAGAGTTGAGCATAGTCCATCCGATCAGAATCTTCAAAGCCTAGTTCCTCGTGACATGCTAACCAGGAAACTGCTTAGTAGGGAATCTAGTGTTCACACCAAGGTATATCTATCCAATGAGTGTCTCACAATCATCCCGACACTACGTTATCTTAAATCATGGTGAACCACATCCTCTCTGTCTTTAGTTGTTGCATGCTAGCTAGCTTATTTTAATTATATTGCTTTAATATTTTAATTACAATTATATAAACTATTTAACCCAACTATTGCCTTTACACAATTTGATATTCCGGATAAAGTGGTGTCTAGAATAAACCGGTTGGACTTGGTTATTGGATTTTCCGAACAGTCGCCAATTTATTGGGACCAAAAGGATCCTGCCTCTCCACATAAGGTGTACCTAGCTACTAGTCTTGGATACTGAATTGTGTATAAACCCAATCTTAATTACTAAATTATTTAGATAAGCTCCGCTTCAAATTCGACCGCTCAAAGAATGACCCTAGGTCATATTTGCCCTTGCTAACCCATAGGAAGGAATAATAGATTTAGGCCCCGCACATATAAATTAAAGAATTGACTTCTCCCGTTGGTATCCTGAACTGACGTTTTGTGATCTAACGACACCGCACAAATAAAACCGTCCGATTCGGGCATATCACCCAGAAAAGGTGTATTGACTAGAAAAGGCGCTATATGGTCTTCACCAAGCTCCTTGTGCTTGGTATGCAACGTTGTCTAACTACATGCTTGAGAATGGTTTTCGGGGAGGTGTCATTGATCAGACACTTTTCATCAAGAAGAAAGGACAACATCTTATGTTAGTGCAGGTCTATGTTGATGATATTATCTTCGGGTCTACAGATCAGAGTATGGTTGATGAATTCGAGAAGGTTATGCAACGGAAGTTTAAAATGAGTTCCATGGGAACTATTAAGTTTTTCTTAGGTTTGCAGGTAGCTCAAACGGATAAAGGCATCTTCTTGCATCAGACCAAGTATGTTGCTGATATCCTTAAGCGCTTTCAGGCAGATACAGAGAGACCAGCCAAGACTCCGTCGTCAGTTAATCATGGGATCTCACCCGATAAGGAGGGTGCTCCAGTGGATCCTACTTTGTACAGGGCTATCATAGGTTCTCTAATGTACCTTACTGCTTCTCGACCAGATATAATGTTTGCGGTTTGCCTGTGTGCTCGTTATCAGGCGAACCCTAATGTTCATCACATGTTCGTGGTTAAGAAGATTCTGAGGTATCTGAAAGATACTCCCAGCTTAGGGTTATGGTATCCGTGTGAGGATGGTTTTGATCTCATGGCGTACAGTGATTCAGACTATGGAGGTTGTAAGAAAGATTTCAAGTCAACATCAGGAGGGTGTCAATTTCTTGGTAGCAAACTAGTTACCTGGCAGTGTAAGAAGCAGACAGCAGTGGCACAGTCCACTTGTGAAGCTGAATATATTGCCGCGGCCAGCTGTACATCACAGGTTATCTGGATCCAACAGCAACTATGTGACTACGGTTTGCAAATCTCTAACACTCCTATTTATGTTGATAATACTGCTGCCATAGCTGTCACTAAGAATCCCGTAAATCACTCTAAAACGAAACATATAGGGATTAAATACCATTTCATTAGAGACTACTATGAGAAAAAGTTAATTGATGTAGTGCAAATTGACACTACAGCCCAAAGGGCTGATCTCTTCACAAAAGATTTTGATAAACCACGCTTTGAATTTCTATTAAATGATATAGGTGTTAAGTTGCTTAAAGATGTAGTTCCTGAAATCGAAATTCCTGAAACTAAGGTTCCTGACACAGAGGAACCTAAGCCTGAGACTGAGGTGTGAATGGTTAGAAACTACTTGTAGAGTATGTATAGTTTTGCATGGTAGTTCGTAGATCATTTGCATGTTTACTTTTCATTTGCGTTATAGATTAGTTTTTCCTGAAATTTCTGCATGTTTGCTTATGTTTTTAGATAGTTTTATGCTTTTGTACAGAGAAAATCAAAAAGCCATAAAAAAAATTGAAAAACAAGAAAAACAAATAAAAATTGAAAAATGGAAAATCCATAAAAATTGAAAAGCCTGAAAATAAGTTGCTTATTCTATTTGTGGGGAAGTGATTGCAATACTGAACTGACATGTAAGTTGTGAAAAACAAGTAATACAGGATGATTGATAATGTGTTGGTAAACATTTTTGACCTAATTCTAGATAGAGATGATCACACTAATAACGTGTAAATATCATGATGAGGAAATCGTGGAAAGGTTTACAGCGGTTGAGGGTAGTCACCTACTTATCACTGAATATGTACTGAGAAATGATTGAACAGAAACTCGACAGACAGTTGAGGTCTCCCCTACTACGATTTATACTCGGTAGCAAAAGGATAATTTTGTGAGTCCCCAAGGTGAGCATACTTTGTCTAGGATGCATACTTGTTTCTATTTACCTTTATTACTTGGACTGAAATCCAACAACATACATATCGGGTACCCAAAGGGAGGTGTTTTCTCTAAAAGGGTTGAGAAGTGCAGTTTTGTATCACAGACACAGAATGATTTGTATATTGCAACGTCATCGGGTTCTAGATTTCAACATCAGAAGAATGGTTGTCCGTGCAGTTTCTACAACGTCAAAGACAGTGGTGCATCATCATCATGTGTATATTTGTATTTATTTATTTATTTTTGTTTGTTTATTCATGTCTATGTTATGAAGTATAGCAAGGCAAAAAGGCAACATCAGAAAATCCAAAAAAAAAAAAATTTGAAAGTTATGGTTTGTTTATGTTTATTTATGTATCTATTTCAAATTGTAAATAACATGATGCACCACCTAGCTGCAAGAGAATCATGGATCAAGAATTGAACAAAGCTTCAGAGATTCCTCGGTTATCAAAGTCTGAGACAACATACATTCCAATCGGACTCCTCTACATATTTTGCCTTTACAAGAAGCAAGTCAGGATGAACGATTTAGTTATCTACATCCGAGGGGGAGAATTTATCAGATCATCAGATATAGAGAACTTAAATCATTCAGTTCACATCTCAATTAGTGAACTTTACATCTTCTGTCTGTCTGTGATATGGGATTGTGCCTATTGACCTGGATAGAGGGAATATTTTCTGGAAGGTATCTTAGCGTTCCATCACTCAAATATATATCACTTCCATCCATCCAACACCATCCATCATACTATTTCCGTTTAAGTATGGGGTTTATAGCGGCCGATATCATCTTCTGTCTGTGATATGGGATTGTGCCTATTGACCTGGAAAGAGGGAATATTTTCTGGAAGGTATCTTAGCGTTCCATAACTCAAATATATATCACTTCCATCCATCCAACACCATACATCATACTATTTCCGTTTAAGTATGGGCTTTATAGCGGCCGGAATGCGTCCTTAACAGAGTATGCAATAAATTTGAGATTAACAATGTTATCTGAAACGAAAGGTATAAGTTTAAGGTAGAAGCCAAAGGCTGACAGGGTTTCTAGAAACATCGTGAGATGGTTCTGTTCAGTAGAATCGAAAGTACATTTATGTGATAAGAGGACAGCGTCAACATGTTGTGCTCAATTGTTCTACCCGAGAAATCGTGCGATCTCAAATGAGGACCGACTTTGTGATCTAAATCTGGCATTGAAAAATGTTAAAGTAATTAATATAACGTGATCATCGAAGTCTATGGTGAAAGTTGATAAATGTTTACTGATATATTTGAAGGTTGTTCTGTATATGCTTTAATGAATAAGTTTGTGAATGAACTGTGAAATAACATGTCAATATAGTTCAGGTCTGATCCCCGAATCAAAAAGATTCAATAGATTTTATATGCCAACTCACAAAAAGATGTGCTATTCTCCTTGAAGTGTGATTGATGATTAGCAGTATAACTTATTCCTATGTTGACAACATCATGCATCTCTTAATGTTAATGCTTAATGAATCTGATGTTAGAAGTTGAGTTATCACAGATCTAAAAGGTTAAAAGTTACTGATTATACCTGTTATTATATTGCTGATCATGACACACAGGATCTTGTACAGTTATTTGCTTTATATATTTGCATGAGCATGCATTTCTGAAGTAGTTTGCATTCATATATTAGTTGCATGTGCATTTATATTTCATCTTTTAAGTCTACAACTCAGTTCTCATAAAGGTTTACTATGAAAGGAACCCTAGGTTTCTCATTATTTTTGAAAACAAGTTATTTTGAGCCTAAAGGAACAAAGCGTGTTTGATTTTTACTGTGGAGATCAGTCCCAGGGGGAGTTAGTGTGAAAAAGGGTAAAAGTTTGGAATTGAAAAGTGTTAAATTTTAAAGTTCTTCAAAAAGCCAGACCACCGACCGACTGTATTTACCCCCGGTCGATGGACAAAGACACACGACCGAGTGTCGAGACCATCGGGCCGAAGGACTAGACCATCGGCCGATGGTCACTGACAGGGTATAAAAGGACCCTAAGACGAACGGGTCAGTCACTTTGTGATTGTGTGTGAGATTTTACCCTTAAAAATTCAAGTTAAGAAGAAAGGTTTTGAATCCGTGCTTTTTGTTCATCTTTTCCTTGTGAATCCAGCGCCACAAACGAGGTAATCCAATTCGTTACCATTTGTTTTTAATCGATTAATTTGTGTTCGAAGTTAAAACTATGAATTGAATGATATTTGGGTGTTTTCTGTTGCAATTGATATTAGATTAATGATAAACGGCCCTATTAGCATCTATTGTGACAGGAATTTGAACCAGAAACGTTAAATCGAACGATTTGATCGATTTAGAGAAACAAATCTGATGAACTACCTTCGGTCGATGGTCTCTGACCATTGCCCGATGGTGTCACTCGATCGGCCGGATGTCTTGTCACTCGGCCGAAGGTCTTAACTTGATCAGTTTGTGTATGTGCCTTAGACCCACTGCCGTAGGTCTAGACCATCGGACTGATGGTCCAGTCCATCGACCGATGGTCAGTCATTTGGACCGATGGTCGAATTTTAAATTGAATTTAATTGAATTTTTGGTCTCTAGTAACTCTTGTGATGACTATCTAATGTTAGTGCTCGTAGTATGTATTAGAATGTCAGGTGGCTCATTTGTTAGTCAGTGGATGTTCAACATCGACCGTAGGAGAATTCTAGCTAGACATCGACCCATCTTAGTGGAACAAAAGGTCATTGCGACTCAACAGACCTATGGTCCTTGGGAACAGATTGGGTGCCAGGCTTTCATAGATATTGGGGATTATTACTGTCCTGCACTGCATAGAGAATTTTATGCCAATGTTGCTTTAGAGGATAGTAAGAAGAAATTTGTGCACTCGGGTCTATTTAACCAACAGTATAGGTGGACTTTAGAGGAATTCTCAAACCTGTTAAACGTTCCTCATACTGGGGTTAAGATACTGTACCCTAGCAAAGATATCAGGAAGATTCCCAGTAGATTCAGATTGTCAGATGTAATTGCTAGGATATGCAAGCCAGAGAAAGTAGTTAATACTGGTAGAGTTGAGGTTAGTGATGACGATATCTTGCAACAACATGAGATACACTTGAGAATCATCAAAAGGAATGTGACCTTTAGAAGAGCAGGAGATCATTTGTTGTCTGGTACTGAAGCCTTGTTTCTATATTGCCTTCTAGAGGGTTTTCAAGTGAATGTGGGACACTTTCTCATTCATGTGATGAAAGATCTTCTTGAATCAGAAGAACCATTCCCATATGCAGCTTTATTGTATAACTTGTTTGAGAAACTTGGTGTAATTCAACATGAGGAAAAGTTAGTGCCGGAGAATCCCATAATGGGATGACTGATTCTGATGTTATGTTTTATGTTTGATTATTTCCAGATTGTTATGTAATTTGATAATGCTAGCTTGTTAGCATTGATACGCTAGTTTATGTATGTAATAATCTTACTTTGAACATGTGATTATGTAACTGTGATCCTATTAATGTGATATGTTCTGTGATGATAATTCAGTGATACTTAACTAATCATGAATTTAATGCTGATTAGAAATTGTGTTTGCAGTATTTGTTAATCATGTCAGATGTACAGATGGATCAAGAACAAGCAGCTCACAGTTCTGAGACTGAATCATCGGGAGGACCGACTTCTGCAAGTCTCCCAGGGTTGAAGGCTAGCCCTAATTCTAATTTGATGGCTTGTCTAAATGACAAAGGTCCTAATGCTGGCAAGTACAAGGGTGTGATTGAATTCTTGAAACGTTCAAGGATATTTGCTGCAGTCTCAATGCCGTGTACTGCTTACTATTCTCATCAAAGAGAATTCTGGGCGAATGCTAGAGTGGAGACTGTTGATAATAAACCGGTGATAGTAAGTCAGGTGTGTGATCAAGAAGTTAAGATATCTGAGTATACGATTTGGAATACTTTTCTGTTTGAGGATGCTGATGGCATGCCCAAGAGGCTGTCAAAGACTAAGATTACTGGGTGTGTGCTGAGATGTCAGTATGCGGGTGATATTACTAGAGCAACTATCAAGAGAAGCGGATTCACCCCTCCGTACAGATATTTGTCATTAGTGGTTGTTAAGTGTTTGAGTCCGTTACAAGGCGGATTTGATGAGCTGAGTGAGATTTATCAGGGAATGTTTGCTGCCCTGATTCTGAAAGCTGATTTCAACTTTTCGGGTGTTATCTTTGATCTGTTGGTGGAGAATGTGCCAAGCCAACAGTACTTGATTTATCCAAGGTTCTTACAGATAATGATCAATGCTCAAACTATGGATATATCAAGAGAGAAGAAGGACATTATTGAGCTGAAACATATGACTGATCTCACATTTAATCGACTAAATCAGATGAAAAGTGCTAGTGATGGCAAGCTAGTGTGTCATCTTGCGAGAGAAGATTATCAATGTCCACCGGGCAAGAAGTGGAGGAATGAGAATAGTCTATCTGGTCATGAGCCTGATTTTGAACTTGCAAATAGTGATGAAGAGGTTGATCAGCCTATGAATACTCAGGGTGCAGGTGGTTCTGGTACTGGAGGTTTGGTTGATGAGCCTGCTAATGTTAATCCTGTTGGTGGTGAAGAAGCTCTGAGAGGTGAGACGAGACGACCGGTAGAAGATGAAGGTCCTCAGGTCTCTACAAAGATGAGACCGAGTAAGAAGTTTAAGTTGGTTTTGAAGAATCCAGGTGGTTCTGCTACAGGTGCTACTCAAGGAACTACACCTACTCAAACTCAAAGTAAACAACGGCAACAAACTCAATCGCAACATCAAACACCGCCGATTGTTCAACAATTGTCTCAAGAGACTGTTTCTACACCAACTCTGAAATGTCCCGTTCTTATTGATTAAAAACGTTCCATATTAATTGATTTCGTTGCGAGGTTTTGACCTCTATATGAGACGTTTTTTAAAGACTGCATTCATTTTTAAAACAAACCATAACCTTTATTTCATAAATAAAGGTTTAAAAAGCTTTACGTAGATTATCAAATAATGATAATCTAAAATATCATGTTTACACACGACCATTACATAATGGTTTACAATACAAATATGTTACATCGAAATCAGTTTCTTGAATGCAGTTTTTACACAATATCATACAAACATAGACTCCAAATCTTGTCCTTATTTTAGTATGCAACAGCGGAAGCTCTTAATATTCACCTGAGAATAAACATGCTTTAAACGTCAACAAAAATGTTGGTGAGTTATAGGTTTAACCTATATATATCAAATCGTAACAATAGACCACAAGATTTCATATTTCAATACACATCCCATACATAGAGATAAAAATCATTCATATGGTGAACACCTGGTAACCGACAATAACAAGATGCATATATAAGAATATCCCCATCATTCCGGGACACCCTTCGGATATGATATAAATTTCGAAGTACTAAAGCATCCGGTACTTTGGATGGGGTTTGTTAGGCCCAATAGATCTATCTTTAGGATTCGCGTCAATTAGGGTGTCTGTTCCCTAATTCTTAGATTACCAGACTTAATAAAAAGGGGCATATTCGATTTCGATAATTCAACCATAGAATGTAGTTTCACGTACTTGTGTCTATTTTGTAAATCATTTATAAAACCTGCATGTATTCTCATCCCAAAAATATTAGATTTTAAAAGTGGGACTATAACTCACTTTCACAGATTTTTACTTCGTCGGGAAGTAAGACTTGGCCACTGTTGATTCACGAACCTATAACAATATATACATATATATTAAAGTATGTTCAAAATATATTTACAACACTTTTAATATATTTTGATGTTTTAAGTTTATTAAGTCAGCTGTCCTCGTTAGTAACCTATAACTAGTTGTCCACAGTTAGATGTACAGAAATAAATCGATAAATATTATCTTGAATCAATCCACGACCCAGTGTATACGTATCTCAGTATTGATCACAACTCAAACTATATATATTTTGGAATCAACCTCAACCCTGTATAGCTAACTCCAACATTCACATATAGAGTGTCTATGGTTGTTCCGAAATATATATAGATGTGTCGACATGATAGGTCGAAACATTGTATACGTGTCTATGGTATCTCAAGATTACATAATATACAATACAAGTTGATTAAGTTATGGTTGGAATAGATTTGTTACCAATTTTCACGTAGCTAAAATGAGAAAAATTATCCAATCTTGTTTTACCCATAACTTCTTCATTTTAAATCCGTTTTGAGTGAATCAAATTGCTATGGTTTCATATTGAACTCTATTTTATGAATCTAAACAGAAAAAGTATAGGTTTATAGTCGGAAAAATAAGTTACAAGTCGTTTTTGTAAAGGTAGTCATTTCAGTCGAAAGAACGACGTCTAGATGACCATTTTAGAAAACATACTTCCACTTTGAGTTTAACCATAATTTTTGGATATAGCTTCATGTTCATAATAAAAATCATTTTCTCTGAATAACAACTTTTAAATCAAAGTTTATCATAGTTTTTAATTAACTAACCCAAAACAGCCCGCGGTGTTACTACGACGGCGTAAATCCGGTTTTACGGTGTTTTTCGTGTTTCCAGGTTTTAAATCATTAAGTTAGCATATCATATAGATATAGAACATGTGTTTAGTTGATTTTAAAAGTCAATTTAGAAGGATTAACTTTTGTTTGCGAACAAGTTTAGAATTAACTAAACTATGTTCTAGTGATTACAAGTTTAAACCTTCGAATAAGATAGCTTTATATGTATGAATCGAATGATGTTATGAACATCATTACTACCTTAATTTCCTTGGATAAACCTACTGGAAAAGAGAAAGATGGATCTAGCTTCAATGGATCCTTGAATGGCTCGAAGTTCTTGAAGCAGAATCATGACACGAAAACAAGTTCAAGTAAGATCATCACTTGAAATAAGATTGTTATAGTTATAGAAATTGAACCAAAGTTTGAATATGATTATTACCTTGTATTAGAATGATAACCTACTGTAAGAAACAAAGATTTCTTGAGGTTGGATGATCACCTTACAAGATTGGAAGTGAGCTAGCAAACTTGAAAGTATTCTTGATTTTATGAAACTAGAACTTTTGGAATTTATGAAGAACACTTAGAACTTGAAGATAGAACTTGAGAGAGATCAATTAGATGAATAAAATTGAAGAATGAAAGTGTTTGTAGGTGTTTTTGGTCGTTGGTGTATGGATTAGATATAAAGGATATGTAATTTTGTTTTCATGTAAATAAGTCATGAATGATTACTCATATTTTTGTAATTTTATGAGATATTTCATGCTAGTTGCCAAATGATGGTTCCCACATGTGTTAGGTGACTCACATGGGCTGCTAAGAGCTGATCATTGGAGTGTATATACCAATAGTACATACATCTAAAAGCTGTGTATTGTACGAGTACGAATACGGGTGCATACGAGTAGAATTGTTGATGAAACTGAACGAGAATGTAATTGTAAGCATTTTTGTTAAGTAGAAGTATTTTGATAAGTGTATTGAAGTCTTTCAAAAGTGTACAAATACATATTAAAACACTACATGTATATACATTTTAACTGAGTCGTTAAGTCATCGTTAGTCGTTACATGTAAGTGTTGTTTTGAAACCTTTAGGTTAACGATCTTGTTAAATGTTGTTAACCCAATGTTTATAATATCAAATGAGATTTTAAATTATTATATTATCATGATATTATCATGTATGAATATCTCTTAATATGATATATATACATTAAATGTCTTTACAACGATAATCGTTACATATATGTCTCGTTTAAAAATCATTAAGTTAGTAGTCTTGTTTTTACATATGTAGTTCATTGTTAATATACTTTATGATATGTTTTCTTATCATAGTATCATGTTAACTATATATATATATCCATATATATGTCATCATATAGTTTTTACAAGTTTTAACGTTCGTGAATCACCGATCAACTTGGGTGGTCAATTGTCTATATGAAACATATTTCAATTAATCAAGTCTTAACAAGTTTGATTGCTTAACATGTTGGAAACATTTAATCATGTAAATATCAATCTCAATTAATATATATAAACATGGAAAAGTTCGGGTCACTACAGTACCTACCCGTTAAATAAATTTCGTCCCGAAATTTTAAGCTGTTGAAGGTGTTGACGAATCTTCTGGAAATAGATGCGGGTATTTCTTCTTCATCTGATCTTCACGCTCCCAGGTGAACTCGGGTCCTCTACGAGCATTCCATCAAACCTTAACAATTGGTATCTTGTTTTGCTTAAGTCTTTTAACCTCACGATCCATTATTTCGACGGGTTCTTCGATGAATTGAAGTTTTTCGTTGATTTGGATTTCATCTAACGGAATAGTGAGATCTTCTTTAGCAAAACATTTCTTCAAATTCGAGACGTGGAAAGTGTTATGTACAGCCGCGAGTTGTTGAGGTAACTCTAGTCGGTAAGCTACTGGTCCGACACGATCAATAATCTTGAATGGTCCAATATACCTTGGATTTAATTTCCCTCGTTTACCAAATCGAACAACGCCTTTCCATGGTGCAACTTTAAGCATGACCATCTCTTCAATTTCAAATTCTATATCTTTTCTTTTAATGTCAGCGTAGCTCTTTTGTCGACTTTGGGCGGTTTTCAACCGTTGTTGAATTTGGATGATCTTCTCGGTAGTTTCTTGTATAATCTCTGGACCCGTAATCTGTCTATCCCCCACTTCACTCCAACAAATCGGAGACCTGCACTTTCTACCATAAAGTGCTTCAAACGGCGCCATCTCAATGCTTGAATGGTAGCTGTTGTTGTAGGAAAATTCTGCTAACGGTAGATGTCGATCCCAACTGTTTCCGAAATCAATAACACATGCTCGTAGCATGTCTTCAAGCGTTTGTATCGTCCTTTCGCTCTGCCCATCAGTTTGTGGATGATAGGCAGTACTCATGTCTAGACGAGTTCCTAATGCTTGCTGTAATGTCTGCCAGAATCTTGAAATAAATCTGCCATCCCTATCAGAGATAATAGAGATTGGTATTCCATGTCTGGAGACGACTTCCTTCAAATACAGTCATGCTAACTTCTCCATCTTGTCATCTTCTCTTATTGGCAGGAAGTGTGCTGATTTGGTGAGACGATCAACTATTACCCAAATAGTATCAAAACCACTTGCAGTCCTTGGCAATTTAGTGATGAAATCCATGGTAATGTTTTCCCATTTCCATTCCGGGATTTCGGGTTGTTGAAGTAGACCTGATGGTTTCTGATGCTCAGCTTTGACCTTAGAACACGTCAAACATTCTCCTACGTATTTAGCAACATCGGCTTTCATACCCGGCCACCAAAAATGTTTCTTGAGATCCTTGTACATCTTCCCCGTTCCAGGATGTATTGAGTATCTGGTTTTATGAGCTTCTCTAAGTACCATTTCTCTCATATCTCCAAATTTTGGTACCCAAATCCTTTCAGCCCTATACCGGGTTCCGTCTTCCCAAATATTAAGATGCTTCTCCGATCCTTTGGGTATTTCATCCTTTAAATTTCCCTCTTTTAAAACTCCTTGTTGCGCCTCCTTTATTTGAGTAGTAATGTTATTATGAATCATTATATTCATAGATTTTACTCGAATGGGTTCTCTGTCCTTCCTGCTCAAGGCATCGGCTACCACATTTGCCTTCCCCGGGTGGTAACGAATCTCAAAGTCGTAATCATTCAATAATTCAATCCACCTACGCTGCCTCATATTCAGTTGTTTCTGATTAAATATGTGTTGAAGACTTTTGTGGTCGGTATATATAATACTTTTGACCCCATATAAGTAGTGCCTCCAAGTCTTTAATGTAAAAACAACCGCGCCTAATTCCAAATCATGCGTTGTATAATTTTGTTCGTGAATCTTCAATTGTCTAGACGCATAAGCAATCACCTTCGTTCGTTGCATTAATACACAACCGAGATCTTGCTTTGATGCATCACAATAAATCACAAAATCATCATTCCCTTCAGGCAATGACAATATAGGTGCCGTAGTTAGCTTTTTCTTCAATAACTGAAACGCTTTCTCTTGTTCATCATTCCATTCAAATTTCTTCCCTTTATGCGTTAATGCAGTCAAGGGTTTTGCTATTCTGGAAATGTCTTGGATGAACCTTCTGTAGTAACCAGCTAGTCCTAAAAACTGGCGTATGTGTTTCGGAGTTTTTGGGGTTTCCCACTTTTCAACAGTTTCTATCTTTGCCGGATCCACCTTAATACCTTCTTTGTTCACTATGTGACCGAGGAATTGAACTTCTTCCAACCAAAATGCACACTTTGAAAACTTAGCGTACAATTCTTCCTTCCTCAATACTTCTAACACCTTTCTCAAATGTTCACCGTGTTCTTGGTCATTCTTTGAGTAAATAAGTATGTCATCAATGAAAATAATGACAAACTTGTCAAGGTATGGTCCACACACTCGGTTCATAAGGTCCATGAACACAGCTGGTGCATTAGTTAAACCAAACGGCATGACCATAAACTCGTAATGACCGTAACGTGTTCTGAAAGCAGTCTTTGGAATATCATCTTCTTTCACCCGCATTTGATGATACCCGGAACGTAAGTCAATCTTTGAATAAACAGACGAGCCTTGTAGTTGATCAAATAAGTCGTCGATTCTTGGTAGTGGGTAGCGGTTCTTGATGGTAAGTTTGTTCAACTCTCGGTAGTCGATACACAACCTGAATGTACCATCTTTCTTCTTGACAAACAAAACAGGAGCTCCCCACGGTGATGTGCTTGGTCGAATGAAACCACGCTCTAAAAGTTCTTGTAATTGGCTTTGCAGTTCTTTCATCTCGCTGGGTGCGAGTCTGTAAGGAGCACGAGCTATTGGTGCAGCTCCTGGTACAAGATCTATTTGAAATTCAACGGATCGATGTGGGGGTAATCCCGGTAATTCTTTCGGAAATACATCGGGAAATTCTTTTACAATGGGAACATCATTGATGCTCTTTTCTTCAGTTTGTACTTTCTCGACGTGTGCTAGAACAGCATAGCAACCTTTTCTTATTAGTTTTTGTGCCTTCAAATTACTAATAAAATGTAGCTTCGTGTTGCCCTTTTCTCCGTACACCATTAAGGGTTTTCCTTTTTCTCGTATAATGCGAATTGCATTTTTGTAACAAACGATCTCCGCTTTCACTTCTTTCAACCAGTCCATACCGATTATCACATCAAAACTCCCTAACTCTACTGGTATCAAATCAATCTTAAATGTTTCGCTAACCAGTTTAATTTCTCGATTCCGACATATATTATCTGCTGAAATTAATTTACCATTTGCTAATTCGAGTAAAAATTTACTATCCAAAGGCGTCAATGGACAACTTAATTTAGCACAAAAATCTCTACTCATATAGCTTCTATCCGCACCCGGATCAAATAAAACGTAAGCAGATTTATTGTCAATAAGAAACGTACCCGTAACAAGCTCCGGGTCTTCCTGTGCCTCTACCGCATTAATATTGAAAACTCTTCCACGGCCTTGTCCATTCGTGTTCTCCTGGTTCGGGCAATTTCTAATAATGTGGCCTGGTTTTCCACATTTATAACAAACTACATTGGCATAACTTGCTCCGACACTACTTGCTCCGCCATTACTCGTTCCGACACCATTTGTTCCTTTCGTTCTATTAACCCCTGGTCCGTAGACCTCATACTTCACCGCGCTATGACCATTTCTTTTACACTTGTTGCAAAATTTGGTGCAGAACCCCGAGTGATTCTTTTCACACCTTTGGCATAGCTGCTTCTGATTGTTGTTGTTGTTGCGGTTATTATTGTTGTTGGGATGATTGTTGTAGTTGTTGTTGTTGTTGTTGTTGTTGTTGTTGGGCCGTTTGTTGTAGTTGCGATTGATGTTGCGATTGTTGGGATAATTGTTGCGATTATTGTTGTAATTGCTGTTGTTGTTGTATTGGTGATTCTTATCACCGTTTTCCTCCCACTTTCTTTTGACTTGCTTCACATTGGCCTCTTCAGCAGTCTGTTCTTTAATTCTTTCTTCAATCTGGTTCACTAGTTTGTGAGCCATTCTACATGCCTGTTGTATGGAGGCGGGCTCGTGTGAACTTATATCTTCTTGGATTCTTTCCGGTAATCCTTTCACAAACGCGTCGATCTTCTCTTCCTCATCTTCGAATGCTCCCGGACACAATAGGCACAATTCTGTGAATCGTCTTTCGTACGTGGTAATATCAAATCCTTGGGTTCGTAACCCTCTAAGTTCTGTCTTGAGCTTATTGACCTCGGTTCTGGGACGGTACTTCTCGTTCATCAAGTGCTTGAATGCTGACCACGGTAGTGCGTACGCATCATCTTGTCCCACTTGCTCTAGATAGGTATTCCACCATGTTAACGCAGAACCTGTGAAGGTATGCGTAGCGTACTTCACTTTGTCCTCTTCAGTACACTTACTTATGGGAAACACCGATTCAACCTTCTCGGTCCACCGTTTCAATCCGATCGGTCCTTCGGTTCCATCAAATTCCAAAGGTTTGCAGGCAGTGAATTCTTTGTAGGTGCATCCTACACGATTTCCTGTACTGCTTGATCCAAGGTTATTGTTGGTATGTAGCGCAGCCTGTACTGCGGCTATGTTTGAAGCTAGAAAAGTACGGAATTCCTCTTCATTCATATTCACGGTGTGTCGAGTAGTCGGTGCCATTTCCTTCAAAATAGTTAAATGGAACAAGTTAATCATACAGAATATTAAGAGTAGTTAATAGTATTTCGTAGCATAATATGAACTCATTTATAAAAGCTTTTTCTTCATATTAGCGTTTTATAAGTTTAAATTCGGGTAGTACCTACCCGTTAAGTTCATACTTAGTAGCTAATATACAATTCAACTACTACAATTCTATATGAAAAACTGATTATAATAATATTTCGCGTTCAAACTTTTGTATAATATTTTACAAACTTACAATACCGCTTATTTTACATAAAGCATGAAATATAGCACACAATAACTTTGATACAAGATAGTTGTGAAGACAATTCTAGCTAGTACACAAGTCGTTCAGCAAAGGCAATAAAGACACGTAATTTATACGTCCAGAAACAAGTCATGCATTCTGTTTTTACTAGGACTACTTCCCATCCTTGGTCTTGTGCAACATAACCGTTATGGCCGTTGATAAGACAGCGTGTTGTAACGTCATCAAAGGGACGAGGGTTACGTAATGTCCAACATTCCCGTAATAATCTAAAAACCTCATTTCTTACCCCAATTACCGACTCCGTCACTTGTGGAAACGTTTTGTTTAATAGTTGTAGCCCGATGTTCTTGTTCTCACTTTGGTGAGAAGCGAACATTACTAATCCGTAAGCATAACATGCTTCTTTATGTTGCATGTTAGCCGCTTTTTCTAAATCACGAAGTCCAATATTCGGATATATTGAGTCAAAATAATTTCTTAACCCGTTGCGTAAAATAGCATTTGGGTTCCCCGCAATATATGCGTCAAAGTAAACACATCGTAACTTATGGGTTTCCCAATGTGATATCCCCCATCTTTCAAAAGAAAGTCTCTTATAAACCAAGACATTCTTGGAACGTTCTTCGAATGTCTTACAAACTGATCTCGCCTTAAATAGTTGTGCCGAGGAATTCTGGCCGACTCTAGACAAGATTTCATCAATCATGTCTCCGGGTAGGTCTCTTAAAATATTGGGTTGTCTATCCATTTTTGTGTTTTTAAACTGTAAAATAGACAAGAGTTAGATTCATAAAAAAATACTTATTAATACAAGCAATTTTTACATATATCATAAAGCATAAGAACACTATATTACATATATTACACCACACGAATACAACTATCTTATTCCGACTCGCTCGTTTATTCTTCTTCGGTTTTGGTTCGTTTTGCCAAGTTTCTAGGGATATATGATGTTCCCCTAATACGAGCCGTCGTTGTCCACATTGGTTTAGAAAAACCTGGTGGTTTAGAGGTTCCCGGGTCATTGTTACAACTTAAGGACTTCGGGGGTTGACGATACATATAAAGTTCATCGGGGTTGGAATTAGATTTCTCTATTTTTATGCCCTTTCCCTTATTATTTTCTTTTGCCTTTTTAAATTCAGTTGGGGTAATTTCTATAACATCATCGGAATTCTCGTCGGAATCCGATTCATCGGAGAATTGGTAATCCTCCCAATATTTTGCTTCCTTGGCGGAAACACCATTGACCATAATTAACCTTGGTCGGTTGGTTAAGGATTTTCTTTTACTTAACCGTTTTATTATTTCCCCCATCGGTTCTATTTCTTCATCCGGTTCCGATTCTTCTTCCGGTTCCGATTCTTCTTCCGGTTCCGACTCTTCTTCCGGTTCCTCTTCGGGAACTTGTGAATCAGTCCACGAATCATTCCAATTTACATTTGACTCTTCATTATTATTAGGTGAGTCAATGGGACTTGTTCTAGAGGTAGACATCTATCACATAATATCAAACGCGTTAAGAGATTAATATATCACATAATATTCACATGTTAAAAATATATAGTTTCCAACAAAATTTGTTAAGCAATCATTTTTCAAGTAAACACGGTCGAAGTCCAGACTCACTAATGCATCCTAACAAACTCGATAAGACACACTAATGCAAAATTCTGGTTCTCTAAGACCAACGCTCGGATACCAACTGAAATGTCCCGTTCTTATTGATTAAAAACGTTCCATATTAATTGATTTCGTTGCGAGGTTTTGACCTCTATATGAGACGTTTTTTTAAAGACTGCATTCATTTTTAAAACAAACCATAACCTTTATTTCATAAATAAAGGTTTAAAAAGCTTTACGTAGATTATCAAATAATGATAATCTAAAATATCGTGTTTACACACGACCATTACATAATGGTTTACAATACAAATATGTTACATCGAAATCAGTTTCTTGAATGCAGTTTTTACACAATATCATACAAACATGGACTCCAAATCTTGTCCTTATTTTAGTATGCAACAGCGGAAGCTCTTAATATTCACCTGAGAATAAACATGCTTTAAACGTCAACAAAAATGTTGGTGAGTTATAGGTTTAACCTATATATATCAAATCGTAACAATAGACCACAAGATTTCATATTTCAATACACATCCCATACATAGAGATAAAAATCATTCATATGGTGAACACCTGGTAACCGACAATAACAAGATGCATATATAAGAATATCCCCATCATTCCGGGACACCCTTCGGATATGATATAAATTTCGAAGTACTAAAGCATCCGGTACTTTGGATGGGGTTTGTTAGGCCCAATAGATCTATCTTTAGGATTCGCGTCAATTAGGGTGTCTGTTCCCTAATTCTTAGATTACCAGACTTAATAAAAAGGGGCATATTCGATTTCGATAATTCAACCATAGAATGTAGTTTCACGTACTTGTGTCTATTTTGTAAATCATTTATAAAACCTGCATGTATTCTCATCCCAAAAATATTAGATTTTAAAAGTGGGACTATAACTCACTTTCACAGATTTTTACTTCGTCGGGAAGTAAGACTTGGCCACTGTTGATTCACGAACCTATAACAATATATACATATATATTAAAGTATGTTCAAAATATATTTACAACACTTTTAATATATTTTGATGTTTTAAGTTTATTAAGTCAGCTGTCCTCGTTAGTAACCTATAACTAGTTGTCCACAGTTAGATGTACAGAAATAAATCGATAAATATTATCTTGAATCAATCCACGACCCAGTGTATACGTATCTCAGTATTGATCACAACTCAAACTATATATATTTTGGAATCAACCTCAACCCTGTATAGCTAACTCCAACATTCACATATAGAGTGTCTATGGTTGTTCCGAAATATATATAGATGTGTCGACATGATAGGTCGAAACATTGTATACATGTCTATGGTATCTCAAGATTACATAATATACAATACAAGTTGATTAAGTTATGGTTGGAATAGATTTGTTACCAATTTTCACGTAGCTAAAATGAGAAAAATTATCCAATCTTGTTTTACCCATAACTTCTTCATTTTAAATCCGTTTTGAGTGAATCAAATTGATATGGTTTCATATTGAACTCTATTTTATGAATCTAAACAGAAAAAGTATAGGTTTATAGTCGGAAAAATAAGTTACAAGTCGTTTTTGTAAAGGTAGTCATTTCAGTCGAAAGAACGACGTCTAGATGACCATTTTAGAAAACATACTTCCACTTTGAGTTTAACCATAATTTTTGGATATAGCTTCATGTTCATAATAAAAATCATTTTCTCTGAATAACAACTTTTAAATCAAAGTTTATCATAGTTTTTAATTAACTAACCCAAAACAGCCCGCGGTGTTACTACGACGGCGTAAATCCGGTTTTACGGTATTTTTCGTGTTTTCAGGTTTTAAATCATTAAGTTAGCATATCATATAGATATAGAACATGTGATTAGTTGATTTTAAAAGTCAAGTTAGAAGGATTAACTTTTGTTTGCGAACAAGTTTAGAATTAACTAAACTATGTTCTAGTGATTACAAGTTTAAACCTTCGAATAAGATAGCTTTATATGTATGAATCGAATGATGTTATGAACATCATTACTACCTTAATTTCCTTGGATAAACCTACTGGAAAAGAGAAAAATGGATCTAGCTTCAATGGATCCTTGGATGGCTCGAAGTTCTTGAAGCAGAATCATGACACGAAAACAAGTTCAAGTAAGATCATCACTTGAAATAAGATTGTTATAGTTATAGAAATTGAACCAAAGTTTGAATATGATTATTACCTTGTATTAGAATGATAACCTACTGTAAGAAACAAAGATTTCTTGAGGTTGGATGATCACCTTACAAGATTGGAAGTGAGCTAGCAAACTTGAAAGTATTCTTGATTTTATGAAACTAGAACTTTTGGAATTTATGAAGAACACTTAGAACTTGAAGATAGAACTTGAGAGAGTTCAATTAGATGAAGAAAATTGAAGAATGAAAGTGTTTGTAGGTGTTTTTGGTCGTTGGTGTATGGATTAGATATAAAGGATATGTAATTTTGTTTTCATGTAAATAAGTCATGAATGATTACTCATATTTTTGTAATTTTATGAGATATTTCATGCTATTTGCCAAATGATGGTTCCCACATGTGTTAGGTGACTCACATGGGCTGCTAAGAGCTGATCATTGGAGTGTATATACCAATAGTACATACATCTAAAAGCTGTGTATTGTACGAGTACGAATACGGGTGCATACGAGTAGAATTGTTGATGAAACTGAACGAGGATGTAATTGTAAGCATTTTTGTTAAGTAGAAGTATTTTGATAAGTGTATTGAAGTCTTTAAAAAGTGTATAAATACATATTAAAACACTACATGTATATACATTTTAACTGAGTCGTTAAGTCATCGTTAGTCGTTACATGTAAGTGTTGTTTTGAAACCTTTAGGTTAACGATCTTGTTAAATGTTGTTAACCCAATGTTTATAATATCAAATGAGATTTTAAATTATTATATTATCATGATATTATCATGTATGAATATCTCTTAATATGATATATATACATTAAATGTCTTTACAACGATAATCGTTACATATATGTCTCGTTTAAAAATCATTAAGTTAGTAGTCTTGTTTTTACATATGTAGTTCATTGTTAATATACTTTATGATATGTTTTCTTATCATAGTATCATGTTAACTATATATATATATATATCCATATATATGTCATCATATAGTTTTTACAAGTTTTAACGTTCGTGAATCACCGATCAACTTGGGTGGTCAATTGTCTATATGAAACATATTTCAATTAATCAAGTCTTAACAAGTTTGATTGCTTAACATGTTGGAAACATTTAATCATGTAAATATCAATCTCAATTAATATATATAAACATGGAAAAGTTCGGGTCACTACAAACTCCCGATGCACCACATACAGGAGCGGGAGGAGGTGTTAGTTCATCTGCTCTCCAAAATCTGAATGATTTGTATGTTCAAGCAATGGCTGATAATTTGAGAATGAAGAAGGAGATGGATGCGAAGGTGGAGGAGTTGAAAGAAGAGAACCGTGTGAAAACTGAGGATGTTACGAGGTTGAGAACTCAAGTTGATTTGTTACAGAAGAAGGTTGGTGATCAATCGTTGTTGTTAACTGATGCTAAGAGACAAGCTTCTAAAGCAAGACAGTTAGCTGAGACGGCTCTAGCCAAGGTTACTGCTTGGGAAGAAAAGTTTGATCTGGTTGAATTACCTGAAGGAGAAACTGATATTCAGATGGTGGTGGCTCCTGGTTCCTCCAAAGAAACAGCACTATCAGTAATTCCTTTACAAATTGATTATAGTTTTAGTGAATTCTTTTCTAAACAGGATGACCTCAAGCATTCCGTTGTTTATGATGATTTAGAGGAGGGGGAGATCCCTCACAACTTCACCAGAGCTGAGCTGGATGAGCTGGTGCGTCTAGAGCAAGAAGAAGCTAAAGCTGCTGACACACAGTCCGATGATCCTCCATCAGAGGATGATTCTTTTAGCCCTGAGATTTTTACGGATCTCGATGATGGGGAAGTTGATGGTTTAATGGAAGATGTTACTTTTGAGGATTATCCTACGTATAGAAATGATAGGGATGAAGATCTTCCTTGTTTTGAGGAGTTATTTAGAACAGATGACGAAGTTTTGAATCGAAGATGTAAAGAGAAAGAGAGAACAGAGGTTTTGCCAGAAGGTTTCTTGCCTGTCAAGTATAATGATGAGGCTGTTGCGAAATTAGAAGCAGACTGGCGTGATATTTTGAGGATTCGAAAGTATTGTGAAAAACCGAAGCTTGAGCCTAAGTATTTGAAGATGATTAATTTTAGGAAAGGTGCGAAAGGAAGGATCTTAGCCTGGGCGTACATTGAAGAGTTCAACATGTTTGCGATTAAGCGAGAGTTTGGAGTTGACTATATCAAACATGGTCATGAATTCAAGTCACTGCCGTATTTTGAATTGATGCAGATTGCCAGGTTGAAGATGTTGTATTGTGGAATGAACGATCTATCATCATTGTTGGTTAAGAAAATTCGAATCGCGTATAATTCGAATAACTGGAAAGATTTTAGACCGCAGTATCCTAGGATTAAATACAGGGTTGATCCTAGAACTGGTGTATCTCGACAAATTTTGAAGTATAAGCCGGCAAAGACTATGAAGAAGGTTCCTTTAAGAAACTTGTGTCAGAATTGGAGTAAGAGATTTCGATGGTGGTTTTATGATGATCGTTCTGAAGAAGCTGTGATTGTTTTAGATAAGCTAAAGGAAGATGATATTGATTGTATTCGTGTGTTGGATCCGATCTGGTTAAGAAACTGTACCGAGGCTGACATTTTTACATTGTACTATAATCGTATGCTTTATCGTCGTGAGAACAGGGTACAGGCTGAACAGTATGTTAAAGTGGCTAAGCTGTGCTACTTGAACAACATGGTGATCGATCCATATGAATGAAGGAAATGATGACTGAAGACTTTCGGAATAGAACTAGGTCTTAGGGGGAGTTTGTTGGTGCATGAATCCCGAGTTCTATTACATTTTATGTTCTATTTGTAATGTACGTTATTATTCAGTCATGTATGAACGTGGACACTTATACTTGGTATTTGTAATAGTATAATGTCGTGAATAGGTCAAGAGTAGTTGGTTGGCTGCTCAGACCATCGACCGATGGTAGTGACCATCGGTCGAGGGACTCTCTCCATCGGCCGAAGGTCCCCGACCACCGGCCGATGGTCGCTGTATTTACTATATATACGGGTTTCGTGGTATTGTGTTAGGTTACACACCACAAACCCTCTAGCCATCTTATTACTTGCTGTTTATCGTCCCTAATCCATCCCCAACCGAATACAAGGTCTTAGGCGTCGTGTTTATCAATTTTTCATTGGTTAATTCGGTCCCGTTAGTCTACAAAGTATTCGACTCGCCCTATTTAGTGTTTCCGCCATTATAATAGGTTAAACGTTTGATCTAAGGTCCAATCATCGTCTACATTTTTGATATTCAATTTATTAGGTACATAATTCCCAGAATTCAAGTTAAGAATTGTAATCGATTTGCATGTTGTGATTTGCACACTTTCAAGACTTGAGAAATTAATAGAACAATTAAGCAATAAATAAAGACACAAGGTTTTACGTGGTTCAGCGTGAGGCCTAGTCCACGGGCGGAAGCAGGGAAGGATTTTATTAGCAAATATGACAAACTTGAGGTTACAATGTATCACTCAATCTAGGATCTAAAATACTAATAAAGTATTTAGACCGCTCACTAGATTATAACACTTTCCTCTTAACTCACTCGTATAGAATTTTGATTAACAATTCTATACCTCACTCTTTTCTCTATACTACTTTTACAAGAGTTAATTAAACTCTTTCAAGTATGGGATGATTCTCAAATGAAATCTATGCACTTCCTTTTATAGTTGAACTTAGTATGTTAAGAAGAAGACTTCAAATTGACTACTCCTTCCATTTATCAAGTTGTAAACAAGTTGTTAACAAGTTGTAAGTTCTAGTGCATCCCCCTTTCTTTGACTTGTAATACCAATATGTATACAATTTGAATTTGACATCTCAAATACAACTCATAACATAGTTGGCCTTCTATAGTTTGTAAGATAAAAGTTGTCATGCATGTATATAGGTTTCATTCTAATGTGAAAGCAAGTTGGAATTGAGTCAACAAATAACATTGTAGGCTTGACCAAGCTAGCATCCAACAAATCTCCACCTTGACGAACATTCTATGCCTTTGCTATCCTCTCTCAGTCTCTGCTTCCTTCCAGCCCCTAAGGGCTCATCACTTTTGAATACCGCGAATGCCAACCAAGTCCAAACAATGTTTGAACTTGATTGTAGTAACTACCTTCGTCAACATATCTGCTAGATTATCTGATGTACTAATCTTTCTCACAATTATAACCCCTTTAGATATTACTTTGCGAATAAAGTGATACATTATGTCTATGTGCTTGGTTCTTTCATGATACATTTGATTTTTAGTCAAATGTATCGCACTCTGACTATCACAATTCACAATAGTCTGATCTTGTCGTATACCAAGATCACTAACCAAACCCCTCAGCCACTTTGCTTCTTTCACACCCTCTGTCATAGCCATGTACTCTGCTTCAGTTGTGGACAAAGCAACAGTAGATTGTAATGTTGCTTTCCAACTAATAGCACATCTTCCGAGAGTAAAACATACCCAGTCTAAGACCTTCTTCGATCCAAATCACCAGCATAGTCTGAATCAACGTATCCGGTAACATTAGTATTACCTCTGCTATCAAATACTAAGCCAATATCGGTTGTCCCTTTGAGGTACCGAAGAATCCATTGCACCATTTGCCAATGAGCTTTCCCTGGACGATCCATATATCTGCTCACCACGCTTACCGCCTGTGCAATATCTGGTCTATTACATACCATAGCATACATGATGCTACCCACAGCACTAGCATATGGAACATATGACATATGCTCCACCTCCTCCTCAGTTTCCGGTGACAATGCCGATGAAAGTTTGAAATGTGCAACAAGTGGAGTACTAACCGGTTTGGAGTTATCCATCCTAAAACGCTGAAGAACCTTCTCAATGTATTTCTTTTGTGACAAATATAATTTTCCTTCACGTCTATCTCTGATAATCTCCATTCCTAATATTTTCTTAGCTGCACCCAAATCTTTCATCTCAAACTCACTTTTGAGTTGAGATTTTAACTGATCGATCTCTGACATGTTTTTCGAAGCAATCAACATATCATCCACATATAATAGCAAATAAAAATACGAGCCATCAGGAAGCTTCTTGTGATATACACAACTATCATAATTACTCCGTGAGTAACATTTACTAGTCATGAATACGTCAAACTGCCTATACCATTGTCGAGGTGATTGCTTCAAGCCTTATAATGACTTTTTCAACAAACATGCATGATCTTCCTTTCCTTGGACAACAAATCCTTCTAGCTGGCGCATAAAGATCCGTTCCTCCAACTCACCATGTAAGAATGCCGTCTTGACATCTAATTGCTGCAACTCCATATTAAGTAAAGCAACCATGGTAAGTAACACGCGAATAGAGGTATGCTTTACGATCGGTGAGAAAACTTCATTAAAGTCAACTCCCTTTCTCTAAGTAAATGTAACGACCCGGAAATTTCCGACCAAATTTGAACCTTAACCTTTATATGTTTCCGACACGATAAGCAAAAACCCTAATGTTGAGTCTTGAAAGTTTGAAATCTATATTCGGATAATTAGTTACCCTTTGACCAAGCCTGACGATTCACGAACATTTATGTGTATATACGATTTAATATTTTTTTTTTGACACGTTTTAGCCATTCGGGATAAACTGTCGGTAGATATATACATATCTTAACCACGTTTTAAAACTTCATAAATTTATTATATTAAAAACTTATTTGTCTTTGCATACCACTTTTGAATTACAATTATTTGATCCGTGAATTGATAAAATGACAAGTACTTGACACTATATCTAATTGATTGATTAGTTGTCCTTCTTATTCTCACTAGTACAATTAGGATAGATATTTAATTATATATATTTGAATCACATACACATATATCTAACGTTTTATTCTTTTTCATTTGTTCACCACATCACCACCGTAGACCACCCATCACCGTTACCTTCTTCTTCCTCTCTTTCTCCCCATCTCTACAACTTGTTTTCATTTATGATCTAATCCTCTATCAATCAAGAATCTGTATATAGCAACTATTCTTGCTGTCGTTGTGCAGCCGTGAACCACCTCAGAACCATCAAGAACCACCACAACCTATTTCTCCTCTTTCCCTCTTTAGATCGTTTTCTGTTTTAATCATAATTCGAAAACCCAAATAACCATAAAAAAAAAACTGCTAATGCAGCCCCGCTGCTACTACTCCATGTTTAGTTGCTCGTTCGAATATTATAACACCATTAACACCAACGACTATCATTTTTTTTGGCATGAACAACCGTCACCCAACCTTGAATCAACCCCGATATCCACCCCTTAAACCACCGTAATTTCTTTCTGTTTTGCAGATACACCACTAGTCATCTTCTTGATCGGTTAATCACCCAAACAAATCACCACCATAACCATCACGAAACAAAACCAAGAAAACACTTATGTTTCGTTCTACTTATGACCAAGAAACTCACCCTATGTTCCATATTCCCCACCATCGTGATCACCATTCACCACCATTATTTTTTGTTTTAAACCGCGAACAACCACCACTCGCTATTATTTCTTTCTCTCTAAAAATTTTATTTCTGTGAACCTTAAAAACCACCACAATCCGTTGTACCTACTGCTTTTGATTTTCCTGTTCGAGTAACCAAGAAGATGAAGATAAATCGTGCATCTGTACTTCTGTTATTTCCTTTCTTGCTGTACAAAAACCCACTAGTTTCTTGTTTTAAAAAGAAAATGAAGATGAAACACGTATGGTTACTACAACCTACTACACCACTTTTAAAAGCATAAAGGTGTATATAAATATAAAAAAAAATAGACAATGGGAGTAGTTGTATGGGGACTACTACTAGTTGTCTTTTCTTTTCTATTACATCTTCAAACACCGAATCCTATGAATCACAGTTGGGTCGGATACTAGTTGAATTTATGTTGGGCCGCAAGATGTTAACATCTAAGTTGGACTGAGGTGTTTTGTTGGGCTTTGAGGTGATGGGATTTAAAATAAGGTATAACCGAGAGATATGGTCCATACTATCTATCATCGATTATTATTTTTTTTAATAAGGATGATGATGGTTATGATAAACGACGATGATGAAGATGCACGATGATGAGATGCGAGATATGTATGATGATGTAGGGGATGATAATCACAATAATGTTAAGTATAAAACTTTGATGATGCATAATCGTGAATGGTTATATGATTTCTTTCGTAAACTAGAGAAGAAAGTAATGGGCAGAGCAACTGGTTAGGAATGTGGTGGCTAAGTTAGAGGTCGCAAGTTCAATCCCTACTTGTGGCATGTTTTTTTTTTAAGATAAGAAGAAGAAGAGTACAGAAAAACGGGTTAAATGAAATAGTTCAGAATAAATAACAGAAATGAAATCCTAGAAGGGTGGTCAGGGATGTGAGTTTTAATCTAGACGTCATGGGTTCAATCCCGGGCAACGACCTAATTGTTTTTAGAGTTTGATCATTAAGGTAGCATTCCTATTATCATTATTCTTATTCTTATTCTTATTATTACTATTAATATTAGTATTAGTATTATTATTATTATCATTCTTAATAAGATTGACTTTATTATTAAAACTATTATTTTTGTTAAAAATTATAATTATTATCATTTTTATTATTACTAGTATCGTCATTTTAAAAATCATATTATTTTAAATATCAAAATTTCTACTAATATTATTATCACTATTACAATGAAAATTAGTTATATTAAAATATACTTAACAAAATTATATTTATATTTTTATGTATTTAAAAATATAAAATAAATATATTCAATAAAGTTATTAATGAAACACATGATTAAGTAACAATTAAAAATCACTAAAAATGTATATATTTGTTCGATAACAACATGAGTGTTAATAAATATATAAATTATATAGGTTCGTGAATCTGAGGCCAACCCTACACTTGTTCAATGATGTTATATGTATTTTTACTACAAAATACAGTATGGTGAGTATATAGATCCCTTTTAAACTCTAATTATTTTTGGGCTGAGAATACATGCGCTGTTTTTATAAATGATTTACGTTATGGACACAAGTGATCAAACTAAATTCTACGTTGAGTTGTACCATGGCATATCTCTTTATACTTGGTAACTGTTAATTACGTGAGGAGCGTAAACGCGAATCCTGTTGATAGATCTATCGGGCTGACATCCCCAACCGGGCTGGACGACCAGCATTTAACGGTTGCACAGTACTTCGTTTCGTTACTACACTTTGGTACGGTGTAGGGTTTATTTAAGAGTATGCTGCTGTGACTTTTAGTTAAGTATGGTTACCAAGTGCTCAACGTCTTTTCTATACACGAGGAGTGTATTATGTAGAAACATGAAATCTTGTGGTCCATAGTTATAACGCTGCTAGCATCAAACCTATATATCTCACCAACTTTATGTTGACATTTAAAAGCATGTTATTCTCAGGTACGAATTAAGTCTTCCGCTGTGCATTAACTCATACTAAAGACATTACTTGGAGTCGATCATCGCAATGAAACCGAATGTTGAAGACTTTGTCCGGATGGATAAGGACCGGTCCTTTCAGTTGGTATCAGAGCGTTGGTCTTAGCGAACCAGGCCTTGCATTAGTGTGTCTGACTAGTAGATGTTAGGATACATTAGTGAGTCTGGACTTCGACCGTGTCTGCCTGTCAAAAAGTTTTGCTTATCATTTCTAGTCGGAAATCATCTGCTTATCATCCTTAGGAGATTACCTGCTTATCATTCTTAAGTCTAGACATGTCTTACTGCATTTACTGCATTGATAGTGTATAGACAAAATTCATATCTTAGCACCGCTGTAGACTTGCCTGTTATATGCCGTAGGTTCCTCTGTAGTCTATGAAATCTTTAGTACTATACATATAGATAATCTATGAAGTTAGAATATAATCCGATATCCGAAAATCATTTCACATCGAAGATTCCTTCCATTCACCAAATTGCCCTTTTCAACCTGAAGCGCTTACCGGCGAACCTGTTCGAGAAACCATTTTCTCTCCCCTTTTTCCGAGTATTTCATCACGATTACATACTATCCCATATTTCGAATCCCATTCATTCGCTCGCTTCAACCGTCAATCATTCTGTCGTACTAGAAGAAGTTAACGAACTACGTGCTCGTGTGACGACTTTGGAGAACCTGGTGCGAAGGTTACGAACACCAGCAGCAGCACCAGCAGCATAACCAGTACCACCATCATCGACGTCGATAGTACCCTTATCATCCCTAAACCATAACCGCGCCGTAACTCTCAACATCACAATCTGTACCTCGAATATCAACAATACACGGCTCAATATCACCATCTGTACTTCGAGTATGAACTTCGTTCTACACATCGATCTACATCGACTATCTTCTCTTTACGTATCATTCTACCTCATTTTTCCTCGTTCGACATGGTGATTATGTAATTTCTAAAAGTTTTAGAGATTATGTAATCTAGTATTAACGATAAATCAGATGAGTTTTTGACTCATTAAATCCATGAATTACATCCGATGAAAATATATATGCAAGTATATTTTCATAAAAATTCTAATTAAAAATTCTTTTGTACAAACTGTTAATGATGAAAATATTTTAACGGGTGGGTAGTACCCGAGGAATATTTAGAATTCACATTAATAAGTTACACTGTACATTCTTCGAATCTGATTCAACGGTCATTTACTATCCTATTTACAACTACCGATATACGTATCCGTACACCACAGAATAACCATTTCTATTCAAATTTCATATTTGGATTTTGACCTATCAGAATCCAACAAGTGGCATAACGAAGAAAACATTGGACAAAAATAAAAAGTGTTAGAAACAAACGAATTAATTAATTAAAATTGTGATAGGATTTCACGCTAACTGTTCTGGCTAACTGTTCCCAGCTAACTGATTAACATTTAATTTATCGCAATTTACATTCTCGCAATTTTATTTATCGTCATTTAATTTCTGCATACCGTCGGGACACATGTACAACAATACGTCGGATTAATTCTGAGACAACACGTTGTATAATGGGTCATGATATATATTTATTTATTTTACGCATTTTAAATAATGGGACACGTATACAAGGTTTCGACTTATCATATTGACCCATCTATATATATATTTCGGAACAACCATAGACACTCTATATGTGAAGGTGGGAGTTGGCTATACAGGGTCGGAGTTGATTCCAAAATATATATACACTTTGAGTTGTGATCGACACTGAGACCGGTACACGGGTCACGATACGTATTAATTAATTCAAATATTATATATTTAATTTATATATATGAATTTATTGGACCATTGGACAATCGGATTATTGGACTGCTAACTTTGGACAATTAAAATGAGTTAAAATGCTGATTATAACATATGAAACTAAAACTAATCTTCAAGTTTGCCACTTGATTTCATCTTAAACCTCATTTGTACCTCGACAGTTACAATTCGCGTTCAAATCTTTCATGATTCTTGAAAACACCTCGATCGAGAAGTTGAACCAGCCGCACCTCGTCTATGGAAGAAAGATTCATGCATACAGATATGCACCTGAAAAACTTTCAAAACCGAAGTTATAGTTAAAACTTATCCGCGTCAAATTCCTTATCATCCATTAGCAAAAACAACCCTACAATTTCTTTTCAGGAAGCTAATTTTGTCACAGCTTCACTTTGACTTCTCAGTGAGACTACTCCTTTTATAATCTCGATATATGAACATCATCCTTTCGCCATCGTTATCGAAAAATCTTCCATATTTCACGACATCATCAGCAGATGTACCAGCAGCTCGTCATCTTTTTGGTGAAATCCATAATCGGTATTTTGAAAATCTCGCAGAACTTTTCCCGTCAAACCTATAACGTCTATCCCTAAGAATTTCATACTTTGAATATGAAGTTTCTGAAAAACATCCTGAACTGCGAAGTAGTTCTTGAAATGCTGATGAAGCATCAAAAACTGGAAAACGAATTGAGCAAAGTATGAAAGAGGCTGCGGACAAATCACAAAGAATAAGTTTGACTTCAAAGAATCTAAATGATTCAGTGCCCGCTGAAACCGTTAATAAGAACCCTACTCCTTATTCTAAACCTTTACAGATGATATTCATCATCATCATCATCTTATCTTAGATATTATAAAATATCTTCATATCTTCCGTTATACATATTCTCCATATGTCTTGAGATATCTTCACAACTATTCTTATCTGGGATCAATTATCTCTCTGTAACATCTGCGTTACAACATAAAAGAAACTGTGTAAGTTTCTAAATTATGAAGCCTTCGAAATTAAAATATGAATGTTTGAAGTAGTGTTGGGAACTGATACATGAATTAGTATAATATAATGAAACTTGATCAACTTCATTATATTACAGTAAGTCATGTTAAGTTTCTAATGGAATGTGATGATTCACAGTACCATCATCATGTGCCATGTTACACGGCTCTTATATTCTATTTCTAAAAATATCAAGAAAATACTTCTTGATGATTCGGTCTTTTCCAGGATATTATGGTAATTTGACAAATCAAACTCGTGCTATTACCATTTCTTTCTAAGAGCATTAGCTATATTCATTCCAAATTTCATGCTTACAAATTCCGGATCATTATTCGCTTGACTCGAGGACGGGAAGAGGAAATGAAAGAATGGAGCTCCAAAATAGAATAGGAGCATAAACCACAGCAAATAAGAGAGAGCCTTAACTGGGGATGACAATGATTATATAAGACAGGAGTAGGAACATCGAAATATAATGAAAGATATAAAACCCAACAACCACCCAGAAACTACAAACCGTGTATATCAATACGTATTGCAACGTAAAGACACGGGAGAATTAGAAACAATATAATTCCAAGGAAATCATAAAAGTAAATAGATTCTTCTGGCGACAGGTGAAAGAGAAGAATGAAAGATATGAAAATTAGAAGTATAACAAGAATTAGAACGTAATGGAGCATATTGACGAATGTTTAAAAGTAGGAATTAAGGAGAAAGAGTAGAAGATATAGGATATGGAAACAAGGAAGTGAAGGAGGTAGATTTATAATGAAATATCTGACAAAGAAATCGAAACAGATTACCGCATTAAATCAAAGGAGATCATGTTTTCTAAATCGCCGAAGAACACAAATCTTATTACGTAAGATTTTCCTTAATTCCATAAATTCCGGGAATCAATTCTAATCACATCATCGGTTATAACAATTCCATATTTACTCATTTCACTCTTTTGTGATAGCTTCGCTCGTACGCTTCGAGTAATTCAATTATTATATAAATATTACTCAATGTTGATAAAACCCTATTATGTCAACTCTTATTCGTCATAAAAAACAATTTTATTGTTAGCCATGACGACCTCACTCAAATTTCGGGGACGAAATTTCTTTAACGGGTGGGTACTGTAACGACCCGGAAATTTCCGACCAAATTTGAACCTTAACCTTTATATGTTTCCGACACGATAAGCAAAAACCCTAATGTTGAGTCTTAAAAGTTTGAAATCTATATTCGGATAATTAGTTACCCTTTGACCAAGCCTGACGATTCACGAACATTTATGTGTATATACGATTTAATATTTTTTTTTTGACACGTTTTAGACATTCGGGATAAACTGTCGGTAGATATATACATATCTTAACCACGTTTTAAAACTTCATAAATTTATTATATTAAAAACTTATTTGTCTTTGCATACCACTTTTGAATTACAATTATTTGATCCGTGAATTGATAAAATGACAAGTACTTGACACTATATCTAATTGATTGATTAGTTGTCCTTCTTATTCTCACTAGTACAATTAGGATAGATATTTAATTATATATATTTGAATCACATACACATATATCTCACGTTTTATTCTTTTTCATTTGTTCACCACATCACCACCGTAGACCACCCATCACCGTTACCTTCTTCTTCCTCTCTTTCTCCCCCTCTCTACAACTTGTTTTCATTTATGATCTAATCCTCTATCAATCAAGAATCTGTATATAGCAACTATTCTTGCTGTCGTTGTGCAGCCGTGAACCACCTCAGAACCATCAAGAACCACCACAACCTATTTCTCCTCTTTCCCTCTTTAGATCGTTTTCTGTTTTAATCATAATTCGAAAACCCAAATAACCATAAAAAAAAACTGCTAATGCAGCCCCGCTGCTACTACTCCATGTTTAGTTGCTCGTTCGAATATTATAACACCATTAACACCAACGACTATCATTTTTTTTGGCATGAACAACCGTCACCCAACCTTGAATCAACCCCGATATCCACCCCTTAAACCACCGTAATTTCTTTCTGTTTTGCAGATACACCACTAGTCATCTTCTTGATCGGTTAATCACCCAAACAAATCACCACCATAACCATCACGAAACAAAACCAAGAAAACACTTATGTTTCGTTCTACTTATGACCAAGAAACTCACCCTATGATCCATATTCCCCACCATCGTGATCACCATTCACCACCATTATTTTCTGTTTTAAACCGCGAACAACCACCACTCGCTATTATTTCTTTCTCTCTAAAAATTTTATTTCTGTGAACCTTAAAAACCACCACAATCCGTTGTACCTACTGCTTTCGATTTTCCTGTTCGAGTAACCAAGAAGATGAAGATAAATCGTGCATCTGTACTTCTGTTATTTCCTTTCTTGCTGTACAAAAACCCACTAGTTTCTTGTTTTAAAAAGAAAATGAAGATGAAACACGTATGGTTACTACAACCTACTACACCACTTTTAAAAGCATAAAGGTGTATATAAATATAAAAAAAATAGACAATGGGAGTAGTTGTATGGGGACTACTACTAGTTGTCTTTTCTTTTCTATTACATCTTCAAACACCGAATCCTATGAATCACAGTTGGGTCGGATACTAGTTGAATTTATGTTGGGCCGCAAGATGTTAACATCTAAGTTGGACTGAGGTGTTTTGTTGGGCTTTGAGGTGATGGGATTTAAAATAAGGTATAACCGAGAGATATGGTCCATACTATCTATCATCGATTATTATTTTTTTTAATAAGGATGATGATGGTTATGATAAACGACGATGATGAAGATGCACGATGATGAGATGCGAGATATGTATGATGATGTACGGGATGATAATCACAATAATGTTAAGTATAAAACTTTGATGATGCATAATCGTGAATGGTTATATGATTTCTTTCGTAAACTAGAGAAGAAAGTAATGGGCAGAGCAACTGGTTAGGAATGTGGTGGCTAAGTTAGAGGTCGCAAGTTCAATCCCTACTTGTGGCATGTTTTTTTTTTAAGATAAGAAGAAGAAGAGTACAGAAAAACGGGTTAAATGAAATAGTTCAGAATAAATAACAAAAATGAAATCCTAGAAGGGTGGTCAGGGATGTGAGTTTTAATCTAGACGTCATGGGTTCAATCCCGGGCAACGACCTAATTGTTTTTAGAGTTTGATCATTAAGGTAGCATTCCTATTATCATTATTCTTATTCTTATTCTTATTATTACTATTAATATTAGTATTAGTATTAGTATTATTATCATTCTTAATAAGATTGACTTTATTATTAAAACTATTATTTTTGTTAAAAATTATAATTATTATCATTTTTATTATTACTAGTATCGTCATTTTAAAAATCATATTATTTTAAATATCAAAATTTCTACTAATATTATTATCACTATTACAATGAAAATTAGTTATATTAAAATATACTTAACAAAATTATATTTATATTTTTATGTATTTAAAAATATAAAATAAATATATTCAATAAAGTTATTAATGAAACACATGATTAAGTAACAATTAAAAATCACTAAAAATGTATATATTTGTTCGATAACAACATGAGTGTTAATAAATATATAAATTATATAGGTTCGTGAATCTGAGGCCAACCCTACACTTGTTCAATGATGTTATATGTATTTTTACTACAAAATACAGTATGGTGAGTATATAGATCCCTTTTAAACTCTAATTATTTTTGGGCTGAGAATACATGCGCTGTTTTTATAAATGATTTACGTTATGGACACAAGTGATCAAACTAAATTCTACGTTGAGTTGTACCATGGCATATCTCTTTATACTTGGTAACTGCTAATTACGTGAGGAGCGTAAACGCGAATCCTGTTGATAGATCTATCGGGCTGACATCCCCAACCGGGCTGGACGACCAGCATTTAACGGTTGCACAGTACTTCGTTTCGTTACTACACTTTGGTACGGTGTAGGGTTTATTTAAGAGTATGCTGCTGTGACTTTTAGTTAAGTATGGTTACCAAGTGCTCAACGTCTTTTCTATACACGAGGAGTGTATTATGTAGAAACATGAAATCTTGTGGTCCATAGTTATAACGCTGCTAGCATCAAACCTATATATCTCACCAACTTTATGTTGACATTTAAAAGCATGTTATTCTCAGGTACGAATTAAGTCTTCCGCTGTGCATTAACTCATACTAAAGACATTACTTGGAGTCGATCATCGCAATGAAACCGAATGTTGAAGACTTTGTCCGGATGGATAAGGACCGGTCCTTTCAGTAAAGCCTTTTGCTACAAGGCGTGCTTTGAACCTTTCATCTTCTACACCCAGAATTCCGTCCTTCTTTTTGAAGATCCATTTGCATCCAACAATCTTCTGACCTTTTGGCGGTTTCACCAGCTCCCAAGTATGATTCTTATAAAGAGACTCCATCTCTTCATTCATAGCTACAGACCACTTTGCAGATTCCGGACAACCAATAGCTTCACGATATGTAGCAGGTTCTTGGACCTCTATATCTTCTGCCATGCTCAGGGCATAAGCTACTAAATCTTCATGCCCAAACCGTTGTGGTGGTCTTATAGCTCTTCGTTCTCTATCTCTTGCTAGATTATAATTCTGTAGATCATGTTGTTCATTTGACTGGTCTTCTTGTGTCATATAATCAACACCAAAGTCATGTACATCTTCTATAACGGGTTCGACAGGAGTATCTTGTACTACTCCTTGTTTGGAACTTCTATTTCTTGCTCCACCTGCTCTTCAACTTCACGATCTTTTCCAGCAACTACTTGTTCCTCCTCTGTCTTTTTCAACATAGCATACTCATCAAATGTCACATCCCTGCTGATGAGAAATCGGGATGATTTACCATCAGGGCACCACAATCTATAACCCTTCTCCCCGTCTGCATACCCTAGAAATATGCATCTCTTTGCCCTCGGCTCAAGCTTACCATCTTTCACATGAGCATAAGCAGGACAACCAAAAATCTTCAAATCACTATAACTTGCAGGGGAACCTGACCATTTCTCCAAAGGAGTTTGACAATCAATTGCCGTTGATGGAGATCGATTTACCAAATAACATGCTGTGTTTATAGCTTCAGCCCAAAATATATTTGATAATTTTGCGTTCGAGAGCATACACCTTGCTCGCTCAAGGAGCGTTCTATTCATCCGTTCTGCAATGCCATTCTGTTGTGGTGTAAACTGCACTGTGTGGTATCTCACAATTCCTTCGTTCTTGCAAAACTCATTGAATTCGCCTTTGGAGAATTCCAGTCCATTGTCAGTTCTCAAACGCTTGACGAACTTCCCAGTCTGCTTTTCTATCATCGTCTTCCGTTGTTTGAAATTGACAAAGACTTCATCCTTACGTTTAAGGATATAAACCCACACTCTTCTTGAATAGTCATCAATAAAGGTTAACATGTATCTAGCACCACCTTTTGAAGGAACTGGAGATGGACCCCAAAGGTCTGAATGGATATAATCCAAAGTACCTTTTGTCCTGTGAACAGCTGTGCCAAACTTTATTCTGCTCTGTTTGCCGAATACACAATGCTCGCAGAATTCCAATCTTCCGATATTCTGACCGCACAACAAACCTCGTTTACTAAGCTCCATCATTCCTCTCTCGCTCATGTGCCCAAGGCGCATGTGCCATAAGTTGGTGGTATCTACATCTTTAGCTGATGAAGAAACTCCAACAACACCAGTAACCGTGCTATCCTTTGTAATGACCCGGAAATTTCCGACCAAATTTAAACCTTAACCTTTATATATTTCCGACACGATAAGTAAACACCTTAGTGTTGAGTCTAGAAAAGTTGAAATCTATATTCGGATAATTATTTGACCTTTGACTATGCCCCATGATTCATGAACAATTGTATTTATATATATATATATATATATATATATATATATATATATATATATATATATATATATATATATATATATATATATATATATATATATATATATATATAAATGTTATTATATAATATAATATTACATAGTTAATAAATTGTAATATATATATTACAAGTTTAACTACAGTTGTTATATTATTATTACTATTAGTATTAGTAGCATTAAAAATTATCATACGACATTTGATATGTAATTGTTATATTATTATAATTACTTTTATAATTAATAATAATATTATTATATGGTCCTTTTAATCTTTTATATATATATAAAACTGATATATACTTAATTTATTATAATATCATTAGTACTAATATTATTGTTATCATTATTAATATCATTATTATTATAATTAATGATAAAATACTACTTTTAATTATTATTATGATTAACATTATTATTACTACTAAATATTACTAATTTTATTTAAAATTGTTATTAACATGTTATTATCATCTTTATCAACAATATTATTATTATTAATAATACTATTATTATCATTAAAATAATTATTATTAATTAGTATTATAATTAATATTATTAATATTTAAATGTTATTATATATATTATATGTAAATAAATATAAAACGTGTATATACTTCCAAATAGCAAATTGTTTTCTTCTTCTATATAATTCTGACCCGTGATTTCCCGTACATACATCAGATCCATTAAAAAAAAATCGATTATCTCTGTTCTCTGCCTCAATCAATCGACTCTTCCCTTTTTATATCAAATAACAATTATCAATTACAACTAGTTAATTCACTGGTTAAACAGATACTGTGAACGAACCCAGGTTCCGTCTCCTGCTATTGCTCCGGTTAATTAATACCTCAAAAACGATTCAATCTAAATCTGGTAATAAAAAGTCGTTTGGAATGAATTAAATAAACTATGTGTAAGTTTTCATACTCCAATTCTTCATATCGAATTGTAATTTCATGAGTCAAAGTTTCGGTATTTAAAAGTTAATTCTGTGTTCTTGATTAAATTTTAGTTCAATATTAAGTTTTGAGTTTAATTGATAATAGAGAAAGATTTTGGAAAGGGATTGAAACATAATTTGTTTTATAATTTTTATCTAATTCATGATCATTCTCAAAAATCAAAATTTTTTTTATAACAGCGACGGTAGTGGTAGTGTTGCTGTATTTTTTTTTTTTTTTCCTTTTCGATCTCAAGTAATTTAAGAAACATATATAAGTCGATTTTATGTTGTCTGGGTGACCAAGAACAAAAACTATTACTTGTTGTTAACTTGATTATGCCTTAGTCGATTTTGAGTTGGACATGATGAAGAAGATAGTGAACAACAGAAACGGTATTTGTATATATTAAGATAGAATAAAATCAGAAAAACCGGACTAGAGGAGTGGTCGAGGGTGTTGACAGTTTAGTGACGGGTCACGGGTTCAATCCCTATCTTCACCATTTTTGGAAATACCAACTAAGGTAGTTATTTTTTTTTTACTATCATCATTATAATTATAATTATTATTATTATTATTATTATTATTATTATTATTATTATTATTATTATTATTATTATTATTATTATTATTATTATTATTATTATTATTATTATTATTATTATTATTAACAAGTATTATTATATTTATCAATATCAATAAAGGTACTAGTGTTAGAATTATAGAATTATCAGTGATATTAATATAGGTATTGTTATTACTAAGAAAATGATGCAAAAATATTATTACTTCACTAATATTAGTAGTTGTACCATTTTTATAATTATTGGTATTATTATCATTAACATAAGTATCACTAATGATAAAATCGTTATTATTATTAGTAGTATTAGTATTATTATTATTAATAAAATTATTATTATTAGTAAATTATTAATATCAAAACAATTATTTATTTTATACAAAAATTTTATTATATTTCATATAATATTAAAACAAACATATTAATGTTTTTATATAAATACTTACATATAACTAAATGTATAGATAAATTAATTTTTAAATATATATATATATATATATATATATATATATATATATATATATACAAAATATACGATTATAACATAACATATATTATAAATAAACAAAGTATATCTTTGTATAAGTTCTATATAACTACACAAATTAAATATATAATAAATAACTTATGATATACAAATCTGTTCGATTACGATTATATGTATTAATAAATATATAACTAATATAGGTTCGTGAATCCAAGGCCAACCTTATACATGATTAATGGTGTTATATGTATTTTTACTACAAAATACATTAGGTGAGTATATAGTCCCTTTTAAACTCTAAATATTTTTGGGCTGAGAATACATGCGCTGTTTTTATAAATGATTTACGTTATGGACACAAGTGATCAAAAATAAAATCTACGTTGAGTCGTACCATGGCATATTTCTTTATACTTGGTAGCTAATATTTACGTGAGGAGCGTAAACGCGAATCCTGTTGATAGATCTATCGGGCCTGACAACCCCAACCGGGCTGGACGACCAGTTTTTAACGGTTGCACAGTACTTCGTTTCGTTACTACACTTGGTACGGTGTAGGGTTTATTTAAGAATATGCTGCTGTGATTTAAATGTTAAGTATGGTTACCAAGTGCTCAACGACTTTTCATACACGAGGAGTGTATTATGTTTAAATCTATGAAATCTTGTGGTCCATAGTTATAACGCTGCTAGCATCAAATCTATATCTCACCAACTTTATGTTGACTTTTTAAAGCATGTTATTCTCAGGTACAAATTAAGTCTTCCGCTGTGCATTTGCTCATTTTAAGGACATTACTTGATGTCGATCATCGCAATGGGACCAACTGTTGAAGACTTTGTCCGGGAGGATTTGGACGGGTTGTTAAAGTTGGTATCAGAGCGTTGGTCCTAGTGAACCAGGTCTTTCATTAGTGTGTCTGACTAGTAGTTGTTAGGATACATTAATGAGTCTGGACTTTGACCGTGTTTGCATGTCAAAAAGTTTTGCTTATCAGTCCTAGTCAGAAATCATCTGCTTATCATCCTTAAGGAATTGCCTGCTTATCATTCTTAAGTCTAGACACGTCTTATTGCATTTAGTGCATCGATAGTGTATAGACAAAATTCATATCTTAGTGTATCTGATAATTCATATTTTAGCGCATGTGTAGACTTGCCTGACATATGCCGTAGGTTCCTCTGTAGTCTACGAAATCTTTAGTATTATATATATAGATATTCTATATAGTTAGAATATCATCCGATATCTGAAAATTATTTCACATCGAAGATCCTTTCCATCCACCAAATTGCCCTCTTGACGATGAACCTGAAGCACTTACCGGCGAACCTGTTCGAGAAACCATTTTCTCTCTCTTTTCTAGAGTAGCTCGTCACGATTATATACTATCCCATATTTCAGATCTTGTTCATTCGCTCGTTCCAACCGCCAATCATCCCGGAGTACTAGCAGAAATTAACGAACTTCGCGCTCGTGTGACGACATTGGAGAACATAGTGCGAAGGTTGCAAACACCGGCAGTAGTACCAGCAGCATAATCCGTACCACCATTATCAACGCCGACAATACCCTTATTATTCCCAACCACAACCGCGTCGTGAACCTCAACATCATAATCTATACCTCGGATATCAACAGCACACACCTCAATATCACCATTTATACTTTGAGCATGATCTTCGTTCTACATATCGTTCTACATCGATTAATTTCGTTCTACGTATTGTTCTACCTCATTTACCTTCGTTCGACATGACAATTATGTAATCTCTAATGCTTTAGAGATTATGTAATCTAGTATTAACGATAAACCAAATGAGTTTAATATCTTATTGACTCATTAAATCCATGATTACATCCGAAGAAAATATATATGCAAGTATATTTTCATAAAGATTGTAATTAAAAATCCTTTCGTACAAACTGTTGATGATGAAAAATATTTTAACGGGTAGGTAGTACCCAAGGAATATTTAAAATTCACATTAACAAGTTACACTGTACATTCTTCGAATCTGATTCAACGTTCATTACAATCATACTTACAATCACCGATATACGTATCCGTTCATCACAGAATAACCATTTCCATTCAAATTTCATATTTGGATTTTTACCTATCCGAATCCAACAAGTGGCATAAAGAAGAAACATTGGACAAACTAAAAATCGTTAGAAACACACGAATTAACTAATTGAAAATCTGTTAAGGATTCCACGCTAACTGTTCCGGCTAACTGTTCCCAGCTAACTGATTAACATTTAATTTATCGCAATTTACATTCTCGCAATTTTAATTTCTGCACTGTACATACTGTCGGGACACATGTACAACAATACGTCGGATTAATTCTGAGACAACACGTTGTATAATGGGTCATGATATATATTTATTTATTTTACGCACTTTAAATAACGGGACACGTATGCAAGGTTTCGACTTATCATATCGACCCATCTATATATATATTTCGGAACAACCGTAGACACTCTATATGTGAAGGTGGGAGTTGGCTATACAGGGTCGGAGTTGATTCCAAAATATATATATACTTTGAGTTGTGATCGACACCGAGACTGGTACACGGGTCACGATACGTATTAAATAATTCGAATATTATATATATCTAATTTATATATGAAATTATTGGACCATTGGACAATCGGACTATTGGACTGCTAACTTTGGACAATTAAATGAATTAAAATGTTGAGTATAACATATGAAACTAAACAATTCTTCAAGTTTGCCACTTGATTTCATTCTAAACCTCATTTGTACCTCGACAATCATAATCTTCGTTCAAATCTTTTCATGATTCTTGAAAACACCTCGATCGAGAAGTTGAACCAGCCGCACCTCGTATACGGAAGAAAGATTTATGCACCTGAAAAACTTTCGAATCCAAATTCATGGTTTAACACATATCGTGTTGAATCCTTTGCCATTTATTAGCAAAAACAACCCTACAATTTCTTTTCAGGAAGCTAATTTTGTCACAGCTCCACTTCGACTTCTCAGTGAGACTACTCCTATTATAACCTCGATATAAATACGTTATCCTTTCGCCGTCGTTACTGGAGAATCTTCATATTACACGACATCATGTACAGCAGCTCGGCATCCCTTTGGCGGAATCCGCAAGTCGTATTTTGAAAAATCTGACAGAACTTCTCCAGCTATACTTATGACGTTTATCTCTAAGAATTTCATACCTCGAATGTGAAGTTTCTGAAAAACGTCTTGAACTATGAAGTAGTTCTTGAAATGCTGATGAAGCAGCATGTTGCAGACAGTCTTAATGACCAAAAGTTAATGATAAAAGGAGGAAGTGTTAGGAACGCTCGATAGAAAATTTGGTACTGAGAACCGGATTGAGCAAACTGTGAAAGAGACTCTGAACAAATTACAAGGACTAAACTTGTAAAAAAAAAATAAAAAATCATGACGATTCTGTAGCAAACATCATGCTTCTGAATCTAAACCCTTACGGGTCAATCTTCATCATCACCCTTCGACATTAGAAATTCCAAGATATTATCGTATCTTTCATTATAAATATCCTCAATATTTCTGAAAATGTTTTCACAGCTATCCTTATCTGAAATCATTTATTCCTCCGTAATATCTGTGTTACAATATAAAAGAAACGGTGTTAGTTCTAAAACCTTTGAGTTTAAAACAAGAATGTTCTGAAGCAGTGTTGGGAACTGACACATGAATTAGTATAATATAATGAAACTTGATCAACTTCATTATATTACAGTAACTCATGTTAAGTTTCTAATGGAAAGTGATGATTCACAGTACCATCATTATGTGCCATGTTACACGGCTCTTACACTCTATCCAATCTCTAAAGATATTAGGAATATATCATCTTGATAGTTCCATCTTTTTCAGGGTATTCTGGTAATTTAACAAATCAAAATCATACCAATACCATTTCTTTCTTAGAGCATTAGCTATGTTCATTCCAAATCTTATACCTACGAATTCCGGACCATTAGAAGAGACACTTAACCATAAGAAGAGGAAACGAAAGAATGAAGCTTAGAAATAAAAATTTGGGGTATAGATCGCAGCAAATAGGAGATATCATTAACTGTGGATGACAATGATTATAGAAGACAGAAGTAAGAACATCAAAATATAAGGAAAGATATAAGACCCGACAACCACCTAGAAATTACAAACCGTGTATATCAATACGTATTGCAACGTAAAGACACGGGAGAATTAGAAACATTATAATTCCAAGAAAATCATAAAAGTAAATAGATTCTTCTGGCGGCAGATGAAAAAGAAGAATGACAGATATGAAAGTTAGAAGTATAACAAGAATCAGAACGGGATGGAACATTTTAGAAATACTTTGAGGTATGAATTGAAGATAGGAGATGTAAGGTATGGAAGTAAGGAAGAAAAGAAGATGGATTTATAGTGAAATATCCGACAAAGAAATCGAAACAGATTACCCCATTAAATCAAAGAAGATCCTGATCGCTGAAAAAAAAATCAAATCTTATCACCCTTAAATCCTGAAAATCAATCATAACCACGTTATCGGTTAAGAACGAATCCATACTTACTCATTTCACTCTTTTATAATAACTTCACTCGTGCACTTCACATAATCGAATCATTTTATCTATAACTCTCAATAATGATAAAACTCCATTATTACCTCATATACGTCATGAACACATCCCTATTGTTATACATGACGACCACTATCAAATTTCGGGGACAAAATTTCTTTAACGGGTAGGTACTGTAATGACCCGGAAATTTCCGACCAAATTTAAACCTTAACCTTTATATATTTCCGACACGATAAGTAAAAACCTTAGTGTTGAGTCTAGAAAAGTTGAAATCTATATTCGGATAATTATTTGACCTTTGACTATGCCCCATGATTCATGAACAATTGTATTTATATATATATATATATATATATATATATATATATATATATATATATATATATATATATATATATATATATATATATATATATATATATATATATATATATATATATATAAATGTTATTATATAATATAATATTACATAGTTAATAAATTGTAATATATATATTACAAGTTTAACTACAGTTGTTATATTATTATTACTATTAGTATTAGTAGCATTAAAAATTATCATACGACATTTGATATGTAATTGTTATATTATTATAATTACTTTTATAATTAATATTAATATTAATAATAATATTATTATATGGTCCTTTTAATCTTTTATATATATATAAAACTGATATATACTTAATTTATTATAATATCATTAGTACTAATATTATTGTTATCATTATTAATATCATTATTATTATAATTAATGATAAAATACTACTTTTAATTATTATTATGATTAACATTATTATTACTACTAAATATTACTAATTTTATTTAAAATTGTTATTAACATGTTATTATCATCTTTATCAACAATATTATTATTATTAATAATACTATTATTATCATTAAAATAATTATTATTAATTAGTATTATAATTAATATTATTAATATTTAAATGTTATTATATATATTATATGTAAATAAATATAAAACGTGTATATACTTCCAAATAGCAAATTGTTTTCTTCTTCTATATAATTCTGACCCGTGATTTCCCGTACATACATCAGATCCATTAAAAAAAATCGATTATCTCTGTTCTCTGCCTCAATCAATCGACTCTTCCCTTTTTATATCAAATAACAATTATCAATTACAACTAGTTAATTCACTGGTTAAACAGATACTGTGAACGAACCCAGGTTCCGTCTCCTGCTATTGCTCCGGTTAATTAATACCTCAAAAACGATTCAATCTAAATCTGGTAATAAAAAGTCGTTTGGAATGAATTAAATAAACTCTGTGTAAGTTTTCATACTCCAATTCTTCATATTGAATTGTAATTTCATGAGTCAAAGTTTCGGTATTTAAAAGTTAATTCTGTATTCTTATTAAATTTTAGTTCAATATTAAGTTTTGAGTTTAATTGATAATAGAGAAAGATTTTGGAAAGGGATTGAAACATAATTTGTTTTATAATTTTTATCTAATTCATGATCATTCTCAAAAATCAAAATTTTTTTTATAACAGCGACGGTAGTGGTAGTGTTGCTGTATTTTTTTTTTTTTTTTCCTTTTCGATCTCAAGTAATTTAAGAAACAGATATAAGTCGATTTTATGTTGTCTGGGTAACCAAGAACAAAAACTATTACTTGTTGTTAACTTGATTATGCCTTAGTCGATTTTGAGTTGGACATGATGAAGAAGATAGTGAACAACAGAAACGGTATTTGTATATATTAAGATAGAATAAAATCAGAAAAACCGGACTAGAGGAGTGGTCGAGGGTGTTGACAGTTTAGTGACGGGTCACGGGTTCAATCCCTATCTTCACCATTTTTGGAAATACCAACTAAGGTAGTTATTTTTTTTTACTATCATCATTATAATAATAATAATAATAATAATAATTATTATTATTATTATTATTATTATTATTATTATTATTATTATTATTATTATTATTATTATTAACAAGTATTATTATATTTATCAATATCAATAAAGGTACTAGTGTTAGAATTATAGAATTATCAGTGATATTAATATAGGTATTGTTATTACTAAGAAAATGATGCAAAAATACTATTACTTCACTAATATTAGTAGTTGTACCATTTTTATAATTATTGGTATTATTATCATTAACATAAGTATCACTAATGATAAAATCGTTATTATTATTAGTAGTATTAGTATTATTATTATTAATAAAATTATTATTATTAGTAAATTATTAATATCAAAACAATTATTTATTTTATACAAAAATTTTATTATATTTCATATAATATTAAAACAAACATATTAATGTTTTTATATAAATACTTACATATAACTAAATGTATAGATAAATTAATTTTTAAATATATATATATATATATATATATATATATATATATATATATATATATATATATATATATATATATATATATATATACAAAATATACGATTATAACATAAGATATATTATAAATAAACAAAGTATATCTTTGTATAAGTTCTATATAACTACACAAATTAAATATATAATAAATAACTTATGATATACAAATCTGTTCGATTACGATTATATGTATTAATAAATATATAACTAATATAGGTTCGTGAATCCAAGGCCAACCTTATACATGATTAATGGTGTTATATGTATTTTTACTACAAAATACATTAGGTGAGTATATAGTCCCTTTTAAACTCTAAATATTTTTGGGCTGAGAATACATGCGCTGTTTTTATAAATGATTTACGTTATGGACACAAGTGATCAAAAATAAAATCTACGTTGAGTTGTACCATGGCATATTTCTTTATACTTGGTAGCTAATATTTACGTGAGGAGCGTAAACGCGAATCCTGTTGATAGATCTATCGGGCCTGACAACCCCAACCGGGCTGGACGACCAGTTTTTAACGGTTGCACAGTACTTCGTTTCGTTACTACACTTGGTACGGTGTAGGGTTTATTTAAGAATATGCTGCTGTGATTTAAATGTTAAGCATGGTTACCAAGTGCTCAACTACTTTTCATACACGAGGAGTGTATTATGTTTAAATCTATGAAATCTTGTGGTCCATAGTTATAACGCTGCTAGCATCAAATCTATATCTCACCAACTTTATGTTGACTTTTTAAAGCATGTTATTCTCAGGTACAAATTAAGTCTTCCGCTGTGCATTTGCTCATTTTAAGGACATTACTTGATGTCGATCATCGCAATGGGACCAACTGTTGAAGACTTCGTCCGGGAGGATTTGGACGGGTTGTTAAACCCTTTAAGAGGTAAAGGCCATTACACCTTTCACCTTTCATCACAACAAGTGAACCTTTTTAGACTTTTAATACTCCACCTCGAGCTCGGTAATCGCAGCCGATGGATTTCAATGTACCCAAGGAAATAAGATTCTTTCTCAATTCTGGAACATGCCTGACATTTGTCAAAGTCCTCACCGTGCCATCATACATCTTGATTTGGACCATTCCTATTCTAACAACCTTACAAGCCACATCGTTCCCCATAAGGAATTTACCACAATTTGTTTCTTGATAGATGGTAAACCAATCCCTAATAGGACACATGTGATAAGAACAACCCGAGTCAAGAATCCACTCGTCACTCGATGTAACGACCCGTCAAAATCGCTATTGACGCGGCACATTAATCATTGATTCCACAGTGAGGTTTTGACCTCTATATGATACGTTTTGATAAAATATTGCATTCATTAAAATAAGTAACTTTCTAAACATAGAAAGTTATAAACATGTGGGCGAGTGCTTAGGTATAAGCAAAACCCCGAAATACATAAGTCTTTAATTTACAGGTTGACATCACAGTCCAATTATTTATTACACAACGCAGTTTTATTTTGAATGCAATAAACTTTGTACAAAGCATGAGAGACTCCATGCAGGCAACAAGCACATCACAGCGGAAGCATTCTAAGGACCTGAGAATAAAACATGCTAAAAAGTCAACACGAATGTTGGTGAGTTATAGGTTTAATTGCTCGAGTCATAAACATATATAAAGATAGACCACAAGATTTCATCAAAAGTTTATCAATAGATTCTACGTAACAGAGCACCCTGGTAACTAAACTTAACGCTATAGTGATAATTACCCCATTCGTTTTAATACACGCAAACCAACGTGTCTTAAACTCAAATAACATACGTCCGTTAAAAGGCTAGTGCTCTAGCTCGGACGGGGATGTCAAGCCCTATGGATCCATATACAATTATTCGCGCCCACCAGTCCATATCCTATGTACTGGCAGCTACTAGTTACCAAAGCTAAGGGATTTTCGGTTTAACTCAGTGTAGAATTTAGTATGTACTTGTGTCTTATCGCGTTTAAAATAAATTGCATATATTCTCAGCCCAAAAATATTTAAAGTATTTAAAAAGGGAGACTATAAACTCACAGTTCAATATTGAGACTCAATATTGTAGGCAAATTGCGTAGACGTAATGATGGTAGACGACTGTATGGTTGGCCTTGGATTCAAGAACAATACCCCGAACAATACCCAATATTTCCTTAGCTTAAAGTGGTTTAAAACCCGAATTAAAACACCCTCGAATATACTTTATTATTATTAAACTTAAATTTAAAATTATAATTATAATTTAAATATAAATTTTTATTACTGAAGAAAAAAAATATGTGATAATTCGTCGAGCAAAACAGGCGTATTTATATTACTTTTCCGTTTACTGTAGCTCATGCGATCGCATGAGTTTTCAGTGTTTTTGCCATGCGATCGCATGGCCGCCTTTTCTGTTTTTGTTTGGTAGTTTGTCGACATCAAATAGTGTTACTGTAGCAAATAGTGTTTTACTGTAGCAAATAATCTGCTCAATCGGATGCTGGTTCATCAAATAGCTGGTTGTAGAACACACAGCATCTTGATCATCAGCTGGTTCAGATGAGTAAGCAGCAACAGAAGGTTGCTGATCAATATCAGTAGAATCAGTACCAGCTTGTGATCTCTCAGAACCAGCAGACCTAGGCTCATAGTGTTTTACAGCAACAAATAGTATTTACTGTAGCAAATAGTGTTTACTGTAGCAAATAGTGTTTACTGTAGCAAATCACTGTAGCAAAGTCGTTTTTCACTGTAGCACTGTAGCAAAATACGGTTTCACTGTAGCAAATAGTGTTTTACTGTAGCAAATAGTGTTTTACTGTAGCAAATAGGGTTTTACTGTAGGAAAGTCATTTTTACTTGTACATATATATATACATACATATAATTGTTCATGAATCGTCGAGAGTAATCAAAGGTAATTGTATATATGAAACAGTTCTAAAATTTTGAGACTCAATCTAACAGACTTTGTTTAGCGTGTTAAAATAATAAATCGTATAGAGAATTGGTTTAAATAAGTCAAAAATTTTCGGGTCATCACAGTACCTCCCCCTTAAAGAAAATTTCGTCCCGAAATTTTGAGTAGTACCTGTTTCATGAGCGATATCAGTGAACAAATGTGGATACTTTTGCTTCATCTGATCTTCACGTTCCCAAGTAAACTCGGGTCCTCGTCTTGCGTTCCAACGAACCCTAACTATCGGTATTTTGCTTTGTTTTAATTGTTTGACCTCACGGTCCATGATTTCAACAGGTTCTTCGATAAAATGAAGTTTATCATTGATTCGTATTTCGTCAAGAGGAATTACGACATCCTCTTCAGCTAAACATTTCTTCAAATTTGACACGTGAAATGTGTTGTGAACACTACTAAGTTCTTGCGGTAGCTTTAATCGATAAGCAACTGTTCCAATTCTTTCGGTGATTTCAAAGGGTCCTACGTACCTAGGACTTAGCTTTCCTCGTTTACCGAATCGTACAACGCCTTTCCAGGGTGACACTTTCAACATGACTTTGTCGCCCACTTGAAATTCTAGCGGTTTTCTTCTTACATCAGCATAACTCTTTTGGCGACTCATGGCCGTTTTCAATCGCTGTTGTATTTGAATGATCTTTTCGGTGGTTTCGTGAATAATTTCTGGTCCAGTAAGTTGTCTTTCTCCTACTTCACTCCAACATATAGGAGATCTGCACTTTCTACCGTAAAGTGCTTCAAATGGCGCTGCGTTGATGCTCGTATGATAGCTGTTATTGTATGAAAATTCTGCCAACGGTAAGTGTCGATCCCAACTGGTTCCAAAGTCAATCACGCATGCCCGTAACATGTCTTCCAATGTTTGTATTGTTCTTTCACTTTGACCATCTGTCTGTGGGTGATAAGCGGTGCTCATATCTAATCGAGTTCCCAATGCTTTTTGTAATGACTGCCAGAAACGTGATGTGAATCGGGTGTCGCGATCAGATATGATAGAGATGGGTACACCATGCCTGGAAACTACTTCCTTCAAATATAGGCGTGCTAATTTCTCCATACTGTCTGTCTCCTTTATTGGTAGAAAGTGAGCTGATTTAGTTAGACGATCAACTATCACCCAAATAGTATCATGACTACTTGCAGTCCTTGGCAATTTCGTAATGAAATCCATAGTTATTCTTTCCCATTTCCACTGCGGAATTTCTGGTTGTTGCAGTAATCCTGACGGCTTTTGGTGCTCAGCTTTGACCTTTGCACACGTCAAACATTTGCTTACATAAGTAGCAATTTCTGTCTTCATATTAGGCCACCAATAAAACTTCTTGAGATCGTGGTACATTTTCCCGTTTCCTGGGTGAATTGAGTACCTCGTTTTGTGTGCTTCATCTAGTACTAGTTGCCTTAGATTACCATATTTTGGTACCCATATCCTATCAGCAAAATACAGGGTTCCATCGGCTTTTACCTCAAGCTGTTTTTCTAACCCTCTGCTCATTTCGCCTTTTTCATTTTCTTCTTTTAAAGCTTCTAACTGTGCTGCTTGAATTTGCTTTGTGAGATCGGTACGAATTGTAATATTTAAAGCTCGGACCCTAAGAGGTTTTACTCTTTCTTTTCGACTTAGGGCATCAGCTACAACATTAGCCTTTCCAGGGTGGTAACGGATTTCACAATCGTAATCGTTTAACAACTCTACCCAGCGACGTTGTCTCATATTGAGTTGTTTTTGATCAAAAATATGCTGAAGACTCTTATGGTCAGTGTACACTGTACACTTGGTGCCATATAGATAGTGTCTCCATATTTTGAGTGCAAAAACTACAGCTCCAAGTTCCAAATCGTGTGTTGTATAGTTCTTTTCATGAATTTTTAGTTGTCGTGAGGCATATGCGATAACTTTTGTGCGTTGCATTAATACACATCCTAAACCTTGGCGCGAAGCGTCACAATAGATCACGAAATCATCATTTCCTTCTGGTAATGACAAAATGGGTGCAGACGTTAACTTCTTCTTTAACAACTGGAATGAGGATTCCTGTTCCGTGGACCAATCATACTTCTTTCCCTTTTGAGTCAATGAAGTTAAGGGTTTGGCGATTCTAGAGAAATCTTGAATGAATCTTCGGTAGTAACCAGCAAGACCTAAGAATTGGCGGATTTGTGTTGGAGTCTTCGGTGTTTCCCATTTACTAATGGCTTCGATCTTGGCAGGGTCAACTTTAATTCCATGTTTACTGACAACATGTCCCAAAAATTGTACTTCTTGTAACCAGAAATCACACTTCGAAAATTTTGCGTACAATTCTTCTTTCTTGAGTATCTCTAGTACCAGTCTTAAGTGTTGCTCATGTTCTTCCTTGTTCTTCGAGTAAATCAATATGTCGTCGATAAAAACAATGACAAATTTGTCTAAATACGGTCTACAGATGCGATTCATTAGATCCATGAATACTGCTGGAGCATTAGTCAATCCAAAAGGCATGACTAGAAATTCATAGTGACCGTAACGGGTTCTGAACGCGGTTTTAGGAACATCTTCTTCCTTCACTCTCAGCTGATGATATCCGGAGCGTAGATCAATCTTGGAATAAACACTTGATCCTTGCAATTGATCAAACAAATCATCAATCCTCGGTAATGGGTACCGATTCTTGATCGTTAATTTGTTTAATTCTCGGTAATCTATGCACATTCTCATAGATCCATCCTTCTTCTTGACGAACAGAATAGGAGCACCCCAAGGTGAAAAACTAGGACGAATAAATCCACGGTCCGATAATTCTTGCAACTGGTCTTGTAATTCTTGCATTTCTGAAGGTGCAAGTCTATATGGAGATCGGGCTACAGGTGCAGCTCCTGATATGAGATCAATCTGGAATTCTACACATCTGTGTGGAGGTAGCCCCGGTAATTCTTCTGGAAATACTCCGGGATATTCTCTTACAACCGGCATGTCATTAATGCTTCTTTCTTCAGTATCGATCTTCTTTACATGTGCCAAAATAGCATAACAACCTTTTCTTATAAGTTTCTGGGCCTTCATACAGCTGATAAAGTTCAGCTTTGAGTTGCTCTTCTCCCCATAAATCATTAATGACGTTTCATCCTTACGAGGGATGCGAATTGCTTTCTCAGCGCAAACAACTTCCGCTCTTGTTTTGGACATCCAGTCCATGCCAACGATTACGTCAAAACTTCCTAATTCTACGGGTATCAAATCGATTTTGAAGGTTTCACCAGCGAGATTCATTTCGCAACCATGGCAAATTTTATCGGCTTTTATCAGTTTACCATTAGCTAATTCAATAGTATATTTATCGTCTAGAGGTAATGATGCACATTTTAGTTTAAAACTAAAGTCTTTACACATATAACTTCTATCAGCACCCGTATCAAACATAATAGAAGCTAGTTGATTATTAACGGTAAACGTACCCGTGACAAGATTAGGATCCTCACGTGCTTTACTGGCACTAACATTAAATGCCCTCCCACGTGCGGGTTCTTTGTTCTTCTCCTTATCAGGGCATTGATTTATAAAGTGACCAGACTTCCCGCACCCAAAACATTTCTTGACATCGGTCAGTTTTGTCTTTACTTCAGAAACGGTGGCATAACAATCTTTCGCCACATGTCCTTTCTTGTTGCACTTATCACAGACCACTTGACAATAACCTGCATGATGTGTGTAACATCTTTTGCAGAACGGATGGGGTCCCTTATAGTTTGGACTTGCAGTTGCCCCATCTTGTTTACCTTTAAAAGTTTCTTGTTTCTTCAGGTGAGTACTTTTGCCCTTATAGTCTTCCCATTTCCTCTTTCCTTCAGTTGTCTTGACTTCGGTAATTGGTGCCTTAATCGAACTCTCTGTGATCTGGTCCATGAGTTGGTGTGCCATAGTCATGGCTTCCTGCATCGTATTTGGTTTGGACGATGTAACATTTCCTTTGATATTGATCGATAAACCGTCAATATACATTTCTATCTTTCGTTTCTCGTTTGGCACCAATTCGGGACACAACAAGGCTAGTTCCATGAAACGCTTTTCATAGTTATTGAGATTCGCGCCGATAACCTTCAGATTACGTAACTCAGATTCCATTTTTCTGATCTCGTTTCGAGGACAGTACTCCTCGATTAGCATCTTTTTCAGTTCTTCCCAAGAGATATCATATGCCGTATCTATTCCTTCTGCTTTAGCATAATTGTTCCACCAAGTAAGTGCACCATCTTGCAACGTGCACGAAGCATACTTTGACTTGTCTCCGTTCGCACAATTACTGATTTTGAAAACGGACTCCATCTTTTCAAACCATCGGGTTAGACCGACTGGTCCCTCGGTTCCACTAAACGTCTGTGGTTTGCATCCTTGAAAAGTTTTGTATGAGCATCCGTTTCGTGAGTTTGTGTTTACGGCTGCTGCTTTGGCTGCTGCTTCGGCTGTTGCTTTTGCTGCTTCGGTTGCAGCAATTCTTTCATTCACACGTTTCTCGACTAGTTGCTCAAACTCAGCATCCGACATTTGAGACATGTTTCTTCAATAAACACAACAGATATAATTTAATCATATAGAATATTATAGGTAAAATGAGTTGTCAATAGTTAATCGTAGCATATTAATAATATGAACCAATTATTATAAAAGCATTTTCTTCTTATTAGCATTTTATAATTATTTCTAGGGTATTACCTACCCGTTAAGTTCATACATAATAGCTAGTACAAGGAATTAACTACTAAAATCCTAATAATATTCCACTATAAAAAATTATAGCGAGTTACTACATTATTATGTAATAATAATAATAATAAGAAGTAGTAATAATACAAATAATCATTCCATGCATTTATTATTAATAAACCAAAATAATACAATACCATACAATACTGATATTTTACATATGCTTATTTTATATAACAAGATAGAGTAGCACACATAAGCAATAAAATAGCGCATGGAAGATTTATGGTTGCGAGGTCGTTCATTCAGAACTATCAGAAACTTCTTCCCATTTGGTTCTCTCTGCCAATTGTTTGTGTGCACATGGTCCGACAGACATTCTGGCAGTGTATTTTATTTTTAGTTGGGGTTTTGAGGTACCCGTTGCCTCAGTGGGTTTAATACAATAAGGGTGGTTACGGATCGAATGGTCCTGTTCTTTTTTAATAATTAAGGACATTTTATTATTGTGGTTGTTTTTATTATCTATAGCAAGTTGGAATTTCTCCTTAGTGATCTCTTTTATTTCATTAGCGAAATCCTCCTCCTTACTGATCTCGTCTGATGACGAACTGTCTGAGTCATGTGTAGGAGAATATGATGACGAACTGCAAGAATATGTACCGGTGGTCATGAACCGAAATCTGCCAGGCGTAATCGGCACAACCCGCCCGTCGGCGGTATATCTGGACCAATGTCCATATTTGTTTAGAAATGGACGATCCTCTTTTACTCCAGGGATCATGGGTCCATGCCAACGATATTGTGGCTCCGGAAAACTAAAGCTGGGTGGAGCTGGAACCTCCTCTGGGTTTACCGGGAGTTGAGATTCCCCGGCTAACACAATTTCTTCTTTAATAGGTATTGGAACGCCCTTTTCAGTTGTGGATAGAATAGATTCAGTGTCCGATTCCGAGTCGTACAAAATGATAGGATTAGAAGAAGTCATCTATCACATAATTGAAACAACAATTACGTTAGCATATAAATATATCACATATAATGTTTTTGACCAAATAATAAGCAAAAATCAGGAAAAACAGATATGGTCATAGTCCAGACTCACTAATGCATCCTAACAATTACCAGTTAAACACAATAATGTAATTTCTGGTTCCCTATGACCTCAAGCTCGGATACCAACTGTAACGACCCGTCAAAATCGCTATTGACGCGGCACATTAATCATTGATTCCACAGTGAGGTTTTGACCTCTATATGATACGTTTTGATAAAATATTGCATTCATTAAAATAAGTAACTTTCTAAACATAGAAAGTTATAAACATGTGGGCGAGTGCTTAGGTATAAGCAAAACCCCGAAATACATAAGTCTTTAATTTACAGGTTGACATCACAGTCCAATTATTTATTACACAACGCAGTTTTATTTTGAATGCAATAAACTTTGTACAAAGCATGAGAGACTCCATGCAGGCAACAAGCACATCACAGCGGAAGCATTCTAAGGACCTGAGAATAAAACATGCTAAAAAGTCAACACGAATGTTGGTGAGTTATAGGTTTAATTGCTCGAGTCATAAACATATATAAAGATAGACCACAAGATTTCATCAAAAGTTTATCAATAGATTCTACGTAACAGAGCACCCTGGTAACTAAACTTAACGCTATAGTGATAATTACCCCATTCGTTTTAATACACGCAAACCAACGTGTCTTAAACTCAAATAACATACGTCCGTTAAAAGGCTAGTGCTCTAGCTCGGACGGGGATGTCAAGCCCTATGGATCCATATACAATTATTCGCGCCCACCAGTCCATATCCTATGTACTGGCAGCTACTAGTTACCAAAGCTAAGGGATTTTCGGTTTAACTCAGTGTAGAATTTAGTATGTACTTGTGTCTTATCGCGTTTAAAATAAATTGCATATATTCTCAGCCCAAAAATATTTAAAGTATTTAAAAAGGGAGACTATAAACTCACAGTTCAATATTGAGACTCAATATTGTAGGCAAATTGCGTAGACGTAATGATGGTAGACGACTGTATGGTTGGCCTTGGATTCAAGAACAATACCCCGAACAATACCCAATATTTCCTTAGCTTAAAGTGGTTTAAAACCCGAATTAAAACACCCTCGAATATACTTTATTATTATTAAACTTAAATTTAAAATTATAATTATAATTTAAATATAAATTTTTATTACTGAAGAAAAAAAATATGTGATAATTCGTCGAGCAAAACAGGCGTATTTATATTACTTTTCCGTTTACTGTAGCTCATGCGATCGCATGAGTTTTCAGTGTTTTTGCCATGCGATCGCATGGCCGCCTTTTCTGTTTTTGTTTGGTAGTTTGTCGACATCAAATAGTGTTACTGTAGCAAATAGTGTTTTACTGTAGCAAATAATCTGCTCAATCGGATGCTGGTTCATCAAATAGCTGGTTGTAGAACACACAGCATCTTGATCATCAGCTGGTTCAGATGAGTAAGCAGCAACAGAAGGTTGCTGATCAATATCAGTAGAATCAGTACCAGCTTGTGATCTCTCAGAACCAGCAGACCTAGGCTCATAGTGTTTTACAGCAACAAATAGTATTTACTGTAGCAAATAGTGTTTACTGTAGCAAATAGTGTTTACTGTAGCAAATCACTGTAGCAAAGTCGTTTTTCACTGTAGCACTGTAGCAAAATACGGTTTCACTGTAGCAAATAGTGTTTTACTGTAGCAAATAGTGTTTTACTGTAGCAAATAGGGTTTTACTGTAGGAAAGTCATTTTTACTTGTACATATATATATACATACATATAATTGTTCATGAATCGTCGAGAGTAATCAAAGGTAATTGTATATATGAAACAGTTCTAAAATTTTGAGACTCAATCTAACAGACTTTGTTTAGCGTGTTAAAATAATAAATCGTATAGAGAATTGGTTTAAATAAGTCAAAAATTTTCGGGTCATCACACTCGAGCGGCCATCGGTAACACTAAGAACATTTGCGCCATCAGAATTGTTTTCTGCAACTGCGGCAACTTTATTGGCTCCCGCTGCATTCCAAGTCTCTCTTTTTCCTTTTAAGTCTGGACAGTCTCTACGTATGTGACAATTGTAACACTTGATCTTTCTAGATCTTGGTTTCGATCTAGAAAGACCTTTGTTGTTACTACTTGATGCTCTATCATTACTTCTTCCTCTCACCACCAAACCATTTGCACTTTCTTCCGCATAATCCGTCGAGGATTTCTTCCTTAACTCAACAGAGTTCAAGGTAGATTTGACATCCTCCATGGAAATAGTATCTTTACTATATAGTAGAGTTGTAATCAAATGCTCGTATGATTTTGGCAAGGAACATAAGAAAATTAATGATTGATCTTCATCGTCAATTTTCACGCCAATATTATTCAAGTCCAAAATTATTTTATTGAACTCATCGATGTGATCATTTAATGAACCTTCTTTCATCCGAAGAGTATACAACCGTTGTTTCATATACAACCGGTTCGTGAGACTCTTAGTCATATATAGAGATTCTAGCTGTTTTCAAAGTCTAGCCGGTGTGGTTTCTGCCGCAACTTCTCTAAGCACACAATCGGCAAGATTTAGAATAATCATGCCGTGTGCCTTCTCCAAAAGTTCATCCTTCTATTCATCTGTCAACTTTTCGGGTAGAGAGTCTCTCCCTTTCAAAGTTAACAAATAACCTTGTTGGCTCAGTAGAGCCCTCATCTTCATTCGCCAAAGACCAAAATCGTTCTGTCCATTAAATTTCTCTACGTCAGACCTGATTATAGTCATCTTGAATATTTAATCACAGCTACGCTCTGATACCAGTTTGTTGTGATTTGCACACTTTCAAGACTCGAGAAATTAATAGAACAATTAAGCAATAAATAAAGACACAAGGTTTTACGTGGTTCGGCATGAGGCCTAGTCCACGGGCGGAAGCAGGGAAGGATTTTATTAGAAAATATGACAAACTCGAGGTTACAATGTATCACTCAATCTAGGATCTAAAATACTAACAAAGTATTTAGACCGCTCACTAGATTATAACACTTCCATCTTAACTCACTCGTATAGAATTTTGATTAACAATTCTATACCTCACTCTTTTCTCTTTAATACTTTTACAAGAGTTAATTAAACTCTTTCAAGTTTAGGATGATTCTCAAATGAAATCTATGCACTTCCTTTTATAGTTGAACTTTGTATGTTAAGAAGAAGACTTCAAATTGACTACTCCTTCCATTTATCAAGTTGTAAACAAGTTGTAAGTTCTAGTGCATCCCCCTTTCTTTGACTTGTAATACCAATATGTATACAATTTGAATTTGACATCTCAAATACAACTCATAACATAGTTGGCCTTCTAGAGTTTGTAAGATAAAAGTTGTCATGCATGTATATAGGCTTCATTCTACTGTGAAAGCAAGTTGGAATTGAGTCAACAAATAACATTGTAGGCTTGACCAAGCTAGCATCCAACAATTTGCAGGTGTATGTAATTCAAAATTGCCTAGGAACCAAAAGGATAAGTACCAGCTAGGCTTGTTTGTCTATATTAGAATATTAAGACCAGCCCAACTCGAATGTATAGACGGGCTCGGTCCATTAGGGTTTAGCTAGGGTTTATGTATTTTATAAATAGTGATCAATGAAACATAACACCTCACGGGGTTTCTGTTATTCTACATGGTATCAGGCCTTACAGTCCTATCTCTTTTCTTTCTTTGCCGCCGCCACCGGAACCGATTTGCCGCCGCCACCAAGAATTGGTCTGCCGCCGCCACCGAGTACCGGTCTGCCGCCGCTTTCCTTACCCTCTTTTTTCTTCGCGCTCCTCGTCCGCGAATCAAAACTTTTAATTCTTCTGTCTCTTCCGATCTTTTATTGATTCCCTGGAGTATTTATTAAATATAGAAGTCTCTTTGCTATTTATTGGTTAATCTTTTCTTCCTCTTTCGATCGTTACATTATTTGATATTTTTCAGATCGTAGCATTGAAATATAAACTAATAAGTAAGATTAAAAAAAAAGTAGCAACCGTCAGTTTATTTTGAAGCTTGAAGAACCTGCTGATCATAATCTTTGTTTCTTCGTTATTCACGTGTCCAAACTTCCGCTACCAAGACTCTTATGATAGCAATACGTGTTTATGTTTGTGTTATACTTATTTTTCCTATTTTTAGTCCTTTTCTTTTCTATCGATAATTAAAAAAATAATAAATAAATAAATAAAAACTCTAGTCGATCCATCTGTCTTGCTACACACTCTCAAGTCTCATCTCTGTTCTTTTTGTTTGATTCTTCTCTATTTTTACCTAAAAAAAACAGTAATTATTTCCGTAGAATCTTCTAAATCTCCTCCTTTATTTTATTTCCTTTCCTAAAATAAAAAATCTCATCGATATTCTATTATTTCTATAAATATCTCTCTTCCTATTTTAATTCTCCTACTATCTTTTGCTCTAGCAAATCTTCTTTCATTTCAATCCTAATTACATTTAAAAAAAAAACATAATCATTACTTTCTTCTAACTAAATCTTCTAATTCTTCAAGTTCTTTATCAATCAACGTATGAAGACACGAGGAAAAAAAAAGTGATGAGACGATTAAAGAAGTCAAGACTACCGTCTCCAGCATAAAAACTCTTATAATTTTAATTTTACTATGTTCATAGTGTTTATATCATTAAATCATGTATTTTTGTATTTACGTATCAGTTTGAAGAGTATTAGAATATTAAGACCAGCCCAACTCGAATATATAGACGGGCTCGGTCCATTAGGGTTTAGCTAGGTTTATGTATCTATAAATAGTGATTAATGAAACATAACACCTCACTGGGTTTATGTTATTCTACGGTCTAAAACTTGTGAGTACCTTTTTTGACTTTCCGTGTTAATAATAAGCTTGACTAGTTTTCTCTTTATTTGAAGCTACATCCCTCTTAACTCTATAAGTAGGCCCTCAACTGCTTTTAACAAAAAAGACAGTTTTCTAGAGTACATTTAGATCACTACTACTTGGAATAATATATAACCCCATCACATGATTGACTATATGTATTCGGTTGTGTACAATTTTGACTAATTACTCAAAGAATGATGATGTATAAATGGGTGAGTTTCATATTAGTTCCACACGGTGGTTTGTAGGTCAGTTCCATAATATAGTTTGTTTTGAAAATTGAACTTGTTTTATTTGTCATTTTGTTCATGTACCCGGACTGTCATTGGAGAAAGGGTTTGGATATACATTACAAACACAACATGTTCTATGTTATTTTTTGATAGATCTTCATAACCAATATACCATGTTGTCTGGCCTTGATTATAAATTTACAACCCGTTTGACCAACATACATTAACTGTTTAAAGTTATTGTTTCATGTAGGGACGGATTTTATATAGCGAGGGGAGGCGCAACTGCCCTCACTAAATTTTTGAGCAACTAATGGAATGTGTAGCCCTTTTAGTTATGAACGTTTGCCTTTTGAATCAACTAAATCGGAGTTTGTATAAAAGAGATATGACTTAAATGATGAAGGCTCACACAATCTGCATTTATCATCAATTTACTTATTTTCCGTATTTCCTAATCATTTTTCAACTAAAAATCATTTTTAAACTAAATAATTATCGTTAAGTAAAAATATGTTTAACTTAATGATCTACAATCTGGATGGATATGGTCATCTAAATATGTACAATATATATATATATATATATATATATATATATATATATATATATATATATATATATATATATATATATATATATATATATATATACATATATATATATATATATAAAATTTCGTCTCCCTAAAGTTTGAATTCAAGTTTCGCCACAAGTTTTATGTATTTTGTGGGCCTTGCAATAGATTGTTGATGAGATACATCAAGTTAGACTGGTCACTGGTGATAATTGAAGACATTGCGGTAAAAAAAAGGTTATTTGATAAAGAGATCATTCCTCTTTCTAGGCACAAAACTGATCATATGTTTCTTTTGTACAAAATTGGTCTTTCTATTTCATAAATACATCAATTAATGACTAATGAAGTTGCGTTACTACCTTAATGGTATGTGACATGTCAATTAAGTTTCAAATCTAAGGGGTAGCTTGATGGGTTGAGGCGGATGAATTTTTCTTAGATTCACGAAGTATTCCCGGGATAATTGAACAGATGGTTGTTTTGATGAAAGATATCAAAAGTATGATCGTATGTATTTATGTGTCTATGATCGGCCAAATTGCCTACAATATATACAAGAGGTATCATGATCTATTCCTAACCAATATCCGTATAATATGGGAAGAGATATACATTCCAAAAATTATACAATCTATTTATGTAACAAATATGATACGTGTTTGACTCTATTACTCCCCCGCAGTTGAAGCGTTCGGTTTACGAATGCACAAACTGGAACGAATATCTTCAAAGAGAACACGAAGAAGACCTTTTGTAAAAATATCAGCTATCTGGAACCTGGTAGGCACGTGAACCTGGTAGGCACGTGAACGATGGGAACTTGACCCTTAGAAACTCTTTCACGCACAAAATGAATGTCGAGCTCTATGTGTTTGGTTCGTAGATGTTGAACCGGATTGCAGGATAAGTATATTGCACTAACGTTGTCACATAACACAAGTGTTGCTTTGTGGATACGACACGAGAGCTCAAGTAGCAAATTACGTAGCCAACAGGATTCAGCAACAACATTGGCTACGCCCCGGTAATCTGCTTCGGCACTAGAACGAGAAACAGTGGGCTGCCTTTTAGAGGACTAAGAGATTAAATTATCACCAGATATACGCAATACCCAGACGTAGAACGACGCGTATCAGGGCACCCAGCCTAGTCTGCATCCGTATAAGATATAAGAGAAGTCAACTTGGACTTTGAAATGTACAAACCAAGGGAAATGGTCCCTTTAACATAGCGAATGATACGTTTCAGAGCAAGCATGTGGGAGTCACGAGGAGCGTGCATGTGGAGACAAACATGTTGAACATCATACAAGATATCCGAGTAAACGTGAGATATTGGAGTACACCCGCAAGACTACGCTAAAACGTAGGATCGACATAAAGGTCGCATGTTGACTCACTTTGTTTTCCATGCGTGTCAACAGGTGTGGCAGTCGTATTACATGAAACCATGCCTGCACGTTGGATGATATCTTTAGCATAAGCGGATTGGTTTAAAAATAGACCATTCTGAGTGCGTGATACTGAGATACCAAGGAATGAATTAAGTGGACCCAAATCTTTCATAGCAAACTCATTAGCAAGCTTGGACATAAGTACATCACGAAGAGTATGTGAAGACGTGACCAAATTGATATCATCCACATAAAGAAAAATGTATGCAACATTTATACAATAGTCGTAAACAAAAAGAGAGTGGTCACATTTTCTATGAAAGAAGCCAATAGTGTAAACGAAATCCGCAAAACGTTGTTCCTATGTACGAGGAGCCTGTTTCAAACCGTATAGAGAACGTTTAAGTAAACACACATGATTAGGTCGAGAATGATCCTTAAAACCTATCGGTTGATGCATGTAAACCGTTTCATTTAATGTTCCATGTAAAAAGCAATCTTGACATCCAATTGATTAATGGGTCAAGAGTGAGAAATGGCTAATGTGAGCACCGTACAAATAGTGGCCGATTTAACTACCGGCCTAAAAGTCTCATGAAAATTTATACCAGCCTGTTGTGCACGTCCATCACCTACCAGACGAGCTTTGTATCGTTCAAAAGTACCATTCAATTTAATTTTATGACAAAAAATCCACATAGATCTAATAATATGCATGTTAGGTTAACGTGGAACTAGTTCCCATGTCTTATTATCAATCAAAGCTTGGTATTCATCAATCATGGCACGTCGCCAATTAATATCGGCAAGAACAAGTTTTGGATTAGATGGAATAGGTGAAATGGATGTGGTGGAAGATAGATTATAGGGAACTTCCGGTTTAAAAGTACCAGTCATGGAACGTGTTATTATAGTGCGCACATGAGGAGCAGAAGTGGTATGTGAAATCGATTAAGAAGGGACAGAAGGTGGCGAAATATCGTAACCATTGGATGCTGTGGGGCTAGGCGAAGTTGGTGGCCCAGTGGAAGATGATACTGGGCTAGGAGTTAACGGGCCATCACTGGGATAATTTGGGGAGTTTGTAGGACTGGTTGGCTGAGAAGATGGCTCATGTTGGAAAGACGAAGGAAACATAAAGGAAGGGTGAGTTTTATCAGTGAGAAAGTGATATGATGAGGAATTAGATGAAGAGTGTGAAGAAAAAGGAAAAGATATTTCATTAAAGATGACATGACGGGATAGTATTATCTTTTTGGTAGTGAGGTCATAACATTTATAACCACGATGATTTTTAGGATAACCAAGAAAAACACAAGGAGTAGAACGGGGTTGTAGTTTATTAATTGTAGTAGACGGAATAAGTGGGTAACGAAGACAACCAAAGACTTTGAGATGATTATATTCGGGTATGCGATGATAGAGTAAAGTGGTTGAAGCAAGGTTGTTAAGTGTTTTGGTAAGTAATATATTGAGCAAGTAGGTGGCCATTTCAAGCGCATGAGGCCAAAGGTTGGCGAGAAGAGATGCATGAGTCATAATGGTTCGCATAATGTTGTTTATGGCACGAATTTTCCTTTCGGATTTACCATTTTGAGATGATGTATAAGGACACGAAAAATGAAAAACCATGCCGTTTCTTTTACAATAATCGTGAAATAAATGGTTATTATATTCTGTGCCATTATCACATTGAAATGCTTTGATGTTCTTTTCGAATTGGGTTTTAATGAGAGTTTGAAAAGTGAGAAAAAGATCATACACTTGAGATTTATTATTTAAGGGGAATTGTCCATAAGAAATTTGTATAATCATCAAGAAACAAAATATAATATCGATGGCCAGCGTTACTAAGTACGGGTGAGGTCCATAAGTCACTATGTATTATATCAAAAGCATTAAGTGTAGAGTTATTAGAAGGATAAAAAGGTAAACGAATATGTTTGTCAAACACACATGATTGACAAAAGGAAACTTTATTTGATGGATTACATTGAATGTAGTCTTTATCGCTAATAGATTTAATGATATTAATGCATGGGTAACCTAAGCGTTGATGCCACAAATCTGTTGAAGAAACGGAAAAAGCAGAATGAAATGATGGTGGCTGCAACTTTGGAAGAGGATAAAGATCACCTGTACTATTACATCGCATTATTTGAGTTCCCGTCGGATAGTCTTTCATAATAAAACCAAAAGGATCAAATTCAATAGAAATACAGTTGTCAGTTGACAAGCGACGAACAAAAATTAAGTTTTTAATAAGATGTGAAGCATGAAGTACATTAGAAAGATAAAGGGGTCGATTAGGATTTAAAGGAATAGAAGTGTGATCGATGCCATTAATTGGGGTGTCGTGACCATTACCAACAATTACATATTTAGAAGCATTTGGAGGATAATAAGAAGTGAGATTACCTTGAGAACCCCTGTCATATGCGAGGTGGCGCCGGTGTCGAGGTACCAATTTTCATCAGGTGGATTTAAGCTCATGTTGTGCATAGCTTCTTCTATATCAGTAGCAGTTGATGCAGCATAATTATGGTTGGGTCATGGGCCCAAGATGCCTTGTTGATTGGGGGTAATTTGGGCATGGTCCACTGATTAGAAGGGTAGGGACATGGGGCAACACTGTTGGCCCAGTTTGGTTGTTGCCACGTATGTTAAAGATATGGAACCTGGGCAGAACTTTTTAAGATTTACTCCTGGGCTTTCCAAGTTATAGATCATATAATTCTAACTGCTGCTGATTCTGGTGACTCATCAGCAACCCAATCTGCTAATCCTCCTCCTGCTCAAACAGAATCATGGTCCAGACTTGATGCTATCGTCACACAATGGATCTATGGAACCGTTGACACCGAGCTTTTCCTCACTATCATGAAACCCGATCAAACTGCTTTACAAACTTGGGATCGGGTGAAGAGCATTTTTCAAGACAATGAAAAATCAAGAGCAATTTATCTTCATCACCAATTCTCTACAATTCACGAGCTTAAATCCACCTGCTGAAAATTGGTACCTCGACACCGGCGCTACCTCGTATATGATAGGTTCTCAACGTAATCTCACTTCTTATTATCCTTCAAATGCTTCTAAATATGTAATTGTTGGTAATGGTCACGACACCCTAATTAATGGCATCGGTCACACTTCTATTCCTTTAAATCCTAATCGACCCCTTTATCTTTCTAATTGTTGTTTATGGCACGAATTTTCCTTTCGGATTTTCCATTTTGAGATGATGTATAAGGACACGAAAAATGAAAAACCATGCCGTTTCTTTTACAATAATCGTGAAATAAATAGTTATTATGTTCTGTGCCATTATCACATTGAAATGCTTTGATGTTCTTTTCGAATTGGATTTTAATGAGAGTTTGAAACGTGAGAAAAAGATCATACACTCGAGATTTATTATTTAAGGGCATTGTCCATAAGAAATTTCTATAAGCATCAACGCTTAGGTCACCCAAGCGTTAATATCATTAAATCTATTAGCAATAAAGACGACATTCAATGAAATGAGGGTGGCTGCAACTTTGCAACACTGTTCAATTGGTCAACAATGATTACGGTTTGTATACCTCTGATACCATGAAAGATGTAAAAAGTATGATCGTATGTATTTCTGTGTCTATGATTGGCCAAATTGCCTACAATATATACAAGAGGTATCATGATCTATTCCTAACCAATATCCCTATAATATGGGAAGAGATATACATTCCAATAATTATACAATCTAGTTATGTAATAAATATGATATGTGTTTGACTCTATTATTTGATATATATATATATACACATATATATATATATATATAGGGTGAGGATCCATGGAGAACCAAAGGTAGTAGAGAACTCATGGAACTCGTGGAGATTCACTGAATCTACGTGCAGATTCACATAATTTTTTTTTTTTTTGCAGATTTTTTTTTTCTGTTCAGTTTTTTTTTTTGCGTGCAGATTGACGATTTTTTCCAGATTTTTTTTTTTACAGATCGACTTTTTTTTATGCAGATCGAGTCAATCTGCGGTTTTTTTTTGCAGTTTTTTTTTTTTTTGCAGATCGACTTTTTTTTGTGCAGATTTGACTTTTTTTGTGCAGATTCACTAAATCTGCGTACAGATTCACATTTTTTTTTTTTTGCAGATTCATTTTTTTCAGTGCAGATTCACTGTTTTTTTTTGCAGACTTTTTTTCTTCTTTTTTTTTTTTTTTTTTGCAGATTTAATTTTTTTTCAGTGCAGATTCACTGTTTTTTTTTTGCAGATTTTTTTTTCAGATTTATTTTTTCATAGATTGAAGTTCAATCTCCACATAGATTGAAGTTCAATCTATGAGTTCTATGGGTTCTCTACATACCCTAGTTCTGTAGGGATCCTTATATATATATATATATATATATATATATATATATATATATATATATATATATATATATATATATATATATATATATATATATATATATATATATATAGGGGCATGATCAATTGGGAAGTAACCATTCGGGGGGAAGCGGGGGGAAGCAAAAACTTTTTTTTTTCGTTTTTTTTTATTTTTTTTCCGGCATCAAGATCACACGAAAATATGAACATTTAGAAGAGACACTTCGTGATGAATGTTATTATTTAGGCGGAAAAACGATCGACAAAAATAACATTCAAGATAATATTGTTCGTGAAGAATATGAACGTTTTTTTTTCATGTTTTGTGAAGTAAAATTTAGCCCGATTTAGAGTTTTAGGGTTTAGGGTTTAGGATTTAGGATTTAGGATTTGGTGTTTTGGGTTTATTCCATAAACCCAAAACACCAAACCCTAAACCCTAAACCCTAAACCCTAAACCCTAAAACTCTAAACCGTTTGTGATGACCCGGAAATTTCCGATCAAATTTAAACTTTAATCTTTATATGTTCCCGACACGATGAGCAAAAATATGTAATGTTGAGTCTCGAAAGTTTTAAAAAAAAACTATATTCATATAATCAATTACCCTTTGACCATGCCTAGCGATTCAAGAACAATTATATATACATATACAAAGGTGTGATTATGAAATTGAAATATATTGATGAAACATTGAAAGGATTAGTTAATATAAGTTATGAGATCTATTTTATGAACCTGGAAATACTATCAAGGTATTGAATAGATAATACTTTACATGAATGTATTTGTTCGATGTAAGTTTATCGACGAGATTAAAGATAATATCAAATGATTGAATTATCAGATACACTGAATTATGATTAAGAGTATCTGTTATGAGGTCCACTTTGAATTAGGTAACCTTTATTATTAACCGTATTCGGAAAATGGTAAAGTGAGTTATAAGTGAACACAAATGTGTCAATTAACGGGAACTAGCCAAATGTTAGTGGACTTTTCTGTTCGACTTTCTATATAAACGTTAACTAGTTAACCTTCATATTATTTAGAGTGAAAGTGAAACTTTGGGAATATAGTTATATTATTTAGAAAGTTTAAGGAAAACAAACTAAACGTTGACGCATAAGGAAATTATATTTTTTTTTAAGTATAAACGTTATGGGATATATATTATAAACGATCTTCAAATATACTTTGAAATATAATTAAAATCTAAATATTTTATTAAAGTATTTCAAACCTATATATTATAAATATATTTCAATTTAGTCAAAAGACGTTTTGGTTTAAGTTAATGTTATTAAATATACTTCGATAACTAACGAGGGTATGAATTATAAAAGTAAATGACCAAAACACTCAAAAGATTAAGTTACACTCTGAGTGGGTTAACTTTTAATTAATTTAAGTCTAGTTATTAATAAAGGTACGTGTCACAAAATGTTTAATTTAAAATAAAATATTTTGACAAACAACGAGACTTTAATTTATAAAAGGAAATGACCACAACACTCAATTTTATAAGTTATATTTTTATAAAAGTAATTTATTGTTGAGTAAGTCTAATTTTTGTAAAAGGTACACGTCACGTAACGTAAAAGGCTAGTTTTCTAAACGTACGAAAGTGCGCCCGAAAAACCGAAAGTGGTACATGAGTCGTGAGACCACGACCGTGTCATTTTTGTAAAAATTATATTTTTACCATTAACGTAAATATAATATAATATTTAATTAATCCTAAAGATTAAATATATTATATATAATATAATATATATATAAGTTATGTTACACGTAAATGAAATAAGAATGTGAATCACGGGTGTTGGCATAGATAAATTGGATTCCAGCTGTAATACATGATCATGCGATTCCATGATTAAGTTTGAGTGGCCAACCCTTTATAAAACTCGACGAACTCGAACATAAACACACACATATCAAAACATCATATTACTCCATATTATATTTATTACTTATTTTATTTATTATATTATTATTATGACAATTATTATTATTAAGCTTATTATTATTATTAGTAGTATTAGTATTATTAGGAGCGAAAATATTAGTATTATTACACATAAAATATTACGACGAGGTCATGAACGAATTATTTCAAAATGTGTTTTCGAGTGGGATAGGGCTAAGGAAATTATGGGTTATAGCTATGGAGGTGATGGGAATGGTTCATGGGTATGCTCATGAGGTCAAATTAGTGTTTATCATCTTCGTTGCGTCTACGTACTTTTCCTGCAATATTGAATCTCAATATTGATACGTGAGTACTCGTAAATTAATTTTTACATATTAATAGTGTATTCATGACTAGTGCTCGAGAAAATATGATTATGCATATTTGTACATTTGATATTGCCCTTAGATAGGTTATGTTGAATCTTAAAGGTTGTTATACTAGGGATGAAATAAGGTATAAGATATGCATGTCATTGGAAAGCTAGCGAAAAATTAAGAACTTTTCCTTTAGATACCGAATGGTTTTGACGGATGGATTAGAAGTTATCATCAAATGAATTTTTGTATTATTATTAAAAATTATTATTATTATCGTCGTTATTATCGTCGTTATAACTTTTATCTAATTATTATTATTATTATTATTATTATCATTATCTATAAGAAGTAGTATCATTAAAAATTGTTATTATTATTACTATCGTTAAAAGTTATATTATTATTATCATTACATAGTTAGCAGAATTAATATTATTATAATATTTATTATTATTTTTTAGTATTATTATAATTAGAACTAATATTATTAACACCTAGTTATTATAATTATTATTTTCATTAACACTAAAACAATATAAAAGACGATTAAAAACTATTAAACGAATAAATTAGGAAATAATGTGTATGAGTATCATGATGAAATTTAAAGATATTGATTTAAATAAAATTATCATCTTTCATTACTTTTATCACTATTACTATTAAATGTATTATATTCAATATTAAGAATATCATCTTTACAAAAATCATTTTTTTTTATATCATTGTCAATATAGAATTTCATTAGTAAAAAGAATTATCATATTGTTATATTATCCAATGAACTTTATAAATTTTATCATCCAAGATATATAAAGTATATTTCTATATATATATATATATATATATATATATATATATATATATATATATATATATATATATATATATATTATATTTATTAATAAATAAGTTATATTATTTACTCTAATAAATCCTTTAAGAATATTTAAAATAAAACGACGATATCTAAATTATATTATAATCATTTATAAATTTTTTGAAATCTTTTTGAGTCAAACTAATTTTTGTTGACTTTTGCATATTAGTCTCGAGCATTAGGATTGTGGTACACTATGACTTGACCAAAAATTGTTAGACAAATATTGACCAACATATAAATATATATAATTAATATAGGTTCGTGAATCCGAGGCCAACCTTGCACTTGTTAAATGACGTTATATGTATTTTTACTACGAAATACAGTATGGTGAGTTTCATTTGCTCCCTTTTTAATTGCTTTTGCAATATATATTTTTGGGCTGAGAATACATGCGTTGTTTTATAAATGTTTTACGAAATAGGCACAAGTACTAAAACTAATTCTACGTGGGTTTAAACCAGAAATATACCCTTAGCTTGGTAACATTAAACTACTTGTCTATGTACGGTAGGCGCGAATCCTAAATATAGATCTATTGGGCCTGACAAACCTCATCCTGACTATGGGATGCTTTAGTACTTCGAAGTATTTTAAACACACCTGATCTGGTGTACTTCAGAGGGTAAAACATGAACGTTAAGGCTTGTTACCGGGTGCCTACAACTTATAGAATACTTTTATACACTTGCGAGTGTACATATATTTATAAACGGAAATCTTGTGGTCTATTAATATATTGAAATGATTGTTATGATAAACCTATGAACTCACCAACCTTTTGGTTGACACTTTAAAGCATGTTTATTCTCAGGTATTAAAGAAATCTTCCGCTGTGCATTAGCTCATTTTAAGGATATTACTTGGAGTCATTCATGGCATACTTTGAAAGACGTTGCATTCGAGTCGTTGAGTTCATCAAGATTAATATTAAGTCAATTATAGTTGGATGTAATATGAAATGGTATGCATGCCGTCAATTTTTGATGTAAAGAAAGTTTGTCTTTTAAAAACGAATGCAATGTTTGTAAAACGTATCATATAGAGGTCAAATACCTCGCGATGTAATCAACTATTGTGAATCGTTTATAATGTATATGAACGGGTCCTTTCAGTTGGTATCAGAGCGGTGGTCTTAGCGAACCAGGTCTGCATTAGTGTGTCTAACTGATAGTCGTTAGGATGCATTAGTGAGTCTGGACTTCGACCGTGTCTACATGTCAAAAGTTTTGCTTATCATTTTGTGTCGAAAATCATCTACTTATCATCTGTAGGAAATTACCTGCTTATCATTCTTAAGTCTAGACGCGTTTTCTTGCATTTATTGCATAATAGTGTATAGACGAAATCTTATCCTGGCATATCTGTTACTGTGAACTTTGACTGACATTTTTCAAAGATTCTCCGTAAGTTATGGGATTTTGGTATTATATATACATATGTAAATTATGTATAGAAAGATATCAAATCTAACTCCTATAATCTATTTCATATCAAAAATTCATTCCCTTGATCATACGAGATGGATCCCTCAACCAGTTCGAATTCCTCAGATTACGACAGCTATGCCGATATGGATTTCCATTCGAGCTCCGAAAGCAGTGTGACCGGAATGGATCAACCAATCAGTCATCATCTATTCTGGATGAAATGGGGATGGGTTCGTAGCCTCCTCAAGTATTGGAGACAAGAAGAAGGTGATCCTTTTCATCCATCAAATTGCCCTATTGGAGATGAACCTGAAGCACTTACCGGCGAACCTGTTCGTGAAACCATTTTCTCTCTCATTTCCAGAGTATCTCGTCACGATTATATACTACATCAAATTCTAGATTTTATTTATCCGCTCGTCCCAACCGACAATCATCCCGGAATACTGGCAGAAGTTAACGAACTTCGCGCTCGCGTGACGGCTTTGGAGCTTATGGTGCAAGGATTACAAACACCATCAGCAGCACCAGCAGCATAATTAGTACCGCCAGTAACATCAACATCGCAAACCTCAATACCCTAAACATCAGCCGCATCACCAGCATCAACGATGTCATCATCATTAATACCAACAGTGCCATTAACATCATCAACAATCACATCTGCATCACACGCCTCAACATCATAATCTGAACCTCGGATATCAACATCACACGCACCATAGATATCAAGGAGTACCAACAACAACAAATGATGAAGTATTGATTCATAACTTCATCGGAGAAACATTCTGCGGTGATTATGTAATCTCTAAAGTCTTAGAGATTATATATTCAAGCCTTAACCGTAAACCAGATGAGTGGACAGAGATGATAAGGAGAAGAATCGAAACCCTGACAAAGAATGGTGCGCGGCTTACAAGCTAGACTTATTTTACCAACAGCATCAACAGTACCCTTAACCCCACCAAAACAGTCAGTGTTGTCAACATCGTTAGAATCGTCAGCACCTCTAACATCATCAGCTCCGCCAGTTCAAGAAGTACTGTGGAAATTATTACGAATCAACAACGAATATATTGTATCAACGAGATATGAATTATTAACTCATCCTTTCTAAAGAAATTATATATATATTTTGTATATATATGAATTCTGAAACTATAATAAACATTTCGTACTAAACTATTAAGTATGAATTGAAAAAGGGTGGATACTACTCGTATGAATTCATATTACTAATATGCTATGATGTACATCCATCGATAACAACTTAACCATCGTTAACTACAATCTCTGTTTCAACTCAATGAATCTTATTTCATAATAAATCAAGTGTATCATTCAATAACATGTTTGATTTTACACTTTCATCTTCGATGCACTCGAAACTTTCTAGAAAACATCAATCGTACATTGTGAAGTTCGCAAAAATTCTTCAAGCGTCAACATCCTTCACTGAAGAATATCAATAAAAATAAATATTAAAGTATTGATTGCATTAGCGAAATACTCCATGATGATTATGTAATCTCTAATGTTTTAGAGATTACTCATTTCTAATTCAAGCCGAAAATCAAATGAGTTTAATGTGATTTTAAACTCATTAAATCTGTATTACATCTGAAGAAAATATACTCACATATATTTTCATAAAGACTGAAATGAAAATTCTTGTTTAAAATATTAATTGTGAATTTTTTTAACGGGTAGGTAATACCCGAGAAATATATTAAATCACAATTAATATGTTACGTTCTCTGATTTTGGGAATTTCAAAATTTAACTCGAGATACAACCGAAATCATTATTCTTAGATCCTTACATTTTTCAAAGCTATACTTTGAATTCAAAACTGTGATAGAACGTCACTTTTAATCATAACACTCAGATGAATATGAAAATTATTCGGGAGTCAGGACAATTCCATCATTTGGATATTGATTATGACAATCTGCATTTAAAACCCTTCAAAATTCCAAAAGACACTTCAAACATTGAACAATCGAGATGATGATCCAACCACACATTACCCGAAGTCTTGTACCTGAAAAACTCTCGAAACCAAAGTCATAGCTTAACACGTACCGCGACGAATTCTTTATCATTTATTAGCAAAAACAACATTACAATTCCTTTCAAAGTAGTCAATTTTGTCACAGCTCCTACAAGTCAACTTCAACTTTTCAGTTGGACTAGTCTTATTATAACCTCGACAAACACGTTGCCCGTTTGCCATTGTTACTGGGGAACTTTTCATATTCCACCATATTACCATCAGCGTTTAATCCTCTAAAACACAATTATTCTGAACCCACCTCGGATTGATAACTAGTGATACAGATATCGTAGCATTAAATGCAGAGGAAACATAAAAATGGTAGATCGTCTAAACGGTCAAATGTTTGATGAAAGAAGATAGTGAGTTGGTAAAGCTCAGAAAAAGAAAGGATTTGGTACTGAAAAACGGATTGAGCAAAGTACGAAGGAAGCTGTGGATAAATCACAAGGACTGAATCTGCCTTCAAAGGATCCAAATGATTCAGTGTCTGCTGAAATAGTTAGCAAACACGTTACCCCTTATTCTAAACCTTCACAGACAGATATTCTTCATCATCATTATATCTTAAATGTTATAAGATATCTTCGTATCTTCCATTATACATATTCTCCATATCTTTGGAGATATTTTCACAACTATTCTTATCAAGTATCATTTATCTCTCCGTAATATCTGCAACATAAAAGAAACCGTGTTAGCTTCTAAATTCTAAAAAAAAAAAAAAAAAATTCAAATATGAATGTTTTTGAAGTAGTGTTGGGAACTGATGCATGAGTTAGTATAATATAATGACACTTGATCAACGTCATTATATTAGAGTAATTCATGCTGAGTTTCTAATGGAACGTGATGATTCACAGAACATGCCGTCATCATGTGCCATTTACACGACTCTTACATTCTATCTAATCTCTAAATATATCAAGAAAATATTTCTTGATGATTCGGTCTTTTCCAGAGTATTCTGGTAATTTGGCAAATCAATATCGTACCCTTTCAAATTCCCTCTTAGAACATTAACAATGTTCATTCCGAAATCCATAGGTGCGAATTCCGGACCATTACAAGAGCTATTTAATCGCAAGAAGAAGAAACGAAAGGACAAAGCTCCGAAATAGAAATTTGGGATATAAACCGCAGCAAATAGAAGGGAACATTAATTATGAATGACAATGATTATAGAAGACAGAAACAAGGACATCGAAGTATAAGGGAAGATATAAAACCCAACAACCACCCGCAAATTATAAACCGTAGATGTCAATGCAAATAGAAATATAAAGACACGGAAGAACAAGAAACACTATAAACCCTAGAGTATAGTAGAAGTAAATAGATTCTTCCGGTGGCAGATTAAAAAGAAGAACGGCAGATATGAAGGTTAGGAATATATCAAGGATCAGGATGGGATGGAGCATATTAACGAATACTTTAAAGTATGAATTGAGGAAGGAAGAATAGAAGATGAGAGTTGTAAAGAAATGGAGAGGGTAGATTTATAGGAAAATATCCGACAGAACAATCGAAGCAGATTATCGCGTTCAACCAAAGAAGATCTAAATCTCCTTAGTTACCGAAGAATCAAATCTTATTATGAAGATTTCTTCTAAATTCCTTAAATTTCGGAAAGCAATCTTGAACACACCGCCAGTTAAGTCAAACCTGCATTTATTCATTTTTCACTCTTTTGCGATAGCTTCACTTATACTCATCGCATAATCAAATTGGGTTATCTATATTACTCAATGATGATAAAACTCTATGTATCAGTTTACAGTCGTCATAATAACCTTCTTACTGTTAGCCATGACGACCTCTACCAAATTTCGGGACGAAATTTCTTTTAACGGGTAGGTACTGTGATGACCCGGAAATTTCCGATCAAATTTAAACTTTAATCTTTATATGTTCCCGACACGATGAGCAAAAATATGTAATGTTGAGTCTCGAAAGTTTTAAAAAAAAACTATATTCATATAATCAATTACCCTTTGACCATGCCTAGCGATTCACGAACAATTATATATACATATACAAAGGTGTGATTATGAAATTGAAATATATTGATGAAACATTGAAAGGATTAGTTAATATAAGTTATGAGATCTATTTTATGAACCTGGAAATACTATCAAGGTATTGAATAGATAATACTTTACATGAATGTATTTGTTCGATGTAAGTTTATCGACGAGATTAAAGATAATATCAAATGATTGAATTATCAGATACACTGAATTATGATTAAGAGTATCTGTTATGAGGTCCACTTTGAATTAGGTAACCTTTATTATTAACCGTATTCGGAAAATGGTAAAGTGAGTTATAAGTGAACACAAATGTGTCAATTAACGGGAACTAGCCAAATGTTAGTGGACTTTTCTGTTCGACTTTCTATATAAACGTTAACTAGTTAACCTTCCTATTATTTAGAGTGAAAGTGAAACTTTGGGAATATAGTTATATTATTTAGAAAGTTTAAGGAAAACAAACTAAACGTTGACGCATAAGGAAATTATATTTTTTTTTAAGTATAAACGTTATGGGATATATATTATAAACGATCTTCAAATATACTTTGAAATATAATTAAAATCTAAATATTTTATTAAAGTATTTCAAACCTATATATTATAAATATATTTCAATTTAGTCAAAAGACGTTTTGGTTTAAGTTAATGTTATTAAATATACTTCGATAACTAACGAGGGTATGAATTATAAAAGTAAATGACCAAAACACTCAAAAGATTAAGTTACACTCTGAGTGGGTTAACTTTTAATTAATTTAAGTCTAGTTATTAATAAAGGTACGTGTCACAAAATGTTTAATTTAAAATAAAATATTTTGACAAACAACGAGACTTTAATTTATAAATGGAAATGACCACAACACTCAATTTTATAAGTTATATTTTTATAAAAGTAATTTATTGTTGAGTAAGTCTAATTTTTGTAAAAGGTACACGTCACGTAACGTAAAAGGCTAGTTTTCTAAACGTACGAAAGTGCGCCCGAAAAACCGAAAGTGGTACATGAGTCGTGAGACCACGACCGTGTCATTTTTGTAAAAATTATATTTTTACCATTAACGTAAATATAATATAATATTTAATTAATCCTAAAGATTAAATATATTATATATAATATAATATATATATAAGTTATGTTACACGTAAATGAAATAAGAATGTGAATCACGGGTGTTGGCATAGATAAATTGGATTCCAGCTGTAATACATGATCATGCGATTCCATGATTAAGTTTGAGTGGCCAACCCTTTATAAAACTCGACGAACTCGAACATAAACACACACATATCAAAACATCATATTACTCCATATTATATTTATTACTTATTTTATTTATTATATTATTATTATGACAATTATTATTATTAAGCTTATTATTATTAGTAGTAGTATTAGTATTATTAGGAGCGAAAATATTAGTATTATTACACATAAAATATTACGACGAGGTCATGAACGAATTATTTCAAAATGTGTTTTCGAGTGGGATAGGGCTAAGGAAATTATGGGTTATAGCTATGGAGGTGATGGGAATGGTTCATGGGTATGCTCATGAGGTCAAATTAGTGTTTATCATCTTCGTTGCGTCTACGTACTTTTCCTGCAATATTGAATCTCAATATTGATACGTGAGTACTCGTAAATTAATTTTTACATATTAATAGTGTATTCCTGACTAGTGCTCGAGAAAATATGATTATGCATATTTGTACATTTGATATTGCCCTTAGATAGGTTATGTTGAATCTTAAAGGTTGTTATACTAGGGATGAAATAAGGTATAAGATATGCATGTCATTGGAAAGCTAGCGAAAAATTAAGAACTTTTCCTTTAGATACCGAATGGTTTTGACGGATGGATTAGAAGTTATCATCAAATGAATTTTTGTATTATTATTAAAAATTATTATTATTATCGTCGTTATTATCGTCGTTATAACTTTTATCTAATTATTATTATTATTATTATTATTATCATTATCTATAAGAAGTAGTATCATTAAAAATTGTTATTATTATTACTATCGTTAAAAGTTATATTATTATTATCATTACATAGTTAGCAGAATTAATATTATTATAATATTTATTATTATTTTTTAGTATTATTATAATTAGAACTAATATTATTAACACCTAGTTATTATAATTATTATTTTCATTCACACTAAAACAATATAAAAGACGATTAAAAACTATTAAACGAATAAATTAGGAAATAATGTGTATGAGTATCATGATGAAATTTAAAGATATTGATTTAAATAAAATTATCATCTTTCATTACTTTTATCACTATTACTATTAAATGTATTATATTCAATATTAAGAATATCATCTTTACAAAAATCATTTTTTTTTTTATATCATTGTCAATATAGAATTTCATTAGTAAAAAGAATTATCATATTGTTATATTATCCAATGAACTTTATAAATTTTATCATCCAAGATATATAAAGTATATTTCTATATATATATATATATATATATATATATATATATATATATATATATATATAAATATATATATATATATATATATATTATATTTATTAATAAATAAGTTATATTATTTACTCTAATAAATCCTTTAAGAATATTTAAAATAAAACGACGATATCTAAATTATATTATAATCATTTATAAATTTTTTGAAATCTTTTTGAGTCAAACTAATTTTTGTTGACTTTTGCATATTAGTCTCGAGCATTAGGATTGTGGTACACTATGACTTGACCAAAAATTGTTAGACAAATATTGACCAACATATAAATATATATAATTAATATAGGTTCGTGAATCCGAGGCCAACCTTGCACTTGTTAAATGACGTTATATGTATTTTTACTACGAAATACAGTATGGTGAGTTTCATTTGCTCCCTTTTTAATTGCTTTTGCAATATATATTTTTGGGCTGAGAATACATGCGTTGTTTTATAAATGTTTTACGAAATAGGCACAAGTACTAAAACTAATTCTACGTGGGTTTAAACCAGAAATATACCCTTAGCTTGGTAACATTAAACTACTTGTCTATGTACGGTAGGCGCGAATCCAAAACATAGATCTATTGGGCCTGACAAACCCCATCCTGACTATGGGATGCTTTAGTACTTCGAAGTTATTTTAAACACACCTGATCTGGTGTACTTCAGAGGGTAAAACATGAACGTTAAGGCTTGTTACCGGGTGCCTACAACTTATAGAATACTTTTATACACTTGCGAGTGTACATATATTTATAAACGGAAATCTTGTGGTCTATTAATATATTGAAATGATTGTTATGATAAACCTATGAACTCACCAACCTTTTGGTTGACACTTTAAAGCATGTTTATTCTCAGGTATTAAAGAAATCTTCCGCTGTGCATTAGCTCATTTTAAGGATATTACTTGGAGTCATTCATGGCATACTTTGAAAGACGTTGCATTCGAGTCGTTGAGTTCATCAAGATTAATATTAAGTCAATTATAGTTGGATGTAATATGAAATGGTATGCATGCCGTCAATTTTTGATGTAAAGAAAGTTTGTCTTTTAAAAACGAATGCAATGTTTGTAAAACGTATCATATAGAGGTCAAATACCTCGCGATGTAATCAACTATTGTGAATCGTTTATAATGTATATGAACGGGTCCTTTCACCGTTCGTGTTAAAAACTCAATCTAAATCCTAAATCTAAACCCTAAATCTAAACCCTAAACCCTAAATTTCTAAACCCTAATATCTAAACCCTATAAACCCTAATATCTAAACCCTAATATCTAAACCCCGATAGCTAAAACCTCAACATACGCTCGAAAAACACGACAATTGTTATATATTACTTTTCGAGCGTTTTCCCGCCAAAATAAAAACATTTATCACAAAGTGTCTCTACTAAATGTTCATATTTTCATCCCATCTATAATGTTCGTGAACAAAGTTTTTTCAAAAAACGAAAAAAAATGTTTTTGCTTCCCCCCGAATGGTTACTTCCCTCTTGATCCTACCACTATATATATATATATATATATATATATATATATATATATATATATATATATATATATATATATATACTAGTTAAATACCCACGGTTTCGCGGGACTTTTAAAGATTTTTTTTAAAGGCTTATTCTTATATGTATTAATTTATTAAGTATTATTATGTATATATTAGCAATGAAGCGAATTTGTTTTATGTGGTTTAAAGTTCTAATTTTTATTGTATTATGATTGAATAGCAATTATTGATTAATAATAATAAACATTAAACAAATAAGACTGTAAAAATTCTGGTATAAATTAAATCTTTGCTCAACATTAAAATAATATGTTATAATTTATCGTTTTTTGACAATTATTAGATATTTGTTGTAGTTTCCCACATATTCGTCAATGTAGTTAATCTCGTTAGATGATCATAAATTGTAAATAACGCCATAATTCTTTGTCTTGTGTTTAGTACTTTGTGCATCCTTGAAAAAGTCTTTTATCATAATTTATAACATTACAATTTTATTAGAAAGCATAATATAGTAATATTTCTTAATTTATTAAGAAGATATAAGTAAGTTTTGATTTACTATACCTCATTTATAAAGTTGTGCATAATAGTAAGCTTTCCAACTAACAAGATATAGAGTTTTGATAACTTGACATTGCTGCTTCGTCTCCTTTATTTACAAAATTTTTACCTGTTAAAATGTTTAGTTAATGACCCGCGAATTCGCAGGATTCTTTAATAAAAATTATAGTAATGTAAAAACGTAGTTTTTATAACTTGGTTTTCAATTATTTAAAATATAAATGAACATAACACTAACGAATTACAAAATTGCTAATATCCACACCATATGATGTACTCTACCACATTGTGTTCATAATGCCAACAATGATTTCTGAGAACTCGCAACGCTCTTTGTATGAAAGCCACTCATATTGTGACGCCCCGTACTAAATCAACATGTACGGACCATCAACAACAGGATCATTACAAGGTCAAACACTATATGCGTTTTCAAAACAAGTTTGAATTCATTATAAAAGGTGACGTCATAACTAACGTCAAATGTTTTACATCAAAAGATGCTTCACTAAGTAGAAGCAAATAATAAGTGTATGTGACCCCAATGGTCGTTACAAATCATCGTTTCAAAAGTAATAACGTTTGAATGCAAAAGTAAGCGTTCATGCAGTGACATCTCTAAAGCAGCGGGTGTCTACAGCAAGACTAGTATAACAGCGGAAGCAACCTCAAGCACCTGAGAAATACATGCTTAAAAATGTCAACACAAAGGTTGGTGAGCTATAGTTTAAGTATAACAGTAATGTAAGTAGGCCACGAGATTTCAGTGCTACAAAGAGCGTTTCAAAAGTATGTAAAAGTATATGCTTAACCGTGGGCACCCGGTAACTAACTTAACGTTTATGTACCCCCTAAAAGTGCACTTGGCAAGTGCGTATAACCTCGAAGTATTAAACACTCGTTAAATGCTAGCGCGACTAGCCCGAGTGGGGATGTCAAACCCTATGGATCCATATCTAAGATTCGCGTTCACGGTTCAAAAACCAATGATTAAACGTTACCGAGCTAAAGGGAATGTTTATGCCGTTATATAACCCACACATATATAAAGTTTAAGTACTCGTGCCTAGTATGTAAAACATAAAATCCGCATGTATTCTCAGTTCCCAAAATAAGTTAAAGTAAAAAGGGAATGCTATAACTCACAATGATAAAGTAGCGGTTAGGTCGAGTCGGGAAAGGTGTGCAAGTATGCGGTCCGAAAGTCCTCAACCTAAGTCAAATAGTACTAAGTCAGTAATTCGTCTCAAAAGGTTTATATGTATGTAATTAAGGTCATAAGGGTCGTCATCAATCATCATCAAACAAAAGGTAACAATTAAGGTTCGTTTATAAAAGAAGTTTAAAACAAAGGCTGAATTGGATCAGTCACCACGGCCTCTACACAAACCGAACAGAGGTGAGACCAGTGGCCATGGCTCCGTATATGAGTCGTTTAAGTGTGGTAAAAATTCCAGAAGCTAACTCGTCTTCGTTTGACCGTGACAACGGTATAAGTGCGAGTAGGTCAGAATTTTCTGCACAACGTTAAATGGACATAGTGACGGTCGGAGGGCCATAAATCTTAAACCGTAACTCGGATGAAGACGAGTCTTAAACGAAAAATTATCTACTCGAAACGATCTATCTAAAAATCAAGGTTAGAACAGCCCAGGTCTACTGGTCTGTTCCAGACACATCAGATCAGTAGGTAGGAGACAGAAACAGAAAGTTTAAAGGGTTCCGGTGGTCTTGGTGCTTGATGTTCATCATGGTTCTCATCCTTGATACATATAGCTTCAAGTGTACAACTCATGGATGTGTTTACATCATCTTAACCAAGTCTTGACCATCATAACACTAGTGCAAGCCTAAGACATGAAGCACAACTCTCTTAAGAGTTGCAAGTGTTTTGATGAACCAAAGTTACATCAAAGTCTTAGATCTAACACATAGATGAACTATAAATCTAATAATAAGTTACAAACTAGAAAATAAACTTAAGTAAACAAGATCTTAGGTTGTAGAACATAGTTCTTAGTAGATCTTGAAGATCCTAGAATCAAAAGTCTAGATCTATAGTACTTAAGTTAAATCAACACAAGTATGTGAAGTTGTAACTAGCAAGTTAAACTTCTATGTCTTGACAAAGTTTCAAGAATAATAATCAAGTTTTAACTAGTAAACACTTGACCATGAACATCAACACAACATTAAAGTAAGTAAAAATGAAGAAATAAACTAGAACTACAAGTAATATGTTTACATTTGTTTCATACTTGAGAAGGATCAAACCAAAGTTTAGATCTTATGAGTTCAAGTCTACAACATAAACATAAAGAAAATTCTACAACTTATGAACTTGAAATCATGAATTTAAAGTGAACATAAATGAAGAAAGTAACTAGATCTATAAGTTTTTGTTCATGTTTGTATCATACTTAGAAAGATTCAAAAACAAAGTTGAATCTTAGTGTTTAAGTCTACAAACATGAATACAAGGAAAGATTATAAAGTTTATGAACTTTGATCTTGAAAATACATAGATGTAGAACCACAAACTAGTAAGTTTTAGGTTCTTTGTTCTTGGTTTCATAAAATAAAGTTGGAAAGAAACCAAGATTTATGAAGATGCAAACTAGGAAGTTTGATCTTGAATAATAATCAACAAACAACAACAAGTATAATCAAGCAAATGATGATGATGTAGCTACATGCTACGGTTTTGGTGCAAGAAAAGAAGGAGAAAAAGGTTTTTGTTACTTACAACTAGAGAGAATATGGAGAGAAAAATGAAGTGTTGTATGTATGTGTGAGTAAAGGAAATGGAATGCAAGTAATAAGTAATAAAGTTAAATTGAAAAAGAACTCCCTTGTATGATAAAGAGGTGGACGGTTTTGTGGGTAAAAAGGAAGTCAATGGCTCTCTTTCAAGTGTTGGGAAGATGGGGAAAGCTAGGAAGGGTAATGAGGTTAAAAGCATGGAAAAGAATGCATGCATGCTTGAAGTATTTTGTCTCTAAATTAAACTAATTAATCACACTTAAACTTAATGTAATATTAGCTTAATAAGTGGGCTTACAAGTCCATTAAAGTGTATGGTGGGCTTACTAGCCCAAGTCTATTAATTAAATGCCCGAGTCTAAAAAAAAGAAAGTGCAATTAAATAAATAAAGCCCAAGTAATTAACCACTAACCTTGGTTAATTAAAATGATTAAAAATAAATAATCATGAATGTAAATAATATTCTAAAAATATTATTCGTGAAGTTTCGTGTGTCACAAAGACGTTCCGGGCACTTAAAAGTCAAGTACGGGCAATCATGGCAACATGTAAATGTAATAACATACATTCGTTTAATCACACGTATTAATAATAATAATTATTAATAAATAAAAGTTGGAATTTCCAGGGTCGTTACACATATTGTCAGGTTTTTAATCTCATATACATCTGCACCTTGAGTACCTATTTAAGGAATAACTCAATCAACAAAAAAGAATTATCGTTATACCCTCCTGGTAGCAAACTTAAAGTCTGACTATGTATATTTTCAAAAAAGGCAAGTATCTTATTATTAAGTATCCAATGAAGATATGCGACAACCACATAATAGCAACACATTGTTTGTACAAAGTACAAACTCATGAATATACATCATAAAATATTTACATTATCTTTCTACATTAAGAAGATAGCAATTTGAAACTCAAAAAGGCAGACCCAAATTAAAACCTACTTAGAAGATGAAATCCCATCTACTTGAACAAAATGGTACTCCAGTTTAGCAAACTTACGAATACTTATTACCAGATGACAACATTAAAGAGTGACACACATGCACTATATTTACATAAGAGAAAAAAAATCAATATAAATTGTGGTATGTAACGGATGACATATATAGTCACGACTCACGAGTCCAAATATGTAAAATTCGTTAAGGGTCAGGTTAGGTTGACCCAAAAAGAATTTAGATGATATTTAGTTTTTATTATTAAGTAGCATGTCAAGTACGACTACAAAACCTATATGTAATAATCAAATAATAGTTTGACCAATTAGAGATCAAAATAGCCCATCAATCCATTCATAAGTCAGTGGATCAAATATTGCCACCTCTAACAACAAAAAAAGGTAAGAACCTACACACAATCTACTCACCAATTCAATAGCCAATAATTGCATGTGACAGTGTCTTTGGCGTCAGTATCGATGACAAGTCCCAATAAATGGCATCTTAGATACCATGGATCCTACACAGATGATATGAATTAGATTTATTTTCCCAACAAAAACCAGTAGCTTCCACTATCTACGCATAACAGGACAGATCATATAAATCATATTACATGATAGATGCATCACAAAATACCTCATCTCCTTTCTCCAAGATAGCAGTAAAGAAGCTATTATAATTTAACCGTCTAACATTTGATCTATAGGACAATTAAAATATAAACCCTAAACCCTAAATCTAAACCCTAAACCCTAACCTAAACCCTAAATCTAAACCCAAACCCTATACCCAAAACCCAAACTTTAAACCCTAAAATCTAAACCCTAAATCAAAACCCTAACCTAAACCCTAAAACTAAACTCAGAAGTCAGAACCCTAAATCTAAACTCAAAAGCCTAAAATCTAAACCCTAAACCCTAAATTAAACCCTAAACCCTAAATCTAAACCCTAAACCCAAAACCTTAACTCAAAACCCTAAAATCTAAACCCAAAACCCAAAACCCAAACCCTAAACTCTAAAATTTAAACCCTAAATCTAAACCCTAACCTAAACCCTAAATCTAAACCCAAAACCCAAAACCTACACTCTAAACCCTATAATCTAAACCATAAACCCTAAACCTTAACCTTAACCCAAAATGTAAACCCAAAACTCCAAACCCTAAAATCTAAACCCTAAACCCTAAATCTAAACCCAAACCCCAAACCTAAATTCTAAACCCTAAACCTAACATCTAAACCCTAAAGTAATAGTATGGCACCATTTTTAATTTCCAAGAACCATAAGTAATACTAAATATTTCCAATTTAATCTAAACCCTAAACCCTAACATAACCCCTAAAAACTCTAAACCCTAACCTTAAACCTTAAGCCCTAAAATATAAACCCTAAGCCCTAGAATCTAAACCCTAAACCTAAACCATAAACCCTAAATCTAAACCCAAAACCCTACACCCTAGAATCTAAACCCTAAACCCTAACGTAAACCCTAAATCTAAACCCAAAACCCAAAATCCTAAACCTAATCTCAAACCCCAAAATCTAAACCCTAAACCCTAAACGCTAAATCTAAACGCTAAACCTGAACTTTAATCCTTACACCCTAAATCTAAACCCCAAACCCTGAACCCTAAACCATGAACCCTAACCTAAACCCTGACCCTGAGCCCTAAAATATAAACCTTAAACCCTAAATCTAAACTCTAAACCTTAACCTAAACCCTAAATCTAAACCCAAAACCCTAAACCTAAAGTCTAAACCCTACACCCTAAATCTAAACCTTAAACTCTAAACCCTAACCCTAACCCTAAACCCAAACCCTAAGGACTAAAATATAAACCCTAAACCCTGAATTATAAATTTTAAAATCTAAACCCTAAACACTAACCTGTAAACAATAAACTCTAAACACTAAATCATAAACCATATACACTAAACTCTAAACCCTAAACCCTATATTTAAACCCTAAACTCTAAAACCTAAACCAACTCTAAACCCTAAACCACCAACACTATACCTAACACACTAAACTCTAAACCCTAACCCCTATACCCTTAACCTTAAACCTTAAATTCTAAAAATTAAACCCAAAACCCTAAACTATAAATCCTAAACCCTAAACCATATACCCTAAACCATAAACCCTAAACCTAAATTCTAAATCCTATACACTAAACCCTAAACCCTATATCTATACTCTAGACCATAAATTGTAAAAACAAAACCCGAAACCCTATATCCTAAACCTTAAATCATAAATTCTAAAAACTAAACTTTAAACCTTAAAGTCTAAACCATAAACCCTAAACACTACACTCTAAACCCTATACACTAAACTCTAAACCATAAAACCTATACACTAAACTCTAAAGCCTAAACCACCAACCCTAAACACTAAACCCTAAACCTTAAACATACTAAACTCTAAACCCTAAACAATAAACCCCAAACCCTAAAACCTAAACCATATATCCTAAACCATAAATTCTAAAATCTAAACCCAACCCTGAATGTGTTAATGTGTTAAACAAAATATGAAACACATAACCAGATTGAATGTGTTAATGTAGTGAAAAAGTCAGATTAAAATGTGTTGAATTGGGAAAACCCATTGATTAGGTCATTAGAGCAGGATGTAAACTAATTAAAAGGTGTTAAAAGAAAGGCTATAGTACAACATGATCTAAATTATATACACACGTAAGTATGAATCATATACTTTTACGTTGCAAAGAGCATCACTAAACAATATTATATGTATCCAACAAAATATTTAAATGAAACAAAGTCAAGAATATCTCACCAAGGTGGAAAACTCTTGGAGCAAAGATCATGATCGGGCCCAGATTCATGTGTTCGTTCTCTGCTGCATTGGTGTTTTCACTCACCACTCTCCACCATAACAAAATGTTTCCACTATATCTCAGTTGTAGTCAATATTTACCATTGCGGAATAGTTTCACCAGATGAATCATAATGTATGTGATCTAACATTTCTTTAGCTTGTGCTGACCCGATGCTTGTATCAGCATCCTGAAAATGCTAAACCAATGCACTTTAACCATCAGTCGATTCTGTGAGAAAAACCTTTGTGAGTGCAGTACTATCCTACAAAACACACAAGCTGCATCAAGATGACGATCCTATTCTTTCCTGACTTTGAATTCTTACATACTCATATCTACTGAATGTTAATCACCCTTGATCTATCCTCACGTTGTTGGATCCTTGGCCCGGTTCTCCATTACCCAACCAACCTATTGGAAAACAACATGAAAAACTAATAAATGCATGTTTTCATCTTAAAAATAAAAATACAAATAAATAAATAAATGCATGTTTTCAGAATTTGAAAAAAGGGGCAATTATTGAAGCTTATGCAATCTGCTATATATTGGACAACCATCATTTTTTAAGCAACATACACCCTAAATCAATCATCTTAAATATTTAAATTACCTGCTATGAATCCGTGGAATAAATGCGATTTGATCATCAAGGTTCAAAAGATGTCGTACCAACAACTATTTTTCAACCTATCATCATCGCACAAACTTGTTCCATCACTTTACATCATCACAATTCAAATAAAATTCGATTAAAACATGACAATCTATACTCCTCTTTATATTTAGTAACATCAATACTCCATCATTGTTTATATATATCAAATGACCCAAATAAAATAAAGCATAATCGATAAACATAATCTCTGCTAAAACATTTTAATTTCCTAATAAAGTATATTTATATAACATCTAACATAGTAGCATCATGAAAAGATCATCTATATACATTGAAAATACCAGTATTTGAAAGTAACTAACCACTTTACCTAGTTTTTGGCATCCAATTGACTTCATTAAGCCTTTTTCATGGTTTATGTTTTTTTAGTTCTGGCTTTTTGTCGGAAACTGCAACAATCAGCTGGGTTTCACCTAATAACAAATAAAAATCAGCAACAACCAAAATTTAACGACCAGATAAGTAAACAAAGAGTAAGTCATTTGACAACATTGGAGAAAATGGAAAAGTAATCAATAAGATAACCAACAAAAAATGGTGCTGAATTTCTAAATGCTTCCAATAATCTTTCTCCTTCAAGTTAAGTCCAACTGCAAACATCAAGAAATCGATAGCGGGTTCATAGTAGCTGCAACATGCATATCGCTAGATTATCCTTAAATAATAAAGTAAAGCTGAAACTCTTTATAAAATGTTGATCTGAAGTGGACAAAGTTACCGAAATTGGTCGATATAAACCAAAAATATGTAAAGATTCGTGTTTTGTCCCAAACGTGTTACCTAACATACCCGACCCACCCATATTGCATAAACATAAGTATTCTCATTAAGTACAGTAAGAGAAGGCCCACTATAAAATTAAACTTAGTGAGTTAGTGGGAAGCAAAAAAGTGATTTGTTTTACACTCTTTTATACATGTTTACACGAACCGAGGCGTTTTTTATACATGTTATGGAACTTAGAACTGCAGAGGACCCTATAATCCATAGTAACAAACAGATATGGAATATAACCGACTGTACAAATTCAGTCTACATTATAAATCCGCTACTAATAATTTTAGTTCTAAATAAATCCTCTACTAAATATGAATATAAATATAGATATTACAATTTTTCTGAACATGAGAAAAATTTCAGAATCATAAGGGAGGTGCTATAAGAAATGTACCTATATTAATACTCAATAAAAAGTGTAATCCCATATATACAAAGTGTGATCCCATACGTGATAACCGACTTTGAGTTTTTACCCAATAATATGATAGTAACGCCTAAAAACTAACCTGATGTAACAGTAACACCAAGTTTACGCCGCAAGATAGCATTTCTTCTAGCAATATGCCTGCGAGTAACAGAACCTGAATCCATTAAAGGAGACTGAGCGTCAACCCCATCCCGTCCTCTTTTCTGTCTGTTTTCCGATGACATTGAAACCTGAACAATCAAATTAACAAAATCTGAAAGAATTACTAACAATGAACAAATTGATACATTTTCTGGTAATCTCCAGAGTTAATTCAACTTATATCGTCATAGCTTCAATATTCAGTCAATCAAAATCGCCCATCAAAAGATGGCTATTTACGTACAGTAGTGAGATAGAACCACCAATTATTTGACTCAATTCTACATCAACATTTTTTTGCCAGTGCGTGATAGAGCGATCAATCTGATAGTATGAATCAAAGTACAATGAAGATTTTTGTTATCAATCTGATTACAAACACGATGAGTAACTTTATCTAATAACAAAATCAATAGAAACATAGATAGAAGTGTTAGATACATACAAATACAATCTTGATCGATAATTTATTGATAAAATCAATAGCCTGATAATTCAACATATCAAATTTAGTACATTAAAGTAATTAGGTTTTTTAAATGTATAAAAAGTACCTGTAATTCAGCCCCATTAGGGCGAGTAATTCAGCCCCATTTTTAAAGCTTTGAAGATTTTTGTTATCAATCTGATTACAAACACGATGAGTAACTTTATCTAATAACAAAATCAATAGAAACATAGATAGAAGTGTTAGATACATACAAATACAATCTTGATCGATAATTTATTGATAAAATCAATAGCCTGATAATTCAACATATCAAATTTAGTACATTAAAGTAATTAGGTTTTTTAAATGTATAAAAGGTACCTGTAATTCAGCCCCATTAGGGCGAGTAATTCAGCCCCATTTTTAAAGCTTTCACGATAATATTCATCAAAATTTAGGGGAAATCATTAACTAAACTATATACTTTTGGTAATATATAACAACTTAAACTTATTGGCTTCAAATTACATATAAACTAAACCTTTTCAGCTCAATTAACAATTAATCTAAGCTTATCAGTAGGCTATCTTTTTCTGGTTTATTGAAATTTGGAGTAACAGATAAAGCTAGGGTTTAACATCTTACAGGCTAAGTCTAATTAACCTTCAGCTTATTGATAACAGGTAGAAGCTAATATAACCCTAACCTAGTAATCATAAATCAACAGTAATGGCTATCGTAACAAGTTTGCTATCAGTCACAATTACTTACAAATTGATTAAGATATTCAGCGTATTTAGAGAATTCATCTTTCATTGAAGATGACGGTGAAGCTGCTTCAGTAGCTATCGACCTAGGTTTTTTACCGGCACCTTGCATTGTTGATTCTGCAACTGCAAAATTAAACAAACAATGTTACATGATGGTAATTGTAGGCCGATAATGCTAAAAATGAACACATATTTCATAGCATTATTACCCAAGAAAGACAAGATTTTAGTTGATATTGTTCGATTTATAAGCGATATTCGTTTAAATATTAAAAAGTCTATTACCCAAGAAAGACAAGATTTTAGTTGATATTGTTCGATTTACAAGCGATATTCGTTTAAATATTAAAAAGTGAAGACAAAAGGCAGATTCGACAAATTGAAGACAAAAAGGTCCAAAAAGCTAGAAAGTACAAGATACAATCAAAAAGGTTCAAATTATTGATGAGGAACGTCTCAAAACTACAAGAGTACAAGTTACAAAACGCAAAGTACACGATATAAAATAGTACGCGAGAACGTTCGAAAATCCGGAACCGGGACCTGAGCCAAGAAGAAACGCCCGACGCAACGGACTAAAAATTACGAATCAACTATGCATATAAATATAATATAATATATAAATAATTATTAAAATTATTTATTATATATTATTATTATATTATGTCGGCAAACAAGAAAACAAGCGAAGTTGAGCTGTCCTCCACTGCCATGCGAGTCGCATGGCTGGAGGTGCAAATCCCATGCGAGTCGCATAAGCTCCTGTAGCAGGCCAGGTTCTATAAAAGGCGACTTTCTGTGAACGTTTTATATACATTTTTATATATCCATCTATTATCAATATCAAATATCAATATCTATATTTATTATTCTCTATCATAATGTTAATGTAATAAGATATAACAATAATCTTAATTTCAATTCTAAATTATAATAATAATAAGATTTATGATAGAGATCGTTTGAGTGTATAAGTCGAAATTATGTCCGTATAATATTACTCTATATTATTAATCACTGTAAGTTATGTCTATATTATTTTCATTAATGTCTAGTAGCTAAGCCGTTATTATGCTTATTTAATACCGAAGTAATCGTGATGTAAGGCTAAATACTAAAATTGGGGTAATTGGGCTTTGGACCATAATTGGGGTTTGGACAAAAGAACGACACTTGTGAAAATTAGACTATGGGCTTTTAATGGGCTTTATATTTAATTAACGATACCTCGTTAATTTTATATAAAGGTTATAATTTTATGTATCTATAAATATCCATATACGCTTAATCGGACACGGTGGGCGGGATATTGATAAGTACATATTATTGTTCATTTGACCGGACACGGGGGTGAATTATTGGTCACTAGACTCGTTGAAACAGGGGTGGATTACATTCAAGGGTAATTGGTGTAATTGTTAACAAAGTATTAAAACCTTGGAATACTCGCAGTCGATAACCTGGTGTATTCATTAAACAAAGAATTAAGACCTTGTTACAGTTTAAGTCCCCAATTAGTTGGAATATTTGACTTCGGACATAAGGACTATTTGACGAAGAACCTCGCATTTATAATTATGCCCGTTGGACCATTATGGACAAAACCGTATAGACATCTTGAATAATCCAGGACAAAGGACAATTAACCCATCGGACTAAAACTAAAATTAACACGCCAAACATCATGATTACAGAAGTTTAAATAAGCATAATTCCTTTTATTTCATATTTAATCGCACTTTTAATTTTCGCACTTTAATTACTGTCATTTAAATTATCGTCATTTACTTTACGCTTTAAATTAAGTTTTATTTTTAATATTTTACATTAGGTTTTAATTGTGTTTTAAGTTTTAAAAATCGACAAACCGGTCATTAAACGGTAAAAACCCCCCTTTTATATAATAATACTACTATTACTTTATATATATATATATATATATATATATATATATATATATATATATATATATATATATATATATATATATATATATTTATATATTTTTATTTTTAGTGTGCGTTAAACCTCTCGAGCTTTCCCTGTGGAACGAACCGGACTTACTAAAAACTATACTATAATACGATTAGGTACACTGCCTATAAGTGTTGTAACAAGGTTTAAGTATATCTCACTCGATAAATAAATAAATAACTTGTGTAAAATTGTAGTTTATTTAATAGTATTTCGCACTAAAACTAATACTATTTTATATACACCCCCTACATCAAGTAGTTTTTGGCGCCGCTGCCGGGGAACGCCGAAGCGAAACGCCATATTTAAAAAAAAAAAATTTAAATTCTAATTAGTTTTTGTAAAATATATATTTTTTTTAATATTAAAAATATAAAAATTTAAAAATCTATAAAAAAACCGAGAAAAAAAATATATATTAAAATCTATTTTTAAGTTTTTTTATAAAATTATAAAGTATTTTTATTTTATTTTAGTTTTTAAAATTAAGTTTTTTATTAATTATATATATATTTTATTTTAAATATAAAACAGAAAACAAATAATAAATAATAAATTAATTACGTGAACCTGTCATTTGAACTGGACCAGCAGTCCATGCGATCGCATGGACCTTTAGGCTGAACCCCATGCGAGTCGCATGAGGGTTCCAGACAGGCCAACTTGTTAACCTAAAATCGCATTTATTACGGAGTACTATATTATTTTATATTATCTTAAACCCTAAATTATTATTATTATTTTTATGTTTTTAGTTTAATTGATTTATTATTACTTTTAACTAGTTTTATAATATATAAAACTTAATACTTTAATAAAATTAATATAAAAATAATATTTTTATAAAAACTAATAATTTTATCAACTTTTTATTTATTTTTTATTTTGTATCTTTTAGTCGTTTTTAGCGTAATTTGTGTATTTTATTGTTCGTACTTAGTTTTAAGTCTAGTTTTTGCCGTAGTTTTAATTTTTATTTCTAGAATTCTTAGGATTGCCGTAAAATCCCTTAAGTGCTTATTCCTTAGATTAAGTATTAGGTGCTTTAGAATTTTGCGACGCCATTTTTCGTGCTATTTTCTTATTTTCATTTTTCGACGCTTTTACCTATGTATCAATTACAATTCCAATTAGTGATCTCTATTTGTAGTTTTAATTTTAAGATAGTGATAGTAATAAGGTTGGATTAGTCGTGAGTCTTATAAGCCACTCTTCGTCTTTTTCATTTTTCGACACTTTTCGACGTGCAATCTATTTCTTCCTTATTTCTCGTTATTCTAGTTATAGGACATAGAATTTTATCTACTTCTTATCTAATATTTCTTAAACGGAAAGAAAAATTATTTAAGTGGTTAAATTAATAGATGTTGACATTTTTCTGGTTCGTAGTAATAGTTGGATTTGTACGTGGAACGGGTTGTTGGAGCCAAACAGTCCTCAATTATATTAAGACCAAACGAATCCTGCCCCTCTGCTGCATCTTTTGGCTATTCGAAACGTGGGCAAAAATCAGAAAAGTCTATTAATTGGATAGCTTATTTAAGTTTTTCTTATTATTTTTATAACTAATAGGATATTCTGTGAATGCACCGAGCAAGACGTTCACCGCCGGTCATACGTTCACCACCTGTAACTCGATCAAGACATCGTTTAACAAATATCGCCGCCGTTGATTTTTCTTTAGAATCGTCATCCAGTCGACCAAATACTCCAACTCAAATTTCCGATAATCCAGTTTTTGAAACAAACCTCACAATTGAGAATCCGGAGAATACTCAGGGACAATTCCGAGACCCTGATCCACTAATTATTCCTCAGGAACCACCAATCATTCAAACAGAGATTATTGAGGAAGAAACCATTAAATCAGAATCCTCTAGTGATTCGGATACAACACTTCCAATCATGGAAAATCTAGAACCTCTAAGTATGGAAGACCGAATGAGAGCTAAACGCACTGGCCAAGGTCATGCAATTACTCAACCAAACGTTAATGCGCCAGACTATGAAATCAAAGGACAAATTCTATATATGGTAACTAACCAATGCCAATTCAGTGGTGCGCCGAATGAAGATCCAAACGAACACCTTCGTACGTTTAATAGAATTTGTACACTATTCAAAATCCGAGAAGTTGAAGATGAACAGATATATCTCATGTTATTTTCCTGGACTTTAAAGGGAGAAGCCAAAGATTGGTTAGAATCGTTACCTGAAGGGGCGATTACTACATGGGATGATTTAGTTGAAAAATTTCTTAAACAATTCTTTCCGGCATCCAAAGCCGTAAGACTTCAAGGAGAAATTGTTACGTTCACACAAAAGCCAAATGAAACTCTATATGAGGCATGGACAAGATTTGGAAAGTTGTTAAGAGGATGTCCGCAACATGGTTTAGATACTTATCAAATAGTGCAAATATTCTACCAAGGTTGTGACATCACTACAAGAAAAGACATCGACATAGCAGCCGGTGGTTCCATTATGAAGAAAACAGCAACTGAAGCTTATAAAATCATTGATAACACTGCTTCCCACTCACATGAGTGGCATCAAGAAAAAGATATCGTTAGATCATCTAAAGCAGCTAGAGCCGATTCTAGCCATGACTTAGATTCCATTTCCGCAAAGATAGATGCTTTCGAGAGACGAATGAAAAAGATGACTAAAGATATTCATGCTATACGAATTAGTTGTGAGCAGTGTGGAGGACCTCATTTGACAAAAGATTGTCTCAGTATTGAACAAACAATGGAACAAAGAGAGAATGTTTCATACATGAACCAAAGGCTTGGAAATAATTATCAGAATAATTATCAACCGCCAAGACCAAATTACAATCAAAATCAGAACTATAACCGAAATGTTCCATACAACAACCAACAAGGTCCTAGTAATCAACAAGTATCCAACAATACTTACAATCAGCAAAGACCTATTTTCCAATTAAACTACCACAAACCGATGATAAAAAGCCAAATTTTGAAGACATGATGTCAAAACTAGTTGAATCCCAAACTCAGTTTTTCACATCTCAAAAACAAACGAATGAACAAAATGCTCAAGCATTTAGGAATCAACAAGCTTCGATTCAAAATTTGGAACAAGAAGTGAGCAACCTAGCAAGGTTGATAGGTGAAAGAAAACCCGAAAGTTTACCGAGCGATACAAATGCTAACCCCCGGAATAAAACAGCTAAAGCTATTACCAAAAGAAGTGGTATTACACTTAAACCACCTGAAATACCTGTAACTTCAGATGATTCTATTCCTACTCCACAAGAACCACAATCTGAACAAGATAAGGAAAAAGAACCGGTAGTTGAAAAGGTTAATGAAGATAACACAGTTAAGGCTAAACCTTATGTTAAACTATACCAACCACCGCTTCCTTACCCAAGTAAAATGAGAAAAGAAAGACTTGAAGCCGAGCAATCCAAATTTTTGGATATGTTTAAACAAATAAATGTAAATCTTCCTTTCATTGATGTGATTTCAGGAATGCCAAGATATGCTAAATTCTTGAAAGATCTAATCACAAATAGAAAGAAAATGGAAGAACTCTCGGCTGTCACTATGAATGCAAATTGTTCAGCAGTGCTGTTGAATAAGATACCCGAAAAACTCTCTGATCCAGGAAGTTTCACAATTCCATGTTTTCTGGGTAGTCTTAGTTCAATAGAAGCATTGGCAGACTTAGGTGCTAGTATAAATTTAATGCCGTATTCACTATACGCTAAACTAGACCTTGGAGAATTGAAACCAACACGAATAAGTATACAACTAGCCGATAGATCAGTAAAATATCCTAGAGGGATAATGGAGAACATGCTAGTTAAAGTTGGTAATTTAGTATTTCCAGTAGATTTTGTTATTCTGGATATGGAAGAAGATTCTCGAGTGCCTCTCATATTAGGAAGACCATTTTTAAACACGGCTAAAGCAATAATAGACGTGTTCAATAAGAAACTGACCCTAAGTATAGAGGAAGAGAGTGTTACCTTTTCAGTTGATAGAGCCATGCAACAACCGCAATCTGCAGATGATACATGCTATTATATTCAAACTGTAGATTCATATGCAGAATTGTTAGAGGAATTTCCAGAATTGCAAGGAACAGGAGAATGTTCTGTAGGAGAAGGAACTGAACCAATTGATGAAGCTGAAATGTTAGCTACACTTATAGATAATGGATTCGAACCAACAACAAAAGAACTTCAAATGTTAAAAGAGGAAGACAGATATCGATACAAATCATCGATAGAAGAACCACCAACACTAGAGTTAAAGCCACTTCCAACTCATTTGGAATACGCTTATTTACATGGTGAATCTGAATTACCTGTAATAATATCATCTTCTCTCACAAATGATGAAAAATCTTGACTCATTTCTGTGCTTAAGGCTCATAAACCAGCTATTGCATGGAAGATTCATGACATCAAAGGCATAAGTCCTTCGTATTGCACTCATAAAATCCTTATGGAAGAAGGTCATAAAACGTATGTGCAACGTCAACGAAGACTAAATCCTAATATGCAAGATGTTGTTAAGAAAGAAATAATTAAACTACTAGATGCAGGTTTAATTTATCCAATTTCTGATAGTCCATGGGTAAGCCCAGTTCAATGCGTACCGAAGAAGGGTGGCATGACTGTCATCACAAATAAAAAAGATGAGCTTATTCCTACTAGGACTGTAACAGGATGGCGTGTTTGTATTGATTATAGAAAATTAAATAACGCCACCAGAAAAGATCACTTTCCCTTACCTTTCATTGATCAAATGTTAGAAAGATTAGCCGGAAACAGTTACTATTGTTTTCTAGATGGTTTTTCCGGATATTTTCAAATTCCAATAGCACCTGAAGATCAAGAGAAAATCACTTTCACATGCCCTTATGGTACTTTTGCTTACAAACGAATGCCATTTGGACTTTGCAACGCCCCTGCAACCTTTCAAAGGTGCATGATGGCGATTTTTCACGATATGATAGAAGAATGCATGGAAGTTTTCATGGACGACTTTTCAGTCTTCGGTGATACTTTTGAATCATGTCTAGTTAATCTTGAACGAATGCTTATTAGATGCGAGCAATCAAATCTAGTTCTTAATTGGGAGAAATGCCATTTCATGGTTAAAGAAGGCATCGTTCTTGGTCATAAAATTTCAAAGAAAGGAATTAAAGTGGATAGAGCTAAAGTAGATGTAATTGCTAAACTTCCACATCCCACCAATGTTAGAGGAGTTAGGAGTTTTCTAGGGCATGCCGGTTTTTACCGACGTTTTATAAAAGATTTTTCTAAAATTGCCACTCCTTTGAATAAACTCCTAGAGAAGGATGCTCCATTCATCTTTTCGGATGAATGCATCAAATCTTTTAATATTCTTAAAGAGAAACTCACTAATGCGCCGATCATGATAACTCCAAATTGGAATCTACCATTTGAACTCATGTGCGATGCAAGTGATTTTGCAATGGGAGCTGTTTTAGGACAAAGGATTGAAAAACGATTTCAACCTATTTATTACGCTAGTAAGACGTTACAAGGAGCACAAACGAACTACACAACTACGGAAAAAGAACTCCTTGCTATTGTCTTTGCTTTTGACAAATTTCGTTCATACCTCGTTCTATCTAAAACAATAGTCTATACCGACCATTCTGCTCTTAGATACCTATTTTCGAAACAAGATGCCAAACCACGATTAATTCGTTGGATCTTACTTTTACAAGAGTTCGATATTGAAATCAGAGACAAGAAGGGAGCAGAAAATCTTGCAGCCGATCATCTTTCTCGTCTTGAAAATCCCGATTTAGAAGTTCTAAATGAATCGGCCATACAAGATAACTTTCCTGATGAATACCTATTGAAGATAGATTACAGTGAAATTCCATGGTTTGCAGACTTTGCAAACTACTTAGTATGTGGATTCCTTGAAAAAGGGTTGTCGTACCAAAAATGAAAGAAATTCTTTAGTGATATAAAACACTATTTCTGAGAAGATCCACATTTGTTCAAAAGATGTCCCGATGGAATAATACGCCGATGCGTATTCGGAGAAGAAGCCAATCAAATCTTAAACCATTGTCACACAGGACCAACAGGAGGGCATTATGGGCCTCAACTCACAGCAAGAAAAGTCTACGATGCTGGATTCTATTGGCCTGCAATTTTCAAAGACGCACACCTTCTTTGCAAATCCTGTGATGCATGTCAAAGGGCCGGAAAAATAAGTCAACGTGATGAAATGCCACAAAATGTCATTCAAGTATGTGAAGTATTTGACATTTGGGGTATTGACTTTATGGGTCCATTCCCAAAATCTCATAATAATCGCTACATTCTCGTTGCCATTGATTATGTATCTAAATGGGCGGAAGCACAAGCTCTCCCAACTAACGATGCACGAGTTGTAGTCAACTTCTTAAAACGTCTTTTTGCAAGGTTTGGAGCACCGAAAGCTTTAATAAGTGATTGGGGAACTCATTTCTGTAATTATCAACTTGAGAAAGTTCTTAAACGTTATGGAGTAACTCATAAAATCTCAGCCGCTTATCATCCATAAACAAGTGGACAAGTTGAAAATACCAACCGAGCTTTGAAACGTATTCTAGAGAAAACCGTAGGATCAACTCCGAAGGAATGGTCCATGAAATTGGAGGATGCACTCTGGGCTTTTAGAACAGCCTACAAAACTCCAATTGGAACCACACCTTTTAAACTTGTTTACGGAAAAGCATGTCATCTTCCAGTAGAAATTGAACACAAAGTATTTTGGGCTTTGAAGACATGTAATCTTGATTTACATGAAGCCGGACGTCTACGACTAAGTCAACTTAACGAATTAGAAGAATTAAGGAATGAAGCTTATGAAAATTCATTAATCTATAAAGAAAGAACAAAGAGATGGCATGATAAAAGAATCAGAAGTTCAAAAGATTTTAAAGAAGGAGACCGAGTTCTTCTTTTCAATTCATGATTCAAGCTATTTCCCAGAAAATTGAAATCAAGTTGGTCTGGACCATTCACAGTCAAAAGAGTTTTCCCATACGGAACAATAGAGTTAATAGATTCAAATGGAGTTGAATTTAAGGTTAATGGTCACAGAGTTAAAGATTACATACATGATCCAATGGAAGTTGATAATGAAGTTAGTCATAATTTCATTACCAAAGAAAATCCTCAGAATGAAAACATAAATATGTTATCAACAACATATGAAAAGCCAACATTGAAAGAAGAGGAAGCTTCAAACTGGAGTGATGAAGAAGAATTTTTATACAAACCACCTACTCTAAGAAACAAAGAAAAATGTGAACAAGAAGTAGAAGAACCAAGAAAATATCACCAGGATAAGGTTAACAAACCAACTGTTCCTACTAAAGTAGGAGATCCAGGTGAATTTATCATTTCTTGTTTACTTAAAGATGGTGCTATGTATAATGGACTCGCAGATTTAGGAGCAAGTGCAAATGTTATGCCACTTTTCTTACACAAAAGATTAGGTGTAGGTAAATTAAAACCAACTAAAATAAGAGTTCAATTATTCGACCAAACCATTAAACACCCGGTTGGAATAACAAACAACTTGATTGTTAAAGTGGGAAGCCTGACCTTTGTTGCAAACTTCATAGTTATTAATATGGAGGAAGACCTTAATATTCCTCTAATTTTAGGTCGCCCATTTTTAGCAACAACCAAAGCGTTCATTAATGTAAGAAACGGTAGAATAACACTTAGGGATGGTGATGAATCAGTCACCTTTTTGAACAAAAAGTTTAGACCTTCACCAACCAAAACTGTTGAACTAATAGAAATGCCTAAGTGTGGGGAAGATGAAGAAACGCCTATTGAGGAACCAATAACAAAGAACCCCGATGATGATATGAAATTAGATAAAACCGTTATTAAAAGTTCAACGAAGAAACTTTATCAACGGATTCAAGATGCTAGAAATAAGGGGAACTTTAAGTTATGTAACTGATTAATATCCAATTCATCACCTGAAGAAAGAGCAATGTTAGTTGAATATGTGAATGTTAGAGAGGAAGTCATTAACTGGCTTAGAACAAAAGTCAGTGATAAGCAAGTTGTTGATAGTCCAGTTGAAGATGAAGTTAATCACAAATTCAATACCACAGCTAACTAGGTGTGGGGAAAATCGAGTCTTTTTAAGGGTTATATGAATATCTGTTAGAGTTAGTTTGTCTGTTTTCGTGTACTTTTCGAAAATGGAACCCGATTGGTCTTTCCCTAGCAGACCCTAAAGAACTAGTCTTCTTCCCCCATTCTGAATTTTTATTTCTTTTAGGTTTTACAAGATGAAGAATTCCTTTGATCTGAACCATGGTTTACTGCTACATGCTATGATCACTAAACGTAATAATGATGAACTCCCGAGTGAATTGGTATCCTTAATAAGAGGAAGAATGGATTTAGAAAGAAAAGAACTTAGGAACAATCATAATAAGCTTCACTTTGGAAAAGGAAAATCAAAATCCGCAGCAAAAAGAAGAGCACGACACCTTGAAAAGTGTTACAAATACGGAAAATGGTCACATGAAGGGAAATGTTCGAATAATCAAACACATTCCAATACCGAGTTCGTTACGCTATGCAGAGAAGGACCGTACATATGTCTAGAAGAAAAGTTATTAAACACTCGTGGATATGCTTATGTAGCAATGGAAAACGAAATCGAAAGACTCTCCTATGAGTCATCTAAAGCAGGTCACTAAGAATTCCATCTATCAGGTAAGTATGTATAGTTTTTATTTTTATTTTACTGCTTTTAACCTTTTGAAATTAAACGCTAAATCGTTCGCTATAAAGTATTAAATTGGTATTCAATAAAATTAGGCATATGCCGAAATTATTGATATCATACAAAAATTTATTACATCACTGCGAAGCTTACCGTTTATTCATAAGGTATAAATATCTTTAATCAATCAAGCCAAAATATTTCAAAAATTCGTCATGAGTAAAACTAGGTTAGGGAACTGAAATTACTTTACCCAAAAAGAGGGGCATATATTTTTGATAATATTTGATTGATTAAAGTGGGATAAAAGACCAAAAAGATTTTTACTTTTATTTTTACCTTGCTTTAAAACTAATATATAAATATTAATATTATAAATCTTTCTATATAAATATCTTTAAGTTTTTAAATATTTTATAAATTAATATTCAATATAAGTTTATAAAATTAATATAAGTTTAAAAATATCAATGATTTAATGCATTTTTAATTTTTAAAATATGAATTTTTAATTTTATGCATTTTAAATTTAAGTTGTGTGAAATTTAAAATCAAAATTTACTTTATCTCTTTAAGTTAAAAATATGATTTTTAAAATTCGTCGTGAGTTGAAGACTAGATCGTTGAGTCGAAATTGCTTTACCCGAGGGCGGGACGAGAATTTTTATTATCATTATTTTTAATCTTGTTGATTTAAAGTATGCCAAAAAAAAAAAAATCAAAAATCTTTGCTTTTAAAACTGCACCTTAAAATGACAAATTTTAAAATTTTGTCGAGGGACGGACTAGGGCATCGTTCCGAAACGACCTCGTCCTAAAAAGAAACAAATTTTTTTAAAATTTTATTTAATTTTATGTTTTAAAAGTATAAGATTTTATAAAAAAAAAAAAATACCTGAAATTAATCCCCATGCGACTCGCATGGGGTTATAACTGGATTCCATGCGACTCGCATGAAAAAAATAATCTGGCCAGGATCAAAAAGGCAGTCGCTGGTCTCTGTCTCCACAATAACACACACATACATACGAAAACCCTCCCAAATCCTCTCAAAAATTCGCAATTTTCACCGATAAATCATCAATTTTCTTGCAATAATCATGCCTAGGTTCAGTAGATTCAACATTTTCAGGAACAAGGTAAAGATTTCACCCCTAAATTCATTAAATCCGAAATTATTTGTGTTCTTGAGCTATTTTGCATAATTTAATTTTTGTTAATTTCTAGTGTAATTAGACTTTAATTATTGTTATATTATGCATGTATATCCTAGATTGAAGCTATTTAACATGATTAGAAGCCTTAAACTTCAAATTTTTAGGAATCTAGGGTTTGTGTTCTTGAGCAATTTGGGGCTTTTTGATATAAACAGGTTATGGCCGATTTTTGTCATGAATTGTTGCTAAATTAAGTAGTGTAACATGTTTAGGTAGTTAATTGATCCAAACTTTGAACCTAAATATGATTTTGAGAATTAAAGTAGACTTTTTAAGTCTAAAAATTCATGAACTTGGTTAATTTGATGTACAGGCCATTTGAAACTTGTTTAATTGCTAGTAGTGATTATTTTGGCATATAATTTGAGATGAATGCTTATGAACTTGATGAACATTTTCGTATATGCTTATTTGAAAAAGTGTAAATTTGACAAAAATATGAAAATGAGCATGAGTTTGATTTGAATGCCATATAATAAGTGTTTAATTGTTATAATGATTATTTTTGACATGTTTAAGAAGTTAAATGTTATAAAAACGTTGTATACATTTTCGTATGTAATTATTTGTAAAAGTGTAGAATTGCTATTATTATGAAAATGTGTATAAAATGTGTTATGAATTGAACATGTCATCATAATTGTTTCAAGTTATTATTTTGCTAACACTAATGCATATTTGGATGCACAATTTTTGTGTTTAATGTGTTTTGCAGAAACATACAGATACGGATGGTGCATCATCGTCCAGGCAACCAGAGCCTGAACCGGAAATGTTCTATGAACAAGAACAACAAGAGCAACAAGAACAAGAGCAACAAATTGATCAACATATTCCATACCATGATCAAGATCAATTATTCGTGAATCATTTTCGTCAATTCCCTCCACATCAGAGAATTCCGCACCTAGACATTGACGAGAATCAGTTACACCCAAATCTTAGATTTGATCGAGGTTGGACAGAGTATCCAACATATCAAAGGAACATGCACGTTCTCTACTTTAAAAATGTAGAAATGCCAAGGGCAATCGACTGGGAACCTTTAGAAACAGTCGACCTCGCCGATCCGATTAGAGAATTATTGGTGCAAAGGTATGGTAATTCTGAGTTTAACGATTGGATGCGCCTATTTTCCATACGTAGAACTATATATAGGGAATGGTGTATCGAATTGTTTAGTACTTGATGCGAAGCGAGGTGTATATAAAATAGTTATTATTTTACTAGGAAAATACTATTAAATACGATACAATTTTACACAAGATATTTATTTATTTATAGAATGGATATACTTAAACCTTGCTACAACACTTATAGGCAGTGTACCTAATCGTACAGTAGTGTAGTTTTTAGTAAGTCCGGTTCGTTCCACAGGGAAATCTTTAAGCAAAGCTCAACGCTATATTAGTTTACTTTTATAAAAATTCAAATATATATATAGGTAATATTATTATTATAAAGGGGGGTTTTTACCGTTTAATGACCGGTTTGTCGATTTTAAAACTTTAGTCGCAGTTAAAACCTAATGTAAAATATAAAATAAATACAAGACTTTAAATTAAAGCGTAAAGTAAATAACGATAATGAAATTGCGAATAATAAAAATGCGATAAAATTAAATTGCGATAATTAAAAAAATACGATAATTAAAAGTGCGATAAAATGAAATAAATAAAAGTGCGATAATTAGAAGTGCAATTAAATATAAAATAAAGGAAATAAAATATGATATAAAAGAATTATGCTTATTTAAACTTCCGTAATCATGATGTTTGACGTGTTGATTTTAGTTTTATGCCCATGGGTTAATTGTCCTTTGTCCTGGATTATTCAATATGTCCGTCTGGTTTTTGTCCATAACAGTCCATCAGTCATAAATATAAATTGCAAGTGTCCTTGTCAAATTATTATTATACCCGAAGATAAATATTCCAACTAATTGGGGATTCGAATTGTAACAAGGTTTTAATACTTTGTTTAATGAATACACCAGGTTATCGACTGCGTGTAAACCAAGGTTTTACTACTTTGTTAACAATTACACCAATTACCCTTGAATGTAATTTCACCCCTGTTTTAATTATTCTAGTGGCTATTAATCCATTCCCGTGTCCGGTTAAATGAACGATTATTCGTACATATAAATACCCCGCCCATCGTGTCCGATCGAGTGTATATGGTAATTTATAGGGACGCCCAATTGTAAATCTTTATATTAACATTAACAAACTTTCATTTAGTTAAACAAATATAAAGCCCATTAATAGCCCATAGTCTAGTTTCCACAAGTGTCGTTCTTTTATCCAAACCCCAATTATGGTACAAAGCCCAATTACCCAATTTTAATAATTAGCCCAACATCATGATTACTTCGTTTTAAACAAGCATAATAATAACTTAGCTACGAGACATTAATGTAAAAAGGTTGAACATAACTTACAATGATTAAAAATAGCGTAGCGTTACACGGACAGAATTTCGACTTACACCCTTACAACATTCGCTAACATACCCTTATTATTAGAATTATAATTAAAATTAAAATATAAATTATAAATATAAATATATTACGTATATGAAGAGGAAGAGAAAAAGATGTTTAAAACTCGTCAGAAAACTGGCTATTTATAGGACCTGACCAGCAATCTCACACCATGCGACTCGCATGGTTTTGTGCTTCTGGCCATGCGAGTCGCATGGCCACCCTGGATTCAGCCAACTACTTTTGTTTTCTTCTTGCCGACGTAATATAATAATAATAATATATATAATATATAATTATATATAATTATATATATATTATATTATATTCTTGTGCATAGTAGACTAGATATTTTTGGTCCGTTGCGTCGGGCGTTTCTTCTTGGCTCAGGTCCCGGTTCCGGATTTTCGGACGTCCTCGCGTATTATTTTAAATCGCGTACTTTGCGTTCCGCAACTTGTACTCTTGTCATTTTGAGACGTTCCTCATCAATATTTTGAACCTTTTTAGTTGTATCTTGTACTTTTTAGCTCTTTGGACCTTTTTGTCTTCAATTTGTCGAATCTGTCTTTTGTCTTCACTTTTAATATTTAAACGAATATCTCTTGTAAATAGAACAATTGCAACTAAAAGCTTGTCTTTCTTGAGGAATAATGCTATGAAATATATGTTCGTTTTTAGCATTATCAAATATTCCCACACTTGAGCGTTGCTTGTCCTCAAGCAATATTGTCTTGAAATACTAGAATCACTTCTTTATTCTTCACACTTTGTACATCAGTGATTTCTATACGGCGGTATAAACAATGGTAGTAACGATATGGTTTACAGTCTCACATGACTATAAAAATTTAGATCCATTAAGGAAATTGGATCTTTATGAAAACATTTGATCTTTTGAAAATTAAATCTAGTTTTTCCCCTAGATAAGTTTTCCGGAATAACCCTTTACCGGTGTTTGCAAAATATTTTTGTGGGTTTGGTGGGTTTCAGATTTGAAAATTTTAGCTCAAAACTTGCGGTTTTGTGTCACCCACTTGCTAACCTTGTATTTGGAAAGCAACACGTCCAGTTTACTTGTTCCGTATATTACCTTTCGGCAAACTACCGTCCGGTTGTAAAGGAAAGCGTTGAACAAGCAACTGTTAAGGCAATGTCCCGTGACATGCTTTTGATTATGGTCTATAACGTGTCGGACGCAATTACTATCCTTGGTAGGAGCAATAGTAAAGCTCACCCTTATAATTTGTCGGTTTGGCACAAAGTCCTGTCTTTGACCATGTTATGCAACCACCGTTCTTACGGTTGACACCCGATTTAGTTCAGGTGACCTAATGAATTCCAGGTGAATTCCTAGGATTTTACGTTCAATGGTAATGAACGCATTGAAAATAGGGTTTTCAGAAAACAAATCGGTTTGTATTTTTGATCAAAATATTTTCTCTTTCAAGCTCGAGTTTAGATATCATTGAATTCCATGAGTTTGAATTCTCAATCTTTAAGGTCAATCTCTAGGATTGAGTAATATCAGTCTTAAAAGCTGATTTTTAATCTTTAAGGAGATTATCCTTTCTGGGGATCTGATTCATTAGTCTTATCCAGCTAATTTGCACGGTGCCTCCCCATTATACGAGATAAATCCTTCTCATGGTTAGGATAAATCTGACCACTTGGCAACCCTGTTTGATGCTGAGGTCCGTGGATTTCCTGCTGATTTTAGTGATGACTTTTCTAGGTTTTTCGTCAACCTACAGCTGGTCTGGACGACAACTTCATGACCTAAATCAAAAAGCGCGTGTCTTTTTCGGAAGACTTTACTTCCTTTTAATGATGGAATTGATTCATCGTGTAGATCCATCTCTTCTTTTCTTTCATCGGGTAAAACAGTTTAGTTTAGTCCAAAGCAAAAGTATTTTCAGTTATTTGTTACAGATATATGTGACATATGTTTAAAATAACTTGGTAAATTTTCCCACACTTGGCTTTTATTTTCCTTTTTATCGTCCTCTATTCCATTTTAAATGAATTTTAACATTTTAGTTTGTTTCTCAATTTATGTCCTTTCCGAGGTAACAATAATTTTGGTGTTAAAACCTAGTTTTATCGTTCATAAATATGTATAAACATGATTTTGAATTCATTTAATTGAAAATTTTGAAAAATTTTACTAGAATTGGGTAGTCAGTATATAAGACTAGGGCTGTTCTTTTTTTATCAGAGAGCACTAGATTCTAATACAACTACTGCTTTACTAGTATTTTTAATGGTAACCAAGTGTTTAATATAAAAATTTTAAAATCCGAAAGAATTTAACCCCTTCCCACACTTAAGATCTTGCAATGCCCTCATTTGCAAGAAATCAGTAACAATTTAAATTATTGAGGGTGATTTGTGTGAAAATGATTAAATTTTTACCAAATTTTCCAAATATATTGGCGTTTGTTTGCTGAATGATAAATGGTGCACGTCATTTGTTCATTCCGTCTTGTTGTTATTTCACATACATTTTGCATCATTGTCGTCAAAATTACTTGCTTTTGCTGAACTTAATGCCAGTCTTTGAAAACGCGTTGTTTTACCCTGTTTTGTGCATAAAATAGAATACATACAATACAAATATAATCATACATGCAATTTGAAATGGAACTTTGGCATCCCACTTTCAAACTATAAGAAAAATATTAGTACACAATAATAATAAAATATCCAACATTACATAAACATAATAAAATGTTAAGTGTTTAAAATAAAAATAAAAATTACCACTTATCTCTACTGATCAGGAGGTGGGTTAGGAGGAAAATTAGGATATGGATCCCAATTCATGTTCGCGTCCGGGTTCCATGGCTGATTATAGGTGTACTGGTATGCTGCGTCATAATCATATGAATCATAGGGTGGTCTCATCTCTGGCTGATGTGCGGGATAGTATGCGGGTCGGGTCGGATAATACATCTCACCAGGCTGCAACTGGCTTATAATTTGGCGCTGATGATAATCCCATCGGTCATGCTCTCGTTGCCGGGAATGCTCGTAGTCATTCCGGCGTTGCCATGCCTCGTACTGCATATGCCTATCATAGTTCGTCATGTATTCATCCTCCATACGAATACCTAAATCAAGAGCAGTCTCCCGAACAACTCCTATAATGTTGTTCGCCTCCTCCATCTCGTCATCCGAACCTCTCTCTACCTGTCGCTGAGGTCCCTCGTATCGATGTACCCGACCACGTCTCATCAATAATACCCTTGCACCGTGATAAAGGTTTGAACTTATGGTTTCACCTCCGTCCTCTATTTCGTTCATTGGACCCCCTTGGTGCTTATCTACACCTAAATACTCTCCAATGAGAGTAATGAAAATACCACCACCTATAATACTCCCCGATTTCATCCCCGAAACTACATTAGCGAGATAATAACCAACACAATAGGGAATGTTAACGAAACTCCTCGGGTCTCTAATACACTTGAGGTAGAACAAATCGTTTACGGTCAATTTCTCCTTATTCCTACCCCTTTGTGTAATTGTGTTTGCTAAGAATCTATGAATCACCCGGAGTTCAGCTCTGTCTATATCTAAGTATGTATGATTTCCACTGGCGTGAAATTCATTAAAGTGGGACATACGCCTCCAGACAGCGTTAACATCAAATTCCCTATCTACCCTTTCTCCTTGGGCAATCAGGCTATTACAGTCCGGGCTCAAAAGTTCAGCAGGGGTGTAAATCTGTAAGGCCCTTGCTAAATCTATCATGGACATTCTGTACATTCGTCCACCTAACAGAAACCTAATAAAGCTTCTATCATCTATCCTCCTAACATCACTATTTAACTTAATAGTACTAAGTAATTCTATACACCATTCCCTATATATGGTTCTACGAATGGAAAATAGGCGCATCCAATCGTTAAACTGAGAATTACCATACCTTTGCACCAATAATTGCCGAATCGGTTCGGCAAGGTCAACTGTTTCCAAAGGTACCCAGTCAATTGCCCTTGGCATTTCAACAACCTTAAAGTAGAGAATGTGCATGTTCTTTTGATAATCTGGATACTCTATCCAACATCTATCAAATCTCAGATTTGGGTGTAACTGATCTTCATTAATGTCTAAACTCAGAATCCTTTGATGTGGAGCGAATTGACGAAACTGATTCACGAATAATTGATCTTGATCGTGATATGGAATATGTTGCTCCTCCTGTTCTTCTTCTTCTTGTTGCATATGCTGTTCCTGTTCATAAAACATTTCCGGTTCGGGCTCTGGTTGCCTGGACGATGATGCTCCTGATCCTCCAGTATCGGCTTTCTGCAAAACACATTAAACACAAAATTTGTGCATCCAAATATGCATTAGTGTTAGCAAAATAATAACTTGAAACAATTATGATGACCTGTTCAATTCATAACACATTTTATACACATTTTCTTAACGATAACAATTCTACACTTTTTCATACGAAAATGTGTACAATGTTTTATCACATTTAAACTCTTAAACATGTCAACAATAATTATTATAACAATTAAACACTTGTTACATGGCATTCAAATCAAACTAGTGCTCATTTTCATATTTTTGTCAAGTCTACACTTTGTCAAATAAGCATATACGAAAAATGTACATCAAGTTCATAAGCATTTATCTCAAATAACATGCCAAAATAATCACTACTAGCAATGAAACAAGTTTCAAATGGCCTTTATATCAAATTATCCAAGTTCATAAATTTTTAGACTTAAAAAGTCTACTTTAATTCTCAAAAACACGTTTAGGCTCAAAGTTTGGATCAATTAACTACCTAAACATGTTACACTACTTAATTTAGCAACAATTCATGACAAAAATTGGCCATAACCTGTTTATATCAAAAAGCCCCAAATTGCTCAAGAACACAAACCCTAGATTCTTAAAAATTTGAAGTTTTTAGCTTCAATTCATGTTAAATAGCTTCTATCTAGGATATACATGCATAATATAACATCAATTTAGCTCTAATTACACCTAAATTTAACAAAATCAAAATATAAATTTTCTAGCTCAAGAACACAAAAATTCGAATTTAAAGAGATTAGGGGTGAAATCTTTACCTTTCTCCTGAAGGGGTTGAGACTACTGAATCTAGGCATGATTATTGTGAAGTTTTGCAAGAAATTTGGTGAAAAATGGCGGATTTTTGAGAGGATTTTGGAGAGTTTTCGTGTATATGTGTGTGTGTTGTGAAAGAAGCAGAACTCGGCTGCCTTTTTGATCCTGTCCAGTTTTTAACATCCATGCGAGTCGCATGGCTTAAGCCTTTCCCCCATGCGACTCGCATGGGGGTATTTTCCAGAATTTTTTTTTTTTTTTTTTTTTTTTTTTTTTTTTTTTTTTTTTTTTTTTTTTTTAAATAAACCTTATACTTTTAAAACATATAATTAAATAAAATTTTAAAAATTTTGTTTCTTTTTAAGACGAGGTCGTTTCGGGACGATGCCCTAGTCCGTCCCTCGACAAAATTTTAAAATTTGTCTTTTTGTAGCGATTGTTTTAAAAGCTTAGATTTTTGGATTTTTTAATTTTTTTGGCATACTTTAAATCAAAAAGATTAAAAATAATGATAATAAAAGTTCTCGTCCCTCCCTCGGGTAAAGCAATTTCGGTTCAAAGACCTAGTCTTCAACTTACGACGAATTTTAAAAATCATATTTTTAACTTAATGAGATAAAGTAAATTTTTGTTTTTAAATTCACACAACATAAATATAAAATTCAATATTAATATTAAAAATTAAAAATTCACACCAAACTTAAAATTTGAAATGCATAAAATTAAAATTTCATATTTTAAAAATTAAAAATTCAAACCAAACTTAATTTAAAAATTCATATTATAAATTTATACCAAACTTATATTAATTTTTCAAATATTTACAATTTTAAAAATATTGTTTTTACAAAGTTTACAATATTAATTTAAGGTTTAAATATTAAGATTAAAAACATAATAAAATTAAAAATCTTTTTGTCTTTTTATCCCACTTTAATCAATCAAATATTATCAAAAATATGCGCCCCTCTTTTCGGTAAAGTAATTTCGGTTCCAAGACCTAATTTAACTCATGACGAATTTTTGAAATATTTTGGGTTGATTGTTTAAAGATATTTATACCTTAAGAATAAACGTTAAATTTCGCAGTGATGTAATAAATTTTTGAGGATATCAATAATTTCGGTCGCCAAACCTAATTTTATTTAATACCAATTTAATACTTTTTAGCGAACAAATTAGCGTTTATTATCAAAAGGTTAAAAATAAAAATAAAAACTGTACAGACATACCTGTGAAATAGATTTCTTAGTTATATGATCTATTATATTCATAAGATAGTCGGTTTAATTGGTTTTCCATGGCTGCATAGGCGTAACCTCGAGCATTCATTGTCTTTTCTTCTAAACATATGAACGGTCCGTCTCTGCATAAAGTAACAAATTCGGTATTTGAATAGGTTTGATTATTTGAACATTTACCTCCATGTGACCATTTTCCGCATTTGTGACATTTTTCAAGGTGTCGTGCTCTTCTTTTCGCTGCGGATTTTGATTTTCCTTTACCAAATTGTAACTTATTATCTTCGCATCTGGATCCTTTTCTAACTTCGTCCATTCTTTCTCTGATTACTGATACTAATTCACTCGGTAGTATGTCATTATTTCTTTTAGTGATCAAAGCATGTAGCATTAGACCATGGTTTAGTTCACAGGCAGTCTTCATTTCGTAAAAACCTAAAAAAATAAAAATTCAGAATGGGGGGAGAGGACTAGTTCTTTAGGGTCTGCTAGGGAAAGACCATACGTGTTCCATTTTCGAGAACTATACGAAAACAGACAATCTAACTCTAACAGAAATACATATTATCCTTTAAAGACTTGATTCTCCCCACACTTAGTTAGCTGTGGTGTCGAAATTGTGATTAACTTCGTTGTCGACTTCCATCGGACCCTGTATGTAATGTTTAACTCTGTGACCATTAACTTTAAATTCAATCCCATTTGAATTTATTAATTCTATCGTTCCGTATGGGAAAACTCTTTTGACTATGAATGGTCCAGACCATCTTGATTTCAATTTTCCAGGAAATAGCTTGAATCGTGAATTGAAAAGAAGAACTCTGTCTCCTTCTTTAAATTCTTTTGAACTTCTGATTCTTTTATCATGCCATTTCTTCGTTCTTTCTTTATAGATTAACGAATTTTCGTATGCTTCATGTCTTAATTCTTCTAATTCGTTTAGTTGACTTAATCGTAGACGTCCGGCTTCATGTAAATCAAGATTACATGTCTTCAAAGCCCAAAATGCTTTGTGTTCAATTTCTACTGGAAGATGACATGCTTTTCCATAAACAAGTCTAAAAGGTGTGGTTCCAATTGGAGTTTTGTAGGCTGTTCTAAAAGCCCAGAGTGCATCCTCCAATTTAATGGACCATTCCTTCGGATTTGATCCTACGGTTTTCTCTAGAATACGTTTTAAGGCTCGGTTGGTATTTTCAACTTGTCCACTTGTTTGTGGATGATATGCGGTGGAGATTTTATGAGTTACTCCATATCTTTTAAGAACTTTCTCAAGTTGATTATTACAGAAATGAGTACCCCGATCACTTATTAAAGCTTTCGGTGTTCCAAACCTTGCAAAAAGACGTTTTAAAAAGTTGACTACAACTCGTGCATCGTTAGTTGGGAGAGCTTGTGCTTCCGCCCATTTAGATACATAATCAATGGCTACGAGTATATATAGATTATTATGAGATTTTGGAAATGGACCCATAAAGTCAATACCCCAAATGTCAAATACTTCACATACTTGGATGACATTTTGTGGCATTTCATCACGTTGACTTATTTTTCCGGCCCTTTGACATGCATCACAGGATTTGCAAAGAAGGTGTGCGTCTTTGTAAATTGTCGGCCAATAGAATCCAGCTTCATAAACTTTTCTTGCTGTTAGTTGAGGCCCATAATGCCCTCCTGTTGGTCCTGTGTGACAATGGTTTAAAATTTTACTAGCTTCATCTCCAAATACACATCGGCGTATTATTCCATCGGGACAACTTTTAAACAGATGTGGATCTTCCCAGAAATAGTGTTTTATATCATTGAAGAATTTCTTCCGTCTTTGGTACGATAATCCTTTTTCAAGGAATCCACAAACTAAGTAGTTTGCATAGTCTGCAAACCATGGGATTTCTTTATAATCTATCTTCAATAGATATTCATCAGGAAAGTTGTCTTGTATGGCCGATTCATTCAGAACTTCTAATTCGGGATTTTCAAGACGAGAAAGATGATCAGCGGCGAGATTTTCTGCTCCTTTTTTATCTCGGATTTCAATATCAAACTCTTGTAAGAGTAAGATCCAACGGATTAATCTTGGTTTAGCATCTTGTTTTGAAAATAGGTATTTAAGAGCAGAATGGTCGGTATAGACCACCGTTTTTGCTAGAACGAGATATGATCGAAATTTGTCAAAAGCAAAGACAATAGCAAGGAGTTCTTTTTCAGTAGTTGTATAGTTCGTTTGTGCTCCTTGTAATGTCTTACTAGCATAATATATAGGTTGAAATCGTTTTTCAATCCTTTGTCCTAAAACGGCTCCCATTGCAAAATCACTTGCATCGCACATTAGTTCAAATGGTAGATTCCAATTTGGTGTTATCATGATCGGCGCATTAGTGAGTTTTTCTTTAAGAATATTAAAAGATTTGATACATTCATCTGAAAAGATGAATGGCGCATCCTTTTCTAGGAGTTTATTCATAGGAGTGGCAATTTTAGAAAAATCTTTTATGAAACGTCGGTAAAAACCGGCATGCCCTAGAAAACTCCTAACTCCTCTAACATTGGTGGGATGTGGAAGTTTAGCAATTACATCTACTTTAGCTCTATCCACTTCAATTCCTTCTTTTGAAATTTTATGTCCAAGAACGATGCCGTCTTTAACCATGAAATGGCATTTCTCCCAATTAAGTACTAGATTTGATTTTTCGCATCTAATTAGCATTCGTTCCAGATTAACTAGACATGATTTAAATGTATCACCGAAGACTGAAAAGTCATCCATGAATACTTCCATGCATTCTTCTATCATGTCATGAAAAATCGCCATCATGCACCTTTGAAAGGTTGCAGGGGCGTTACAAAGTCCAAATGGCATGCGTTTGTAAGCAAAAGTACCATAAGGGCACGTGAATGTGGTTTTCTCTTGATCTTCGGGTGCTATTGGAATTTGAAAATATCCGGAAAATCCATCTAGAAAACAATAGTAACTATTTCCGGCTAATCTTTCCAACATTTGATCTATGAAAGGTAAGGGAAAGTGATCTTTTCTGGTGGCGTCATTTAATTTTCTATAATCAATACATACACGCCATCCTGTTACAGTCCTAGTAGGAATAAGCTCATTTTTCTCATTTGTAATGACAGTCATGCCACCCTTCTTAGGTACGCATTGAACTGGGCTTACCCATGGACTATCAGAAATTGGATATATCAAACCTGCATCTAGCAGTTTAATAATCTCTTTCTTAACTACATCTTGCATATTAGGATTTAGTCTTCGTTGGCGTTGCACATACGTTTTATGACCTTCTTCCATAAGGATTTTATGTGTGCAATACGAAGGACTTATTCCTTTAATATCATGAATCTTCCATGCAATGGCTGGTTTATGAGCTTTCAACACAGAAATGAGTTGTGATTTCTCATTTTCAGTAAGAGAAGACGATATTATTACAGGTAATTCAGATTCACCATGTAAATAAGCGTATTCCAAATGGTTTGGAAGTGGCTTTAACTCTAATTTCGGAGGTTCTTCTATCGATGATTTATATCGATATCTGTCTTCTTCTTTTAGCATTTGAATTTCTTCTGTTGTTGGTTCATATCCATTAGCTATAAGTGTAGCTAACATTTCAGCTTCATCAATTGGTTCATTTCCTTCTCCTAAAGAACATTCTCCTGTTCCTTGTAATTCTGGAAATTCTTCTAACAATTCTGCATGTGCATCTATAGTTTGAATATAATAACATGTATCATCTGCAGATTGTGGTTGTTGCATTGCTCTATCAACTGAAAAGGTAACACTCTCATCCTCTATACTTAGGGTCAGTTTCTTACCGAACACGTCTATCATTGCTTTAGCCGTGTTTAAGAATGGTCTTCCTAATATGAGAGGAACTTGAGAATCTTCTTCCATGTCCAAAACAACAAAATCTACTGGAAATACTAAAGTACCAACTTTAACTAGCATGTTCTCCATTATCCCTCTAGGATATTTTATTGATCTATCGGCTAGTTGTATGCTTATTCTGGTTGGTTTTAATTCTCCAAGGTCTAGTTTAGCGTATAGTGAATACGGCATTAGATTTATACTAGCACCTAAATCTGCTAATGCTTCTATTGAACTAAGGCTACCCAGAAAACATGGAATTGTGAAACTTCCTGGATCAGATAGTTTTTCTGGTATCTTATTCAACAGCACTGCTGAACAATTAGCATTCATAGTAACAGCCGAGAGTTCTTCCATTTTCTTTCTATTTGTGATTAGATCTTTCAAGAATTTAGCATATCTTGGCATTCCTGAAATCACATCAATGAAAGGAAGATTTACATTTATCTGTTTAAACATATCCAAGAATTTGGATTGCTCGGCTTCAAGTTTCTCTTTCTTCATTTTACTCGGATAAGGAAGTGGTGGTTGGTATGGTTTAACATAAGGTTTATCCTTAACTGTGTTATTTTCATTAACCTTTTCAACTACCGGTTCTTTTTCCTTATCAGGTTGTGGTTCTTGTGGAGTAGGAATAGTTTCATCAGAAGTTACTGGTATTTCAGGTGGTTTAAGTGTTGTACCACTTCTTGTGGTAATAGCTTTAGCTGTTTCGTTCCGGGGGTTAGCATTTGTATCGCTTGGTAGACTTCCCGGTTTTCTTTCACCTATTAACCTTGCTAGGTTACTTACTTCTTGTTCTAGATTTTGAATAGAAGCTTGTTGATTTCTAAATGCTTGAGCATTTTGTTCATTGGTTTGTTTTTGAGATGTGAAAAACTGCGTTTGAGTTTCAACTAGCTTCGTCATCATATCTTCTAAATTCGGCTTTTTATCATCGGTTTGTTGTGGTGGTTTGTTTTGAAAATTCGGTCTTTGCTGATTATAAGTATTATTGGATACTTGTTGATTGCTAGGACCTTGTTGGTTATTGTATGGAATATTTCGGTTATAATTCTGGTTTTGATTGTAAATCGGTCTTGGCGGTTGATAATTATTCTGATAATTATTTCCAGGCCTTTGGTTTATGTATGAAATATTCTCTCTTTGTTCCATTGTTAATTCAATATTGAGACAATCTTTTGTCAAATGTGGTCCTCCACACTGCTCACAACTAATTCGTATAGCATGAATATCTTTAGTCATCTTTTCCATTCGTCTCTCGAAAGCATCTATCTTTGCGGAAATGGAATCTAAGTCATGGCTAGAATCGGCTCTAGCTGCTTTAGATGATCTAATGATGTCTTTTTCTTGGTGCCACTCATGTGAGTGGGAAGCAGTATTATCAATAATTTTGTAAGCATCAGTTTCGGTTTTCTTCATAATAGAACCACCAGCTGCTATATCTATGTCTTTTCTTGTAGTGATGTCGCATCCTCGGTAAAATATTTGTACTATTTGACAGGTGTCTAAACCATGTTGCGGACATCCTCTTAACAACTTTCCATATCTTGTCCACGCCTCATATAGAGTTTCATTTGGTTTCTGTGTGAACGTAACAATTTCTGCTTGAAGTCTTACGGCTTTAGATGCAGGAAAGAATTGTTTAAGAAATTTATCAATTAAAACATCCCATGTATCGATCGCCCCTTCAGGTAACGATTCCAACCAATCTTTGGCTTCTCCCTTTAAAGTCCAGGGAAATAACATGAGATATATTTGTTCATCCTCCACTTCTCGGATTTTAAATAGTGTGCAGATCCTATTAAAGGTACGTAGATGTTCATTTGGATCTTCCTTCGGCGCACCACTAAATTGGCATTGATTAGTCACCATGTGTAGAATTTGTCCTTTGATTTCATAATCTGGCGCATTAATGTCTGGATGAGTAATTGCGTGACCTTGGCCAGTGCGTTTAGCTCTCATTCGGTCTTCCATACTTAAAGGTTCCAGATTCTCCATAATTGAATTTGTTGAATCGGTATCACTAGATGATTCTGATTTAATAGTTCGTTCCTCAACAATCTCTGTTTGAATGATTGGTGGTTCCGGAGGAAAGTTTAATGGTTCAGGATCTATGAACCGTTCCTGAATATTTTCTGGATTCTCAATTGTGAGGTTGGGTTCAAAAAATGGATTATCGGAAATTTGAACTGAAGTACTTGGTCGACTGGATGACGATTCTAAAGAAAAATCAACGGCGGTTATATTCGTTAAACGATGTCTTGATCGAGTTACAGGTGGTGAACGTACAAAAGGTGGTGAACGTCTTGCTCGGTGCATTCACAGAATATCCTATTAGTTTTTAAAAGGAAAGAAAAATTATAATAAGTTATCCAATAGATAGACTTTTCTGATTTTGCCCACGTTTCGAATAGCCAAAAGATGCAGCAGAGGGGCAGGATTCGTTTGGTCTCAATATAATTGAGGACTGTTTGGCTCCAATAACCCGGTCCACGTACAAATCCAACTATTACTACGAACCAGAAAATTTTGATGTCTATTAATTTAACCACTTAAAATAAATTTTCGTAATTTTAAGAAATTTAGATAAGAAGTAGAAAAAATTCTAAGTCCTAAAACTAGAATAGCGAGAAATAAGAAAGAAAAAGATTGCGCGTCGAAAAATGTCGAAAAAGAAAAATTGTTGAAAAATAAAAGGTGACGGAAAAAAATAAAAGAAACTTATAAAAACTTAAAAATACTTAACTAATTTAACCTTATTACTACAACTAACTTAAAATTATAATCGCAAATTGATATTACTAATTGAAATGATAATTGGTACATAGTAAAAGGTCTAAAAATATTAAAGCTTACAGGAAAAACTAAATCCCAAATGGAAATAACTTAAAAAGAAACTAAAACTTAAAAAGGCGTCGCAAAATTCTAAAGCACCTAAATCTTAGTCTAAAGAAAAAGCACTTAAGGAATTCTACGGCAAAGCCTAAAAATCTAGGAGTAAAAATAACTAAAGCAAAAACTAAGTTTAAAATTAAATATGAGCTAAAAATACAAATATTACGCTACAACGATTAAAAAGGTACAAAATATTAAAAGTTATTAAAAGTTATAAAAATATTAGATTTTATAAAAATATTATTTTTATATTTTATAATTTAAAGTATTAAGTATTATATAATTAAAACTAGTTAAAAGTAATAATTAATTTAAATAACTAAAACTTAATTAATAATAATAAATAAAACTAGGGTTTAAATAATAATAATAAATAATATCCGTAATTATTACGAAATTAGGGTTCAGATGTGGTCCTGTCAGACCCCTCATGCGACTCGCATGGGGTTTAGTTTAAATGCCATGCGACTCGCATGATGTTCGGATCCAGGCCAAAAGTTGGGCTGCTACAGTACCTTGGCCCGATTATTATATTTTTTTTTTTTTTTTTCTGTTTTATATTTAAAATATAAATGTATATATATAATTAAAATAAAACTTAATTTTTAAAACTAAATATAAACTTAAAATACTTTATAATTTTGTAAAAAGAAAAACTTAAAAATATATTTAAAATACTTTTTTTTTTTCGATTTTAAATGCCTTTTTTTTTTTTTTTGTATCTTTTTAATTTTTAAACAAAAATATAAATTTTACAAAAACTAATTATAAATTAAAAATTAAAAATATGGCGTTTCGCTTCGGCGAATATCCCCGGCAGCGGCGCCAAAAATACTTGATGCGAAGCGAGGTGTATATAAAATAGTTATTATTTTACTAGGAAAATACTATTAAATACGATACAATTTTACACAAGATATTTATTTATTTATAGAATGGATATACTTAAACCTTGCTACAACACTTATAGGCAGTGTACCTAATCGTACAGTAGTGTAGTTTTTAGTAAGTCCGGTTCGTTCCACAGGGAAATCTTTAAGCAAAGCTCAACGCTATATTAGTTTACTTTTATAAAAATTCAAATATATATATAGGTAATATTATTATTATAAAGGGGGGTTTTTACCGTTTAATGACCGGTTTGTCGATTTTAAAACTTTAGTCGCAGTTAAAACCTAATGTAAAATATAAAATAAATACAAGACTTTAAATTAAAGCGTAAAGTAAATAACGATAATGAAATTGCGAATAATAAAAATGCGATAAAATTAAATTGCGATAATTAAAAAAATACGATAATTAAAAGTGCGATAAAATGAAATAAATAAAAGTGCGATAATTAGAAGTGCAATTAAATATAAAATAAAGGAAATAAAATATGATATAAAAGAATTATGCTTATTTAAACTTCCGTAATCATGATGTTTGACGTGTTGATTTTAGTTTTATGCCCATGGGTTAATTGTCCTTTGTCCTGGATTATTCAATATGTCCGTCTGGTTTTTGTCCATAACAGTCCATCAGTCATAAATATAAATTGCAAGTGTCCTTGTCAAATTATTATTATACCCGAAGATAAATATTCCAACTAATTGGGGATTCGAATTGTAACAAGGTTTTAATACTTTGTTTAATGAATACACCAGGTTATCGACTGCGTGTAAACCAAGGTTTTACTACTTTGTTAACAATTACACCAATTACCCTTGAATGTAATTTCACCCCTGTTTTAATTATTCTAGTGGCTATTAATCCATTCCCGTGTCCGGTTAAATGAACGATTATTCGTACATATAAATACCCCGCCCATCGTGTCCGATCGAGTGTATATGGTAATTTATAGGGACGCCCAATTGTAAATCTTTATATTAACATTAACAAACTTTCATTTAGTTAAACAAATATAAAGCCCATTAATAGCCCATAGTCTAGTTTCCACAAGTGTCGTTCTTTTATCCAAACCCCAATTATGGTACAAAGCCCAATTACCCAATTTTAATAATTAGCCCAACATCATGATTACTTCGTTTTAAACAAGCATAATAATAACTTAGCTACGAGACATTAATGTAAAAAGGTTGAACATAACTTACAATGATTAAAAATAGCGTAGCGTTACACGGACAGAATTTCGACTTACACCCTTACAACATTCGCTAACATACCCTTATTATTAGAATTATAATTAAAATTAAAATATAAATTATAAATATAAATATATTACGTATATGAAGAGGAAGAGAAAAAGATGTTTAAAACTCGTCAGAAAACTGGCTATTTATAGGACCTGACCAGCAATCTCACACCATGCGACTCGCATGGTTTTGTGCTTCTGGCCATGCGAGTCGCATGGCCACCCTGGATTCAGCCAACTACTTTTGTTTTCTTCTTGCCGACGTAATATAATAATAATAATATATATAATATATAATTATATATAATTATATATATATTATATTATATTCTTGTGCATAGTAGACTAGATATTTTTGGTCCGTTGCGTCGGGCGTTTCTTCTTGGCTCAGGTCCCGGTTCCGGATTTTCGGACGTCCTCGCGTATTATTTTAAATCGCGTACTTTGCGTTCCGCAACTTGTACTCTTGTCATTTTGAGACGTTCCTCATCAATATTTTGAACCTTTTTAGTTGTATCTTGTACTTTTTAGCTCTTTGGACCTTTTTGTCTTCAATTTGTCGAATCTGTCTTTTGTCTTCACTTTTAATATTTAAACGAATATCTCTTGTAAATAGAACAATTGCAACTAAAAGCTTGTCTTTCTTGAGGAATAATGCTATGAAATATATGTTCGTTTTTAGCATTATCAGTACTATTAAGTTGGATAGTGATGTTAGGAGGTTAGACGATAGAAATTTTATTAGATTTCTATTAGGTGGACACATGTACAGGATGTCCATGATAGATTTGGCTAGGGCTTTACAGATTTACACCCCTGCTGAGCTTATGAGCCCTGACTGTAATGGCTTAATTGCCGAAGGAGAAAGGGTAGATAGGGAATATGATGTTAACGCCGTCTGGAGGCGTATGTCCCATTTTAATGAGTTTCAAGCCGGTGGAGTACATACTTACTTAGACATTGATAGAGCTAAACTCCGGGTAATACATAGATTCTTAGCGAATACGATTACACAACGGGGTAGAAATAAGGAGAAATTGAACTTAAATGATTTATTTTACCTTAAGTGTATAAGAAACCCGAGGAGTTTCGTTAATATTCCCTATTGTGTTGGTTATTATCTCTCTAATGTAGTTGGGGGGATGAAGTCAGGGAGTATAATAGGTGGTGGTATTTTCCTTACTCTCATTGGAGAGTATCTGGGTGTTGATAAGAACCAAGGGGGTCCGATGTTCGAAATAAGGGACCAAAATGAAACTATAAGTTCACATCTTTATCAGGGTGCAAAGGTGTTATTAATGAGACGTGGTCGGGTAATACGATATGAGGGACCTCAACCACAGGTAGAAAGGGGTTCTGATGACGAAATGGAGGAGGCGGATGACATTAGGGAAGTCGTTCGGGACGCTGCTCTTGACTTACACGTTCGTATGGATGAGGAACACATGACGAACGACGATAGGCATAGACAGTACGAGGCGTGGCAACGCCGGAATGATTACGAGCATTCCAGGCAAAGAGAGCATCATAGTTGGGATTATCATCAGCGCCAGATCTTAAGCCGGCTGCAGCCTAATGAGCCCTATCATCCGACCCGACCCGCTTACTATCCTCTACACCAACCAGAAATGAGACCACCCTATAACCTATATGATTACAACGCAGCATACCAGTTCACCTATCACGAGCCATGGAACCCGGATGAAAACATGAGCTGGGATCCCTATCCTAACCACCCTCCTAATCAGTAGAGTTAAGTTGGTAATTTTTATTTTTATTATCTTAAACACTTAATACTTTAGTACGTTTGTGTAATGTTTAATATTTTTATTATTATTGTGTACTAATATTTTTTTTTTATAATTTGAAAGTGGGATACCAAAGTTCCATTTCAAAATGCATGTATGATTATATTTGTATTGTATGTATTTTATTTTATGCACAAAACAGGGTAAAACAACGCGTTTTCAAAGCCTGGCATTAAGTTCAGCAAAAGCAAGTAATTTTGACGACAAAGATGCAAAATATATGTGAAATAACAACAAGACGGAATGAACAAATGACGTGCACCATTTATCATTCAACACAAACAAACAAAATGTTTGGAAACTTTGGTAAAATTTAATCTTTTCTACGCTAATCACCCTCAATAATTTAAATTGTTACTGATTTCTTGCAAATGAGGGCATTGCAAGATCTTAAGTGTGGGAAGGGGTTAAATTCTTTCGGATTTTAAAAATTTTTGATTTAAACACTTGGTTACCATTAAAAATACTAGTAACGCAGTAGTTGTATTAGAATCTAGTGCTCTCCGATAACAAGGAACAGCCCTAGTCTTATATACTGACTACCCACTTCTAGAAATTTTTTCAAAATTTTCAACAAAATGAATTCTAAATCATGTTTATACATATTTATGAACGATGAAAACTAGGTGTTAATGCCGAAATTCTCGTTACCTCGGAAAGGACATAAATTGAGAAACAACCAAAATGTTAGAATTCATTTAAGAATGGAATAGAGGAGAAAAAGGCAAAGAAAAACATAAATAAAAGCCAAGTGTGGGAAAACTTTACCAAGTTATTCAAAATATATCACATATTTTTGTACAAACAATTGAAAATACTTTTGTTTTGAACGATAATCAACTGTTTTATCCGATGAAAGAAAAGAAGAGATAGATCTACACGATGAATCAATTCCATCATTAAAAGGAAGTAAAGTCTTCCGAAAAAGACACGCGCTTCTTGATTTAGGTCAAGAAGTTGTCGTCCAGACCAGCTGTAGGTTAACGAAAAATCTAGAAAAGTCATCACTAAAATTGGCTGGAAATCCACGGACCTCAGCATCAAACAGGGTCGCCAGGTGGTCAGATTTATCCTAACCATGAGAAGGATTTATCTCGTACAATGGGGGGGCACCGTGCAAATTAGCTTGATAAGACTAATGAATCAAATCCCCGGAAAGGATAATCTCCTTAAAGATTAAAAATCAGCTTTTAAGACTGATATTACTCAATCCTTGAGATTGACCTTAAAGATTGAGAATTTAAACTCATGGAATTCGATGATATCTAAACTCGAGCTTGAACGAGAAAATATTTTGATCAAAATCACAAACCGATTTGTTTTCTGAAAATCCATTTTCAATGCGTTCATTACCATTGAACGTAAAATCCTAGGAATTCACCTGGAATTCATTAGGTCACCTGAACCAAATCGGGTGTCAACCGTAAGAACGGTGGTTGCATAGCATGGTCGGAGACAGGACCTTGTGCCAGACCGAAAAATTATAGGATGATCTTTACTATTGCTCCTACCAAGGATAGTTCTAGCATCCGACACGTTAATAAGACCATAATCATCTGCATGTCACGGGACATTGCCTTAACAGTTTCTTGTTCATCGCTTTCCTTTACAACCGGACGTTAGTTTACCGAAAGGTAATATACGGAACAAGTAAACTGGATGTGTGCTATCCAATACCGGGATAGCAGTGGATTACACGAACCTAAAAGTTTTAGCCAAAATATTGATCCACAAATATATTTTGCAACACCGATGGTGGATCAAATCAGAAAACTTGTCTAGGGTAAAATCTAGCTTGAATTTTCAAAAGATCAAATGTTTTCATAAAGATCCAATTTCCTTAAAGGATCTAAATTTTTATGGTCATGCGGGACTGTAAACCGCCTTTCAAATGTGCACTTTGCTTTGGAAATCAAAAGTAAATCGGCTATTTGATTGCCAGTGTCGTTGACCTAAACCCGAGGCAACTATAAAAGACACACCCACCTTTAACCATATCGTTACTATCATTGTTTATACCGCCGTATTGAAATCACTGATGTACAAAGTGTGAAGAATAAAGAAGTGATTCAAGTGTTTTTCAAGACTATATTGCTTGAGGACAAGCAACGCTTAAGTGTGGGAATATTGATAATGCTAAAAATGAACACATATTTCATAGCATTATTCCCCAAGAAAGACAAGATTTTAGTTGATATTGTTCGATTTACAAGCGATATTCGTTTAAATATTAAAAAGTGAAGATAAAAGGCAGATTCGACAAATTGAAGACAAAAAGGTCCAAAAAGCTAGAAAGTACAAGATACAATCAAAAAGGTTCAAATTATTGATGAGGAACCTCTCAAAACTACAAGAGTACAAGTTACAAAACGCAAAGTACACGATATAAAATAGTACGCGAGAACGTTCGAAAATCCGGAACCGGGACCTGAGCCAAGAAGAAACGCCCGACGCAACGGACTAAAAATTACGAATCAACTATGCATATAAATATAATATAATATATAAATAATTATTAAAATTATTTATTATATATTATTATTATATTATGTCGGCAAACAAGAAAACAAGCGAAGTTGAGCTGTCCTCCACTGCCATGCGAGTCGCATGGCTGGAGGTGCAAATCCCATGCGAGTCGCATGAGCTCCTGTAGCAGGCCAGGTTCTATAAAAGGCGACTTTCTGTGAACGTTTTATATACACTTTTATATATCCATCTATTATCAATATCAAATATCAATATCTATATTTATTATTCTCTATCATAATGTTAATATAAGATATAACAATAATCTTAATTTCAATTCTAAATTATAATAATAATAAGATTTATGATAGAGATCGTTTGAGTGTATAAGTTGAAATTCTGTCCGTATAATATTACTCTATATTATTAATCACTGTAAGTTATGTCTATATTATTTTCATTAATGTCTAGTAGCTAAGCCGTTATTATGCTTATTTAATACCGAAGTAATCGTGATGTAAGGCTAAATACTAAAATTGGGGTAATTGGGCTTTGGACCATAATTGGGGTTTGGACAAAAGAACGACACTTGTGGAAATTAGACTATGGGCTTTTAATGGGCTTTATATTTAATTAACGATACCTCGTTAATTTTATATAAAGGTTATAATTTTATGTATCTATAAATATCCATATACGCTTAATCGGACACGGTGGGGGGGGGGATATTGATAAGTACATATTATTGTTCATTTGACCGGACACGGGGGTGAATTATTGGTCACTAGACTCGTTGAAACAGGGGTGGATTACATTCAAGGGTAATTGGTGTAATTGTTAACAAAGTATTAAAACCTTGGAATACTCGTAGTCGATAACCTGGTGTATTCATTAAACAAAGAATTAAGACCTTGTTACAGTTTAAGTCCCCAATTAGTTGGAATATTTGACTTCGGACATAAGGACTATTTGACGAAGAACCTCGCATTTATAATTATGCCCGTTGGACCATTATGGACAAAACCGTATGGACATCTTGAATAATCCAGGACAAAGGACAATTAACCCATCGGACTAAAACTAAAATTAACACGCCAAACATCATGATTACGGAAGTTTAAATAAGCATAATTCCTTTTATTTCATATTTAATCGCACTTTTAATTTTCGCACTTTAATTACTGTCATTTAAATTATCGTCATTTACTTTACGCTTTAAATTAAGTTTTATTTTTAATATTTTACATTAGGTTTTAATTGTGTTTTAAGTTTTAAAAATCGACAAACCGGTCATTAAACGGTAAAAACCTCCCTTTTATATAATAATACTACTATTACTTTATATATATATATTTATATATTTTTCTTTTTAGTGTGCGTTAAACCTCTCGAGCTTTCCCTGTGGAACGAACCGGACTTACTAAAAACTATACTATAATACGATTAGGTACACTGCCTATAAGTGTTGTAGCAAGGTTTAAGTATATCCCACTCGATAAATAAATAAATAACTTGTGTAAAATTGTAGTTTATTTAATAGTATTTCGCACTAAAATTAATACTATTTTATATACACCCCTTACGACATCATACGCTAATCTGAGTACTATTTTCGATTTAGATAACTAATGATTTTAACCTAGAGTAAGTAAGAGAGTGAACAATTAGGGGTTTTTAGGTCTGAATATTGTAAAAATTACAAGAGTAGGGTTTAAGGAATTAATTACGCTGACGGATGCGGTGGGATTTGGCCGCAGCTAGGGTTTTAAGCGATATCGTTCTTGTGCGAGTGATGAATGTGATTTTCACGACAATATTTTGAATATGCCTCCTGCATTGATGATGATTTAGATAGCTGTGGATCATTGTGGGAGGAAGTTAGGGTAAGGATAGATGAAGATGAATTGATTTTATCCGTAGTTTGGTGGGTAAGATCCGAATAGAATGAGGTCCGCGTGTTTTTAAGGGTATATAGGGTAAAATTGTGATTAAGAATGATTTATTAGCTAATATTTTAAGTGGATGATTAGGGACCGTTGGATTAAGGGGTATTATGTTGTAATTTTCTAATCTAACGGTGTTTAAGGGGGTTTTGAAAACAATTATTAGTTAATCGAAACTCTCTTTTAATGTATATAGTGATAGTGATATAATTAAATTAGACACCCAGATCTCTAATTAATTAATTAATTAATTAAGGAGATTCAATCTACATTGCGATTTAAGTCAAATGTAAGTTCATCTCTAATGAATAAACTTCGTGAACTTTTCGTGTTGTATGTCATACATGGATCCTATGCTCCTGTATCTCCTTGTTTTTTAATGAAATTTGCTTTTCAAAAAAAAAAAATAAATAAATAAATATAAATGGAAATACATCCAGGTATGTATAAATGCACAGAAACGAAACCCAGTTTATATTTATTTATACTTTATTTAATAGCCTTAAAACAGCTCTCATCAGATGACTTGTTCATTTCTTGGTCAAAGAAATGGCTATACTAAAGAGTCTTGTTTTCTTGATAGCTAGATATTTAGCCATATTCTCCGCACACTTCTTAAACATCAAGTTCATATTTGAACTTTCAAAATGCAACTTCAACAACGGCTCTAAACCAGCTCTCATCATTTTTGATGCGTTTATTCCGTGAGAGTGGTTCAGATCATTCAAATCTTTCGTATATGTGTAATCTTCGTCACACGGATCCCAATCAACCTCAAAAACATTTAAAGTATCAAGAGAAAATGATCCCTCAATTTGAATAGCATCCCTAACTTCGTCCACACATGGAAAATAAATCCGGATATTGAATGAATTAATCTCAGATTCTTGAACCAGACCCTGTCTATACAATTATTTGAACAAACGGATTAGTGTTAGAAAATGTATTGAACAATATATAATGTTTTTTTATTGTTGGCAGTATCATCGAAGGTTGGGAAAACCCCAGAGACCTTCCCAAATCGCATTGATATTGACAATACCATCAAAGGTTAAAAACTTCCTGCTTGGAGTGGGATTTGACCTGAGTAGGCAGTATCTCAAGTTGAATCCCACTCCATACCACTCATGCCAAGCTTCGGTGGTATGTAACCAAAGTCTATTGTGTATTTAAGTTTATTTATGGTCTATTATGTGTGTATCAACATTTTCCACAAACTTAACAATAGCAATAACGGAAAATTTTGAGGTACACAATGGACTTTTGGTGATACATAATTAAGTACAATTAGGGACACTTATTCCGCACAAAAATTCTAATCAGTATATTATTTTGTTGTTGTTTTGGATTAAAAATTGGTTACAAAATAGCACGCCTTATACCTCTTTAAGCATATCTGAAAGTGCGATAGCTAGTTGCTCAAAGAGCATACAACAATCATCACTCGTTGGATCAGGTTTACTCCGACCCATAAAAGTTAAAACCATGTGTCCACCGGGTACTATTTCTTCGGAGCGCATTTGTAGAAATTTTGTAAAGTCAGAATGAAATTGTTTTCCATACGCTTGGAACACGTTTGGAGGACTTTTCTTCGCCATGCATATATTAAATTTGTTGTTTTCAATACCTTTAGGCACCTGTCACATATTGACAAAACGGTAGTTAATAGCCAAAAACAGTTTATACATACATCTTCTTACGCATTTTGTAGTGACGTACAAACCTGTGAAAGCCAGTGAACACCATAAGACGAGTAAACAAGGTGCAAACTTTGGTCTGGAAAAAGTCTATTATAAAAGGAACCAGGTGTAGCTGAAACAAAACAAGAACCAAAAGTTTCTTCTTTCTCCTTAAGATTTGCGTAAAAATCTTGTAAACATTTAAAAAGAGCGTTAAAATCGTTTCCAAATAAGTCATTTAAGCATACATGAAATTGTGGTGCCTTTAGATTATTTTCTCTACAAGTCTCATAGACTATATTAATAATGTTTGTTACAACCAGGAATGCATTTTCCCCCGAACCGCATCCAAGGTCGCCTATATTGAAACAACCATGGACAATATCATCATCAACAATATGCTTGATTGTATGTTTTAGAATGGGTAGCGCTTTTAGTATCACTGTTGCCTGTAGAAAAAACACACGTGAGAGACCGTTAATGACAGCAACTATGAGTTTATAGTAAAATATATTACCTGAAGAGACGAGTTATTTGCGTAACTTGATTCACCGTCACCGGTATTCATATGTAAGACGTTTTCTAATGACATGATTTATATTAATTACTCCGTATATTATTTCTATTCCCCTTTTAATTATGATCAAAGTGTTATCAAATTGTTTCGCCTTCTAGTTTCTTAAATAGGCCTTCCAGAGTGCTGTAGCAAACAATTAATCCGGAATCATAAGTATATATTATATTATATATACATGTAAAAATTAGGTTTTCATTTTTTATTATTAATCAAACGTAAATGAGTTTAGTTTGAGTACTTTATTTGAGAAAAGATGGTTGATAGATTGTTTAACTCTGGCAATCGTGCGAACTCGATCGAAATTAGAATTCACAAGGGCGTAAAACAATAAATCGTATTAATCTACTCGATTGGATTGAGTAGATCACTATCTTAGAGGAACTGAATTCCGGTGATAACCGGAATTCAACGTAATTGACTGTCAATGATTTTTGGTAGAGTAACGACATATTTAAATATTATGTGTTCGATTGTGTGTGTAATGAATGATCTAAGGGCGTATTTATAGATGCCAATAGTTTAGTTTGTTAGACGGAATGATAACATGACACATGTCCCTTTCATGATTGTAACAAATTATCATAATAAACTTTTCTGAAGATTCGGGCTGACATGACACAGGCGCTCCATTCGTGTGTTAATGCCCATATATTTTTGGTATCCGTGTGTAGGCTACAGGGTATCCTACACACTTCGCCAAGTGGAAAGGCTTACGTGTAAACACATTCTTAAAATCGTCTAGTGTTTCTTCACGTCATTCTCCATCCGGATGGTCTCTTATAAGAATTTGTTGGTCCCTTGATTAACAGGAGTATTGTAGGGGGGAGGGGTGAATACAATTCTTTTTGTTTAACCTAACATTTATAACAGATTAGTATTTAAGCAAGTAATTTAAATAAGAGTCAAAGGTAATTTTTAACTGATTATTCTTTATTGATATGAATCACAAAGAATTACAACTATTCTTGCCGGAATGATAGTTGGTTGATACAGATTATACCTAAGTTATAGCTATCGAGGATATCTTAAGCTATTACAAGTTTGGACTCTAAAATAAATAAACTCACACCACTAAATATTACAATAGTGGATACTTCTATTTATAGTAGTCCTATTATGCAGGTAATTGTTCTATTGTCCATCGGTACATATGATGTCTGCACTTGTGGGGACAATTGCATCAGAGAGCGTGCTCTCTTCTTTCCTCTTTGGTTGGTAGCTATTTGCAGGAACACCCCAATTCGGTTTGACACCACTATTTGAATAAATAAATAGAATGTTGTGTTCCCTAGGCGTTGACAAAGTATAACACATGTCTGCACATGCGTTAAACTTCTGCATTCCATCGTGGTCTTGTAAGGTAACTTGTCAACCGCCGACACGTGTCCTTCTATGTTCAACTTTGTCTTCGACTTCTGTTGAATAGTACAATTGATGTAGACCACTCAGGAAACCACTATGCTGTAATGGAGCATAGCTGTCTTTGTGTAGTATGCTGCTCAACGGCTATGTTGGTTCTTCTATGCTGAGTCACTTGATCTTCATGATTTGCTGGGCACTCATCCTGTGCTAAAATGAAGAATACTGTCTATCTTGTGCTGGTAGACTAGGCAGCATATTAAACACTCGACACAACAATAATTGCTGTCTATACATAACTAAACCTATGCTGACTGCACATAATATTTTTGTGTACATAAATGCTGTTTTGTCATAATTAAATCCTTAATTATTTTGGGGACTCAACAATCTCCCCCTATTTGATGATGACAAAACCTATGACATATAGAGAAAACACTAAAGCCAGCACTAAGGGACCTAATAAAAAATGGGCAGTAAATTTGTCCCTTTTAGGTTTGTTTTTGAGATCTTTTGCTGAGTTATCTATACCTTATAAATTGATATGATTTTGAAGATAACTCATTTCATATTCATTACAACAGAATATACAATAATTACAAAGCGGTATAATGAATTATGAAATAACAAAAGATACAATTTTAAACATAGAAGGCTATCTGTTTTTATCCTTCTCTGTATCTTGTTCATCTTCAGATAGCTCTTCTTCTTTCACCTTTACTGCTGCTTCCCAGGCTTCAGGAAACAACACAGGCAACTCTTCTATCTTGAATACAAGGATTTGAGGAGGTAAGATTATTGGATCTCTTCTGTATGGGCCAGCACCAATAGATTTTTTTATTTTAGGCTTTTGAGCTAGTACTTTTTCTATATTCACCACTGGTGCATCCCCATACTTGACTGCTTTATGGAATAGATCTTGTAGTTCAGGTTTCAGTGTATCTTTGAGAATACTTTGACCTTTACCAATGAAGTATTTTAGTATTTCCATCCATTCACTAAATCCAAAAGTCCTTAGATTTGTGTAATCTACCTTCTCATAGACATGATTGTCCATGCTGACACTGAAGGTCCTTCTAGTTCCTTTATGGAACTTGATGATCTTACCAGGATTAGATCTTCTGGTCATCACATCAGCGTATTTACTCCTGAAGACATGATCGGACAATTCTCTTGTTATTTCAATTTCTAGAGGAGTCTCTGTAGTTACCTTCTCAGTAGCTTCAAGCTTATCAAAGATTTAGTCCTGAGCTTTAACTATGACTTTTTCTAACCTGAGTGATTCAACCTCTTGTTTCTGTCAGCAACCAGTTTAGCTTCTTGCTCCCTAAGCCTGAGCGTTTCTGCATACTCAGCATCATCCCTTCTTTGTCTTTCCAATTGAATACTTGTTATGTATTCATTTACAGTGATATTCAGGGATTTTGCTGCTGCTATCAATTTCATGCCTTTATCAGTAACTATGGCATTGCAATATTGTTGTAAATCCATATCCAATTGCACAACTTCATAGAAAAGTGCCTTCTCCTTATCAGTGTGGAGTCTTTGGCCACTATTTGATAAATACATACCAATATCAATGTTGAAGTCCATATCATCAATGTAGAATTGTTGGTCAAGAGGATGATACAACATTCTGATTTGGCGTATTCTCTCTGGTCTCCGTGCTGCTCTTTGGTTCAGTAATTCAGCAACAGTGATTTTAAGCCTATAAGCCTCCCTTTCATCTGGATTCATCTTTCTGAGATTAGGCTTTCCCCGTGCAACTGAGTCATCTTCCCAAGTGGTATGCTTATCATTTTTCTTGGGGGAAGATGTTAGATATACATATGGTGATTCTGTTGTACCAGAAGGATCCACTAGTTCATAGAAATGAAGGTCACCCAGTGTCCTATCAAAGTAAGCAAGTGAATATGTTGGTAGTGGTGATTGAACAAAAGTTGAGTTGCCACTACCCAGATAGTGAAATTGCCAGTAACAGAATCAGTATCAGCATTAGCTCCCAGCTCATCCTCCTTTGCTGGGTCTTCTGCTCTTCTTTCACCCAGCAGCACACTTATGGTTGGGTCTTCTGTCACAAAACTCCTTGCTGTGTCTTCGGTACCAGGTAACTTATTAGTATCAGGTGGTACAACTACCACAGTACCTTCATCAGCTGCCTCAAATAAGGGCTCTTTCCTTAGGGGCTGGTTACTCTATGGGCAGATTTTACCCTTTATTTATTAATTAGTTCGGGTCCAGCTGATGGTTCTTGTGTTGATACTGGTTCTTGTGGAGGCATTAAGGGAATTATTGCAAGAAGCTCCCCCTCAGCAGCAGGCAGATCTGTCTCCGCTGGCTTCTCATCATCATCAAGATGAGTAATCTCAACTGGCTGTTGTCGTGTAGCTGGCTGAGCAGAAGTTGCAGGTTGAGAGGCTTGGCTAGATTTCATCAAACCATCAAGCCATTGTAAAAAAACATTAGCCCTTTCTCCCCTAACCTATTAAAATCCAAGTACTGTTGAATCCCTTCTGGTGTCATATTCCTTATCCTTTCTGCTCGCTCAACATACAGCTTGGCTTTCTTCTTGCCATACTTCACCATAAAGTTAGCATGCCTTTTTCTTTCAGCTTTCTTATGTTGTTCAATTCTAAGTATCTGGTTGTGAATTTCAAGTTGCTCACGAGAGAGGCCTCTTCTATGCTCAATTATGTGCTTTTTCTTTGCAGCATAGGCCTCAAACTTGGCATTAAAAGCATCATTTAACATCTGTTGCTTCTTCTGATGACTCTCCAGTTTTCTTTTTAGCTTTCTTTCAATGGATTGATAGACAACAAAGGATACAGCCAAAGCCAGTTCAGATACCTCACTGGGATTACTTCCAGAAGCAACCACAGATGTGGCAGGCATGCTGGGTTGAGATTCACCAGCATCCTTGACACCTGCTTCAGTATGAGCGTTGCTGGGCTTAGGGCCAGTTCTTCCTTGATCACCACCACCATCATCTCTCCTCTGCTGCTCAGGAGCCTTTTCATGTTCATGCTCCCCCTCAGATTGTTTTCTCTTTTAGTGTCTTTTAGATTTTTTCTCCCCCTTTCTGTCATTGGCAGGGGCAGAAGTGGAGCCCGAGGGAACACTCACATCAATATCACTATCAGAATCAGGCATTGAAAATGCAAAGTTATTCCATTCAGCATCTGCAGGAGATAGATTTGCACCAGGGTCCACACCATATTGCTGATGACATAGGTTGGACGATCTAACTCCATTTCTAGCAACACCCATGGCAATTTGATTTACACTGGACCTAACATCAGCTTGATGATCAGCCATATTGTGCATTGCCTCAACCCATTTAACATAAGCAGAAGCAGGAATCATGGTAGCCATTTGTGGTTCTTGTGACTCCACTCTCTCTCTTCTAACTCCCTGTTTTCTTAATTCAGAAATCAATTTCTTTGTCTCTCAAGATCCAATTCTACTTGAAGTCTGGTAATATGATCAGCATATTCATTGTGAGAGATGATTTCTTCTTCTTCTTCTTCTTCTTCTTCTTCTTCTTCTTCTTCTTCTTCTTCTTCTTCTTCTTCTTCTTCTTCTTCTTCTTCTTCTTCTTCTTCTTCTTCTTCTTCTTCTTCTTCTTCTTCTTCTTCTTCTTCTTCTTCTTCTTCTTAATGTTTCTTGATAGCCTCGACTTCCAGATCAGCAAATGCATTTGTTTGGCGTAGCTGGTGTAACGACCCGGAAAATTTCGACTAATTTTAAACCAAATTCTCGATACGGTCTAATATTTTTGACACGATATGCAAAGTCTATTAGGTTGAGTCTCAAAATTTTTGAACGGTTTTCATAAATGCATTTAACCTCGACCACTTTCGACGATTCACGAACAATTAAGTATAAATAGATATGTGTGTATATTAAAAATAAATGTTAAATGATTGTAATACTCGTTTGATGTTTCGATTGCTAGTAAGCAAGTTATCGAACTTATGTGATTTTAAAATAAACGGCGATCCGAAAATGAGTTATATAATTTTTAGGATTATTAAAAATATATTTAGAAGCTGAATAATAAATTTGAACATTTTCCATATTTTACATGGAATCGAGCGCGAACAGTGATGTAATTTTTATCTAATAGTTAATAGCCAAATTTTATACCATAATGACTAAAATAAATAAATATAATTAGTGTAAAAATTTGGGATTCTTCCGAGTACTTTTTATCTGCCACTAATTATCAACGGGACACAAATTTCAGTCCGTGATTGAAATAGTAAATGATGACTAGCTTATCACACGTTTATTTTAAATTATATTATAATATTATTATTAAAGTTATTGATTTCTGCTTTCCATGAATTATATGATTGTAAATGGAATCGTTACTGTTTCTGATTGATTACTATATATCAATCTATCAACGTCTTTATCTATCTAAATGTTATATTTATATGATGCATACATTTACATTTACATATGCATAACTTTCACCTTCCTAATCTCTATCTTGAATCATCACCTCCTTCTTCCTTCACGACAACACCACCGGTCACCATTGCATCACCCTAACCACCATCATCTTTGTAATTGTTTCGTTCTGTTTCTATGTAAATCACAACCCATCTCTAAGTTGAAATATCTTGGACCACCGTGAACCTCCATTACTGTCGCCATCACTTTCATCATATCAAACACCACCTTTGTCTTCAAACCCACCAAATTCTCATTGTTTCTACCACAACCGCTGCTACTACTTACTTTTATAGCCCGGCACACCCATTTGCTAGTTTTCACGACTATAACAAGCTGTTGATTCCATCCATTTGCAATCTAAAAATCGAGACCCATTTGCTAATATATTATTTATGTTTCTCCGTTTTTAAACCGAACCCAAAACCATTTCAATCACCAACCACCGTATTCAAGCAAACAACAACCACAAACTACCTTTGTTTTTTTTTCCAAAATTCTTTTCGATCAATCAAAAACCGAACACGAACTACCATCGTTCAACCCTCACCTCCTAAAACCAAACCCAGACCCATCACCATCGAACCCATGTTGTTTACTGTTGCTCGAACAAACATCATCATCGTCTTCGATGAAACCTATCATTAAACTATTCGACCCCCTTGATCTCCATTGTGAGCCACCACAACGCAACTCTCAACCACTTTCCACTGTTTCGGTTTCGTTATAAGCTCAAGAACCCGAACACCCTTGTTGAGTTGTTATGCGAAACCCTCACCAATCTATCACCACCACCTTGACACCCTATATCATAACCTTGCGTATTTTTTTTTAACCGCCGACTGCTTCACTTTCACCGTCGCCATAATAGCTTGAGCTCTATTGTTTTCATGACTACGGACCCACTCGTCATCAAAACCTTTGGTTTGTTTCAGTTTACCGTTCGTGTTGCTAGTAACAATTTTAAGAATCAAGTATTTTATAATTGTTGACATAGGTGATAGGTGGGATCCCTCAACTTGTATATAGCAAGGCAGCGATATTTTTTTTGATGATGATTGTGGTGTGGGACTTGAAAGCAACAGGCACAATGATTTTTTTTAACTGATATCATAACCCACACATGCGTACCTATTTTCCTTCTTTTGGGCCATGATTCGATTGAGTGCTATTGGGCTCTCCTCTTTCTTTCTTTTGGACTAGGCAATTTAGTCCGTATAAGCTTGTGTCTTATTGGGCCACCAGAAAATCACACCCGATTGATATTGCTGCTATTTGATTTCTATTTCTATTTCGGTTTTACAACGAAGACGATGGGTTAAGTAGATTTCGGTTATTAGCTAAAACAGAAAAATGAAACAGTTAATATGGTTAAGAGGTGTGTCTGGTGAATGGTAGGTCGCGGGTTCGAGCCCTGGTTATGGCATTATTTTTTTTAGAAAAAGAAGAAGAAAGGGAAACAGGAAAAAATAAAGGGGTTATATAAATATAAGTATCATATTTATCAGGGAAAAACAGATACAGATGAATGGTTAAGATTGTTTTCAGGTTAGTGGGACGTCGTGGGTTTAAACCCGAACTTGGGCATTTTTAGGACTACTCCTTTGAGGTAGTTTAATTATTTATCATTATCATTATTATTATTACTATTATTATTATTATTATTATTATTATTATTATTATTATTATTATTATTATTATTATTATTATTATTATTATTATTATTATTATTATTATTATGGAAATGTTTTTTATATAAAAACATTATTATTTTTAGTATTATTAATTTACATTATTAGTAAAAGCTATCATTATTATTATCATTACTATTTTAATTATCATTATTATTTTAATTATCATTTTTATTACTATCTTTATAAAAATAAATATTATACTTATATTACATATAACTATACACTAAACATATTAATATTATTTTTATAAATATTACAAATAGCAAGTTATTGATAAAATACTAATATACATATCTAAAATACTAATATACATATTAAGATATCTACATATATAAATATTAATCATTTTAAATATATACAAATTAAATACATATAAACCAAGATATAATATATAAATTTGTTCGAATACGATTATGTGTTAATATATATATAAATGGTATAGGTTCGTGAATCTGAGGCCAATCCTACACTTGTTAAATGTCGTTATATGTATTTTTACTACAAAATACAGTATGGTGAGTTTCATTTGCTCCCTTTTTAATTGCTTTTGCAATATATATTTTTGGGCTGAGAATACATGCGCTGCTTTTATAAATGTTTTACGAAATAGACACAAGTACTTAAAATACATTCTACGTTGAGTTGTACCACTGCATATCTCCCTATAACTTGGTAACTATTAATTACATGGGCCAGTGTAAACGCGAATCCTGTTGATAGATCTATCGGGCTGACATCCCCAACCGGGCTGGACGACCAGTTTTCAACGGTTGCACAGTACTTCGTTTAGGTGGCTACACTTGGTACGGTGTAGTGCGATTATATATAAAGGGAATATGTGCTGTTTAATACTTGTAAAGTTTGGTTACCAGGTGCTCAACAAACTTAGAATGCCTTACATACACTTGCGAGTGTATTATGTTTATAAACGGAAATCTTGTGGTCTATTAACATATTGAAATGATTGTTATGATAAACCTATGAACTCACCAACCTTTTGGTTGACACTTTAAAGCATGTTTATTTTCAGGTACGAATTAAGTCTTCCGCTGTGCATTTGCTCATTTTAAGGACATTATTTGGAGTCGATCATCGCGATGGGACCAGATGTTGATGATTTCATCCAGGTGGATAAGGACGGGTTACTACATGTGGTATCAGAGCGGTGGTCTTAGCGAACCAGGTCTTGCATTAGTGTGTCTAACTGGTAAATGTTAGGATACATTAGTGAGTCTGGACTTCGACCGTGTCTGCATGTCAAAAAGTTTTGCTTATCCATTTCTAGTCGGAAATCATCTGCTTATCATCCTTAGGAAATTTTCTGCTTATCATCCATAAGTCTAGACACGTCTTACTGCATTTACTGCATTGGTAGTGTATAGACAAAATTCATATCTCAGCGTATCTGATAATTCATATCTTAGCGCATCTGTAGACTTGTGTGACATATGCCTTAAATTCCTCCGTAGTCTACGAAATCTTTAGGACTATATATATATAAATATTCTGTATAGTTAGAATATCATTCAATATCTGAAAATCATTTCACATCGAAGATCCATTCCATCCACCAAATTGCCTCTTGGCGATGAACCTGAAGCACTTACCGGCGAACCTGTTCGAGAAACCATTTTCTCTCTCATTTCTCGAGTATCTCGACACGATTATATACTATCCCATATCTCGAATCTTGTTCATTCGCTTGCTCCAACTGCCAATCATCCTGGTGTACTAGCAGAAGTTAACGAACTATGCGCTCGCGTGACAATTTTGGAGAATAAGGTGCAAAGGTTGCAAACACCAGCAGCAGCACCCGCAGCATAATCAGCACCACCATCATCAACGTCGACAGTACCCTTATCACCCCAAACCACAACCGCGCCGTAATCCTCAACATCGTAATCTGTATCTCGGATATCAATATCACACGCCTAAATATCACCATCTATACTTAGAGTATGATCTTCGTTCTACATATCGTTCTACAACGATTATCTTCGCTTTACGTATCATTTTACCTCATTTACCTTCGTTCGACATGACGATTATGTAATCTCTAATGTTTTAGAGATCATGTAATCCAGTAATAACGATAAATCAAATGAGTTTAATATCCTATTGACTCATTAAATACATAATTACATTCGAAGAAAATATATATGCAAGTATATTTTCATAAAGATTGTAATTAAATTTTTTTTCGTACAAACTGTTAATGATGAAAATATTTTAACGGGTAGGTAGTACCCGAGGAATATTTAGATTTCACATTAATAAGTTACACTGTACATTCTTCGAATCTGATTCAACGGTCATTTACTACCCTACTTACAACCACCGATATACGTATCCGTTCACCACAGAATAACCATTTCCATTTGGATTTTTACCTATCAAAAACTGTAATGACCCGGAAATTTCCGATCAAATTTAAACCTTAATCTCTATATGTTTCCGACACGATAAGCAAAATCTGTAATGTTGAGTCTCGAAAGTTTTGAAATCTTTATGTAATCAACTAACCATTGGACTTTACCCTACGGTTCACGAACAACCTATAATTTAAAACTCGAACCCGTCATGATTTCTATATGAAATGATAAAAATTTACTATTAAACGATGCTATTTCAAATTAAAAATTTTATGTATTAAGTCGTTTTATTTTTATGATATAATTCTTGTAATTTTTTTTAAGAAACGAAGTTAAATTAAAAATGTACAATTTGTAAAGCACAACGTACAACAATGTGTAGCTTAAATAGTTGAATCGAAATTAATTCATTTACTATTCATATGAATAGTAAATGAAATATAATTAATTAATTTACTATTCACATAAAAATGACATGATAGTGTTATAAGTCAAGGTGTAGTGGCCGACACTTTTGATAAAGTAAAATTTGGTGAATCAATATATTTGGTGAATCACGGATATTACTGTTCCACCTAACTACACAGTGAATTATTGTACTATAAGTATGTTATCGATTGTAATCAGTAGGTACACCATTCTTGAATAAGAATCTACTATCTTCTTTCTTCTTTCATATTTCTTCAAAATAGGTATTACAAGTAGTTATAAACTACTAAATTATAACACGTTATCAGCACGAAGAGCTCCGTATAAGATGATTCTTCCAGTTGCCCAACCACCACTTCCACATCTCAAGATTCCCTCCGGCCACCGTCCTTCGCCGCTGAAACCGTCGGAAGATCTTGAAACCTCTGATGTGTCTTCTGATCAAGAATTTATCAGCTTGGGTTTTTTTCACCACTGAGTTATACTCATCAAGGTATTCCAAAACGTTGTTAATGTTATTTAATTTACATTACTTTCACTTAATTAATTAACAAGAAAATCAAGACATCTTACGAACCAAAGAATCAAATATCATAAGAATTATTTTATGGTAGACAATAGATATTTTCATTAAGGTGTTACAAAGTATATATCAATATCAATACTACAATGAACATGAAGAAAAATAAATTTTGTAAGATAAAAGGGAAATCCCTACAAAAAAAAATAATAAATAGTTTTAGTAAACAAAACTTGAATACATATTAATATCATGTGAATTAACAAGGAATCCGTACCTCAAAACTATCTTTTTTTTCTTTATAAATATTAATTAATATCTGTCTGCTTGCTTAAAACGAAACGGAGACTTTGAATGAGTATGTCCTGGTGTTGTTTTCTGCCGACAACTTTCTTATGCTTTGTAGACTTGTACTCCATGCTCTGTTGCTTGTACCTTTTGCTCGGTATAATCACATATTATCTTTAAAGAGTTGAAAGTTATAATCACATATGATAGTGAATGAAAACTAATCTTGAGAGAGAAGTAAAAGAACAAGTAAGATATTTATACTCAAACTCATATCACTGCATATAAGACTCAAAATATATATTACATAAGAAAATGTTGTTCGACAAAGGCTAACTTAAATAACTTGACCATATATGCATTTAAAACAAATTGTCATGTGGGGCAAAGTGACATTGTGGCCGACCAAGAAGGGTCTCAAAAAGGACGTTCATTATTTTCTTTGAGGAAATGGCGCATGATCATATGGTCCTTTCTTATGACCGACAACATGGGGACACTCCTTTTGACGTTTCATTTATTTTATAATATAAGCATGTATGAGTATTGAAAGAAGAAGAAGCATGAAAGGGACGGTTAGTTTTTTTTTCTTTACCGTGATATTTAGCCGATTAACATATAATTGATGGGCTACAGTTTTATAATCATTATGGGGTCGAGATTTTACTTTTTCTTAATGGCCACTCATTAAAATAAAACGCATGATTGATTATTATGGGAGCCAATTAGTATAGTTAGGACATATTTATGTAGTGCATTTTAAAAGGGGTTGGTGGAACAAAGTGGAGGAAAAATGGGCCGACCAAAGTGGTTTTTGAAATGATGAAATGTTATTTTTTTAAAGTGATTATGAGGATAAGAATTAAGTCTAGAAAATGCGGATGATATAAATGATTATGATTAGGGTTATTGTTATAATTATATGTAGATATTAAATCACTACATGATTATGATTATGATGATGGGGTTATAATTATCCGATGATGATGATGATCATTACGATATGATATTGATGGTGTTAAGTTTAAGATTATGATAGATGATATTAAAGAAGAAGATGAAAACAATTAAAGGGTAAATAAATTTAAGATACTAAAAAATTTGATCAGTGTAAATTAAAGTACATTCCAAAATAAAATATTGATAAAACTTGAAACACATAATCCCATTTAACCATACGTTTTTCAACAATAAGAAAACACATGAGCAAAGTATTGTTGCTTCGTGTGTGTGTTGATCGATCCCTCTTCGCAGTAGCCTTTGTCCTCATAATATACTCCGTATCATTGATTAAAGTTAGACCCACAAGTCCTTGATTAATTCAACTCTCAATTTCTTTTGCATATAATATAGGGTAAAGTGTAAAGACCTATGTATTGTAAATAATGGTAGCATACACACTATGATCAAATATAAGAAATATTTCAATTGATTTAAATCAAATGAATGAATCATAAATACTATATCAGGTCTTGCAAACTTAATATAAGAAACGAAAAAGGTAAAAAATTCATATTACCAAATGGTACGAATTTTCTGATAAACAATGCTTTGTTTTCTCCCAAATCAAAGAAAAATTTGTTAAGTTTCTCTGATATATATCATAATGGATATGATTATCAGTCAATGATAACCAGAAATGAGAAATACCTATGTAGCACCAAAAAGCGCATATGATGAAAAGCGCATATGATGAAAAACGCATATAATGAAAAGCGCAGCGCATATGATTAAAAGTGCATATGATGAAAAGCGCATATGATGAAAAGCGCATATGGTAATTAATGAAAAGCACATATGGTGATTAATGAAAAAGCACATATGGTGATTAATGAAAAGCACATATGGTGATTAATGAAAAAGCACATATGATGATTAATGAAAAGCACATATGGTGATTAATGAAATGAATATTGAGAAAGAATCACCAATGTTTCTTGAAAGAATTTAAGGTTATATATATATGGACCAATTCATCCATCATGTGGACCATTTTGATATCTCATGGTTCTAATAGACGCATCTAGCGGATGGTCTCATGTTTGTGTGTTATCAAGTCGAAATGTGGCATGTGCCTATAGGGATTGTTGTTGAACATCTTGTTGCTCATGTGCATACAAAAATTGGTTTAGCTGAATCATTAATTAAACGATTGCAACTAATAGCTAGATCATTGAAAATGAGTACACAACTCTCAGAATTTATATGGGGACATGCAAATTTGCATGCTGCGACATTATTTCATATTAGACAAAATGCAAGTCATAAATATTCTCTCCTACAACTTGATTTTGGCCGAAAGCCAAATATTTTCCATTAGAACATTTATTTGTTCAATATATGTTCTAGTTGCACAACCACAACACACTAAAATGGGTCCTCAAATGAGGATGTGGATATATATATTGAATATGAAACATCTTCAATTATAAGATATATTGAACCCATGACGGATGGTGTTTTTACAGCACGTTTTGCTGATTGTCATTTTAAAAATTATTCCCTATATTAGAGGGAGAAATGAAAAATAAAGTAAAAGATGCTTCATGATATGAGCATCAATTAAGGTATATAGAACTCACACAAAAGAATGCGAAATGAAAGTTAAAAATAATGCATATGCAATAACTTGCAAATCGATTACGTGATGCATTTAAAGATACAAAAAGAGTGACTGAATCATATATAATACCAGTAAATGCTCCAGCTCGAATTGAAATTCCAAAAGCTGGCAATAATGTCACTCTTGAGTCTTTGCCACGCATGAAACGTGGAAGATCAATTGGTTCCAAAGATAAAAATCCTCGAAAAGAAAATCAGCTGACAATGAGGTAAAATAAAGTGTTCAATAAGAACAAAATATCAATACTCCTTCTGCAGAGGATATTGATAATAAATACAAAAATTGCAATGAATTATGCAATATTATTGAACCGAAACGGAATGACAAATATTGATGAGAATTTTTCATATAATGACATCATGAATAAAAATGATGAGCTGGAACCAAAATCTGTCATTGAATATCAAAATAGACATGATTGATCTCAATGGAAAGGAGCAATACGAGCTGAATTAGAATCGCTCAATAAAAGAAAAGTTTTCAGAACAATCATTATCACTTTTAAATATGTGAAACGTATGGGATACAAATGAATTTTTATCCGAAAAAGAAATGTGCAAATGAAGTTACAAGGCAAAACTAGACTTGTAACTCAAGATTTCCCACAAAGACCAGAAATGAATTATGAGGAAAACTTATCCTCCTGTAATGGATATAATTACTTATCAGATACTTAATCAACCTGGTAGTTACTTAAATGCATCTCATGAATGTTGTTACTATTTATCTATATGGATCACTTGATAGTGATATATATGAATATACCTGAAGGGTTTATGGTATCATAAGCATCTAATGCAAAACTCAAAGAAATGTATTCCATTGAATCATAAAGATTTTTATATGGGTTGATACAATAGTATAACTGATTAAGTGATTACTTGATAAGAAAATAGTATACATATAAACTTATTTGCACGTGTGTTTTATAAAAATAATGTTCGGATATTTTATCATAGTTGTTTATATTAATTATCTGAAATAAAGAAATCTATGAAGCCATTCAACTTCTAAAGAAATATTTTTTGAAATGGAAAAATCAAGTATTACGTTGATTTACATATTGAGCATATGACTAATGAATTACTTATACATCAAACAACTTATACAGAAAAGATTTTAAAACATATTAATATGGACAAGACAAAAACCATTAAGTATTCCTATGGTTGTCAGATCTCAATATTGATACTGATCCATCCTCTAGTACATCATGAAAATCTTCTAGGTTCATAAGTTCCATATTTTAGTGCAATTGAGGTTCTTATGTATCTTACAAATTATACAAGACCTGACATTTCTTTTGCAGCTAATTTGTTGACAAGGTTCAACTCAGCCCCTACCAAAATACATTGGAATGGGATCAAACATATATTTTGATACCTTCGGGGAACTACTGATTTATAATTATTTTATTCTAACAACTCGAAACAAGATTTGTTTGGTTATATAGATGCAGGTTATTTATCTGATCCACATAAAGCTAAATCTCAAACTGGATATGAATTCCTAAATGGAGGCACTCAATATCATGGCGTTCTCAAAAACAAACACTTGTTGCAACATCATCAAATCATGCCGAAGTGATTGCATTGCATGAAGCCACTCCGGAATGTTTTTGGTTGAGATCAATGACACAACTTATTACTAATTCTTGTGGACTAGAATGCGATAAAAGTTCAACAACTATCTATGAAGATAATGTAGCTTGCATAGCACAGATGAAAGAAGGATATATCAAAAGTGACTGAACAAAACACACACCTCCTAGATTCTTCTTATATACTCAAGATCTTATAAAAGACAACCAGATTAAAATGAGATACGTTCAATCAACAACTATGCAGATCTTTATACCAAAACACTGTCAACTACTGTTTTCAGAACACATGTTCACAATATTGGCATGAGGCAAGATCAAAAGATGTGACGACTCAGCGATGTCTACTTGAGGGGGGAGTCAACCCTATGCTGCACTCTTTTTCCCTTGGCTAAAGTTTTTATCCCACTGGGTTTTTCTTTAGCAAGGTTTTTAATGAGGCAGTAACTTGTAGTTGATCTCTAGTGAAACAAAATTGTCGTCCAAGGGGGAGTGTTATAAGTCAAGGTGTAGTGGCCGACACTTTTGATAAAGTAAAATTTGTTGAATCAATATATTTGGTGAATCACGGATATTACTGTTCCACCTAACTACACAGTGAATTATTGTACTATAAGTATGTTATCGATTGTAATCAGTAGGTACACCATTCTTGAATAAGAATCTACTATCTTCTTTCTTCTTTCATATTTCTTCAAAATAGGTATTACAAGTAGTTATAAACTACTAAATTATAACAGATAGAAATTATTAATTATAAGTTACATAATATACCCCTGAAGTATTTAATAAATACGACTTTTTAAAAATTTACGATTCAAATTTGATTCTAAATTTATTATTATATTATTATATTTCATTTCAATATTATTATATTATTATTTTATTACTTTATTATATTATTATATTATTATAATTAAACACGTTTGATTCCTTTTATTATTATATTATTTTATTATTATTATTATTACTTTATTATAATATTATATTATTATATTCTATTTCAATATTATTATATTATTATATTTTATATATATATAACGCTTAACGATGTTATAACTTCTAAGTTAAAATAAATATATATGTATTGTATTAAGATGTATTAATACATAGTTTCTAGATGTATTTACTATTGGAATATACTAGTAGAAAAACATCATTTTCAACCTTTTATCATGGAAAATGACATCTTTGTTATTATATATGATTCATGAAACATCTTTAGACATTTTATACTTGTATTATACCCGTAATATACACAGCTTCTAGATGTATTTACTATACGTATATACCAACAGTAAAACATCATTTTCAACCTTTTTAATCATGGAGAAACATGTTTAAACATATGTAATCATATTTTGTAATCTTATATGACTAATTTAAACTAGATTACAAAACTAATTTTCTTTTTATTACTTATATAATTATATATATATATATATATATATATATATATATATATATATATATATATATATATATATATATATATATATATATATATATATATATATAACTTTAAAATGTGATAATTAAATATCTCATTAAGTATATTAACAAATTATTATATATATATTTTTATACTACTAATTTAAAGAGTTTTCGAACAATACATATGTTACTATTTAAACGACGTAATTAACTTATGTTAAAATGTAATTACATACAATGTATTACGAGTATAAATACATCCTTAAAAGTATTGAATACACCTTATAATGTATTAGTGGAATATTATGTCATGCATAACATCATCAATTTAACTTATACTAGATATTAGTTAAAAAAAAGACAACATAAAGTATTTACTATTTGTATATACCAATAGTAATTTGCATGATTGATGTATTATGTCATGCATGACATCATCCATCTTATTATGTCATGCATGACCTAATAGTTTTTAACTTATACTAGATATTTTTCACAAAATGACAAATTACAACTAGTATATAAAGACATCATTTTTGATCAAATTTTTACCATTCCATTTTCTAATTTTTACTTCAAATTTACTTACACACACTTACTCTCTCTAGTTCTAGTATCCTTTTATTTGTTCTTCATCTATTTCTAGCAAGTTCAAGCTTCAAAATCAAGGTATTAACATTGCCTAAACTTTTGTTCAATTCATATGTTTATAGCTATCTATACAAGAGTTCATAAAATTAAAACATAGTTTAGTTGATTCTAAACTTGTTTGAAAAACTAATCAAATCTTTCTAACCTAACTCTAATAACACTTATTTATATGTATTATGATGTTATATTAAGTTAATATAAGAACTTATAACTTGTACATATGAAGAACACCTTGAAACTTAATATATATCGTTTAATCTCCATTCGGTAAAAAGCGGGCTGTTTTGGGTTGGGAATTAAAAACCTATCATAGACTTTGAGTTCGAGGCTAAGACTTTGGAAATATGTTAATATATGTAAATAAGACTTCCAGTAAATTTTTCATGATTTTAGACAAAGTGGAAGTATTTTATCAAAAATCATATATTGGGTGAATGCCGGGATTCTTCCAAATCTGTCCACCGGCACAAAAAGAGGCTAAAACTATAAAAATTAATATATGGGATGAACTTTTCGAATTGGTTTTGAAAAATTAACTTCTTAAGGAACCCATAGCAATTTGATTCACTTTAAACGGAGTTATAATGAATTTTTGGTGAGCAAAACAAAATATGCTAAAATTAACGTTGTATGGACGAAATTTATCTTATAAAAACTATATTAACCATATCTTTGCTAACTTTTCCTATATCCTATATATATTTGGACATGTTATTAGTAGTATAACAAAATATTATAATCTTGGTTATTTCTGTGATTGTATATATTTATAATAATATTCTTGGTACGTCCTAACACAATACGCCGTGGGGAAATTCTAAGATTATATATATATATATATATATATATATATATATATATATATATACCGATTAATGGACTGTTGGACTTTTCGAACTATTTTGGACTACTAACATAAAATGTTAAAAATTATTATATAAGTATTCTATGAACTTGCTTTATTTTATTCATATGTTGTATTATTATCTGAATCGTTATTATTGTTAAGGTTCGTGAATCCAAGGACGACGTTCATATTTTTAATAAGTTGAAAACTTATTATTAATATACTTTTACAACCGTGAGTATATAGTCCCTTTTTAAACTCTAAATATTTTGGGATGAGAATACATGCATCTTTTGTTTTTCGAAATAGACACAAGTACTTAAATATATATTCTATGTTGATTTGTACCTTTGTATATATCCCTAATAGTCTGGTAACTATTAGTTACATGTGGTTAACATGTAAGCGCGAATCCTATTGATAGATCTATCGGGTTTGACACCCCCACCCAGATGTTGTTCTAGTCACTACTAACCTAGAAGAACGGGTGTTTAGTACTTCGTTTTACTACATTTGGTACGGTGTAGCGATAACTTTGAAAAGGGAATATGCACGGAAAACATCTGTTAAGTATAGTTACTTGGTGCTCAACAACGTATAGAATATCTTTGCTAAAACGTTTATAACTATGAAATCTTGTGGTCTATTATTATTATATCGATGATAAACCTATATATCTCACCAACTTTACGTTGACCTTTTAAAGCATGTTATTCTCAGGTACGAATTAAGTCTTCCGCTGTGCATTAGCTCATACTAAGGATATTACTTGGAGTCGATCATCGCAATGGGACCAAATGTTAACGACTTCGTCCAGGAGGATTAGGACGGGTTGTTAAAGTTGGCATCAGAGCTGGTTTAATGCCGTTTGAGCGGGTTAATCGTAGAGGGGGTTCTCACAGTGTTACCTGTGACGAAGCATTGGCTCTTGCCCCTCGCGGTCCCTATTAGGGTTGGCTGTACGTTGCTGAGAGGCGGGCTGTAAAATCAGTGTCTGAGATACGCTCAGTGGTCACTAAGGCGGTTAGCTGAGACGGCACTGTGTGGGACGTGGTCCCCAACAGTTAAAATTGGTATCAGAGCGTTGGTCTTAGCGAACCAGGTCTTGCATTAGTGTGTCTAACTGTTAATTGTTTAGATGCATTAGTGGGTCTGGAATTTGACCGTGTCTGCATGTCAAAAGTTTTGCTTATCATTTCTAGTCGGAAATCACCTACTTATCATCCTTAGGAAATTGCCTGCTTATCGTTCATAAGTCTAGATACTGCATTTACTGCATCGATAGTGTATAGACAAAATTCATATCTTAGCATATCTGTAGACTTGCCTGACATATGCCGTAGGTTCCTTTGTAGTCTACGAAATCTTTAGTATTATATATAGACACTCTATATAGCTAGAATATCATGCGATATCCGAAAATCATTTCTCATCGAAGATTCCTTCCATCCACCAAATTGCCCTCTTGGCGATGAACCTGAAGCACTTACCGGCTAACCTGTTCGAGAAACCATTTTCTCTCTCATTTCTAGAGTATCTCGTCACGACTATATACTATCCCATATCTCGAATCTTGTTCATTCGCTTGCTCCGACCGCCAATCATCCCGGTGTACCAGCAGAAGTTAACGAACTACGCGCTCGTGTGACTGCTTTGGAGAACATGGTGCGAAGAATGTAAACACCAGCAGCAGCACCAGCAGCATAATCAGTACTACCATCATCAACGTCGACAATACCCTTGTTACCCCAATCACAACCGCGTCGTAAATCTCAACATCATAATCTGTACCTCGGATATCAACATCACACACTTCAATATCATCATCTGTACTTCGAGTATGAAGTTCGTTCTACATATCGTTCTACATCAATTATCTTCGCTTTACGTATCGTTCTACCTCATTTATCTTCGTTCGACATGATAATTATGTAATCTCTAATGTTCTAGAGATCATGTAATATAGCACTAATGATAAATTAAATGAGTTTAATATCTTATTGACTCATTAAATCCAGGATTACATCTGAAGAAAAAATATATATGCAAGTATATTTTCATAAAGATTGTAATTAAAAATTTCTTTCGTACAAACTATTAATGATGAAAATATTTTAACGGGTAGGTAATACCCGAAGAATATTTAGATTTCACATTAATAAGTTACAGTGTACATTTTTCGAATCTGATTCAATGGTCATTTACTATCCTACTTACAACCACCGATATACGTATCCGTTCACCACAGAATAACCATTTTCATTCAATTTCATCTTTGGATTTTGACCTATCAAAATCTAACAAGTGGCATAATGAAGAAAACATTGGACAAATTAAAATTTGTTAGAAACAAACAAATTAACTATGATGAACTTTGTTAAGATTCCACGCTAACTGTTCCTAGCTAACTGTTCCCAGCTAACTGTTAATTCCGTATTACATTTTATTTATCGCAATTTAATTTATCGTCATTTAATTTCTGTTATTTACTTTTACGCACTTTAAATCGGGACACATGTACACAATACGTCGGATTAATTCTGAGACAATACGTTGTACACGGGTCATGATATATATTTATTTATTTTACGCACTTTAAATAACGGGACACGTATACCAGGTTTCGACCTATCATATCGACCCATCTATATATATATTTCGGAAAAACCATAGACACTCTATATGTGAAGGTGGGAGTTGGCTATACAGGGTTGGAGTTGATTCCAAAATATATATATATGGTTTGAGTTGCGATCAATACTGAGACCGGTACACGGGTCACGATACGTATTAATTAATTCGAATATTATATATTTAATTTATATATGAATTTATTGGACCATTGGACAATCGGACTATTGGACTGCTAACTTTGAACAATTAAAATGAATTAAAATATTGATTATAACATATGAAACTAAACAATTCTTCAAGTTTGCCACTTGATTTCATCTTAAACCTCTTTTGTACCGCGACAGTTATAATTCGTGTTCGAATCTTTCATGATTCTTGAAAACACCTCGATCGGGAGGATGAACCAGCCGCACTTCATCTACGGAAGAAAAGATTTATGCACCTGAAAAACTCTCGAACCCAAATTCATAGTTTAACCCGTACCCGTGTTGAATCCTTTATTAGCAAAAACAACCTTACGATCCCTTTTCAAAGTACCCAATTTTGTCACAGCTTCAGCAAGTTAACTTCGAATTCTCAGTAAGACCAGTCTTATTATAACCTCGATATATATACGTCGTCCTTTCGCCGTCGTTACCAGAGAATCTTTTATATTCCACAACATCATCAGCAGATGTACCAGCAGCTCGTCATCTCTTTGGCGAAATCCGCAATCAGTATTTTGAAAATCTCGCAGAACTTCTCCAGTTATACTTATAACGTCTATCCCTAAGAAGTTCATACTCCGAATGTGAAGTTTCTGAAAAATACCCTGAACTACAGACTAGTTCTCGAAATGCTGATGAAGCAGCAAAAACTGTAAACGACTTCAACAGTCAAAAGTTTGATGATAAAGAATAGTATGGTGGTAAAGCTGAGAAAAAGAGAAGGTGTGGAATTGGGAAACGGATTGAGCAAAGTGTGAAAGAGGCTGTTGATAAATCACAAGGACTGAACCTGCCTTCAAAGAATCCAAATGATTCAGTGCCTGCTAAAACCGTTAGTAAGAACCCTACTCCTTATTCTAAACCTTTCCAGATGATATTCTTCATCATCATCTTATCTTAGATATTATAAGATATCTTCATATCTTTCGTTATATATATTCTCCATATTTCTGGAGATATTTTCACAACTATTCTTATCTGAGATCATGTATCTCTCCGTAATATCTGCGTTATAACATGAAAGAAACTGTGTTAGTTTCTAAATTTTGAAACCTCCGAATTTAAAATATGAATGTTTTGAAGTAGTGTTGGGAACTGATGCATGAATTAGTATAATATAATGACACTTGATCAACGTCATTATATTACAGTAAGTCATGTTGAGTTTCTAATGAAGCATGATGATTCTCAGTACCGTCATCATGTGCCATGTTACACGGCACTAACATTCTATCTAATCTCTAAACATATAAAGAAAATATTTTTCTTGATGACTCGGTCTTTTCCAGGATATACTGGTAATTTGACAAATCAAAATCGTGTCATTACCATTTCTTTCTAAAAGCATTAGCTATGTTCATTCCAAATTTCATACCTACGAATTCCGGACCATTACTCGATTGACTCGAAGTCGGGAAGAGAAAACAAAAGCATGAAGCTCCGAAAAATAATGAAGAATATAAAGCCCGATAGTAACCCCGAAATTACAAACCATGTATATCGATGCAGATGGCAATATAGAGACACGGGAGAACTAGAAACACTATAAACACAAGAGTATAGTAGAAGTAAATAGATTCTTCTAGTGGTAGATGAAAAAGAAGAATGATAGATATAAAAGTTAAGAGTATATCAAGAATCAGTACTGGATGGAGCATATTAACAAACGCTTCAAAATATGAACTGAGGAGGAAGAATAGGATGTGAGATATGGAAATAAGGAAACGAAGGGGGTAGATTTATAGTGAAATATCCGACAGAGCAATCGAAACAGATTATTTCATTTAATCAAAGAAGATTTTGATTTCCTAAATTGCCGAAGAACCAAATCATATTACGTAAGATTTTCTCTAAATCCCATGAATTCCGAAAATCAATCATAACTACGACTCGGTTAAGCGAATATATATTTTTACTCATCTCACTCTTTTGCGATAGCCTCATTTATACTCTTCGCGTAATCGAATCGTTTTATCTATATTACTCAATAATGATAAAACTCTAAGTTACCAACTCATATTCGTCATGAAAATGTTTTATTGTTATCCATGACGACCTCTATCAAATTTCTAGGACGAAATTTCTTTAACGGGTAGGTACTGTAATGACCCGGAAATTTCCGATCAAATTTAAACCTTAATCTCTATATGTTTCCGACACGATAAGCAAAATCTGTAATGTTGAGTCTCGAAAGTTTTGAAATCTTTATGTAATCAATTAACCATTGGACTTTACCCTACGGTTCACGAACAACCTATAATTTAAAACTCGAACCCGTCATGATTTCTATATGAAATGATAAAAATTTACTATTAAACGATGCTATTTCAAATTAAAAATTTTATGTATTAAGTCGTTTTATTTTTATGATATAATTCTTGTAATTTTTTTTAAGAAACGAAGTTAAATTAAAAATGTACAATTTGTAAAGCACAACGTACAACAATGTGTAGCTTAAATAGTTGAATCGAAATTAATTCATTTACTATTCATATGAATAGTAAATGAAATGAAATTAATTAATTTACTATTCACATGAAAATGACATGATAGAAATTATTAATTATAAGTTACATAATATACCCCTGAAGTATTTAATAAATAAGACTTTTTTCAAATTTACGATTCAAATTTGATTCTAAATTTATTATTATATTATTATATTTCATTTTAATATTATTATATTATTATTTTATTACTTTATTATATTATTATATTATTATAATTAAACACGTTTGATTCCTTTTATTATTATATTATTTTATTATTATTATTATTACTTTATTATAATATTATATTATTATATTCTATTTCAATATTATTATATTATTATATTTTATATATATATAACGCTTAACGACGTTATAACTTCTAAGTTAAAATAAATATATATGTATTGTATTAAGATGTATTAATACATAGTTTCTAGATGTATTTACTATTGGAATATACTAGTAGGAAAACATCATTTTCAACCTTTTATCATGGAAAATGACATCTTTGTTATTATATATGATTCATGAAACATCTTTAGACATTTTATACTTGTATTATACTCGTAATATACACAGCTTCTAGATGTATTTACTATACGTATATACCAACAGTAAAACATCATTTTCAACCTTTTTAATCATGGAGAAACATGTTTAAACATATGGAATCATATTTTGTAATCTTATATGACTAATTTAAACTAGATTACAAAACTAATTTTCCTTTTATTACTTATATAATTATATATATATATATATATATATATATATATATATATATATATATATATATATATATGTGTATATATATATATATATATATATATATATATATATATAACTTTAAAATATGATAATTAAATATCTCATTAAGTATATTAACAAATTATTATATATATATTTTTATACTAATAATTTAAAGAGTTTTCGAACAATACATATGTTACTATTTAAACGACGTAATTAACTTATGTTAAAATGTAATTACATACAATGTATTACGAGTATAAATACATCCTTAAAAGTATTGAATACACCTTATAATGTATTAGTGGAATATTATGTCATGCATAACATCATCAATTTAACTTATACTAGATATTAGTTAAAAAAAGACAACATAAAGTATTTACTATTTGTATATACCAATAGTAATTTTCATGATTGATGTATTATGTCATGCATGACATCATCCATCTTATTATGTCATGCATGACCTAATAGGTTTTAACTTATACTAGATATTTTTCACAAAATGACAAATTACAACTAGTATATAAAGACATCATTTTTGATCAAATTTTTACCATTCCATTTTCTAATTTTTACTTCAAATTTACTTACACACACTTACTCTCTCTAGTTCTAGTATCCTTTTATTTGTTCTTCATCTATTTCTAGCAAGTTCAAGCTTCAAAATCAAGGTATTAACATTGCCTAAACTTTTGTTCAATTCATATGTTTATAGCTATCTATACAAGAGTTCATAAAATTAAAACATAGTTTAGTTGATTCTAAACTTGTTTGAAAAACTAATCAAATCTTTCTAACCTAACTCTAATAACACTTATTTATATGTATTATGATGTTATATTAAGTTAATATAAGAACTTATAACTTGTACATATGAAGAACACCTTGAAACTTAATATATATCGTTTAATCTCCATTCGGTAAAAAGCGGGCTGTTTTGGGTTGGGAATTAAAAACCTATCATAGACTTTGAGTTCGAGGATAAGACTTTGGAAATATGTTAATATATGTAAATAAGACTTCCAGTAAATTTTTCATGATTTTAGACAAAGTGGAAGTATTTTATCAAAAATCATATATTGGGTGAATGCCGGGATTCTTCCAAATCTGTCCACCGGCACAAAAAGAGGCTAAAACTATAAAAATTAATATATGGGCTGAACTTTTCGAATTGGTTTTGAAAAATTAACTTCTTAAGGAACCCATAGCAATTTAATCCACTTTAAACGGAGTTATAATGAAATTTTGGTGAGCAAAACAAAATATGCTAAAATTAACGTTGTATGGACGAAATTTATCTTATAAAAACTATATTAACCATATCTTTGCTAACTTTTCCTATATCCTATATATATTTGGACATGTTATTAGTAGTATAACAAAATATTATAATCTTGGTTATTTCTGTGATTGTATATATTTATAATAATATTCTTGGTACGTCCTAACACAATACGCCGTGGGGAAATTCTAAGATTATATATATATATATATATATATATATATATATATATATATATATATATATATATATATATATATACCGATTAATGGACTGTTGGACTTTTCGAACTATTTTGGACTACTAACATAAAATGTTAAAAATTATTATATAAATATTCTATGAACTTGCTTTATTTTATTCATATGTTGTATTATTATCTGAATCGTTATTATTGTTATAGGTTCGTGAATCCAAGGACGACGTTCATATTTTTAATAAGTTGAAAACTTATTATTAATATACTTTTACAACCGTGAGTATATAGTCCCTTTTTAAACTCTAAATATTTTGGGATGAGAATACATGCATCTTTTGTTTTTCGAAATAGACACAAGTACTTAAATATATATTCTATGTTGAGTTGTACCTTTGTATATATCCCTAATAGTCTGGTAACTATTAGTTACATGTGGTTAACATGTAAGCGCGAATCCTATTGATAGATCTATCGGGTTTGACACCCCCACCCAGATGTTGTTCTAGTCACTACTAAACTAGAAGAACGGGTGTTTAGTACTTCGTTTTACTACATTTGGTACGGTGTAGCGATAACTTTGAAAAGGGAATATGCACGGAAAACATCTGTTAAGTATAGTTACTGGGCGCTCAACAACGTATAGAATATCTTTGCTAAAACGTTTATAACTATGAAATCTTGTGGTCTATTATTATTATATCGATGATAAACCTATATAACTAACCAACTTTACATTGACCTTTTAAAGCATGTTATTCTCAGGTACGAATTAAGTCTTTCGCTGTGCATTAGCTCATACTAAGGACATTACTTGGAGTCGATCATCGCAATGGGACCAAATGTTAACGACTTCGTCCAGGAGGATTAGGACGGGTTGTTAAAAAAACCAACAAGTGGCATAATGAAGAAAACATTGGATATAATAAAATTTGTTAGAAACAAACGGATTAACTAATTGAAATATTGTTAAGGTTCCACGCTAACTGTTCCTAGCTAACTGTTCCCAGCTAACTGATTACATTTTATCGCAATTTACATTATCGCAATTTACATTCTCGCAATTTTATTTATTGTCATTTAATTTCTGTTATTTACTTTTACGCACTTTAATCGGGACACATGTACACAATACGTCGGATTAATTCTGAGACAATACATTGTACACGGGTCATGATATATATTTATTTATTTTACGCACTTTAAATAACGGGACACGTATACAAGGTTTCGACTTATCATATTGACCCATCTATATATATATTTCGGAACAACCATAGACACTCTATATGTGAATGTGGGAGTTGGCTATACAGGGTTGGAGTTGATTCCAAAATATATATATGGTTTGAGTTGTGATCAATACTGAGACCGGTACACGGGTCACGATACGTATTACTTAATTCAAATATTATATATTTAATTTATATATGAAATTATTGGACCATTGGACAATCGGACTATTGGACTGCTAACTTTGGACAATTAAAATGAATTAAAATGTTGATTCTAACATATGAAACTAAACGATTCTTCAAGTTTGCCACTTGATTTCATCTTCAACCTCATTTGTACCTCGACAATGACAATCCGCGTTCAAATCTTTTCATGATTTTTGAAAACACCTCGATCGCACTTCATCTACGGAAGAAAAGATTTATGCACCTGAAAAACTCTCGAACCCAAATTCATAGTTTAACACGTACCTGTGTTGAATCCTTTACCATTTATTAGCAAAAACAACCTTACGATTCCTTTTCAAAGTAGCCAATTTTGTCACAGCTCCAGCAAGTTAACTTCGACTTCTCAGTAAGACTAGTCTTATTATAACCTCGATATATATACGTTGTCCTTTCGCCGTTGTTACCGGAGAACCTTTTATATTCCACCATACTACCATCAGCATTTAATCATAAAAAAAAACCCAATTCTCCTGAAACCACCTCGGTTTGAAAACCAATGGCCCAGATTCGTTAACTTTGAAAATGCTGACGAAGCAGCATATTTTAGATGGTCTTAAGGGCCAAAAGTTGATGATAAAGAAGGAAGTGTTAGGAACGCTCGATAGAAAAATTTGGTAGAGAAAAACGGATTGAGCTAACCATGAAGGAGACCAAGGGTAAATACAAGGACCAAACCCTATATTCAAAGAATCCAGGAAATTCTGGATCCGCCGAAATCTTTAGCGAAAATCTTGCTCCGAAGTCATGTTAAAATCCTTGTGGAAACGTTTTCTACATCATCCTTCGATATAGAAATTTCAAAATATCGTCATAAATATCTTCAATATTTCTGAAGATATCTTCATAAATATCTTCGTCCGAAATTATCTATCTTCTCGTGCTATCTATGTTACCTCATAAAGGAAACTGTTTCAGTTTCTATCCTTCTATAAAATCCGAGTTTAAATTATGGATGATTTTTGGAGAAGTGTAGGAAATTGAAGCATGAGTTAATATAATATAATGACGCTGAGCCAACGTGGTTATATTACAGTAAGTCATGCTAAATTTCTAATGGAATGTGAAGATGATTCACAGATCTTACCCTCATCATGTGCCATGTTACACGACTCTTTCAATCTACTTAATCTCTAAGCATATCACAGAATTATTTCCTTGATAATTCTGTTCTTCCGTAATTCCAACAATTGCTAATAAATCGTGCTATCACATTTTCTTTCTGATTAGAAGATTTCTTTAAATTCCTTGAATTTTGAAAATCAACCTTGACTATGTCAGAAGTTAAGACGAACCTCTAATCACTTCATTTCACTCTTTTGTGATAGCTTCACTCATACGCTTCGTATGATCGAATTGTTTTATCTATATTACTCAATGATGATAAAACTTCATTATCACCTCATATTCGTCATAATAACAATTTTATTGTTAGCCATGACGACCTCACTCAAATTTTGGGGACGAAATTTCTTTAACGGGTGGGTACTGTAACGACCCGGAAAATTTCGACTAATTTTAAACCAAATTCTCGATATGGTCTAATATTTGTGACACGATATGCAAAGTCTATTAGGTTGAGTCTCAAAATTTTTGAACGGTTTTCATAAATGCATTTAACCTCGACCACTTTCGATGATTCAATAACAATTAAGTATAAATAGATATGTGTGTATATTAAAAATAAATGTTAAATGATTGTAATACTCGTTTGATGTTTCGATTGATAGTAAGCAAGTTATCGAACTTATGTGATTTTAAAATAAACGGCGATCCGAAAATGAGTTATATAATTTTTAGGCTTATTAAAAATATATTTAGAAGCTGAATAATAAATTTGAACATTTTCCATATTTTACATGGAATCGAGCGCGAACAGTGATGTAATTTTTATCTAATAGTTAATAGCCAAATTTTATACCATAATGACTAAAATAAATAAATATAATTAGTGTAAAAAATTGGGATTCTTCCGAGTACTTTTTATCTGCCACTAATTATCAACGGGACACAAATTTTAGTCCGTGATTGAAATAGTAAATGATGACTAGCTTATCACACGTTTATTTTAAATTATATTATAATATTATTATTAAAGTTATTGATTTCTGCTTTCCATGAATTATATGATTGTAAATGGAATCGTTACTGTTTCTGATTGATTACTATATATCAATCTATCAACGTCTTTATCTATCTAAATGTTATATTTATATGATGCATACATTTACATTTACATATGCATAACTTTCACCTTCCTAATCTCTATCTTGAATCATCACCTCCTTCTTCCTTCACGACAACACCACCGGTCACCATTGCATCACCCTAACCACCATCATCTTTGTAATTGTTTCGTTCTGTTTCTATGTAAATCACAACCCATCTCTAAGTTGAAATATCTTGAACCACCGTGAACCTCCATTACTGTCGCCATCACTTTCATCATATCAAACACCACCTTTGTCTTCAAACCCACCAAATTCTCATTGTTTCTACCACAACCGCTGCTACTACTTACTTTTATAGCCCGGCACACCCATTTGCTAGTTTTCACGACTATAACAAGCTATTAATTCCATCCATTTGCAATCTAAAAATCGAGACCCATTTGCTAATATATTATTTATGTTTCTCCGTTTTTAAACCGAACCCAAAACCATTTCAATCACCAACCACCGTCTTCAAGCAAACAACAACCACGAACCACCTTTGTTTTTTTTTCCAAAATTCTTTTCGATCAATCTAAAACCGAACACGAACTACCATCGTTCAACCCTCACCTCCTAAAACCAAACCCAGACCCATCACCATCGAACCCATGTTGTTTACTGTTGCTCGAACAAACATCATCATCGTCTTCGATGAAACCTATCATTAAACTATTCGACCCCCTTGATCTCCATTGTGAGCCACCACAACGCCACTCTCAACCACTTTCCACTGTTTCGGTTTCGTTATAAGCTCAAGAACCCGAACACCCTTGTCGAGTTGTTATGCGAAACCCTCACCAATCTATCACCACCACCTTGACACCCTATATCACAACCTTGCGTATTTTTTTTTAACCGCCGACTGCTTCACTTTCACCGTCGCCATAATAGCTTGAGCTCTATTGTTTTCATGACTACGGACCTACTCGTCATCAAAACCTTTGGTTTGTTTCAGTTTACCGTTCGTGTTGCTAGTAACAATTTTAAGAATCAAGTATTTTATAATTGTTGACATAGGTGATAGGTGGGATCCCTCAGCTTGTATATAGCAAGGCAGCGATATTTTTTTTGATGATGATTGTGGTGTGGGACTTGAAAGCAACAGGCACAATGATTTTTTTTAACTGATATCATAACCCACACATGCATACCTATTTTCCTTCTTTTGGGCCATGATTCGATTGAGTGCTATTGGGCTCTCCTATTTTCTTTCTTTTGAAATGATTGTTATGATAAACCTATGAACTCACCAACCTTTTGGTTGACACTTTAAAGCATGTTTATTCTCAGGTACGAATTAAGTCTTCCGCTGTGCATTTGCTCATTTTAAGGACATTATTTGGAGTCGATCATCGCGATGGGACCAGATGTTGATGATTTCGTCCAGGTGGATAAGGACGGGTTACTACAGCTGGGCTTCAATAGCCGAGTTAGTAACACAGCCAGCCCATCGAACAGCTTCAGTAACATTAGAAATGATGGATTCCCTGATGGTATTTGTGATATCAGGGGTGATTCTGGCGACTATCATGTAAACATCATGGGTGGACAACCCTTCCATCTCTGCAACATCAAGACCACTGGGTGGTGGTTGTGCAGTAGCAGCTAACATTCGAGTACCTCCGTGGGGTGGTGGAGGTGGAAGGTCAGAATCTGACTCATCACCATGATCACCATCATTTGTACCTTCGCATGAAGGCTTAGAACCACTGGTATCCTTTGCAGCATCATCAGCAGTAAGATCCACTGGTTTGTCTTTGGAGCCAACAATATTGTAAGGAATTACTGGATATTCCTTACCAGTACCTTTATCAGCATCACCATCAGATGAAGAAGATGATGAGGAAGAACCTGATGAATCAGAATGTATTGGCGAATTAGGAATATCCTGCATGATAATCTTACCCGTATTAGGATCTTCGATGAACTTGAGAGGTCTTCAAGTACCATGCCATAGAGAAGCAGCTGGAGCCATACCAAAGAAGTGATAAAATGGCTGTTCATTGATATTCTCCATAGTGGCCAGCCTCTCAAATACTTCTTCTCGTGCTGGTTCATCCAGCTGAGAGAGTAATTCGGTCAGCTCCTATTCAGGCAGCTTGCTGGCTGAAACCAATGCACTTTGTGGATCAATAGTTAGCTGATCTACCAGTAGTGCAATTTTGGGAGTGATAGAAACTCTCCTATAGACAAAGTTGGGCACTACTTCTATCGGATCTGGTACCTAACAAACATACTTAGGCATTTTAGCAGAAACAGAAGCCTCAGTAGTTGCAGTTGTGGCAGTAGACTTGGTACCAGCATCCGGTTTGACTTCTTGGGAACTAATATCTGAACCAGGGGGAACACTAACAGTTGCTGCATCTGGAGTGATGGATTACAGTTCCATTTCAGAGGAATCATGATGAGCAACAATAATATGATCAGTTAAAACGATGTCACCCTTGGTTGATGTAACAATATCACCAGCAGCAGGAGAAGTGTGCACAACATCATCAACAACTAATTCTGGAACAGTAGTTGTAGTAGTAATACTGGGAATAGGAGGAGGAATAACATAATCAGCAATATCAATAACCATCTCCTCAAAACCAGTAGAAATAGTTGAACCAGCATCAACCTGATCCCCAGTATCACCACCAGCAGTAGATTCAATAGCACCAGTATCAGCACCACCAGTAGAAGAATCAGTAGCACCAATACCAGTAGTAGAAACATAGGGCATATCAGTAATAGCTTCAGAACCAGTAAACACTATCGGATTTCTTTCATGCTCCCCTTCTGCCTGTTCATCTGCCCTGCTAAGAACTGAAATAATAGAACATTTTATGTTAGCAAAAGTAGAACCAAATAAATTTGACTCAACAATTGCATCTGGTGTTGGTCTCTGGGGACAGACTGGTGTGTTTTAGTTAGCCCTTCGATTGAGACAGAGTATGGTGTCTGTAAGTACAGCTGTGACTCTACTGACTCATTGGCAACACATGTTGACCCAGATTGTGTAAGAGTTTTAGCTGGTTTAGATGTATGAGTGTGACTCTTATCATGATCCAAGTTACAACTAGGCTGTGCAGTAGCCTGCGCTCTTTCAACACGATGAAGACCTAGCTCAAGTCTGCTTTGGGGGTCAGTTAAGTTCTCTGCTGGTTGTACTATCAGTAGAGGATATTTCTTGAAGTATAATTTTGAAAAATGTGGAAGTGCCTGGTTAGAAGAGTATGGGTTGCTATTCCTCTTAACACTAGTTTTAAAACTAATTAGCTTAGGAGCAAAGGTTTTACCTTCAACTCCACTTTCAACATTTAAGTCAGCAGATAAGATATCTTCAATTAAGTTACTAGATTTGCCTGTTCTAGTTGTGGTAGCTGGCCTTTTCTTTCGAGCAGCTGGCTTGCGCTGATTTCCCTCCCCCTTACCTGGTGCATTACCGATGGCAGTCAATTGAGTAACTCCACTCAGAGTAGCAAGATACAGATACTCGAGCATTTCTGGCGACATACCAGTATGTGGAGCAGCTAATGCTTCTTTTGTCATTCCCCCTTGTTTTAATGATAGGTTGACAGATAGATAAATGAGGTTCAAGTTAGCTTCACCCAGCTCATTTTCAAATACCAGACTTATAAACCTTGGGAAGGGAATTAAATCACTTCTTTTTGGTGCAACCACCATTTCCCTTAGTCTGATGAATATCTCAGCAGCATAATCAATGTTTCTATTGAACATCAAACCATGACCAGTTTTGAGCTCAAAGTCAGAGCATTGGTCAAAAATCCCAGATTTCTTTCTCATATAGTGAGTCAGTAAACTAAAGAAATAATACCACATAGGTGGCATGTGCTTCCTCAACAGGCTGTGGGCCACAGTACCAGTATACCCAATAGCTTCCAGTACTTCTCTTCTAGAATCATCACTCGGTAGAGAATCAACAAATGGTCCAGCTGGCAATTGTAAAGCTGCCTGATTGCATCAACGGCGATAGAGAAAGTTAGGGTTTCAGTAACCATGCCTCTAACACATGGAATACCCTGTTGAGTAATTGCTATTTGAGCAGTATACCAGAATCGGCCAAGACAGGATGGATAAAATTGTGTGGGGACGCCGGTGACAGATCTGGTAATAGCAGATTGCCTAACATAATCAACCATAGTCTCATAGCCCATGTTGGCTTTAGAATTAGGAATAGAAAGAGAACGACCAGCATTGCCTTCAAAAAGGCAAATTCTAGCATGTTCTGGAGCAGGTTCAGCATTTACAAGGCTTAGGTGCAGAGCAAACAATGGTGCCGGTTCATTGTGCTCTTCTGGTTCAGGTTGTGGTGGTTGTTGTTCCTGTGGTGGTTGTTGTTCTTGTGGTGGTTGTTCTGGTTGTTTTTATTGTTGTTTTTGCTGAGGTTGTTCCTCTAGTTGGTTCTCGATGGGTTGTGGTTGTTGTGGTTCTGCCATTGATGAGAATTGAAGATGGATGTTTGAATGTTTGAAGATGTGGGGATTTGGAGAGAAAAATGTGAATTTGGAAAGTTAATAACCGAAGGTTATTATGAGAAATGGATCACCCTATTTAACACTCAGGATTGGTGGAATAAGTGCAGGAGAGAGAAAATTGCAACTGTCATCTGCAGGATGATTCATAGATCTTACCCTCATCATGTGTCATGTTACACGACTCTTTCATTCTACTTAATCTATAAGCATATCACGGAAATATTTCCTCGATATTTCTGTTCTTAATTCCAACAGCTGCTAATAAATCGTGGGCAGATTTGACAGACTGACATGTTTTCGAGAGACAACAGACTGTTGACATGAGGTTTAATCGGCTTAGACACTCATCACTCCCATTAGACATTAAATGCAGTAGGTTTTAATTCAAAAACTTTGAAGTTAAAGACCATAAATTAAATTTGTATTTAATACAAAAATTCCTTTGTCACATTTAATATGTGTTGTACTTAATTTAAATCATTGAAATTTAATGAGGTCCATTTTAAGGTATCAAATTTAATGTTGTGAGCTATTTATTTCTTCAATCATTTTTAGTTATTTCTTTCTTGATTTGTCTTTCTTAAGGAGTTATGTAGTAAATGCTTGAGGGATCAGTAGTCTCATCATTGAAACGACTCCAAACCGTTTAATTAAAAACCGACTATTTTTTTTTCTAAACAGGAGCGGCACTATCAACAATAGGAGCAGCGCTTTTGTAACACATGAGCGGCACTTTTGCTGCCAAAAGCGGCGCTTCTGCCGATTGACCAAAAAGGCTACAAACTGCAGACAAAGAGTGACGCTCTTAAGATTAAAAGCGGCGCTTTTGGCCCTGAACAGGTGGAGGTCCAAGTTTTGCTAAGTGTTCAACCAACTCATTAAAACCCAAACACACGTTTACAATTCCATGACTCAAACACAATTTTAATGTGACCCAAGTTACATACGTTCCCACATTTAAGTCTTACAAATACATGAACAAATCATTAGTTGCAACAAGAGACCCGTTACAATTAAGGTGACGATTTCGACCCAATTGCACTATATCAAGGATTAAGACTCGACATCCCAACCCAATACCATGAGCATGATCCCGGGGATTTTACCAAACCCCCAACCCATCCAAAGCCAATGCTACTCCATCATAAGCCAACTTCTAGCAACCTAGCCAAGCTACTAGAATCCTCCAATACATCAAACGGTACCTATAGAAAAAGGTAAACAACGAGGGAGTAAGCAAAAGCTTAGTGAGTGCAATACTTATATGCATACATACATAACATGCTTCCTTGCACAAACCAACACAATTTTGCATGCAAGCTAGTAAAGCAACCGCATACTAACACAAATCCGCATACAAGCTAACATCACTAACGCAAATAAACACAACCAAGTACAAGCTAACATGTTAATTGCATAAACAAGAATATAACACGCTACACTACCAATATACAACATACAATGCAAAAATGGTTAACCATTCCCAAATGTGCTAATCATCACATGAATAGCACCAACAACCCGTGTATACGGCCAACAACGGCGCCTCCCGGATGGCACCACCATGTACACCCAAATGTGGTCAACAAAGAGTGTGGTCTCAATTGGTAACACTCCCCACATCCTTATAAGTGGCCAATAAAGAGTGGACTTCAAAGTAGTCACACTAACCACTTTCCCCAAACACAATGTGACCAACAAAGAGTAAGTCATTATTAGAGACATCACTCACCACAATGAATCAAGTGGCCAACAAAGAGTAAAATCCTTTACAATCGGATAGTACTCGCCACTAAATCCGCAAGCAAACAACTTATATACATGCACATATAAATACTTCACTCACCTTGGGACGCAAGCACACGCCATGTATATAATACCATCGCCACTGCATCCAAGCAAGAAATCACCTATATAGATATAGGCACAAAATCATATAAACACTTATTCTCTAAAAGAGAATTTAATACCAACACCCTTAACCAAGGTTTCCACCTTGCTCACTAACACTCATCCATATAGACATCTAATTGGACATCACTAAATTACCACTACGGGTGATAAATTCCAAAGTGTAGATTGGTAGGGACACCTTAACCCTGTGTTGCCTTTGGCAACCCACCAAGCCCACCCCATAAGAGCTGTATGCTTGAAAAGCACCTCCCCCTAATATCCAACAGGAAGTTACAGTCCGGAATTGAACCTTCACCTTTTATATTCTATTAAGGCCCTCCTGTAAGCCCAGGGTTCATAAGCGACGGGTACCACTGAAGCACTGCTTCATTGGTTACAAGTGGTAATTTCAACCAACACACAACATGTGTCGTTCAACCGAATTGCACTCGACCCAAAAGACTCGAACCATCACCACTACATGTGGTAATTTAAGCCCAACAACACCCTAAAAGTATACACACATAAACCATGTTCAAAGTCCCAACCAATAACACTTTGAACCATTTCCACCCAATTTACCTCATTTCGGACAACCCCTTTTTCACAGACATTCTGACCCATTTAACCTCCAAACCAGTAAGGACAAACTTGTTCTTTAGAAAGTACTCTCAAAGACCATTCCGAAAAGTGTTCACACGCCTCAAACGGAGTCACAGTTTCCAAGATATGACCTTTACAAGATCATGTTTCGTCCAGTTTTTGTTTTTTTTATGTAGTGACGGGTTTCACCCAAAACGACACCATTTCGACCCAAAACGGACCACAACACTTTCACTTGATCAAAATCAGTTTATACACCTTTGAGAACTCATTTTTACAACAAAACTCATCATTAACAACACAAGACTTAGTTGAGGCATTTCATCCAACACTTGGTGTGCATGACTCACCTTTGACCAACTAACACCCATACTTGTTCTTATGAACATCCAAATTACCAAGAAACAATTTATCTAGTGACTATCAAGCTCATGCAAGATCGAAGTCTTACGAATTCATCATCTAGAACCCTAAGTCACCAAATAGGGTTTACACACCCAGTTAACACCCCAAGAACCCAAACTCTACAAGGAATTGGGTCTTAGACACCATACCAACCCAAACCCTAACTAATACATGAAATTAAACAAGATAAATTCAGATTTGGTGCTCACCAAAAGTGTAGAAAGAAGCTAGGAGCAGTTACTCTTAGATTAGACTTCAATTTGGGCACACCAAGTCTTCTTTTTCACTAGATTTGAACTTTCTCACTCTAGAAATCTCTTTCTCTCTCTAGGTTGAAGTTTGGTAGGTGAAGAATAGGATGAAATGAGGAATAAGCTGATCTAGATCTGTTTATTAGCATAAAATCCATCCACATGCAAAAAGACCAGAATGCCCCTCATTTAAATCTCCAAAAATACAATCAGCACCCAAACAAACACAAAAGTGGTTCTCCTAGACCAAAAGCGGCACTTTAGGATCCTTTCATCTCACAACTTCAAATTAAAAACGTCCAGGCTCAAATTACGGTTGTCTGGGCTTTTGATTCGATTCAAACCGAGTCCGTACGAGAAAGTTATGAAAAAATCGGTGAAAGTGCGCATAACCTCGCAACATACACTAAACTTTTGTACATCTAACACCCGACACCCCAAACACTATATTATGATTAAGAATAATAATATTTCAAGTCTCCTCTACTTCCTGAAACATCTCGATCTCCCCCGGTATCATTAAATTACTATTTAAATATAATAAAATAATATTCCATTTTTCGGGATATTACAACTCTCCTCCACTTATAAAGGATCACGTCCCGTGATCCCCGTCACCCACCAAAAGGTAAGTATCCCAGCATCAATGCATCAATCACTAGAAGTTCGGAACCACGTCCCACACTTTCCATTCAATCACGATCCGATAAGTCCACTATGACGAGAACCAAGTCTCGCACTAATCTGAATCAAGGAGGATTAATGCCGCGATACTACATCGTACTTAAACGGCTCTCTGTTGCACAACTCAACCGATCACACATCCTTTTCTCTCTAGATTTTGTCTACCCCGACGACATTCGATCTAAACCGTTTCGCGGTAAAACATAACAGTTGCAATCATTCTCAGGGCCACTAACCGTCCCTTAAATTTATTCACAGAAAATGGCTCGTCCTCAAATCACATGAGGACACTGTCACTACGCAACACTCTCGATAGCTTACCACCCTATAACATGGGGTTTCTCTTCTATCCCCATCAACTTTCAACACCCAAATGGCTTTCTAGCACTAGTACGGATACTATTCGTCTACCAGAATTCCGTCAACAACAAGTTCTCACTCCATCAACCATCGCACGTCGTCATAGAACCCGTAACACACTCACCAACACCGAATGCGCTACTCGCCTTAACCATTCATTAAGGAAGGCATTAGCCTCACAATGCACCAAGTTCTCACAAATCAAGGTATCACACCCTCGAAAATCAAGTCGCAACCGAGCGCTTCTAAGTTAAGCACTTGGAACCGGCACAACACACCCCACGGTCACTCGCAAAGCGGGATAATCCACTAGCGATTTCCACGAACACGTTTCTAGAACAGGGAAACGATTCAATTTCCTCAACACGAAACTCAGAATCTCTTACTAACACCATCAGAGATTCACAACTTTCTGAATTTATGCCACGGATACACTCTTTGGGGTATACCCTCACCCCTACTTCAGGACTCTAAGGGTCCTAATGGGGCTCACACCACCATCATCACAAAAATCCTTAGCACAAATTTCTTCGAATCGTGGCTCGGCGGTCATAACACCCGACCTTGAGTCCCACGCCATCAGCACGTCGCTCAACCTCGTTAGGAATCCGCATCCTTATTGAGGTCTATTACGTTACTGTCTGACACTTCTTACCGTAAAATACTACCAAAACTTCCTCGGGGAATAATAAAACTCTCCTACTTAGGATTCAACTCCACACTTCAATCACGAAGATCATACTGGATTCTCAAAATTCCTGAATTGCATCTAGCAAATCATCTTTAATCACCTACTAGAATTTTTTATAGAACTGCAAGTTAAAGCCATCACGCGCGGGTGCCTTAGAACTCCACATTCCTTAATCGCAGCCCAAATTTCCAACTCACTAAACTCCTTCTCCAGTCCAGCAGCTTGTGTCGAAGATAATTTGGCCAAAGAAGGCCCAACAGTACTAGTTCGGCCCAATATGTTGTGGCCTTCGGTCGTGTACGTACATCACTAAAGATACTACTGAAGTGATTTTTAACCGCCATTTAAACTTCAATTGGTCTTTATTCCATGTACCACTAATGTTTAACCCCCGAATATTTCCTTTGATATATTTTCTACGTATAGTGGAGTGAAAATTTTTTGAGTTTTCGTCCCCTCCCAATACCTAACGAAATTTAGCTTTTTGTTACAACATATCCGATCTAACCTTTTCTTTGTACATCCACTTCTTACACGTTACTAAACCGATTAGACGATCAGAATCACCAAGATTACCAGCTTCGACCAACAGTTCCCATTTAGATGCCTTTTATTTTAGTTCTTTTATTTTATTTTCCAGATTACCGAACTCACTATTACTGCATGCCTTTAGATCACCTTTGTCATTTTTAAGACGATCCTGGAACTTGCAGTCCTATTTTCAGCCTCGTATAGGTTTATTTTCAAGCATCCTAAATAACACGATCTACACATTCTTTGTTGAACCATTCATCTAAGATATTGAAAGGCTTTGGACTGTAGTCAATAAACTTATCCCTAAGGACTAAAGGGCAATGATCAGATTCCTTTCTATCCAAAACAACAATCGAAGATCTTTCCATAAGGTGAAATTCTCAGTGACCAGAAACCGATCTAGGCTACTAAATTAAATGCCATCATCACTAACGTGAGTGAATTTCCTACAACTATTTGGAATCTCGATCAAGTTATTTCTCGCAATAAAGTCATTATCGATTAGCTCGAGATTGATAGAATACATAATTTAACTGATCCAATTGGTCCCGAACCTCATTGAAGTCACCACATAATACGCATCTCGCGTCAACATTGTTCATAAGTCTATCTAACGAACTCCACATTTATTTTTTACATGAATTCTTATGCAGACCATAAACATCGACTATGGTTATTCAGGACCCGATCCATGCCATATAACCCGAATTACAAGAAATTAGTCCCCCCACTGCTTCACTTACTGTGAATCTCGAAGTATCCTAAATTAACAACATACCCCCCGAATTCCCAATTGCCTCCTTCTGAATGAAGCCAAAGTCATTGATACCCCACAAGGATTGAACCCACTGATCATCTAAGAATCTGCACTTGGTTTCCTGAAAAGCAACTATGTCAGGCCTTTCGGCCAAACACAACCCTTTGACCCACCCGAATTTGCCGTCGACACCAAATCCGCGAACATTCAATGATAATATCTTCTTAAAAAACAAGAAACAAACGAAACAGGAAGAAATTACGAAACTTACCAACGATTGAGGTCGGGCCACCTCAATCGGATTTGTTCCACATACTCCTTCTAATAGGTCAAGTCATGGTGAAAATTGAAAAAATTAATGTAAGAAAGAGACTCGGTAATGATAAGTACAGATTCAATATTAGAGAGTCTCGGTATATTACAATTTCACAGCTTCTTCAACTCAGTTACAATGCAATGACTATCTAATTAGGACTACTTAGGTTCCTTATATAGCCCTCTTTTAAGGAACAATCTAACAAGCTTATTTCACATTAACACTATACACCTTTTGGGGTCCTAACAATCTCCCCCTTAGTGTTAAATGTGAAATGACAATGTAATCGTTTTTGTAATCTTGAGGGGTCCATACGTGATTTTCCATCGTGAGCCATCTGGATTCGAAACTTCAACTTGATTATCTGAAATTTGCTTTGAAGGTTTCGAGACACCTCACGTTTTCCTTGGATCACCCTCATGCAATGAATATTCATCAATTTCCTTGAAATACCTTCTCTTTCTTTGTCCATGAAGAATCTCATACTGTCTAGTGCGGATCTGGAGCTTTAGACAATCTCGTATGTGTTTAATGAACTCTCCAAGTCCCATTTTCATGTCAATATCATCAAACTTGCTTTGACGGAATTTGAGATACTTCGGTGCAGCTTTGAGTGTTCCATCCAAATATTTGTTTAGCTCTTTCGTTCTAATGAACACCTTTTCCTTTTGAGAATTAACAAATAAAAACCCTTCAGGTTCAAACAGTATTTGAAACATTCCCATGTCCTCCAGTCCCTCTAGAGACCCATTTGAAAGTCCTCACATCTCATCAGTTCTATTGTCTCCATCATGTATCTCTTTACAGCTTTGAAAGCTTGACTTTTAGCATAAGGTCGATTAGTGAGAATACTGAGGTAGTTATAGATGTGAATGATGTTAAGAATATCCAGATTTTAAAAATCAGCTTCTGTAAACTTGTACTTCTTCTCATCTTCGTGAATAACATGGAACTAACTGATGACGTCTCTCTTTGATCTCTACTACAACTCGAGTACGTTGTAACCACAAATAATCTTCACTTATGTCGATATGTTTCCTTCAAAAAAACCGATACCAATTTCTTTCATCAGCTGGAAGTAACTGAGAACCAATATAGGTAAACCTTTCACTTCCTGGAGTCTCGTTGATGCGAAAGATCTTGTAACATTTTCCCCGATGAATGTGTTTCTTAGAGTCATAAAATCATGTTCAACTCCCAATTGCAATCTTTGATCCCGATTCTTAAAGAATAAACTGTTATTGTACTTAAACCAGGAATTCACTGTAGAACTTGATGTTGTTGCATCAGAAGTTGAACTCTCATTCACATTAGTCAAATTTGAACTTGATGATGGTGTTGAATTTGTTGATTGATCACCAGGATTTTTCGTGTTATCTGTTGGAACATTATCATCTTCAATATGATCAAAGATGTCATTTAAGTTTGGAGTTACGTATAGATCGTCTCCATCTTCATTAGTAGAATCCACCTCATCATCGCTTTTAGTAACTATATTAAATTCCCTTCATTAACAATCTTTACATTGTCAGGAATAGTAGATACTGAAGATAATTTACTAAGAACGACAAACCCATCATCATCAGCTTCAAAATAGAAGTCACTTAAGTTTAAATCCTCATCAACCGGTCTGCTTTCAACCTCAACATGAGTTGTTTCAAAAATAGGAATAATCAATTGCTCATACTCTACATTCTCATCATGAGTTTGTATCATCTTAGATTCATCATTAACCGTTTGAGCTTGTGAAGTTGAAGCAGACCTCACACCACCACCCCTGGTGGAAATGTTCACCATTAGTAATTCCCCATCTACTCCCATTCCCCCCTCATGGCTATTATGAGGATCAAAATCATCATGTTCATTATCTCGGTAAGGACTTAGGGGAGAAGAACATGAAGTAAGTGGATGTCTTAATCGAGCACAGAACATTTCTTGAAGAGAAGTACGTCGAAGAACTTTGCTATTTATCTTAGAAAACATACAATTGAAGTATGCTTGCTCTAAAGTGTCATAATAATTTGGTGAACACAGGGGTGATGGTGGAAAAGTAATAATAGGAACAACAACAACATCCGATGTTTTCGGTGTTGTCGATGGAAGTGTGAAGTTGTTGTGAGGGTAGGTGAGGATAAGAGTGTGGTATTATTCTAATATGTAGGTTGATACGTACTACTAGTCACATTTTTTTCTTCTAATGGAGGTTGGTTAACAACCGGAGTTGTAACCGGCGAAGACCTTTTCAAGTCACTCGCCTCCATGATATTAGTCTCATGGGACTATGACAGAGTAGAAGAACTACCCGTCGTTTTAGCTCTCGCAAAGATTATATCCCCAACTCTTGAAGTCATCAATGTACCATGAGGTGGCACATCTCTTTACGTTAAAGACTCAACATCCAGACCTCGATATTAAAGATCCGAACGAGAAGTGGTTTGAACCAACGGATCAATTTTGTAAACCAAAGGAACAGTCTGCTGGAAGTCTAATAAATTTTCCGAAGAAATGTCATGTTGACTCGTTTCCATGGGACGCAGCAGATCTCCCTCATCAAGATAATTCGGACCTACAGGCCCTGTTGTACGTTGAGACACTATAACATCACTAGGATGAAGTACATCAAGAAGATTTCCGGCCGATACGCAGGGTGCCTATTGAAGGTTTTTCGGCTCGCCTTGGACCGTTCTGGACTTCAATGATTGAGTTTCCTTAATCGATTGAGTCAATACAGACTTTACTGTAGAGGAAGACTTTACTTCCTTTGAGATTCCGAATCATCTTTGCTGGTGGGATTTAGATTGGATGGGCTGATTGGTCTTTCTACCATCCGTGCGTTAGCTCTCTTGCCTACTGAAGACGAAGCCTCATTTAATGTAGGGCTTACTGTTATTATTGGATGTGCTATGGAAATTCATGAAGGAGTCCTAGAAAGCTCTAAGTCTTGCTCCGTATCACCAATAGGTTCAGTAACTGTTGGGTGAACGATAGGAGTTGAAGTCATAGATCTAGTTATGCATTGAGTAGGCGGAGTCTGAATCATCTCATCAGGTATGTATCGTGTCCTCTTCTTCGTTTGTTCAGGAGATGATTCAGTTGCTGAAGAATCAGTGTCACTTCCCTCGGGTGTAGTTGATATGGTAGGTGAATCTCTATTTGGACTAGGCTCTTTGATCCTCACAGGTTGAGCATGTTGAGCAACCCTACGGCATTTCAGTTTTATTCTAAGTTGGTTGTTAGTTGATCCAGGTTGGATTCTAGGCTCCTCTACAACCTCTGGGGCTGGAACCGTGACTGGTTCAACTTGATCTTGTTGTACCGGGTTCGAAAGAGGTATTCCTACCGCCTCAAAGTATATACACATTCTAGCGTCTAAGGGATTTGCTAAATTCACCAACCAATTTGGAACTGGTGCAGTAAATTGATTATTAGAAAGCACCGGAGTATTCATCTTAACCTCCGCAAATCTCACCATTCTCATACCCTGAGAATCTAAAATAGGGATATTGGCATTCCTGCAAGTTATTAGTGCATCATGAATAAAAATACTGAAAAACCTTTCACAAGGAACATAAGCAATCCTTGTTTTATCCACTTGTGCTTGAACCAGATCCCATAAGAGTTCTGCATAGTCTGGATTCTCTACTTATGTATGTGAAAGAGTAGAACAACTTCAACATTGTGATAGTTAAACTATCAGATCCACTCCGTGTCATCAAAAGACATCGGTTGATGATTGAGAAGATCACATACCACCTGAAGTGTAAATACTTCTTTTGAAATTTAGTAGGTGTAACAGAAGTATCTCCACTATATCTCAGTTGGAAAATGGAGTTCATCATGTGCTGAGTAGAAGGAAATGTCGGAGCATTATTCACAACAGGAAGTTGAAATATTCTCCTGAAGTCAGCCTTTGTTATTTGTGACGACCCAGAAAATTTCGACTTAATTTTAAGTCAATTCTATATTTGATTTAATATTTCTGACACGATAAGAAAAGTCCGTTATGTTGAGTCTCAATTTTTTTTTGAAATGTTTTCATACATTCATTTAACCTCGACTATTTTCGACGATTCACGAATAATTATTTGTAAATATATATGTATATATAAATAATTATATATAAATAATTATATATAATAATTTTAAATATATTAATAACTATTATACGATTTAGTTATTATGAAAAATAACTTAAGATATAATTAATACTCATTATTTAAAAACATATTTATATAAATATAATGTATTTTGAATGTAATTGTTAAATGGTAGTAACCCGCTAATCAATCGATTGATATTAAACAAGTCTAAATAAAACTTATGAGAATATAAAAAAATAAACGTTGGTGCGTAAATAGGTTACGTAAATTATAGGATTGTAAAAAATATATTTGTCTTCCTACTTTGAATTATAATACTCCGTATATATTACTTGGAACTATAAATAAATAATAGACGAACATCTTTTTATCAGGTTTTACACATTTAATGACCAAAATAAATAAACGTATTCAATTTAAAAAGATGAGATTTTTTCTAAAGACTTTTATCCGTAACTGATCAACAACGGAGTATAATATAACACTCCATGAAAAACGGTTGGTATAAGATTACAATTATTGACAACTGGGTTCACGATTGATTAATTTATTATTATGATTATTTACTGTATTTGTATGTATATATATGTGATATGCATATATATTTCATTCATCAACCGAGAACACTCACCACCCTCACCTCCTTGCTTGATCACCAACCACAACCACCATTGGCTACCATCTTCAACCTTCCATCACCACCACTACAACCATAACCCGCCACCACTAACCACCATCCTCCACCCTCACCATATCGAAACCCACCACCGAACCACCCTTCTTCTTCGTAACCACAACCATCGCAACTATCACCACCTTTCCACAACAACTACCTTCGATTACTCCTTCCTGCTGCTGCTGCTGTACGCAACCATCACCACTCGATCATCTCTCCTGTTTCCCGTAACGATAAGGATAATGATGGCGACGAGATGATGGATGAAGGTGATGATGAACGAGGTCTTTGATGAAGATGATACATGAAATAACGAAGAGGATGATGATGGGTACGATTATGATAGTGATGATGGATCACGATAAGATGATGATCATGATGGTGTAGAGATGAGAGGATGATACATGATGTTAATGATGATGAAATGATAATTATATGATGTAGATGAAATAGTTTGATATGTTAAATAATTAATCGAGCATACTAAAACTAAAACAAATTGACGGTTCAGTGGTTTGGAAGAAAATAGTTAAAACGAGAGGTCGTCGGTTTAAATCTGGGCTGTGACATTCTTGTTAGAAGCTGCAACCTACTTGTTTTCTTAAGGTTCGTGAATCCGAGGCCAACCCTGCATTGTTCAGTTCCGTCGTATGCATATTTTTACTACAGAATATCGTATCATGAGTTTCATTTGCTCCCTTTTAAATGCTTTTGCTATAAATATTTTTGGGCTGAGAATACATGCGCAGATTTTATAAATGTTTGTCGAAATAGACACAAGTACTTAACTACATTCTATGATGAAATTGTTATACCGGATATCCCTATTATTTATTTAATCTGGTAACCTAAGAATTAGGGAACAGACACCCTAATTGACGCGAATCCTAAAGGTAGATCTACGGGCACTAACACCCCCCATTCTGGAAAATGGAATTCTTTAGTACTTCGAATTATTAGTATACAGAGTGCGGCATGTATGCTGGGGGATATTACTTTGACATCTTATTAATGTCGGTTACCAGGAAACTTATCATATGAATGATTTTTATACATGGAATTTGTGTATGTTGTTTATAAATGAAATCTTGTGGTCTATTAAAATTATTGAAATGATTGTTTATGATAAACCTATGAACTCACCAACCTTTTGGTTGACACTTTTAAGCATGTTTATTCTCAGGTATGAAAGAAATCTTCCGCTGTGCATTTGCTCATGTTAAAGATATTATTTTGAGTCGTTCAGGGCATATTTTCAAAAGACGTTGCATTCAGATCATCCGAGTTCAAAAAGATCGTTATTAATTAAATGACAAATAGATCATTTATATTTTGAGAAACGTAATTATAATTGGTATATAATGGATGTATTTGAAATGGTATGCATACCGATTAACTTTCTTTGAAACGAAAGTTTGTCTTTTAAAAATGAATGCAATATTTACAAAACGTATCATATAGAGGTCAATACCTCGCAATGAAATCAACTATTGTGAATCGTTTATAATCGGTATGAACGGGCCCTTTCAGTTGGTATCAGAGCGGTGGTCTTAGCGAACCAGGTCTTACATTAGTGTGTCTAACTGATAGTTGTTAGGATGCATTAGTGAGTTTGGACTTCGACCGTGTCTGCATGTCAAAAGTTTTGCTTATCATGTCTTGTCGGAAATTACCTGTTTATCATCTTAAGTCTAGACACGTGTTTTTGCATTTACTGCATATACGATGTATAGATGAATCATATACTATCATATCTATTACAGTGGATCTTATTTGGCGCTTTCCGTAATTCCCTCCATAATTTAAGGTATTATGGTATTATATATATCTATACATATTATGCATTGAGAATACCATCTAATTATCATTTCCTATCACTAATATTTTCATACCGAAAATCTTTTATGTAATCACGTAAGATGGCCTCTTCGAATAGACCAAGTTCCTCCAGCTCCGAAGACAACGTTACGGGAGCGCACCAACCGATCAACTACCGTGATTTCTTTAGAAAATGGGGATGGGTTCGCGAAATACTTACCCTATGGAGAAATGAAGAAGGTACTCCATATCACGAGCTGAACTTACCGCCTAACGTTGGAGTACTCTATCCGCTTACCGGTGAACCTGTTCGCAATATCGTTTTCACTCTTTTCGCAAGGATTTTCCACCTCGAAGGTCGACTCGATGTAGTTAAAGATAGTATTCATCCTCTACTCCTGAATGCTAATCAGGTAGGATTATTAGAAGAAGTTAGGAGACTTCGAACTAAATATCAAGAAATTACAAACCTTACAGAAGAATGGGTAGAACTAATTCATAAACTCGAGGGTAAAATAGAAACCCTGGAGGTGACGGTGTTTGATTTGGAAGCTAGGCTCGCATCTACTACGCAAGTACCACAAGCAGTACCAACAGCAACAGCAATACCATCAACACCAACAGTACCATTACCACCACCAACAACAACATCCGCATCACACGCTTCAACTTCACAATCTATACCTCCAGCATAATCAGCGTTCTACATATCGTTCTACATCATTTATTTTCATTCTAAACGGCGATTATGTAATCTCTAATGTTTTAGAGATTATGTGTTCTAGTTCTGACCGTAAATCAGATGAGTTTAATATTATATTGACTCATTAAATCCACATTACATCTGAAGAAAATATATATGTACGTATATTTTCATAATGATTGTAATGAAAATTCTTTTGTACAAACTATTAATGATAAGAATATTTTAACGGGTAGGTAATACCCGAGAAATATTTAGATTTCACATTAATATGTTACATCGTACATTCTTCAATTCTGATTCAGCAGTCATTAACTATCCTACTTACATCCACAAATATATGTATCTGTTCACCAAAGAACAACCATTTTCATTCAAATTCAATTACATATTCTGATTTTGACAGATCATCCAAGTCAAGATTTAATAGGTGGCATAATGAAGAAATTATGGACAAAATAAAATTGGTTAGAAACAAACTAATTAGTTACGTAAATTTTTGTTAAGAATCTATGCTAACCATAACCTAGCTAACTGTTCCTATGTTCGTCATGACTATTTCCTTGTAATATACTAGTCTTGGTTAATCCGGAGACAATATAATATAATCTTAGTTAGTTAAGACAATAGATATGCAATACGTCGGATAAATTGTAAGGCACATGTACACAATACGTCTGGGTTAACTAAGACAATACGCTTACAATGGGTCGAGATTGCGTCTTGCACAATACGTATACAATATGTCTTGATTAATTCTAAGATTATATATTGAACTATTGAACTATTGGACTATTAGACTGTTCGACTACATTTGGATTACTAACGATGGAAAAGTATTAAAATTGTGAAATATTAATTATAACATATTAGACTAAACGTTTCTTCATACTTGCCACTTGATTTCATCTTAAACAATCACATGTATCTTGACAATTACAATCTGCGTTCAAACTCTTCAAAAATTCTTGAAAATACCTCGGATTGATAACCAATGATTCAGATATGTTAAGGCTGAGAATGCCGATGAAGCAGTAAAAGCTCATAAAAGAGGAAAATTTGGTACTGAAAAACGAATTGAGCAAACCATGAAGGAGACTGTGGACAAATCACAAGGATTAAACCTATACCTAAAGAATCTAGATGATTCAATTCCTGATGGAAATTACAGAAGACTTTTCCTCCTTATCCTTCGATTTTAAATATTTTTCATTCTAAGATATCATCGTATCTTTCAGTATAAATATCCTCAATATTTCTGAAGATATCTTGATAACTATTCTTGTTCGAAATTATTTATCTCTTCGTGCTATCTGTGTTACATCATAAAAGAAACTGTTTTAGTTTCTAAATCTATGAAAAATTTGAGTTTAAATTATGAATGATTTTGGAGTAGTGTTGGGAATGGAAAGCATGAGTTATTATAATATAATGACGCCTGGCCAACGTGGTTATATTACAGTAAGTCATGCTGAATTTCTAATGGAAACGTGATGATGGTAGTGATTCACAGACCTGACCCTCATCATGTGCCATGTTACATAACTCTTTCATTCTACTTAACCTCTAAACGTATTAAGGAAATATTTTCTTGATAATAATATCTTCTCGCGATTTTTGGTAATTTAACAAATCAAATCGTGCCATTACCTTTCCTTTCTGCTTAGGACATTAGGTTCATTCGAAACTCCATACATACGAATTCTAGACCATTACTTGCTTTACTTAAATTCGAGAAGAGAAAACAAAGGCATGGAGCTCCGAAATATAAGGGAAAATATAAAGCCCGACAACAACACAGAAATTACAAACCGTGTATATCAATGCATATAGCAACATAAAGACACGGGAGAATTAAAAACACTATTGCCGGGTATGTTGGTTTCAGAATTAACAAAGTGATTGGTCGTCATTTTATCTGTTAAATAAGAAATAGAAGACCACAACATGTTAACAATAAGCATATATCTCTATTCTCATTTCCTTTGAAATCCTTTGTATTTTATCATTTTATGATTTTTATGAATTCTACAAGTTATAAAAATCTTTTATTCAAAATATTCACAAGTATTTGACAACCATGATGTTCAAACTAAGCATTTTAAGTTTCAAATATTTCAGAAATCATCATGATTAATCAAACAAGATAACCAAAAATCCAACAACACTTAGTCATTTTTCAGATTTAGAAACCATGAAATTTCTCAGATTCAGTTACAAAATATACTTTTCTTTTCACACTGATGAACTAGATTAAGCATGTAAGTTTTGCAAATTCAATACATGAAATTTTTAATCTACCAAATATCAGACTCGGTATCAAGACCTAATATCAGATTCGGTAATCACAAACTTCACATATTATATCTTTACCATGCATTTCTAGTCATATAACCTTTAGGTTCTTAACCAGAATCAAATTTAATCTCAAAACAATCAGATAAACATATTATTAGTTTGAACAGACTCGATAATGTAGCATAAAGACATTCGATATGTACTAAATCCATTAAACATGAATTAATCATGCAATCTGAGTCATTTTTATGGTAGATCACCTAATCAATCATTGAATAGACTTTATCTCATATCAAACAATCACAAGAATCTGTTTTAATCGAAGTTTTAAAGTTTTAAACTCATATTTGGTTTTCTCAGTGATTTTTCAAATTAAAAGTCTTATTCATGCAAATTGTGATCTTTTCTGGTTTATTTACATTTATTCAACTCAGATCTACAATATATAGTGCATAAACTTGATTAAATAGATGATTTACCAAAGATTTGAAGAAAAAGGTGAACGGATTCAGTAGATTAGGTAGACTCGATAGATTAAGCAGACTCGGTATATGCTTTTGAAAACGTAAGAGTCTTTGACTTTGACTCTTCTATTTATATATACCGAATATTAGTCAAAATTGGGCTTAACCGAATGGGCCTTAAATACATAATGTAGTCCATTTAAGATTTTTAATCAATTTAACTTCAAACTTTGACAAATCAATATCATTAAATTCACAAGCTTATTATACTTCCATTAAACATCAAGATTGAGTGATTTTAGCATTTTGAGACTTACGAAATCTGCACTGTTTGTTTGTCAGATTCGGTATGATGCTAAAAATAGCATTTATTCATGAAAAATTCAAATCTTTTTTTTTAATTTAATCTCTTCAAATTTTTATGATTTACCTAAAATCAAGATTTGTACTTATAAAATTTAGAAATATGTACAAAGTACAAATCTTCAGTGATACCAATTGTTTAAAACGGGTTGCATACTAAGATGTATACAAGCCAAAGTGAATTTTAACCATAAAACACAACATTTTTATGTATTCACTTTTTCAAAATCAATTTTCTTTTTCATTATCTCCCTTCTCCCCCTCAAAATGTGATGTACAGTTAAGTAAATCATCAATTTCATCTTTCCATAAGAAAATTTAATAACTCCCCCTTGAAATAAGATATCAATCAATTACCTCCCCCTTTTGTAACTATTGAAATATAAGTCCAGGGAGTTAACATGAGATTTAAAAGCTCCCCCTTGAATGATAATATCTAAAGTATAAAATATAAGGTCAGTTGCTCCCCCAAGAAAGTATTTGCTCCCCCTAAACACAAGATCCCAGGTATAGGTACCATTTGTATTAAGAAAATTAAGCACTATATTCCACCATGCCAATTTTTTAATCAAGAACTTTAGCCTAATTTCATCAAAAGGTTTAGTGAACATGTCAGCTAATTTCACTTTTGTAGGCATAAAATAAAATTCTACATCTCCTTTTTCTATATGGTACTTGATGAAATGATAACGAATATGTATGTGTTTAGTCTTAGAATGCTGGACCGGGTTGCTAGTAATTGCAATTGCACTTTGTGAATCACAGTAAATTGAGGTCTTAGTTATCTTAAAGCCATAGTCTAATAGTTAAGTTTGCATCCACAAAACTTGTGAACAACATTGAGCTACAACAATATACTCAGACTTAGCTGTTGACAGGGATACACATTTTAGCTTTTTAGATGACCAACCAACTAGTCTACTTCCTAACATCTATATAGATCCAGATGTGCTTTTTCTATCAACATGGCAACCGCCTCGTATAAGCAGTGAGAATGAAATCGGATCCATGAGGATACCAGATTCCAAGGTTAGGTGTACTTTTTAAGAATTGGAAAATTCTAACCACTGCTTTGGAGTGTGATTTCTTTGGGTTCGATTGAAAATGATCATAGACCGTTATAGCAAGTGTAATGTCTGGTTTGCTCGCATTTAAATACATTAGAGAACCAACCATGCTTCTATAAAGCGTTATATCAAAGGGTTCCCCTTTTTCATCAGCATCCAGCAATTTCCTCGTTGGGTTTGTCATGGGTTTTAAAGTAGTCATTTTAAAATATTTTAACATATCATTGATATATTTGGGTTGACTGATAAAAATCCCATTTGGTAATTGTTTGACTTGTAACCCCAAGAAGAAATTAAGTGGTCAAGCATGCTCATTTCGAATTTGTTGGCCATAAGGTCACCAAATTATTTGCATAAGGCCCGGAACGTGGAATCAAAAATAATATCATCAACGTAAATTTGAACCAAGAGAATGTGACCGTAACTTTTACGAATGAAGAGCGTTGTATCAATCGTTCTACAAGAAAAGCCATTTTCCAGCAAATACATTGTCAAGGTCTCGTACCATGTAAGCGGTGCTTGCTTTAGACTGTACAAAGCTTTCTCCAAGTTGTATACATGATTCGGATGAATAGGATCGACAGAGCCTTCAGGTTGATCAACATAAACTTCTTCTTGAAACCGGAGCAAAAGTTTCGTCATAGTCAATACCCTCTTGTTGTCTATAACCTTTAGCCACAAGTTTTGTCTTATTTCAAACCACAACCTCATCAGAATCTTTCTTGTTTTTAAAGATCAACTTTACACCGATTGGTTTTTGACCTATTGGTCTTGGAACTAATCGCCATACTTTCAAACGTTCAAATTGACATATCTCTTCGTGCATTGCTATTACCCAGTTTGGATCAAGTAAGGCTTGAGACACCGAAGTTGGTTCAACCTTATTAAGAAAGGCAGTATATAAACACATATTCCGAGTAGCCCTTCAAGTTGAAACAAGAGCAGTAGCATCACCAATAATAAGATAAATTGGATGACTTTTAGTCCATCGGTTGGAATGTGGAAGAGGTTCTATCTTATTGGTATCCATTAAAACATCAACTGTTGTTGACGTTGAGCCATGAACTTCTTGTTCTGAAGTAACATTGTCTAATGGGTTTGTTTGAATTTTAGGAGAAATTTTTGGAGTTGAATCGAGGGATGTTTCTTGAATTGGTTCAAGATTAATATCAGGAGGGGAGGATGAAGACACAACTGGTGAATCAGTTGGTGTTGTATATTCATCAATGAGACTTGGTTGTGTCTCAAATGAAATTGATTGTGTTGGTGTTTCAGGTACGGAATGAATAGTTAAGTTCGGTTGAGGAGTGTACAAAGAATCAAATAATAGATCCAGTTTCTGTAGTTACCGTAGGAACACCCTTTTTTGAGAAAATTGAGTTATGTGCAGAAGAGGTAGTAGCCAGGTTAGGATAGGGTTTTGAACTGAAATGTTAAAAAGTAATTCCCGATAACTCATCAAAATGAGCATTAATGCTTTCCTTTATCGTCCTTGTTCTTTTATGATACACACGATAAGCCACTTTGTTCGATGAGTAACCGAGAAATATGGCTTGATCGCCATGAGCATCAAACTTTCCAAGGCTGTCAAAATCGTTAAGAACATAGTATATACAGCTAAAAATACGGAAATATTTAACGTTTGGGCGTCTACCATATAACAACTCATAAGGAGTTTTGTCAAAATGTTTATTTATGATAAAACGATTTTGTGTATAACATGCAGTTGAAATGGCCTCCCCCCAGATTTTTGGTGGTAATTTGGAGTAAGCAAGCATCATTCGTGCTGCCTCGCACAACGTACGATTACGTCGTTCGACTACTCTATTTTGTTGGGGGGGGGGGTTCGTGCAGCAGAGAACTGATGATCAATGCCTTGGTCTCTTAGGTAACAATCATGCAGGTCATTTTTAAATTCCGTCCCATTACAGTTCTGATGCTCTTAACATGTTGTTAAAAGAGCGTTGAGTTTTCTTAATGAACTCAATGATAATGGTGGGGGTTTCAGATTTAGTCTGAAAAAGAAAAATCCATGTAAATCGTGTATAATCATCAACTATGACAAGCACATGTTTCCGGCCACCGAAGCTAGAAACCCTCATGGGTCTACATAAGTCCATATGCAATAATTGTAATGAAGTTGAAGTACTTGGGACTTTCTTAAGCAGATGTTTAGTCCGAATGAGCTTACCCATTGAACATGATAGACACACATGATGCTTATCATATTGTAAGCTAGGAATACCACCAACTAAGTCTTTAGAGACTAGTCGATTGATACCCTTGTAATTCAGGTGAGACATCCGGTGATTCCATAACCACGAATATTCTTTTGTGGATCTAGCAACCAAACACAAATTAGCGTTTACTGTTGCATGATCTAGATCAATGGTATAAAGTGAAGCACTATGTTTACCAACAAGGAGATCATTTCCATTGGTGTATTGCACCGAGCATTGTAGACGTTCGAATACGACTGTGAGATCTCCGTCGCAAAATTGGCTTACACTAAAAAAACTGCAACCCAGGCCTTCAACGTAAGAGACCCGTTTGATCGTTATGCCATTTTTCACATAATCTCAATAACCCGTTATCGCTGCAATTTCATCGTTTCCAAAAGTAACCATTCCTAGGAATTTTTCAGCAAAATTCACGAGCAAAGATTTATCGCCAGTCTTGTGTCTTGAACATCCAGAGTCAATATACCACAAACAAACTTCGAAACCCTATAAATGTTAAGTTTCCTAGAGTTTAGGTACCCAAAATTGTTTGGGTCCTCTACGGTTAGTAACAGGAACAAAGTTTGGATTGCACAAATATGTAAAATGTAATGCATGATGTAGTTTAGATTTTAAAGCATCATCCAAAAGCACATTACACATATCTTTCACATAAGTAATCTCAAGGTTTACAGATTCATCAGAAGTCTTAACACACAGATATTCCAAGATGATTTTGCGTTTGCAGAATTAAAATGAAATACATGAGATGATTTCCTAGGTCGATTAGCAGATTTCTCAAGTTTGTTTGCTACTTTCTTAGTCGTTGACTAAGGTACCCATTTGGACTTGTAATTCAAGTTTCGATTATATCCTGTGACATGAAAAACACCTTTGTTAGTTAGACGTCCAAACTTTTCAGTTGACATGTGAGATGATTGATTTTCCAAAATTTCCATTTTGATTTGACGTTCTTTATTATGATACTAACTCAAATCAGGTTTTGGACTTGTATGTTGTTTAGACTTAACTGTTTTCTTTAAAAGACATTCCTTTGTTTGATTTGACATTATCATCATAGGAATCTTTTCAGTATAAAAAGCACCATTTTGTGAATGAACCTTCTTAACAATAATTTGCGTTGAAGGTACAACTTGTGAAACACTTTTTCCAAATTGAAAACGTAAAGGATTTTTAAGAATAGTAATGGGTTTAGTATCCTTAGAATTTGTTATCCCCTTAACCTTCTTAGTACTCCCACAAACACATTCAAACGCTTTGGTCTCACTTGGTGAAGCTTTCTTTAGTTTGTTAGCATGTTTTAGTTGAATTATCTTGTGATTTAAACTTTTAATTTCAAGACATAATTCCTAGGCAGAAACTACTACTTCACCTTCCTTAAAAGCATAAGTACATTCTTTCTTAGGAAGTGTAGGCAGTTTATCACACAAGGCAAGCATTTGTTTCAAAGAAGTACACTTAATTTGCAATTCAACATTTTCCTTTTCAAGTTTATCAACTAGATGATTCAAGTCCAATATTTCAGGTTTTTTAGCATTTGAATCTATCTTAGGTTCAACTTTTGGTTCATCCTGAGGTTCTACTTTCACATCTAAAGCCTTTTAACCCAGTGATTCCATCTCAAAGAAGACAGTTAGTTCATGTGCTAGGTCTTAACAGATTTTATCATCGAAATAAGACATGCAGGTAAAGCCGGTAGAATTAGTTTTACATCAAAAGTTGGTTCATCAAACACCTCATCTATGGTAACAATGCTAGAACTAGGTTTGTTAAACACTTCATCCTCAAGCATTAATATATATTTCTCTAGCATTAGTGTAGGAATATAAATCAATCTACATTTGGGCACATAGTCATCATTTTGCATATTCTGTTCATGTTCGACTAGCTCTTGTAAGAAACTACGATGTGATTTAACCAATTTAGAATTAATCTTTTCATATATCAAGTTGATTTGATAATATTTCTTAGATGAATGATTAGTAATCACATTAAAAAAAACAGGATTAGTTGAATGCACAAAATGATATGGTAAACCAGCTTGAAAGTAATCAGAATGGTATAAACCAGGGACATTCTTTGAAATTTCATCCAACGTCTTAGGATCATCATACCCACCCCCCAATTTTTCACCATGAATAGTTATTGGTCTATTCATAAATATTGTTTGCTTCGAAAGTTCCATTTTGTAATGACCCAGAAATTTCCGACCAAATTTAAACCTTAATCTTTATATGTTTCCGACACGATAAGCAAAATCTGTAATGTTGAGTCTAGAAAGTCTGAAATTTATATTCGGATAATCAGTTACCCTTTGACCATGCCTGACGATTCACGAACAATTATGTGTATTATATATATAATATTTTACATAAACATATTTTGTTTTTTTTAACGAGATTAAATATTAGTACTCCATACATATAAATTGGAACAGAAAATAAATAATTATTGAACCTTTTTGATCTGGTTTCAAACAGCTAATGAGTGAAATAATTAAATATATACAATCTAAAAGTTTGAGATTTTTAGAAACACTTTCATACGTCAACTGTTTAGCAATGGACACGATACAGCACTCTGCGAAGTAAAAATATCTTAATTGTCAGTAGAGTAAATTAATGAGTTCCAAAGGTCATGGCTGCTATATTATTCAGAATACTATGGCTTCACTGTACTAAATTGCGTCACTGTGCATAATTGGAATCTTCATTATTATTTTAATCAGTAAAGTATTATATATATGCACATATATACATGGAGTTATTTGCAAATGATCACAAAACCACAATCAATCATCTTCCATCTCTCTCCTTGTTTCTATTTCGAAAACCCATCGACAACCACAATCCACCTTGAAACCACCACCATCTCTATCATTCAAACACCAACACCGAATCAAACCAGGATCATTTTTGTTGCCTTTCTTTCTTGCTAGAACCGATCAACTACTTCTGTTTTCTATATGTTAAACCATTCAACCATTTATAGAAACCGAAATACACATATTTATCTATTTCTATTTACTAGAAACTATCCAGGAAGCATCAAACCATCACCACCAAAACCGGTAACTATTACAGTTTCTATTTCAAACACCATCTTTATCAACGCCGTGGACACCATGTCATCAACATCATTACAAACAACCTTCATCGCCGGTAACTATCGAAAACCACCATAAGTCCATCACCCAAATCGCCACCCTCATCAAACCAAAACTAATTATTTTCCTGCTGCAACCCTACTTACTATTCCTGTTTCTTTTTCGTATGAACAACAACTATCCTAGTTGAACTACCACGACACCCCACTGCATCATTTACTTTTCAGTTTCTGTTTCCATAGACACCCGACACCATAATCTTCCATCACCACCATTGAATACGGGAACCACCTCCACCATCAAGATCAAACACCACAATTAAAAATCGTGATGTTTATACCTTCTATTGCTATTATGGTTTACAACGCAAGAACCACCTAAACCGCTGTGTCTTTCTTTGTTGATCGAGCAAAACAAACCCAAACACGCACACAACAAACATCCTGCTCGACTTCAAACCCTATAAACTTTCACCATTAGAAACAACCACCATTAAAACCCATTTATTCTCCACCCAAGACACCCATCCTTAGTACTGAAATATTTATTTTTTTCTTCCTGCTGGCCGTAACAATAACAAGGAAGAATGATGACGAAAAATTAAAATAATAATGAATGCTGGGTCACAATTATAGCTTTGGCAATTTAATTGTTAATTCCCCGAATCAATCTTGAGACAAATTTCGTATGTGGGACTAACCACAATCATATTGCTGACACCTACTAACCCCACCTCTCCACTCACGAATGGATCATGACAGTTTTCCTTCTCTTTCATTACTGTATCCTTCGACCATAATTCATAAATCCAACCAAACTAAAAAGTGTTAGTGGACTAGCTTCATGGACTTACAATTTATTATCAGTGGGGCTGCTATTGGACTGAATACCCTTTGGCTATTGGACTACCTGGTTACGTTTGTTTCATTCAAGCCGTTTACTTGTTGTATCAATAGGCCGAAAAATATAATAGGAATGATACATGATGAAACGACATAAAATGATAAGGAATCGTGATTGTATGACCATGATGATCATGATGAATGACGTGATATTGAGAAGATATAGATAATGATTACGATTACAATCATGTTATGATTATAATATGATTATGATTATGTTATGATTATTATTATAATATGATTATGATTATGTTATGATTATGATTATAATATGATTATGATTATGATTATATTATGATTATGAATAAGTTGATGATGATGGTGGTATACCGTTAGGATAGTGATGATAAAAAAATATTAGATGATGAGGTGATTAGGATTAAGGAGAGATAAATGATCCCTGATCGATTGGGTCTTGGAAGAAGATGGTTCCTGTGACTATGTTAATGATATTAAAGATGAACACAAAATTTAATACGGGTTATATAATTAAGCGGTTAGAATAAATCAGAAAAGCGAGGTCAAAGGAGTGGTTAAGGATGTTATCGGGTTAGTGGGACGTCGTGGGTTCAAACTCGGACTTGGGCATTATTTTTAAGGGCTACTCCCATGAGGTAGTTATTTATTTATTTATTATTATTATTATTATTATTATTATTATTATTATTATTGTTATTATTATTATTATTATTATTATTATTATTATTATTATTATTATTATTATTATTATTATTATTATTATTATTACTATAAATAAAATGACAAAGGTTATTATCAAAATTATTGTTATCAATATCATTATTAAATCTAGTTTTTAATATTATTATCATTATGTTAGTATTATCATAATTATTATTAACAACTAATATATTTTATAATTAATATATATAAACTGAATTAAATACTATTATATGCTTACTATGTGTTTTAATATATATATTACTGAAATAGGTTCGTGAATCCGAGGCCAACCCTACACTTGTTCAATGATATTATATGTATTTTTACTACAAAATACAGTGTGGTGAGTATATAGTCCCTTTTACACTCTAAATATTTTTTGGGCTGAGAATACATGCGCTGTTTTTATAAATGATTTACGTTATGGACACAAGTGATCAAAAATAAATTCTACGTTGAGTTGTACCATGACATATTTCTTTATACTTGGTAGCTAATATTTACGTGAGGAGCGTAAACGCGAATCCTGTTGATAGATCTATCGGGCCTGACAACCCCAACCGGGCTGGACGACCAGTTTTAAACGGTTGCACAGTACTTCGTTTCGTTACTACACTTGGTACGGTGTAGGGTTTATTTAAGAATATGCTGCTGTGATTTAAATGTTAAGTATGGTTACCAAGTGCTCAACGACTTTTCCATACACTTGCGAGTGTATTATGTATAAATGTGAAATCTTGTGGTCCATAGTTATTATGCTGCTAGCATCAAACCTATATATCTCACCAACTTTATGTTGACGTTTTAAAGCATGTTATTCTCAGGTACGAATTAAGTCTTCCGCTGTGCATTAGCTCATATTAAAGATATTATTTGGAGTCGATCATCGCAATGGGACCAACTGTTGAAGACTTCGTCTGGATGGATTAGTTGCGGACATTTCAGTTGGTATCAGAGCGGTGGTCTTAGCGAACCAGGTCTTGCATTAGTGTGTCTGACTAGTAGTTGTTAGGATACATTAATGAGTATGGACTTTGACCGTGTCTACATGTCAAAAAGTTTTGCTTATCATTTCTAGTCGGAAACCATCTGCTTATCATCCTTAGGGAATTGCCTGCTTATTATTCATAAGTCTAGACACGTCCTACTGCACTTACTGCATTGATAGTGTATAGACAAAATTCATATCTTAGCGCATCTGTAGACTTTCCAGACATATGCCGTAAATTCCTACGTAGTCTACGAAATCTTTAGTACTATATATATAGATACTCTATATAGTTAGAATATCATCCGATATCTGAAAATTATTTCACATCGAAGATCCCTTCCATCCACCGAATTGCCCTCTTGGTGAGGAACCTGAAGCACTTACCGGCGAACCTAATCGAAACACCATTTTCTCTCTCATTTCTAGAGTATCTCGTCACGATTATATACTATCCCATATTTCGAATCTTGTTCATTCGCTCGCTCCAACCTCCAATCATCCCGGTGTATTAGCAGAAGTTAACGAACTTCGCGCTCGCGTGACGGCTTTGGAAAACATGGTGCGAAGGTTGCAAACACCAGCAGCAGCACCAGCAGCATAATCCGTATCACCATCATCAACACCAACCATATCATTACCACCACCAACATCCGCACCACGTGCCCCAATATCACCATCTGTACTCTGAGTATGAACTTCGTTCTACATATCATCGATTACCTTCGCTTTACATATCGTTCTACCTCATATATCTTTGTTCGGCATGGTGATTATGTAATTTCTAAAGTTTTAGAGATTATGTAATCTAGTATTAACGATAAATCAAATGAGTTCAATATCCTATTGACTCATTAAATTTATGATTACGTCCGAAGAAAATATATATACAAGTATATTTTCATAGAGATTGTAATTAAAAAAAAATTCCTTTTGTACAAACTATTAATGATGAAAATATTTTAACGGGTAGGTAATACTCGAGGAATATTAGATTTCACATTAATAAGTTACACTATACATTCTTCGAATCTGATTCAACGATCATTTACTATCCTACTTACAACCACCAATATGCATATCTGTTTACCACAAAATAACCATTTCCATTCAAATTTCATAATTGGAGTTTGACCTATCAGAATCCAACAAGTGGCATAATGAAGAAAACATTGGATATAATAAAAAGTGTTAGAAACAAACAAATTTATTATGAGAAATTCTGTTAGGAATCCACGCTAACTGTTCCTAGCTAACTGTTCCTGGCTAACATTTAATTTATGGCAATTTACATTCTCGCAATTTTATTTATTGTTATTTAATTTCTGCACTTTACATACCGTCGGGACACATGTACAACAATACGTCGGATTAATTCTGAGACAACACGTTGTATAATGGGTCATGATATATATTTATTTATTTTACGCACTTTAAATAACGGGACACGTATACAAGGTTTCGACCTATCATATTGACCCATCTATATATATATTTCGGAACAACTGTAGACACTCTATATGTGAATGTGGGAGTTGGCTATACAGGGTCGGAGTTGATTCCAAAATATATATATACTTTGAGTTGTGATCGACACTGAGACTGGTACACGGGTCACGATACGTATTAAGTAATTCGAATATTATATATCTAATTTATATATGAATTTATTGGACCAATGGGCAATCGGACTATTGGACTGCTAACTTTGGACAATTAAAAATGAGTTAAAATGATGATTATAATATATGAAACTAAACAATTCTTCAAGTTTGCCACTTGATTCTATCTTAAACCTCATTCGTATCTTGGCGATTACAATTCGCATTCACAACTTTTCATGATTCTTGAAAACACCTCGATCGGAAAGATGAACCAACCGCACTTCATCTGCGGAAGAAAAGATTTATGCACCTGAAAAACTCTCGAATCTAAATTCATAGTTTAACACATACCGTGTTGAATCCTTTGCCATTTATTAGCAAAAACAACCCTACAATTCCTTTTCAAGAAGCTAATTTTGTCACAGCTCCACTTCGACTTCTCAGTGAGACTACTCCTACTATAATCTCGATATTTATACCTTGTCCTTTCGCCATCGTTACTGGAGAACCTTTTATATTTCACAACATCATCAGCAGATGTACCAGCAACTCGTTATCTCTGTGGCAAAATCCGCAATCAGTATTTTGAAAATCTCGTAGAAATTCTCCCAGTTATACCGAAAACGTCTATCCCTAAGAATTACATATTTCGAATGTGAAGTTTCTAAAAAACACCCTAGACTACGAAGTAGTTCTTGAAATGCTGATGAAGCAGCAAAAACCGTAAACGACCTTAATAGTCAAAAGTTTACGATGAAGTATAGTATGTTGGAAAAGCCCAAAAAAAGAGAAGGGTTGAAACTGGAAAACAGATTGAGCAAAGTATAAAGGAGACCGTGGAAAAATCATGAAAACTAAACCAGACTTCAAAGAATCCAAACGATTCAGTGCCTGCTGAAGCCGTTAGTAAGAACCCTACTCCTTATTCTAAACCTTTCCAGATGATATTCATCATCATCATCATCTTATCTTAGATATGATAAGATATCTTCATATCTTCCGTTATACATATTCTCCATATTTCTGGAGATATTTTCACAACTATTCTTATCTGAGATCATTTATCTCTCCGTAATATCTGCGTTACAACATAAAAGAAATTGTGTTAGTTTCTAAATTCTGAAACCTTCAAGTTTAAAATATGAATGTTTTGAAGTAGTGTTGGGAACTGATGCATGAATTAGTATAATATAATGAAACTTGCTCAACCTCATTATATTACAGTAAGTCATGTTAAGTTTCTAACGAAGCATGATGATTCTCAGTACCATCATCATGTGCCATATTACACGGCTCTTACATTCTATCCAATCCCCAAACGTATTAGGAACATATCATCTTGATAGTTCTATCTTTTCCAGGGTATTCTGGTAATTTAACAAATCAAAATTGTGCCAATACCCTTTCTTTCTTAAAACATTAACAATGTTCATTCCAAAATCCATATGTGTGAATTCCGGACCATTACAAGAGATGCTTAGGTGGAAAGGAGGAAAAGAAAAAGAATGAAGCTTCGAAATAAAAATTGTAGTAAAAATCGCAGCAAATAGGAAAGAGCATTAACTGTGGATGACAATGATTAGAGAAAACAAAAGTAAAGACATCGAAGTATAACGGAAGATATAAAACCCAACAACTACCCAAAAACTACAAACCGTGTAGAATTAGAAACATTATAATTCCAAGGAAATCATAAAAGTGAATAGATTCTTCTGGCCGCAGATGAAAGAGAAGAATGAAAGATATGAAAGTTAGAAGTATAACAAGAATCAGAACAGGATGGAGCATTCAAAAGAATACTTTAAAGTATGAATCAAGGAGGAAAGAATAGAAGATGTGAGGTATGAAAATAAGGAAGAGAAGGGGGTGAATTTATAGTAATATACCCGACAAAGAAATCGAAACAGATTGTCGCATTAAATCAAATAAAATTCTGATCGCTGAAGAACCAAATCTTATTACATAAGATTTTACCTAAATTCTTTAAAATCTGGAAATCAATCATAACCACGTCATCAGTTAAAACAATTCCATATCTACCCATTTCACTTTTTTGTGATAGCTTCACTCGTACGCTTCATATGATCTAATCGTTTTATCTATATCTCTCAATAATCATAAAACTCCATTATGACCTCATATTCATCATGAAAACATCCTCATTACTATCCATAATGATCTCTATCAAATTTCGGGGACGAAATTTCTTTAACGGGTAGGTACTGTAATGACCCGGAAATTTCCGACCAAATTTAAACCTTAATCTTTATATGTTTTCGACACGATAAGCAAAATCTGTAATGTTGAGTCTAGAAAGTCTGAAATTTATATTCAGATAATTAGTTACCCTTTGACCATGCCTGACGATTCACGAACAATTATGTGTATTAGATATATAATATTTTACATAAACATATTTTGTTTTTTTTAACGAGATTAAATATTAGTACTCCGTACATATAAATTGGAACAGAAAATAAATAATTATCGAACCTTTTTGATCTGGTTTCAAACAGCTAATGAGTGAAATAATTAAATATATACAATCTCAAAGTTTGGGATTTTTAGAAACACTTTCATACGTCAACTGTTTAGCAATGGACACGATACAGCACTCTGCGAAGTAAAAATATCTTAATTGTCAGTAGAGTAAATTAATGAGTTCAAAATATCATGGCTGCTATATTATTCAGAATACTATGGCATCACTGTACTAAATTGCGTCACTGTGCATAATTGGAATCTTCATTATTATTTTAATCAGTAAAGTATTATATATATGCACATATATACATGGAGTTATTTGCAAATGATCACAAAACCACAATCAATCATCTTCCATCTCTCTCCTTGTTTCTATTTTGAAAACCCATCGACAACCACAATCCACCTTGAAACCACCACCATCTCTATCATTCAAACACCAACACCGAATCAAACCAGGATCATTTTTGTTGCCTTTCTTTCTTGCTAGAACCGATCAACTACTTCTGTTTTCTATATGTTAAACCATTCAACCATTTTATAGAAACCAAAATACACATATTTATCTATTTCTATTTACTAGAAACTATCCAGGAAGCATCAAACCATCACCACCAAAACCGGTAACTATTACGGTTTCTATTTCAATCACCATCTTTATCAACGCCATGGACACCATGTCATCAACATCATTACAAACTGTGAAGACCCGTCCTTATCCCCCTGGACGAAATCATCATTATCTGGTTCCATCGCGATGATCGACTCCAATTAAGGTCCTTATCATGAGCAAATGCACAGCGGAAGACTTAATTCGTACCTGAGAATAACATGCTTTAAAAGGTCAACATAAAGTTGGTGAGTTATATAGGGTGGATACTAGCAGCGTTATAACTATGGACCACAAGATTTCATATAGTTAAACATAATACACTCCTCGTGTATGAAAAGTCGTTGAGCACTTGGTAACCATACTTAACATTTAAATCACAGCAGCATACTCTTAAATAAACCCTACACCGTACCAAGTGTAGTAACGAAACGAAGTACTGTGCAACCGTTAAATGCTGGTCGTCCAGCCCGGTTGGGGTTGTCAGGCCCGATAGATCTATCAACAGGATTCGCATTTACGCTCCTCACGTAAATATTAGCTACCAAGTATAAAGAGATATGCCATGGTACAACTCAACGTAGAATTTATATTTTTGATCACTTGTGTCCATATCGTAAATCATTTATAAAAACGGCGCATGTATTCTCAGCCCAAAATATTTAGAGTTAAAAGGGAACTATATACTCACCCAATGTATTTTGTAGTAAAAATACATATAACACCAGTGGTAAATTATAAGGTTGGCCTCGGATTCACGAACCTATATCATTTGTATATTTATTAATATACATAATCGTGATTGAACACACACACACACACACACACACACACACACACACACACACACACACACACACACACACATATATATATATATATATATATATATATATATATATATATATATATATATATATATATATATATATATATATATATAAATTTATTACTTTTCTCATAATAATGATTATATCTGTAGTTTTTAATGAAATAAACAGTTTAATAACAACGACACTGAAAACATTACTTTTTGATATCATTACTTAGTACTTGATAATAATTTTAAAGATCTTATTGTTACTAGTAATAAAAATACTTTTGTGAATAACAACAACAACAATAATAATAATAATAATAATAATAATAATAATAATAATAATAATAATAATAATAATAATAATAATAATAATTAATAATAATAATAATAATAATAATAATAATAATAATTTTAATAAATATAATACTTTTACTAATAATTTATAAAGAAAAGAAAAAAAAAATAATAGTTTACCAAAAGTAATTACTTTTCTTTTAATAATAATAATAACAATAATAATAATTAGTAACAATAATAATCATATCATAATAAATAATTTATTGGAAAACTACCTTAGTAAAAATCGGCCCAAAAACAAAATATTGCCCTAACAGGGACTCGAACCGCAGACCTCTTGAATACCCGTCACTTCCTTAAACCATCCAGGCTATTGCCTATTTTCTGTTTTATTACCTCTTAGATATTATTAAATCCCGTAATTAATTCCAGTTCTTATTCATCATCTTCTTCCTTAACTCATCTACGAAATCCCCTCTTATATCCATTATTACGACTTCGATTAACACTAGTAATACTATATATAAACTAAACAGCAATCGACCTATGCGATAGTTTTCCTTTTTAATTAACAGCGAAAAAAAAATATAAAGAAAAATAGACGCGAAGAACACCCTTGTGAACCCAAACATCAAATCAAATTTCTAAACTGTTTCAGCCCACGTTTTCTACATGAAAAATCTTTCAAATGGCTCATAGAATCTTTATGGATAATCAATTTCAACAAAAACGTTACAACACGTTCGTATTTTCGGATGAACATGATTATTGACCTTTTTGAAATTAAATTTGAATTTGAAAATTGGAACTCGATATTAAAAGTTAGAATCTGAAACTTTCCAGACATTTTAAACGAATGATTCCTATCAAAATGACATTATTACATTTTTAATTTTCATTTGAATTCGAAATTTGTCAAAAAAAATATGGAAGACAGGGTAGTCGACTAGTTTTATAAGGATTCCAGTTTTCTTTTTTTTTTTTATCTTTTCATTCGACTGGTATTTTCAGAGAGTTAAATAGAGATTGAGGAATGCTATTACTTCAAAAGAGACTCGATTTATATCTGATTTGTGGTATAATTGATCCGACAACGCAATATTCGGTTGGTAAAGAAAATACAAAACACTTTTATAAAATTTTCACAATCTGTTCATCCTGATGTTGATATAAAGACCCAAACAAAAATCAGAAATAGTTGTGACTAATTTAACTGAATCGATTTTTCATATGGGCGTATGATTTTATCATAATTACAATTATAATTATTATTAATGATTAATAATTTTAATTAAATTAATAATAATCTAAATCTAAATACAAACAATACTAATGATAACTTATAAAGGTAATAATAATAATAAGTTCTTGTAATTCTTGTGAAGTTAATAAATATATCACTAATAATAATAATATTATTGATAATGAACTAGCAAAATAAATATTAAATATTAATATGATAAATGAAAAAACAAAATTTATCAATTTAACTAATGATAATAATAATGTTAATAATAATATTATTAAATAAATTATATCACTTTTATAATAATAATAATAATAATTTATAATAATAATAAAGACAATCTCAATGAATTTAATAATAATCAGTAATAATGAAAAAAATTTTTTTATTAGTAATACTAGTAGTAATACCAATTATAATAATATAAATGTTAATAATAGTAATATTAATAATAATAAAATAATTGGACATAACAAAATATGTTCATGTAAAATATTATATATCTATTACACATAATTGTTCGTGAATCGTCAGGCATGGTCAAAGGGTACCTAATTATATGAATATAGATGTCAAATTTTCTAGACTCAACATTACAGATTTTGCTTATCGTGTCGGAAACATATAAAGATTAAGGTTTAAATTTGATCGGAAATTTCTGGGTCGTTACAGTACCCACCCGTTAAAGAAATTTCGTCCCCGAAATTTGGTAGAGGTTGTTATGGTTAGCAATAAGAATGTTTCCATGACAAATATGAGGTAATAATGGAGTTTTATCATTATTGAGAGATATAGATAAAACGATTCGATCAAATGAAGCGCACGAGTGAAGCTATCACAAAAGAGTGAAATGAATAATTATGAAATTGTTTTCAACCAATAACGTAGTTATGATTGATTTTCGGTACTTAAGGATTTTAAAGAAAATCTTACGTATTAAGATTTGGTTCTTCGACGATTAGGATCTTCTTCAATTATATACAATAATCTGTTTTGATTGCTCTGTCGGATATTCCACTATAAATCTACCCCCTTTGTCTCCTTAATTCCTACTTTAAGACATTCATCAATATGCTCCATCCCATTCTAATTCTTGATATACTCTTGATTTTCATATCCATCCTTCTTCTCTTTCAGCTACCGCCGAATCAATCTATTTACTTCTACTATACTCTTGGGTTTATAGTGTTTCTAGTCCTCCCGTGTCTTTATATCGCTATCTGCATTGATATACACGGTTTGTAATTTCGGGGTTGTTATTGGGTTTTATATCTTCCCTTATTTTTTGGAGCCTCCTGCTTTTGTTTTCTCTTCCCGCCTTTGAGTCAAGCGAGTAATGGTCCAGAATTTGTAGGTATGAAATTCGGAATGAATATAGCTAATGTTCTTAGAAAGAAATGGTAATGGCACGATTTTGATTTGTCAAATTACCAGAATATCTAGGAAGATAGAACTATCAAGATGATATGTTCCTAATACATTTCGGAATTGGATAGAATGTAAGAGCTATGTAACATGGCACATGATGACGGTACTGTGAATCATCATGCTTCATTAGAAACTTAACATGACTTACTGTAATATAATGAAGTTGATCAAGTTTCATTATATTATACTAATTCATGCATCAGTTCCCAACACAACTTCAAAACATTCATATTTTAATCTCGAAGGTTTCAGAATTTTAGAAACTAACACAGTTTCTTTCATGTTATAATGCAGATATTACGGGTAGGTAAATGATTGCAGATAAGAATAGTTGTGAAAATATCTCCAGAAATATTGAGGATATGAAAGATACGATAATATCTTGGAATTTCTAATATCAAAGAATGATGATGACGATTTACCCGTAAGGGTTTAGATTAGGAAGCAAATTGTTCACTAAAGATTTTATTAGAAACAGAATCATCTAGATTCTTTAAATACAGAGTTTGATCCTTGTATTTGTCCTTGGTCTCTTTCATGGTTAGCTCAATCCGATTTTTAATACCAAATTTTCCATCGGGTGTTCCTAACACCTCCTTCTTTATCATCAACTTTTGGTCATTAAGACCATCTACAACATGCTGCTTCGTCAGCATTAACGAATTTGGGTCATTGGTTTTCAAACCGAGGTGATTTTAAGAGTTTTGTATTTTTAGATGATTAAACGCTGATGGTTGTATGGTGGAATATAAAAGGTTCTCCGGTAACAACGGCAAAAGGATACGTATATGTCGAGGTTATAATAAGACTAGTCTCGCTGAGAAATCGAGGTTATCTTGCTGAAGCTGTGACAAAATTGGCGACTTTGAAAAGGAATCGTAAGGTTGTTTTTGCTAATGAATGTTAAAGGATTCAACACGGGTACGTGTTAAACTAAGAATTTAGGTTCGAGAGTTTTTCAGATGTATAACTGTATGCATAAATCTTTCTTCCATAGACGAGGTGCGGCGAGTTCAACTTCTCGATCAAGGTGTTTTCAAGAATTATGAAAAGATTTGAACGCGGATTGTAATTGTCGAGGTTCAAATGAGGTTGAAGATGAAATCAAGTGGCAAACTTGAAGAATTGTTTAGTTTCATATGTTATAATCAATATTTTAATTCATTTACTTGTTCAAAGTTAGCAGTCTAATAGTCCGATTGTCCATTGGTCCAATAGTTCAATAGTTCAATATATTCATATATAATTTAATATACATAATTAATTAATACGTAGCGTGACCCGTGTGCCGGTCTCGGTGTCGATCACAACTCAAAGTATATATATATTTTGGAATCAACTCCGACCCTGTATAGCCAACTCCCACCTTCACATATAGAGTGTCTACGGTTGTTCTGAAATATATATATAGATGGGTCGATATGATAAGTTGAAACCTTGCATACGTGTCCCGTTATTTAAAATGCGTAAAATAAATAAATATATATCATGACCCATTATACAACGTGTTGTCTCAGAATTAATCAGACGTATTGTTGTACATGTGTCCCGACAGTATGTACAGTGCAGAATTTAAAATTGCGAGAAGGTAAATTGCGATAAATTAAATGTCAATCAGTTAGCTGGGAACAGTTAGCCGGAACAGTTAGCGTGAAATCCTATCACAATTTCAATTAATTAATTCGTTTGTTTCTAACACTTTTTATTTTTGTCCAATGTTTTCTTCGTTATGCCACTTGTTGGATTCTGATAGGTCAAAATCCAAATATGAAATTTGATTGAAAATGGTTATTCTGTGGTGAACGGATACGTATATTGGTAGTTGTAAGTAGGATAGTAAATGATCGTTGAATCAGATTCGAAGAATGTACAATGTAACTTATTAATGTGAATTTTAAATATTCCTCGGGTACTACCCACCCGTTAAAATATTTTCATCATTAACAGTTTGTACAAAAGAATTTTTAATTACAATCTTTATGAAAATATACCTGCATATATATTTTCATCGGATGTAATCATGGATTTAATGAGTCAATAAGATATTATACTCATTTGATTTATTGTTAGCACTTGATTACATGATCTCTAAAACATTAGAGATTACATAATTGCTATGTCGAACGAAGGTAAATGAGGTAGAACAATACGTAGAAGGAAATTAATCGATGTAGAACGAAGATCATACTCAAAATACAGATGGTAATATTGAGGCACGTGATGTTGATATTTGAGATACAGGTTGTGATGAGATTTACGACACGGTTGTGGTTTAGGGGTGATAAGGATACCGTTGATGTTGATGATGGTGATACAGATTATGCTGCTGGTGCTGCTGCTGGTGTTTGTAACCTTCGCACCGTATTTTCTAAAGCCACTACCCGAGCGCGAAGCTCGTTGACTTCTTCTATTATTCCGGGTTGATTGACAGTTGGAACGAGCGAATGAACAAGATTCGAAATATGGGATAGTATGTAATCATGACGAGATACTCTAGAAATGAGCGAGAAAATGGTGTTTCGAATAGGTTCGCCGGTAAGTGCTTCAGGTTCATCGTTAAGAGGACAATTTGGTGGATGGAATGGATCACCTTCTTCTTGTCTCCAGAGATTTAGTATATTACGAACCCATCCCCAATTCATCCAGAATAGATGATGAGAAATTGGTTGATCCATTCCGGTGACGCTGTTCTCGGAGCTCAAATGGAAATCCATATCGGCGTAGCTATCGAAGTCGGAGGAATTCGAACTGGATGAAGAATCCATCTTGTATAGTCGGAGAAATGAATTTTTGGTTTGGAATAGATTATAGGAGTTGGGTTTGGTACTCTTCAATACATAATTTACATATGTATATATAATACCAAAATCCCGTGAATTACGGAGAATCTTTGAAATACGTCAGGCAATGTCTATAGTAACAGATACGCTATGATATGAATTTTGTCTATACACTATCGATGCACTTAAATGCAGTAAGACGTGTCTAGACTTAAGAAGGATAAGCAGGCAATTTCCTAAGGATGATAAACAGATGATTTCTGACTAAAAATGATAAGCAAAACTTTTACCATGTAAACACGGTCAAAGTCCAGACTCACTAATGCATCCTAACAACTACCAGTTAGACACACTAATGCAAGGCCTGGTTCGCTAAGACCAACGCTCTGATACCATCTGTGAAGACCCGTCCTTATCCCCCTGGACGAAATCATCATTATCTGGTTCCATCGCGATGATCGACTCCAATTAAGGTCCTTATCATGAGCAAATGCACAGCGAAAGACTTAATTCGTACTTGAGAATAACATGCTTTAAAAGGTCAACATAAAGTTGGTGAGTTATATAGGTTTGATACTAGCAGCGTTATAACTATGGACCACAAGATTTCATATAGTTAAACATAATATACTCCTCATGTATGAAAATTCATTGAGCACTTGGTAACCATACTTAACATTTAAATCACAGCAGCATACTCTTAAATAAACCCTACACCATACCAAGTGTAGCAACGAAACGAAGTACTGTGCAACCGTTAAATGCTGGTCGTCCAGCCCGGTTGGGGTTGTCAGGCCCGATAGATCTATCAACAGGATTCGCGTTTACACTCCTCACGTAAATATTAGCTACCAAGTATAAAGAGATATGCCATGGTACAACTCAACGTAGAATTTATATTTTTGATCACTTGTGTCCATATCGTAAATCATTTATAAAAACGGCGCATGTATTCTCAGCCCAAAATATTTAGAGTTAAAAGGGAACTATATACTCACCCAATGTATTTTGTAGTAAAAATACATATAACACCAATGGTAAATTATAAGGTTGGCCTCGGATTCACGAACCTATATCATTTGTATATTTATTAATATACATAATCGTGATTGAACACACACACACACACACATATAAATATATATATATATATATATATATATATATATATAAATTTATTACTTTTCTCATAATAATGATTATATCTGTAGTTTTTAATGAAATAAACAGTTTAATAACAACGACACTGAAAACATTACTTTTTGATATCATTACTTAGTACTTGATAATAATTTTAAAGATCTTATTGTTACTAGTAATAAAAATACTTTTGTGAATAACAATAATAATAATAATAATAATAATAATAATAATAATAATAATAATAATAATAATAATAATAATAATAATAATAATAATAATAATAATAGTAATTTTAATAAATATAATACTTTTACTAATAATTTATAAAGAAAAGAAAAAAAAATAATAGTTTACCAAAAGTAATTACTTTTCTTTTAATAATAATAATAACAATAATAATAATTAGTAACAATAATAATCATATCATAATAAATAATTTATTGGAAAACTACCTTAGTAAAAATCGGCCCAAAAACAAAATATTGCCCTAACAGGGACTCGAACCGCAGACCTCTTGAATACCCGTCACTTCCTTAAACCATCCAGGCTATTGCCTATTTTCTGTTTTATAACCTCTTAGATATTATTAAATCCCGTAATTAATTCCAGTTCTTATTCATCATCTTCTTCCTTAACTCATCTACGAAATCCCCTCTTATATCCATAATTACGACTTCGATTAACACTGGTAATACTATATATAAACTAAATAGCAATCGACCTATGCGATAGTTTTCCTTTTTAATTAACAGCAAAAAAAAAATATAAAGAAAAACAGACGCGAAGAACACCCTTGTGAACCCAAACATCAAATCAAATTTCTAAACTGTTTCAGCCCACGTTTTCTACATGAAAAATCTTTCAAATGGCTCATAGAATCTTTATGGATAATCAATTTCAACAAAAACGTTACAACACGTTCGTATTTTCGGATGAACATGATTATTGACCTTTTTGAAATTAAATTTGAATTTGAAAATTGGAACTCGATATTAAAAGTTAGAATCTGAAACTTTCCAGACATTTTAAACGAATGATTCCTATCAAAATGACATTATTACATTTTTAATTTTCATTTGAATTCGAAATTTGTCAAAAAAAATATGGAAGACAGGGTAGTCGACTAGTTTTATAAGGATTCCAGTTTTCTTTTTTTTTTATCTTTTCATTCGACTGGTATTTTCAGAGAGTTAAATAGAGATTGAGGAATGCTATTACTTCAAAAGAGACTCGATTTATATCTGATTTGTGGTATAATTGATCCGACAACGCAATATTCGGTTGGTAAAGAAAATACAAAACACTTTTATAAAATTTTCACAATCTGTTCATCCTGATGTTGATATAAAGACCCAAACAAAAATCAGAAATAGTTGTGACTAATTTAACTGAATCGATTTTTCATATGGGCGTATGATTTTATTATAATTACAATTATAATTATTATTAATGATTAATAATTTTAATTAAATTAATAATAATCTAAATCTAAATACAAACAATACTAATGATAACTTATAAAGGTAATAATAATAATAATAAGTTCTTGTAATTCTTGTGAAGTTAATAAATATATCACTAATAATAATAATATTATTGATAATGAACTAGCAAAATAAATATTAAATATTAATATGATAAATGAAAATTTTTTTTTATCAATTTAACTAATGATAATAATAATGTTAATAATAATATTATTAAATAAATTATATCACTTTTATAATAATAATAATAATAATTTATAATAATAATAAAGACAATCTCAATGAATTTAATAATAATCAGTAATAATGAAAAAAATTTTTTTATTAGTAATACTAGTAGTAATACCAATTATAATAATATAAATGTTAATAATAGTAATATTAATAATAATAAAATAATTGGACATAACAAAATATGTTCATGTAAAATATTATATATCTATTACACATAATTGTTCGTGAATCGTCAGGCATGGTCAAAGGGTACCTAATTATATGAATATAGATTTCAAATTTTCTAGACTCAACATTACAGATTTTGCTTATCGTGTCGGAAACATATAAAGATTAAGGTTTAAATTTGATCGGAAATTTCTGGGTCGTTACACAAACAACCTTCATCGCCGGTAACCATCGAAAACCACCATAAGTCCATCACCCAAATCGCCACCCTCATCAAACCAAAACTAATTATTTTCCTGCTGCAACCCTACTTACTATTCCTGTTTCTTTTTCGTATGAACAACAACTATCCTAGTTGAACTACCACGACACCCCACTGCATCATTTACTTTTCGGTTTCTGTTTCCATAGACACCCGACACCATAATCTTCCATCACCACCATTGAATACGGGAACCACCTCCACCATCAAGATCAAACACCACAATTAAAAATCGTGATGTTTATACCTTCTATTTCTATTATGGTTTACAACGCAAGAACCACCTAAACCGCTGTGTCTTTCTTTGTTGATCGAGCAAAACAAACCCAAACACGCACACAACAAACATCATGCTCGACTTCAAACCCTATAAACTTTCACCATTAGAAACAACCACCATTAAAACCCATTTATTCTCCACCCAAAACACCCATCCTTAGTACTGATATATTTATTTTTTTCTTCCTGCTGGCTGTAACAATAACAAGGAAGAATGATGATGAAAAATTAAAATAATAATGATGCTGGGTAACAATTATAGCTTTGGCAATTTAATTGTTAATTCCCCGAATCAATCTTGAGACAAATTTCGTATGTGGGACTAACCACAATCATATTACCGACACCTACTAACCCCACCTCTCCACTCACGAATGGATCATGACAGTTTTCCTTCTCTTTCATTACTGTATCCTTCAAACAAAATTCACAAATCCAACCAAACTAAAAAGTGTTAGTGGACTAGCTTCATGGACTTACAATTTATTATCAGTGGGCCTGCTATTGGACTGAATACCCTTTGGCTATTGGACTACCTGGTTACGTTTGTTTCATTCAAGCCGTTTACTTGTTGTATCAATAGGCCGAAAAATATAATAGGAATGATACATGATGAAACGACATAAAATGATAAGGAATCGTGATTGTATGACCATGATGATCATGATGAATGACGTGATATTGAGAAGATATAGATAATGATTACGATTACAATCGTGTTATGATTATAATATGATTATGATTATGTTATGATTATGATTATAATATGATTATGATTATGTTATGATTATGATTATAATATGATTATGATTATGTTATGATTATGATTATATTATGATTATGAATAAGTTGATGATGATGGTGGTATACCGTTAGGATAGTGATGATAAAAAAATATTAGATGATGAGGTGATTAGGATTAAGGAGAGATAAATGATCCCTGATCGATTGGGTCTTGGAAGAAGATGGTTCTTGTGACTATGTTAATGATATTAAAGATGAACACAAAATTTAATACGGGTTATATAATTAAGCGGTTAGAATAAATCAGAAAAGCGAGGTCAAAGGAGTGGTTAAGGATGTTATCGGGTTAGTGGGACGTCGCGGGTTCAAACTCGGACTTGGGCATTATTTTTAAGGGCTACTCCCATGAGGTAATTATTTATTTATTTATTATTATTATTATTATTATTATTATTATTATTATTATTATTATTATTATTATTATTATTATTATTATAATTATGATTATTATTATTATTACTATAAATAAAATAACAAAGGTTATTATCAAAATTATTGTTATCAATATCATTATTAAATCTAGTTTTTAATATTATTATCATTATGTTAGTATTATCATAATTATTATTTTGACAACAAAAGATAATTATATAAAAATATAATATTTACGTATATCATAAGTATACCTAATTCACTATTTTAATATAAAAAAATAACATATATAGATATATATATTGTATTAGAAATAATAAAACATTTATTATTTTAACAAGTAATATATTTTATAATTAATATATATAAACTGAATTGAATACTCTTATATGCTCACTGTGTGTTTTAATATATATATATTACTGTAATAGGTTCGTGAATCCGGGGCCAACCCTACACTTGTTCAATGATGTTATATGTATTTTTACTACAAAATACTGTGTGGTGAGTATATAGTCCCTTTTACACTCTAAATATTTTTTGGGTTGAGAATACATGCGCTGTTTTTATAAATGATTTACGTTATGGACACAAGTGATCAAAAATAAATTCTACGTTGAGTTGTACCATGGCATATTTCTTTATACTTGGTAGCTAATATTTACGTGAGGAGTGTAAACGCGAATCCTGTTGATAGATCTATCGGGCCTGACAACCCCAACCGGGCTGGACTACCAGTTTTAAACGGTTGCACAGTACTTCGTTTCGTTACTACACTTGGTACGGTGTAGGGTTTATTTAAGAATATGCTGCTGTGATTTAAATGTTAAGTATGGTTACCAAGTGCTCAACGACTTTTCCATACACTTGCGAGTGTATTATGTATAAATGTGAAATCTTGTGGTCCATAGTTATTACGCTGCTAGCATCAAACCTATATATCTCACCAACTTTATGTTGATGTTTTAAAGCATGTTATTCTCAGGTACGAATTAAGTCTTCCGCTGTGCATTAGCTCATATTAAAGATATTATTTGGAGTCGATCATCGCAATGGGACCAACTGTTGAAGACTTCGTCCGGATGGATTAGTTGCGGACATTTCACATTTCAATTATAGCCATTGATTGCTCAGTTAGATAAATTTATCTTCATATTTTATAAGTTAAGCTTTCATTTCTAGCACATCTTTATTGAATAGAGAAATTTTAGATTTCTTCTTAATGATGATTTCTTCCAATTGAATAATTTTCTTATTCAACTTGGAAATGGTGGGTTCATGTTGTTCTTTTAGGTCAGATAAATCTTTTTGTATGAAATTGACCTTTTCCTCAAGACGTTCGAACTTCAAACGATAATCAGTTCGTTAAATTTTGATCGGAAGAATTGATTTCTTAAGTTCTTTCATCTCAGTATCCATTGCACTGAGTTGGGTTATCAAGTGATTCACTTCCGATTGTGATGAAGAAGGTTTAGTCTCATTAAGTTTGATTTTATCTTTTAAAGTTCTGTTTTCAGTTTTCAAACCTTTAACTTCTTTAGTGACTGAGACTAAATTCTTTATCAGTGTGTTTTGCATGTTAACAAAATCAGGTGGGATTTAAATTAATTGTACCTCATCATCATCAGATGTTGAGTCAGCATTCTCCATAGCTTCCTTAGCTTTGGTAAGCTTGGTTACTTTGCAAACATTGGCATGTTCCTCCTCGGATTCTGACTCATCCGTCCAATTGAACCAAGTATCATCAACCGATTTCAGCTCTCCCCCAGTTTCTATAACCTCTGCCAACAACATTTTCTTCTTGTAGTAATCTGCATCCTTCTTCTTTGGAATTTTGCAATCACGAGAGAAATGGCCAGGTTTACCACAATTGAAACAGGTTGAATCTTCCTTCTTGGAATCATCAAATTGTTGAGGTTGAGGTTACTTGTAGTAAGAGGAAGAAGATGAATTCTTGAGTTGGTTGGTTTATTTGCCTTTGAATTTGTACTTGTTCAAGGCTTTGGTGAACATTACAACCATCTTGACTAATTCACGGTGAAAGTCATCAACATCCGAAAGATCAATATCTTCAGAATCATGTGACTCTTCAACAAGCACTTTCTTTGATAAGCTTTTGGAAGTGGTGAAGGATTCTCTTTTTTTTCTTAGCAATGAGATCAAGATGATCACCCGGAGAAGACTCTTTCCTTTTCGCTTGAAGGGTAGACACAGCTGGTTGATAATGCATACGAACCCTAACAAGATCATGAATATTAAGCTTGTCAATCTCCTTGGTGGATTGAATAATGGTTCCATAAGGAGTCCAATCAGAATTGAGCTTTTTCAGAAACTTCATGTTGATCTCAACATTCACCTTTATGATCTTGAACTGTTTCAACTCATTCAGAACACCATTAAAACGTCTATAGGTATCCTTGAGTAATTCTTCAGGTTCTTGCTTAAAATCTTCATAAAGTCCTAAGGCCTTATTCAGCTTAGTGACACTGGTCATGTCATAATCTTCTTGTTGTCTCCGGATCTCATCCCATATGTCTTTAGCAGATGTGTTGTATCAACATTCTCAAACAGTTTATATGGAATAGCTTGTATGTTGATATCCTTTATTCCATATCACCCTGAGCACACTCACATTTATCACCAGAGAGTTCATAGATTGGAATTGGTAAACCGGTTTCTAGATGAAATTAACAATTGGTCCATCTCTTAAAGAAGCCCAAATGTGTTTTGCTTTTTTACCGTTGTAATCTATGTACTGAGTGATATAATGCAGCCACTGGTAATACTATCCATCAAACAAGACAGGAGGTCTAGAATCAGATCCAATGATCAAGGTATCTCGAGTAGAAATTTTGGTAAAACAGAGGTAGATTCGGTAAGAATTCGGTATGGATTCGGTAGATCACACAAAACCAAGATTCAGAATAAAAAATATAACAAAATGTCAGATTTGGTTTCGGTACTGTAGCAGACCCGGGTTCGGTATCTGGTTAGGTACTGTAGCAGATTTGGGTTTGGTATCTGACTCGATATATCAGATTGTGTATCAGAAACTGATAAAAGAAACAAGTATCTCACACAGATTCGGTAAGTACAGAACTTGAAGCCTTAGAGGACTTAAACCCCAAAATATATCAAGTATATTTGAGATTTTGGTTTGGTAATCAGATTCTATAAAGTTTGAGCACAAATAAATCCAATCCAATGCTTAACACTTTGAATCAAATTCGGTAAGCGTGCTGCACAAGGAAACAAGTTAGTAACACGAAAAATATCAAGTATACCGAATATGATTATTCCGAATGTCAACTGAGCAGTTGACAAATCGAGTCTAAGTCTAAAACTTAGAATAACAATCGAATCCTTGCTTAAACAACTCGAACTAGCTGCGTTTGATCAAACCGAATGTGATAGAGTCACAAACACACCACAAACTACAATACTTAAAGTGAATTTCTAACTTTGAAGTAGACTCGGTATGGCAGTTGATATACCGAATGAGGATCAAATCTTCAATAATTGAAGAATTGATGAAATTGAACCGTCAAATTTATGATTAAACATTCACAAACACTACTGAATCCTCTGATCTTCACTTAAACACAGAAAAAAGCTTGAATTGATCAAAACAGTGAGTTTTAGCCACGAACTCTAAAATTGAGCTTAAATCTTCATAATTGTAGTTGTAAAGCTGTATTGATGATCGAAACACTTTCTAATACACCTAATTAACCTTCGCTGAACTTCTCACACTAATCTGAACGTCAGAATATCACATTCGATGATACAGAATGTGATTCAAACTAACCGAATGTGTTCAGATCTGTAATCTTCAATCTCTAGATCGATATAGTGATGTAATATCACTCCTTGGAAGCTCTGATACCAAATGATAGGTCAAGTCATGGTATGAATTGAAGAAATGAATGTAAGAAAGAGACTCGGTAATGATAAGAACATATTCGATATTAGAGAGTCTCGGAATATTACAATTCCACAGCTTCTTAAGCTCAGTTACAATACAATGACTATTTAATTAGGACTACTTAGGTTCTTTATATAGCCCTCTTCTTAGGAACCATCTAATAATCTTATTTCACATTAACACTATACACCTTTTGGGGTCCTAACACCTTCGATTCATCGTTATTGATAGAACGCCCCCATCGAGACACCTCCACCATGCACCGATTTTGATGTCTTGGAGGCAATTCTACTCGGTTTCCTTCCGCATGATTTACACTTATGTCGAGAAACATAGGCTAAATTTTCACCACTTCTTGCCATCTTCTTCATTCTCCTGATTCTTGAGGACGCTTTCCAATTGCCAGTTACCTTCCACTAACAGCAATTACGCACATACACATTTCCCATTTTGGTACCTATTTTAGAAGTGTCATTTGAACTCTTATTTTGGTTATAACTGTTTCCATCGATTTTCGAGGAACAAGATTTGGATCCGTTATTACCATTTTAGTGATTTGGGCTCCTATGGCGCAACTGATGAGATCCACAACAAGAATAATTACTACACACTTTTGGGCTTGTTGATGATTTACTAGAAGGACCATCTTTATTATTATACTGTCCATTACCAGTTGGGCTACCCTTTGAAATCTTACTATCTTGGGGGGGCCCAATCTTGATACCACCAGACCTGTCAACTGGGCTACTAGGCCCACCAATGGGTTATCCAACATTTTTAGTACTCAATCTATTTCAACCTTTTCATTTACTGGCTGATATCGGGCAAAAAGTCACGTTTTTACCCCTTAAATTAAGTTCTACAAACAATAAAGATTAAAACTTTGTTGGAAAAATTATCGTTCTTTCATTTTATTTTGTAGATTAAGTAATTACAAAGGCGATGCAAAAAGAATCAAGTAAAACGGAGCTAAAACGAAGATTCTAGAGCGAAAACGGTGAAAGACAAGAAATCAAGTTATGATCAAGTAAATCAAGGCTGATCAGCACCAGGTACGACCTGCCATACGGGCTGCCAGTATGGAGTACGGCCTGCCACACGGCCTAGCAAATGCCCCCAAGAAACGGCCTGCCAGCCATACGGCCTGCCAAATACGGCCCAACATACGGCCTGCCAGCCGTATTTGGGTAACATTCTGGTCTATTTAAAGGGCGTTCTCCATTCATTCCAAGACACACTCAACTTTTAATTCATTTTATATGTTCAATCTTTTAGTTAGTTTTTAGTAGTAGTTAGCTTAGCTTTTATTTTTCGGAGGATATCCCGGCGAGTCCCTGCGAACCCGGGCAGATTAGTTCGGCCTTTTCAGGTTTTTATCCAAAACGCTTGTCTTTTGTATTAAACATGTATTCTTACTTTTTATGTTTAATAATGCATTCCGATATTGCCATGATAGCTTAATTTATCTGTATGTTTCCATGATAGAAGTTTGGGTTAGCGTAATTATGTTAATATAGTACGATTACTGTTATAATACTGAACTAGGAAGTCTGATAGATCTGTATGCTAGTATCTTAAGGATTGACCAACTTAGGTTGTGATCAGGACTTGTCCACCTATATAAAATTAGCTACTTCATAGGATTAAGACCCATGGTTATACTGTATCTGAAGATTCTATGAACTCGGTATGGCTGGAGTTCCCTAGAGGCATCTAATGCACTTTTAGGACACGGAACCTAGGAATTGAGACATGAATGACCTAGTATGCCTATTGACTGTTCCGAAGAGACCTCTTAGGAGCTGTTAAGATCTAGTTAGTGCCTTTACTGTATGACCCAAGCCTATTGCATGTTCTTGTCTGATTGTTGCCTTAGGTCTTAGTCATATCAACTATTTAGGTACTCATTAGGTTTCTATCTGCTTTACTATCAGTATATTTGCTCTGATGCTGTATAATATTTGATTTGTTGTGATCTCATTAGTATGATGAAATGGTTGTTAGTTTTCATTTAAGGTTTTTCCAACTTAAACCGACGGACTCCTTCCGTTTGTGATCAGTGTTCAATCAACACGGAACGTTGTTATTCAGTTACCTAAACTGATAACAAGGGTTAGGATTAGAGCTTAACTAACTAATAAACCTAGTACTTTACTGAGGATAACCTCCGAGGTATTGTTACACTTCAGTTATATGACCAAGTGACATACTTCTCACTGCTCAAAGAGAACTCCGAGAGTTCAGAGATAAGTAGGTCTGTGTAATTAGCTCATCCAACCAGATCAACAACAATCCAAGCATAGTCTTAACATAAGCATAATTACCTTTCCCTAACCCAATACTGATATCTTGGTCAACATTTTCCTGATTTGCATACTCCGAAAATCCTTCCACTTTATTTACTTTTCTGCATTTAGGACCTTTAGCTAAAATCAACTACTATCTTTTATTCAGGTAATTTAACTAAAAGACAATTATCCACTTAATCTTCAATTCGTTAATCAGCAAAAAATTCGACATTAGGTTAACTTACACCTTCTACACCTTAGAAAGTAAAAGTAAATTTAGGCCCCACATAATATAAAGAACAAAACGACTGTGTGCTACCTTGATCAACTGACTCAGACGTCCTGTGGCTTAACGACACCGCACTAATAAAACCGTCTGTTTCAACTGTATCTTTGTAGTCACATCAGAGTTTTTCTGGCGCCGCCGCCGGGGATCGAATATTTTGATCGAGAAAGATGTTAAACAGACAAAGTATTGTTTGGTGGTGTCTAAGAAAGACAATTATACACGGACTTGGTTGTTGGATTTTCTGAACAGTCTCCAATTCTATTGGAACCAAAAGGATCCTGCCTCTCCGTAGTCGGCCTGGCCACCTCGATACGACTAATCTGTGAGAAGTCCTATCAGTTAAGATATCCGATCTGGTTAGCGACCGAATTTCAAGAATAATTGTTTTTATTAAATTATCGATCCTTTTAGTAAATTAATATTTTCTAAAAGTTACTTTTAAGTCTTTTTAAAACAGAAAATCTAAAAAAATAGAACAATAAGACGCCCTTGCTTCTATGCATAAGTCATGCTTAGAGGAAAGAGGAGGAGCAATCACCTTAGGAACCGATGGAATTCCTGAAATTAGTTCACACATGATTAAACTAGTCCGTATGATCTGTAAATTTCAAGGATTACCGACTGACGATCCTAACTTTCATATAAACAAATTTTTCAGTCTGGTTGACTCTTTTAAGAAGGAATCAAACGAGAAAAATATTTTAAAACTTCATCTTTTTCAATATTCATTTTCTGCACACGCTTCAGCATGGTTTGATGAACTTAACCCGAATTCAATCCATACATGGGAGGATTTAGCCACTAAATTTCAAAACAAATTTTATCCACCCTCCCTGCAAACCTGTTTAAGAAATGACATCACAAACTTTTCTCAAAAAGGAAATGAGTCATTGTGTCTAACATGGAATAGAGTAAAGATGATGCTTAAAAGATGTCCGAATCATTCGTTAAGTCGGGCAGACATAATCTGTACGCTTTACAATGGTTTGACCAAGGATGATAAGTGTCTCCTAGACATGGACTCGCAAGGAAATTTCATGTCCGACCAGCAGATGAAGCATGGAATCTCTTGGACACAATAGCTGCACAACAGGAAGATTGGAACAATGAAGCTGTTGAGAAGGATGACGTCTTCGCTCATACGGTAAAAATGCTGGAAACCAGGTTACAAGATCTCACCCTTACTCTTCAAAGTTTACCAATTCCTAGAAACTCCGATGCTACTAGAACCAATCTAAGGTATCCTTACCCTAAATGGGCACATAAACAGCAAAATAGCTCGGATCATAATATAATATTCCCGTTGCACAAACCTACTCTCCACTCTAAGGAAATTTTAGCTGAATTTATGAAAAAACAATACATGATAAACCTTCAAGTCAAAGAATGCCAGAATAAGTTCGACACTTTGATAAAGACTTTTGAAGAATCAATCACTAATTTTCAGCTTACGCTTAAACGATTAACCACTAAAATTGATATAGAGTGTAGTGAGTTTGATGCCCTAGTAATTACTAGAGGAGGGAAAGAAACAACTGTTAATATACCCATACAAGATTTTTCTGAAAAGGAACCTGTGCCAATTGACCCAGTTGTCAATCCACGAGAACCTATCTCTCCTAAGGCCCCAGAAATTATTCATAGCGCCCGCATACCATTCCCAGGTAGGCTTAGGAAGGAAAAACAAGAAGCACAATTTGCTAAGTATTGGGATATTATTAAGAATTTGCATTTGAATGTACCTCTAGTAGATGCTTTAGTAGAGATGCCAAACTGCGCTAAATTTTTCAAAGAACTGCTTTCAAACAAAGAGAGATTAAGAGAGATAGTTAGCTTGCCCTTAAGTGAAGAATGCTCGTTAGTGTTACAGCATGGAATTCCCCCTAAGTTAGGAGATACAGGAAGATTTACGGTACCTTGCTACCTGCAAGATGTCCAAATTAGCAATGCGTTAGCAGACTTAGGAGCCAGTGTAAACCTAATGCCCTATTCCTTATTCAAGAAGCTAGGATTAAATGACTTAAGGTCAACCAGAATGACTATCCAACTCTCTGACAGATCAGTTAAAATTCCTAGGGGAATAGCTGAAGATGTCCTAGTTAGAGTGGATAAGTTCGCGTTTCCCGTTGATTTCGTCATTATGGATATTGAGGAAGACACGAAGGTCTCACTCATTCTTGGTAGACCATTCTTGAATACTGCCAAGGCTGTAATTGACGTTTACGAGAAATCTCTGAAGTTAAGGGTTGGAGGAGAAGAAATCACATTCAATGTTGATCGCCTCATGAACCATCCTAAGGAAGAAGATGTGAATCTCTCTGATTCTTTTCAAGAACTCGTCAACGAATACCTGGAAGAGACTATGGCTATATGTAGTCAAGATCCAATTTCTAAGGATCTGTTCTCTATACCTCCTAAAGGAAATCTTAACAACCATTCTTCCATAGACCTTAGTCAACCCACAACTCCCCTCTCTAAAAGTAACTTTCTTGGCAATACTATTCGAATAGCACCGCTAGGACAAGGCATTCCTTTACCTCTATTAAGGAGAAGACCGAATGAAGAGACAGATTTCATTCCGGTATATCAGGAACCCCAGTCAAGGGAAGACTGCGAGGAGTTTCCCGAACCTACCTTCGAAACTAAAGAAGACGTTTCTGAAGAGGAAGCATTAAGAAGGACAATTTCCAGAAATGAAGAACAGATAGCATCAGTGATCACTACTGAAGAATCAGAATTCCAGGAGAAGTACGACTCGTTAGACTGAAAGGAGATAGCTAGGATGAAGCCATCTATCGAGGAGCCTCCGGAATTGGAATTGAAGAAGTTACCCGACAATCTGGAGTATGCATTCTTAGAAGGAAAATCGCAACTCCCTGTGATCATATAGAAAGACCTCACGCTACAAGAGAATGCGAAATTGATTCAAGTTTTGAAATCACATAAGAAGGCAATTGCGTGGAAGATCTCCGACATCAAAGGGATCAGCCCCAACTATTGCACCCACAAGATCTTCATGGAAGATGATTTCAAACCTTCAGTTCAGGGTAAAGAAGGGTCAACCCTATGATTCTAGAAGTCATCAAGAAAGAAGTAATCAAACTTCTGGACGCCGGTCTGATCTATCTAATCTCTGATTCACCATGGGTCAGTCCTGTTCAAGTGGTACCCAAAAAGGGAGGGACAACCGTAATTCAAAATGAGAATAATGAGCTTATTCCAACTTGGGAAGTCACCAGTTGGAGGGTTTGCATAGATTATCGTAAACTAAACGATGCAACCCGGAAGGATCATTTTCCATTACCTTTCATCGATCAAATATTGGAACGTCTATCGGGAAATGAGTACTACTGTTTCCTAGACAGTTTTTCTGGCTACTTTCAAATTCCCCTCGATCCAAAAGACCAAGAGAAAACAACCTTTACCTGTCCTTATGGAACATTTGCTTATCGACGTATGCCCTTTGGGTTATGCAATGCACCAGCTACATTTCAGCGATGCATGGTAGCAATATTCCACGACATGATTGAGCGTTGTATGGAAGTATTCATGGATGACTTCTCAGTCTTTGGTAGTACCTTAGATTCATGACTTTTAAACCTTGACAAGACGCTCACCCGGTGTAAAGAGTCAAATTTAGTTCTAATTTGGGAAAAATGTCACTTCATGGTAAAAGAAGGGATAGTTTTAGGACATAAGATCTCAAAAGCAGGAATAGAAGTTGATAAGGCTAAGATTGAGACCATCACTAAACTTCCAGAACCTACCACAGTAAGAGCGATAAGGAATTTCCTAGGAAACGCCGGTTTTTACTGACGCTTCATCAAGGATTTTTCAAAGGTCACACGACCTCTCACTCATCTCCTAGGAAAGGAAGTCCCGTTTGTCTTCGATGAAGAATGTCGAAAAGCATTCAACTATCTGAAAGAACAGCTAACACATGCACCCATCATGATAGCTCCTGATTGGAGTCTACCCTTTGAAATCATGTGTGATGCGAGCAATTTCGCAGTTGGATCTGTGCTTGGACAACGGGTGGATAAGCACTTTCATCCAATCTATTACGCAAGAAAAACCTTAACCGGAGCTCAAGAGAATTACACTACCACGGAGAAGGAGCTGCTAGCCGTAGTATTCGTCTTCGACAAATTTCGTTCCTATCTTATCCTGTCCAAGACTACAGTCTATACAGATCATTCAGCCCTCAAATATCTATTCACAAAGAAAGACGCAAATCCAAGACTCCTACGATGGATCTTACTCCTTCAAGAATTCGACATTGAGATTAAAGATAAGAAGGGAGCAGAGAGCGTCGCAGCAGATCATCTTAGTCGTTTGGAGAACGCAACGATGGAAAAACTTGCTGAACAAGATTTCAGAGATAAATTTCCGGAAGAACAGCTTATGAGTTTAGGACAAACTCACATAGGATCACAGTTTACTAACACTCCTTGGTATGCCGACATGGCCAACTACTTAGTTGCCGGAGTAGTACAAAAGGGGATGAGTACCTCCCGAAGAAGGAAGTTCTTCAGGGATGCCAACTACTACTGCTGGGAAGATCCTTACCTGTTTAGAATTTGCCCTGATCAGATAATCAGGAGGTGCGTAGATGAAAAGCAAGCAGCAGGGATTCTTCACCAATGTCACCATGGACCAACTAGAGGTCATCATGGAGCAAATTTAACCGCAAGGAAAGTCTACGAATCAGGATTCTACTGGTCGTCTATATTTCGAGATGCGCAAGAGCTTGTAAAGCATTGCGACGCATGCCAAAGGCAAGGCAATATCTCTATGAAGAACGAGATGCCTCAGACTAATATCCAAGCTTGCGAGATTTTCGATATATGGGGATTACACTTCATGGGCCCATTCCCAAAGTCTAACAGGAAAGAGTACGTCCTCATAGCAGTAGATTACGTCTCCAGATGGGTCGAAGCTCAAGCATTTCCGACTAATGATGCCAAAGTCGTCACAAATTTCCTGAAGAGACACTTCTGCAGATTTGGAGCTCCCCGTGCGATAATAAGTGATAGGGGCACACACTTCTGTAACACTCGGTTTATGAAGGTGATGCAACAATATGGAGTTACCCACAAGATGTCCACTGCCTATCATCCGCAGACCAACGGGCAAGTAGAGTCACGAACAGAGCACTCAAAAGAATCTTAGAACGAACTGTCGGCCATCATGGAAATAAATGGGCCGAGAAGCTAGATGATGCTCTGTGGGCATTCCGGACTGCTTACAAGAATCCTCTAGGAACTACACCCTACCGCATGATTTATGGAAAAGCCTGTCACCTTCCGCTAGAACTCGAATATAAAGCTCTCTGGGGGCTGAACACCTGCAACCTCGATCCCTCAGTTACCGGAAGACATAGGAAAATGCAAATGAACGAACTCGCCGAATTGAGAGACCAAGCATATGAAACGTCATACATCTACAAGGAACAAACAAAGCTTTCGCATGATGCAAAATTAATCCCTACAAAGTTCGCCCCTGGAGATAAAGTTCTTCTCTTCAATTCTCGGTTCAAGAAGTTCGCAGGAAAATTTAGATCAAGATGGAGTGGCCCATACAAAGTTGTACACGCTTTTCCACATGGAGCCATGGAATTGGAAGGACCTACTGGTAACTTCAAAGTTAATGGCCACCGGTTGAAAGCTTATCTAGAAGACCACGATAAGGAGGAGCACCTCTTCTCCTTCGATCCATTCTGAAGATCTGACAAAGAAAAGTCGAGCTGTAACGACTTGATAAACAAAGTGCTCTTGGGAGGCACCCCTTGCTTATGCTTTTAATTACTTTTTATTATTTTTATTTCTATTATTTTTAGTCTTAAGATATTATCTCTGCACTAACAACTAAGCGCCATACTTGCGCTTAGTACTTACAAGTTTGTTGAATATATTTAGGCAAAGTGCCAAGTTCAGGAGCATCAGCTTACATTCCAGTTCGCAGGAGGAGGACTCCTATAGTTTACTCATCCGAAAGTAGTGCTGATTAGAACAGGCCATCAACATGGCAATTATGCCCAAGGCGATTGATATTAGAGAGCATTGAGGAAGATATCAGCACAACACCGCCACCTCCTCCCTTCCGACGATCTAGAAGTTTGGCCAGGAGACCAGCCGAGCACACACAGTTGCCAAATACGCATGAGCCAAAGATAGTGATACATTATGGAGCTACTTTGAGTGACCCTGATGTTGCATGGGCACTACTCAGAGATCAGCAGAGACTCTACAGAGCTCTGAGAGCATACCTCCAGCGCGAGGGGATGCCACGCAGTACTCTGGGCCCATCTTCATTTAGGCTAGCGCGCCGCGTTCAGCCAATAGACAAGCTACGCCCAGGCGTTCCACACCAGCCTCAGTTCACTCCGTTGCCTCAGCTGCCATGCCTGCACACACTACTCCTATCCCCTTCACGCCGCCTGCTCCAGTCACCGAGCCAGTTCTAGTCACTGAGTTACCAGAGGGTTGTCACATAGTAACTATTCCTATTTCAGTGGAGCCGCCAACGGCCCAGGCATTTGAGATCACTGGGAGCATGCCTGACGAGGAGCCTTTCCCAGACTTATCTCACTTGGAGATGCCGACAGACTTATGTCTGGATTCACTACTAGGCCCTGAGTTGGATATAGGGCAGCCTCTCGAGTACTTGCCGAACCTAGAGGATGATGAGATCTTCAGATACTTCGCAGAACCGACACATCATTGACCAGGATAGTATCCCATAGACTACTTTATCTTTATTTTATCTTTAGTTTTTATCTTTTTAAAGCATTGTACTAAAAAGTTATATATAGTGGAAATGCTGCCTTTCTCTTTTTGTTCTTCATGTAGAAATATTATTAAAAGAGATTGGTACGTAGGAGATTGACCGTAGGAAGGCCCAGCACTAGGAAAGTAACACGTCCATAAGGAAGTAATCTTTCCTCAAACCTATTTCAATTATAACGCACTAAAATCTCTAAGTGTGGGGTAACCCTCGCAACTAACTTAGAATTTTAGAAGTCAATGTCCTTAATTTATAAAGTATTAGAATATTCTTTCTGAAAAATATTAGGGACAATGTTCTTTTAAGTGTGGGGTAATGGGTAAGTTTTTAAAAGGTCGAAATTAATAGTCAAGTAACCAAAATGCCAAGTTTTAAAAAATTCTTTTGTCCAAAAGTAATTAAGCAATGGATATTGGGTAATTTTGAAAAATTCTTACTTTGTTTTCGCCCAAAAGATCTAATAAAATTGCTAGAAATCGGTTTTCGGAACATTTATTAGAACGGAACGATTAAGCTGAAACTTATGTTTTGTGTCAATAGATTTCTTTTAAGGAAATATGTAAAAGACTACACATGATCAAGCACGACCCCTACCCTAAAAAGTAAGGAATCTATGACCCAAAGTATCTGTATGACCAATCAAATCTACAAAACTTTGTTATTTCAATTGATGAGCGTGCTGGTGTACGGTTCAAGTTAGAACTTGGTTCAGACATACGTTTCAAGACCAATAGTTAGTGAGCGCCATACGTGGTGCAGGTGCGATACTCCTTCCGAAATCATTCTGAATAGAGAAGACAAAAAGCCATCGGTTTCGTTTCCACTCCACGCAATTTTAAACCGACCAACTCACAAAAAGAGTTGATGAATCAGAAATATTCACCCCAAATTCACTCCCAAAATACACCATTCACATTCACTTCCTTTTCCATTCATCCAAAGATCCAGAGATTAATGAAGAGATAGATCGATCAAATTCGCTTCAAAAGCACTAGTTGAAAGATTCTGAACCCCTGATTGTTTTTGATAGGTCAAAGACCTATTTTTAGTGGATTATCACTTCATCTCTGGGCACCAGGAATGAAAGACGAAAGTTATGAAGAAAGGGTATTCCGATAAAAAAAATAAAAAATAAATAAAAATAAAAATTTTCATGAAAGAGCAAAGTCTCTAAATAAGGCAAAAAGAAACCCAAGAAGGAGCCCTGAAGAAGAATGCTGGAAGAGCAAAAGAAAATTCTAGACAAAGTCTTAGAAAAATCCGCCTCTTCCGAAGACAACTTTTACGAAATTCTCAGCCATTATCTATCCAAAATGGATACTCTGAGGAATCAAAGTCTATCAATTCTCTCAAAACAAAAGATCTGGATCCATTTCACCGAAATCCATAAATTTTCAACCAAACCCTATAACCCGTCTTCCTCTTGAAAGAATGCTTAGGAAGAAGATCAGTGTCGTCCTTACTTAACCGGTGGAGATATCGATGTTATACCAAGCCTATGATGAGAACTGTTACATGACTGGTTTCTGAGCGACAATACAATTAGAATAGGACACCCTAAACACTTGAGTGATATGAAAGATCCTTCAGTGAGGAGCCTGATCATGTATACTCTACATCCGAGAGTTGGAAAGTACGCCTTTTCCACTATGGACACAACTGAAATCTAGCAACCAAATCATCAAAGCTCGAAAATTTTTCTAATACTTTCGAAAGATGTGCCGGCTTCTAATGAAGACGTAATAAAAAGATCTACGGGTGGGGCAAGGGAGAATCTATTAGAAAGATCCTGATATTCCCACTTTCTTGCTTGAGGACAAGCAAAGCTAAGTGTGGGGTATTTGATATCGGGCAAAAAGTCACGTTTTTACCCCCTAAATTAAGCCCTAAAACAATGAAGATTAACACTTTTTCTGCAAAATTATCGCTTTTTCGGTTGATTTTGTAGATTAAGTAATTACAAAGGCGATGCAAAAAGAATCAAGTAAAACGGAGCTAAAACGAAGATTCTAGAGCGAAAACGGTGAAAGGCAAGAAATCAAGTTACGATCCAGTGAATCAAGGCTGGTCAACACCAGGTACGGCCTGCCATACGGGCTGACAATATGGAGTACGGCCTGCCACACGGCCCAGCAAACGCCCCCCAAGAAATGGCCTGCCAGCCATACGGTTTGCCAAATACGGCCCAACATACGGCCTGCCATACGGCCTGCCAGCCGTATTTGGGCAAAATTCTGGTCTATTTAAAGGGCCTTCTCCATTCATTCCAACACACACTCAACTTGCAATTCATTTTATATTTTCAATCTTTATGTTAGTTTTTAGTAGTAGTTAGCTTAGCTTTATTTTTCAGAGGATATCCCGGCGAGTCCCTGCGATCCTGGGCAGATTAATTCGGCCTTTTCTGGTTTTTATCCGAAACGCTTGTCTTTTGTATTAAACATGTATTCTTACATTTTATGTTTAATAATGCGTTCCGATATTGCCATGATAGCTTAATTTATCTGTATGTTGCCATGATAGAAGTTTGGGTTAGCGTAATTATGTTAATATAGTACGATTACTGTTATAATACTGAACTAGGAAGTCTGATAGATCTGTATGCTAGTATCTTAAGGATTGACCAACTTAGGTTGTGATCAGGACTTGTCCACCTATATGAAATTAGCTACTTCATAGGATTAAGACCCCTGGTTATACTGTAATTGAAGATTCTATGAACTCGGTATGGCCGAAGTTCCCGAGAGGCATCTAATGCACTTTTAGGACACATAACCTAGGAATTGAGAAATGAATGACCTAGTATGCCTATTCACTGTTCTGAAGAGACCCCTTAGGAGCTGTTAAGATCTAGTTAGTGCCTTTATTGTATGACCCAAGCCTATTGCATGTTCTTGTCTGATTGTTGCCTTAGGTCTTAGTCATATCAACTATTTAGGTACTCATTAGGTTTCTATCTGCTTTACTATCAGTATATTAGCTGTGATGTTGTATAATGTTTTATTTGTTGTGATCTCATTAGTATGATGAAATGGTTGTTAGTTTTCATTTAAGGTTTTCCCAACTTAAACCGACGGACTCCTTCCGTTTGTGATCAGTGTTCAATGAACAAGGCACGTTGTTATTCAGTTACCTAAACTGATTACGAGGGTTAGGATTAGAGCTTAACACACTAATAAACCTATTACTTTACTGAGGATAACCTCCGTGGTATTGTTACACTTCAGTTATACGACCAAGTGACATACTTCTCACTGCTCAAAGAGAACTCCGAGAGTTCAGAGATAAGTAGGTCTGTGTAATTGGCTCATCCAACCAGATCAGTATCAATCCAAGCATAGTCTTAACATAAGCATAATTAGCTTTCCCTAACCCAATACTGATATCTTGGTCAACATTTCCCTGATCTGCATACTCCGGATATCCTTCCACTTTATTTACTTTTCTGTATTTAGGACCTTTAGCTAAAATCAACTACTATCTTTTATTCAGGTAATTTAACTAAAAGACAATTATCCACTTGATCTTCAATTCGTTAATCAGCAAAAAATTCGACATTAGGTTAACTTACACCTTCTACACCTTAGAAAGTAAAAGTAAATTTAGGCCCCACATAATATAAATAACAAAACGACTGTGTGCTACCTTGATCAACTGACTCAGACGTCCTGTGGCTTAACGACACCGCACTAATAAAACCGTCTGTTTCAACTGTATCTTTGTAGTCGCATCACTGGCACATCAATATCCTTATACGCCGCATTTTTACTAGAGACATCTTTATCATCTTTTTTGGAATTAGGGTTACCATTATCATTATTAATCGTCTCAGCAACAAACTCCTCATTTTCTTAAAAAAGACTACTAATCCCGAAGTAACCCGACTCTTGCTCTTCACCCACCGGAGAGCAACTTGTTTATTTCGGTAACCGACCAGCTTGGTTTATTCACCAGAGATTCAAACGATTCAAATATATCATACCCATTCATCGAATGATTATTGATTCCCATATCTTCATCTTCTTCAGATAATAATTCAAACTCATCAAAACATGAGAATGCTTCTGAGTCTACATAATTCGAGCTATATTCCGACGACTAACTTTGACTATCATTGGACATAGAATTTTCAGTCCAAACCGGATATAATTTGACTTCCTCTTTGACGTTGATAAAATACAAATTTTTCCTGTGCCTAAGCATGAGTGAATCATCAACAACCTCTGGGTTCCGAAGCTTAACATAAACACGCCCATAAGATAAACTCTGATTGCCTACTAAAGAGCAATTATCAAAGTCATAAACTTCACCCCACCATTCTGCTATCGAGCCAAACATTTTTCTGTCCAGCAATGTGGTGGGACCCCAATTATCTTCAACAAAGCCATTCTACATTCCAGACAATACTCTGAGTCCCACAACATTACCTTACAGATCCATCTTTTGAGAGGATGGTCTTTTCGGTTCACCACATCTGCTGCACATTCATTCGAGTTGAAGATGAACAGAACACTTAGACCTCCAAGAGATTTAATCTGTACATCATAAAAACCTTCTTCTCTACAAATGTTCACCAGGTTACTAAGAATGCCCACAAAGATTGCTTCACAAATAATTGCCTTCTTTAGAACTTCAACATTGCTGCTATTATCATCTACCTCAAGAAGTGCCACTTTCTTCGAATTTTCACCCCTTATAGAGTTGGTGATACCAATCGACCTTTTGTTTTCAAACTTAGTTCATAGATCTTGCATACCATGCCCCATCACATCATTAAATCTTCTACCATCTTGGTACCTGTCATATGTCGGACCCTCCCTTGCTACATTGGATGACTCACCATTCATTCGAGCTTCAGGTGCATTCTTAGCATTATGGATAGGGTATCTCTTGGTAGCATTGAAAATTTTGAATGATATGCCATTGAACTTGATGTGTTCATGTGATCTCAGTAACCTGTTCGAATCCGCCACCTCAGCAAACCTAACAAAGGCAAACCTACCACCACTTCTGAGTATTTTTTCAGCTACATAAACATCACGAACAACTCCATACAGTTTGAAAGTTTTCCAAAGGTCCACCACCTTACAATCATCTAGGAAGTTGAATAACATGTACGACGTGAGATGATTTTTGCCTGACCTCTTGGATTGGTGTTCATAGTCGCTGTTGTATCTGTCTCTCCTCCTAGCCGCTGCTGCCCCAACCGTGCCTGCCCTCTCTCCTCTCTCTCTCTCTCTCTCTCTCTCTCATTTTATTTTCCCCGATAAAAGTTTCTAATTTGCCTTCAACATTTTATTTATTTTATTAAGAATATTATAAAATCTCAAATTTAATTTATTTGCTAGCTTCTAAGTCATGAATGAATGTAATTCATGAATTTTATTACACATTAAATTAATTTTAAAGTTCAATGATTACAGACTGTATATAGTCTAACTTTTTACAACTAATATATTTTTCTTTATCTATAAATAGCATTGGAAAACTCTTTCACTAGACATCACAACTAAATTTATACATCAAAATATCATTAAATCTCGTCTATTATATTTCAAACATTTGTTATTGTTCTAAGATGAAAATATCTAGTATTTTTTGGATCATGATGTGGGTAGTTATGACAATTCTCATTGTAAATGTTGAAATGAAAAAGGTTGTTGATTGCAAGCCACTGTTCCTAACCCCATGTGAAAAATTTATAGAGAAGAATATAGCACCAGCTCCAAATTCAGAATGTTGCAACCGACTACATAAGCAAATTGATTGTCTGTGCAAATACGAAAAGGATCCACATTATGGACGATTTTTTAAGATGCCTGGCGCTAAAAAGGTTTCTAATGCATGTAAAGTACCTATTCCGGACCCTGCAAAATGTACCTGATGTAATCATTGAAGATTACTGGATATTAATGTGATGAACGCAATATCCAATGTAGTTTATGTATTATGATCAAATAATAAGTATATTCATTACAATAGTAAGATGTGTATCATGTTTTATTATCATCTAACTTTAAGTTACTACTTTGAATTGTGTATATATTTCAATTCAGTATTTTCCAAAATAAAAAGGAAAACACACCCATATCATGATTATCCCACCCATATCATGATTATCCCAAAAGGAAAGTGTGTCATGTGGCGCAAAAATCACATGTGATTGGAAAAGAATTTTAAAAAAAATTTCGAAAAAAAATGTTTTCGAAATTTTTTTTCGAATTTTTTTTTTTACAATTACATGTGATTCTGCATGTCAATCACATGTGATTATAAACCTAATCACATGTGATTATGCATGTCAAATCCAATCACATGTGATTGTACAATTCAATCACATGTGATTGTGCACGTAAATCACATGTGATTGTAAAAAAAAAAAATTTAAAACAAAAATTGAAAAAAAAAACTTCTAATTTTTTTTTTATTTCAATTTTTCTTTTTTTTACTTTTTTATTTAATCACATATGATTTTCGCGATACATGGGATGCTCTAATTGATCCTCTCTAGTCTAACATGGAACTTGAACACACAAATTCAAAGATATTGAATTACTTTGATACCGCTAGTCCAATGGTCCTTCGATTTTTAATCAAGTGTAATCACATTTCATATATGATTGTTTCCCCTACATACAATATCAATTCGATTGGAGGCAACAATTTCAACAAAACGTAGCCACATAGATTTGTGTATATTGTTTAATGTTGGAACTCTTGGCTAATTAGCCTTTTGTAATCATCTTCTAACTTGTTAGAGAGCTATTTTTTCATTTAAATTGTCCTTCAAAAAAAGTAGTATATCTGTTTCATATTAATAGTCCAGTTTTAACTTTAGAGGTCTTTTCCTTGCAACTTTGACTTTAAATTATTATTTTTATGTTATATAATAGTTGAACGTTATAACAGTAAAAATATATTAAAAAAAATGATCAATTGATATAACTTTTGCCGAATAAATATTTAATATAAATAAAAATGTTTAAAGTCAACGTTGAAACGAAAAGACTTTTAAAGTGTTAATATTGGATGTACCCAGTAGTATATTGCTCCATTTGATTTGTGTACTACTTAATCTTAATGTTTATAGTGTGTTAAATTAAATTGTTAAGAATATTTTAATATAAGAAGAAAGTTATATTTTACAATCCACATTTATTATGTACAACAGTATATCAAATAAATAAATTTACAGAGAATTATAGAAATAAATAATGTAAACTCTATCTAGCTTGAAATATAAGCTCAAATTAAAAGTTATGAATATTCTCCCCTTTCCTTCATAAACCACCATTTTCCACCACCATCCACCCCCAACAACCATCATTTAGTTCTCCAACTTTCCATAAAAAATACCCTTTTATCAGTTACCTATATATTTCATTACTTCTCATTTAATGCCTACATCCATTTTAAATAACCACACAAAACTCATATTTAATTACCCTAAGTTGGTTGGCGTTTTCTATCTGGTGAACAACTCGACTCCTCGGTACATTCCTACTAAACCCACCTTTGGCGACTTCCTTCTTTCGTCCTTGTACCCTTCGGTTCCGAAGGTAATGATACACTATTCGGATAGCGTACAGAAACTGAAAAGAAAAGTATATTCGAATAAAGAACTGAATCGAGCAACATTTATTTCTAAAATTCATGTTTTGTATTCTATAAAGTGGACTGGTCAATCTCCAAAACATAAGGGTTGACCCACCAATCAGAGCATGACGTGTGTCCTTTTCTAAAAGAGAACCTTTGATTTTTTGCCTATAAATAGGCCACTTGGGTTCTATAACTCGCAGATCACATCATTTTGTCAGAGCATAACTTTTTCTCTCTAGATGAATGACCAAGTTTAACCTTGACTGGATTCGAAACAAGTATTTGGATCCGGTAATAAACGTTACACGGAGGACTTCAAGAAGACCACACCGCTCACCGTTAACGTGATTGTGACTTCACGCGTATTCTCTCTGCATTCCGGATTTGGTACGGTCATTTGGCGTCTTGGGCCTGCTACTCAGTTGACAAGCAAGTATGTTGTCTAGATGAGGAGCAGGGCAGAGAAGAAAGGCAGAGGTATTAGAAGAATGGAAAAAGGGGCAATCACATTTCCACCGGTACTAGATATTATTCCATCAAATGCGCCAGTAGTAATAGAAGCACGAATAGCAAATTTTAGTGTGGCCCGAATATATACAGATACAGGAGCTGGAGCGAAAATAATGTATGATCATTGTTTTAAAAGGTTCCCAAAAAGAATACAAGACAAAATTAAAAATGCCATGGTACCACTAGATAGCTTCGCAAGTGAATCCACATGGTCAATGGGAAGTGTCATCTTAGAAGTTGTCTTGGGAGAATATCTGTAACATCCATGTTACATCCGTCCCACATCGGTTGGAGAGGGGAACGAAGCATGCCTTATAAGGGTGTGGAGACCTTTCCTAGCATGACACGTTTTGGGACCACAAGCGCAGCAGATCTCATGAGAACTCTGCAGTTAATCGTGTGCTCGGACGAGTGCACCACTAGGATGGGTGACCTCCTGGGAAAGTGTTCGTCGTCTTTGGTCGCCAAGAAAAATATGTGCGCCTACGAGCAAAGCGGACAATATCATTCTACGGGGAACGTGTTACCTGAGATGTTACAGATGGTATCAGAGCGTTGGTTGTAGGGATCTAGGATGTGCATTAGTGTGTCTGACAGAGTCGTTAGGACGCATTAGTGAATCTAGACTACAACCGGATAGTTAGCCAACCATTGCATTCTGACATACATTTGCTATAGATAGCACTTACTTGACTACTTGTGCATTTATACTTGAATCTTTCTTAGGTGAACTCCATAATGGTACCAAACTTTCATCATACGAATTCGTATTCTACCACTTTCTGGTAACACACGTAAATTAAAGATTCATACGCGTCAGGATGACGACGACTTCATTAGTCACACTAGTTCGGGAACTCTGTCTCCTCGGTTGTTATTCGTTACCGTCCCGGCTTACTATCCACAAGTGTTGTAAAGTTACCACCACTACTTTAGATGAGTATCGTCATCACTATTTATCACTACGGTTACGTACTACTCGTTATCATAAATTCGTTACTCTTTTCATGCCTAAAGACATTATTGTTTGACTTGAACAGCATTGACGTGAACAATCATTTATACACTTTCCTCGAGAAACGCTTCTTCAGAGTTGCACAAATTCTTTCGATTCAATACGAGTCACGTTAGAGACGTCATTACACTTTGTTCATTTTAAAACTCCACGATCACACGAACTTGATTCTATGGAGTGATGTGGGAATGGAGGTATGAGTTAGCGTAATATAACGACACTCGATCAATGTGGTTATATTATGGTAAGTCATACCAAAGTTCTAATGACTCGTGATGGTGATTGGACTCGATCAACCTAATCACCACCATGTGTCATGTACATGACTTCATTTTTCTTGTTGGACACCCGAAAACTCCGAGAATATTGATGACAACCATACTAAGGACACACCTTTGATTATTGTCGAACCATATTATGCTTCCGAATGAATGACAAATTCTTTCAATTTCAAACATATGTTACACGCGTATACTATCTCGTTTCGCACAGTTTTATCGACGAACTACAATATGCTTGATATGCTTACATCGAGGCGGAAATTTCTCTCGCATTAAACTCGTACCCCCGTATAAGGAAATCTTTTATCTACATTCTCAATAGAGAGAGAGAGACTCTTCACATTATACTAGTATTCGCCACGAGGGTGAATATACCTAACGAACGTTTCCAGAACCCGATAAGAAACTTGCTCCAACAAACGTTTTTTTTTTAAGCCGATAAATCTTCCGCGGCGCGAATTTCTTGAGAAAAAGGAAACTTGTCCAAATATATCTTAAGGAAATGTACCTCGTTTCGGATCGAGATGCTCGTTACACTTTTAGACTTACCAAAAAGCCTTGGGACCACGTTTAGACATGAGTACAACGCATTAACCACAAACCGACGAATAAAGAAAATGTATGATTCAAACCTTGGAAACCGTAATATGAGTTTGTGTTATCAACTTCAAATTTACTTGAGAAAAGTACTTGCCTTTAGCCGAATTCTCTTACTACAATAATTTTCATTGGTGTATTAACGACGCACCTTTTCGGAACTTTATATGGCCGCAATTGTCGTTCTCTTAATTGTTGAACCGAAGTAAGCGATAATCAAACCACCGGACTCGAACTCATTCATGAAACAACCGAGAAATTTTTCAAATCCAAGAAAGGCTCAAGATGGCCCGTAGTTGCCAAAAGTGCTATGCCGATGTTAGACGTAAACCTCTCGAATTCCAAGTGAGTGACCGCGTAATATTAATAGTCGCACCTTGAAAAGGTGTAATCCATTTTGGGAAACGTAGAAAGCTAAATCCGCAATATTTTAATCCTTTTGAAATCTTGGAGCATATTGTACCCGTTGCTTACCGTTTCGAACTCCCAACTCAATCGAATTCCGTTCATCCTACATTCCATGTATCAAACTTAAAGAAGTGTCTTGCGGAACAAGAACTTGTTATTCCTTTCGATGAGCTTACTATCGATGACAAACTTCACTTCCTAGGAGAAACAGTTGAAACTATGAATCGTGAAATCAAACTCTGAGACGACGTGAAATCCCGACTGTCAAAGTTCGTTGTGATGCCCAAGGAAGTACCTTCACTTATTCGTAGAATTGGCAACACAAGATCTCGAGGAAGAAACGACGACTACTACTTCCAACTAAATTTCGGGACGAAATTTCTTTTAAGGTGTGGGTAATGTAACATCCCGCATTTTTCCGTTAAATTATTTTAACGCCCATCTTTTTTTTAGATAATATCTTTTGTTATCTAAATTCGTATCTTTCGTTAACTAACGTTCTAAATATTTCCATTATTCGATTATAGCATCTCCCGTTTATTCTCGCGTATTTAAATTAATTCGTTTGGTTAATTCACGCACCCGCTTTAAACTTGAGGGACCGAAGTTGTCTAGTGGGCAAACTAGTTGACTAGGTCAACTAGTCAACCCACCATCTCTACCATTCATTTCATTCATCCACCTTCCACCATTTCTACTACTTTCATTTTCTCTCATTTTCACTCAAATCAAAGATTCATCATCTAAATCAATTCAAGCATGCAAACATCAAAACAAATTACATATTCGTGATCCTCTCTTCATCCTCTTCAATTTGGTACCAATTTCACTACTTGGGGTAAGGTTTCTAAAAACTCTAAATTTCTCTAAATTCAATTTATAGACTTGAAATAGTGTTAGTTAGTGTCTATGGCTCAAGTCTAACATGAATATGTGATTTGTTTGCTCGATTTGTTGTTTTGGAGTAACTAGCATGAACACTTGAAATGGGTTAGTTTAATCCTTGATTTTGGTTGATTAAATGTTGTTTAAATGTTAAAGTTCATGTATTAAATGTGTTACTAGCTCATTAGCTTCGTTTTGGTATGTAGGTTGATTTAGAAAAGCTTCATAAACAAAATTGATGAATTCATGATTCTTGGTTAGGGTTTGATGAACTTTAAAATGGATTTTTGATGCATTGAATGCTATGAAATGTTGTTAGTAAGTGTTTAGTTGTATTGTATGTTTAATTACCTTCGAAACGGCGTATCTTATGTGTAAATTGGATCCCCGAATCATGAAATGCATTTTATGAACTTGAAACTTTGATAACGAACTATTAACGAGCATTCGACGAGGATTTTGATTTTTGTAAATGATTTTTTTGGTAAATGAGAAGTGTTTAGTTGTATTCCTCGTCAAAATACCTTTCCAACGATATAAGATACGTGTCTTGAATGTTTACAGTTCATTAGTTATGGTTGTTTGAAGTTGGATTCGTTTAAGTGTTCAAACTGCCCAGATTTGCTGAACAGATAGTCTAAGCGCCGCTCAGGGTCTTGAAGCGCCGCTCCGGGCCACAGCTTTCCAAAAATGCACATTTTCGTTTAATTCTAACTATGCTACGCACCTCCTATTAACATGAAACTTGGCCAACATGCTTATATATGATTAATTAGCTCAGAAAAATAGTTCGAGACCCGACCCGAACGTGTTGACTTTTTTGTTGACTTTGACTTGGACCAAAAGTTAACTGTTATTCAAACTTAACCAATACTTTGTTTAATCGTTATAACCTTTCGTTTACACTTATATCTTGCATGAAACTTGACAACGCGATTTACATGTTATATTAATCGAGTCGTAACGAGCCATAGGACTAATTGAACACATTTCGCCCAACCTTGTGTCGTAACCGGTTAATTGATACAACTTACTTGTTTAGGTCAAGGCTAAGCAACTTTCTTTTGCACACGTTTACATTGTGAAGTACATTTATACTCGTGCACCCGAGGTAGGATCATAGTCCCATCTTTTCAATAATTTTTATACTTTTAAATCATGGGATGAGAAACATATACGGTTTATACTTTTATACGTTGAACACAAGTACGAAAACAAACATTCCATGTACGAGTTAGAACAAAAATCCTCAAGTCCAATTATCATTAGTTACACTTGTAGGGTGTAAGCGAGAATTTATGTTGTGTGGCCATACTGGTTTGACGAACCCTCATTCAGATGAATGAAACGTATTTTCGGGTATAGTGTATATTCTAACACTATGATGCAGAGGTACTATTCATTTAAGCCTTGGTAATTGGGTGCTCGTGATACAAACAACAACTTTTGGAATGTAAAGGATTTGGAAATCACTTATACAAAATCTTGTGGTTCAAAGACATACTTTTACAAATACACCTATGATTTCACCAACGTTTTTCGTTGACAGTTTTCTATATGTTTCTCATGTTCATACTTGGCTACTTGATACATGCTTCCGCACACTTTGATTACTTGCTTGGGGTCAAGCATACATGCATACGCTAGGGATAGCACTTTTGGATTCAAACTTAAAGCATACATACTTACGCTATTTATAGCAACCGTGATTTTAAACTAATTATGTCGCAAGTTATTTCATTTATACTTTATAACTTTTGTAAACTTAAACTTGTTGTCGAACCGTTTGGTAAACTAAACCTTGTAAGTCTTGTAATGGGACCTAAGTTAATGACGCCGTCAATGACGATTTTGTCGGGTCGCTACAGATGGTATCAGAGCCAGGCCCCGGACCAAACTTGCACAACGAGGATGCTGTGTCCCATTAGGGGGGAGGATTGTAACATCCGTGTTACATCCATCCCACATCGGTTGGAGAGGGGAACGAAGCATGCCTTATAAGTGTGTGGAGACCTTTCCTAGTATGACGCGTTTTGGGACCACAAGCGCAACAGATCTCATGAGAACTCTGCAGTTAATCGTGCTCGGACGAGTGCACTAATAGGATGGGTGACCTCCAGGGAAAGTGTTCGTCATCTTTGGTCGCCAAGAAAAATCCATGCACCTACGGGCAAAGCGGACAATATCATGCTACGGGGAACGTGTTACCTGGGATGTTACAATATCCTTATTCGCGAACTTCAGAAATAGAATCCTTAGCAGTAAGGGCAGATTCTCCATATAATATAATTATGAGAAGAACAACTGTTAACACCTATTTCCTTATGAGGTAAGGCTTAGTGTGTCAACACGATACTAGAAGTAATCTAGCTTAGGGTGGGCAAGTGTTGCCGATTGATGTTTACTCTTAGGAAATAAACCATGCAGACCCGGTTCACAAGTATAGAAACTTGTGGGTTGGCTTAATCAATCTGTCATCTGTAGAGCGGAGAATTGCTAGCCGGATGACTTCTAGTGAGAGAAAGTAGAGAGAGAGAGAAGTAAAGTCTCAGCTCTCAAGTTTTTCAGAATGACTGAACGGTGTAAAATGACGACCCAAGGGGTCTATTTATAGTGTCAGATCCACCGGATTTATCGGGGACACGTGTCAGATGATGATATGTTCTGTTATTCGTGATCCGAAATTTACGCTGAATGGGGCGCTCTCCGGCCAGGGCTTATGCGCTAGGCGGCCTTCAGGGCTTACGCATGACGGAGCAGCCTACAGAGCGGAGAACGCTAGACGGATAATTTCTAAAAACTGTCGTTTCCAGTCTTCTTGATGCTATTTTTATGCGATCATTATGCCTTTTATGCGTGTATACGATAGGATACACCATTAAGTCCCCCCAGTTTAATGACTTAAGCATTTGAAAAATGTTTAAGTTGTTAAACTTTTGATAACACCTTCCAACTAAGTTTTCACGTTTCCCTATTGCATCGGGGAGCACGTTACAGGCTTTAATGACAGCAGAATTTTACTGAATTTGTGATGATTATTTTTACACGGTTGAGATTCTCCACGCGCCTCCAGCTGTAAAAAGCGTTATTTTGTGCCCAACTTTCAAACTTGCTCGTACACATGTCACAATCATGTCCATAAAAATTGCACTGATAAACTCCTATATAAACCGTCATAACCCTTTCACCTTCACTTTTTTACCTTTACCAAGATCCAAAAAGCACTTTTCTACTAAAATCTTCATCGCTTTCTTCATCTTTCAACTTTTTAAGGTTTAACGTCTTCCAAGGTCAGTTATATCTCATCTTACTGCTATTTCCTTCTTTGTTGATATCTTTTTAATGTATTATCATGGCTTCTGCACCGAGTACTGGCCAAGAACACGCAGAGCCTTCTTCTTCAAATGCTGCTGACATTCCAGAAGTTAGCACGATGGCCTCATCACTAACAGGAGTATACTTAGAAGGTCTAAAGATTGCTTTCCGCCATCTTAATCAATACAACCCTACACTTCCTACTAGAACACAAACTGCCAACCATCCTCCTGATGGAAAGATTACTTTATACGCTTTACAACTTACCCACGGCAACCTCCGTGTTCCCCCTACTAATTTTCTTCTTCGTCTTCTTAGATATTATAAGGCTTGACTTAGACAAATGCACCCCCACGGGCTTCAAAAAATCATCCTTTTTGAAATGTATTGCAACGCCAGCAATATTAAGCCTCGCATTAAAGTTTTCAATGCTCTTTTTAGAATTCGCACGATTATCGATTGCTGGCTTACTATTGATATTAAACGAAATACATACTTTGTTGGTACCAATAAAGTATCAAACTTGAAGGACTGGAAAAGTCCATTTTTCTTTGTGGACGATACTGTTATTTCAGACGAGTATGCCGTTGTCCGAAAATGGGGTGCTCTTGATGCTAGTGCAGGAAAAGCTGTTAAGATTTCTGTCGCTGAGCAGCGGATAGTAAATAGTTTAAAAGAACTCCGCATTCTGCCCAGATCATATGAGAGGCATGAGGGGATTCTTGTGCTGTGTAAAGTGAGCGAAGAATGGCCAAGTACCACTGTGCCAGTACTCCGTGAGAAGAACCAGGGTAGGATGTGATATGATCATCCTAATATATATATATATATATATATATATATATATATATATATATATATATATATATATATATATATATATATATATATATATATATACACACACACACACGCTTGTCTATTGCTTGTCATGTTTGCTTATATTGTTGTTTTTTGCCCTTGCTTAATATTTGCAGCCAAATCCGAGATGTTGGTTCGCTCTGCTCTTTTATCCGTTGATCTTGATGATGAGGTTGAGATCACTGACCGTGCTAAAACTACTGAAAACTAGAGGCAGAGAGAGCTGCAGCTGAGGCTAAGGCTGCTGCCGATGCTGCTGCTGCTGATGCTGCTACTGGTGAGGTTGCCCCTGGTGATGTTGCTGTTGCTGAAAAGGGGAAAGAAATCATTGTTAGCAGTTCTGACAGCGAGTCCGAGTCTGAGCAGACAGACACTGAGCGGATAGCGGAGGACACCACCACCGCCGATCAGCAGACATCAAGCTCTGTTGATATCACTGGTGAAACACTTGCCAGCTCTCCTCTACCCAAAAGGACCCGAAAGAAGAGCATAGGCTCCCAAAGGGGAAAAAGCACTGAGGGAAATCCCAAGCAGAAACGTAGAAGAAGTATGTCACTTTCACCCTTTCCTGATATTGCATATACCTTTATTTATAAATGTTATATTTGTACATCATGCTAATTTGCTTATGTTAGTAATTTTAGCAGATTCTGATGATAGCCAGGGGAAGGCTACTGAGGGCGGTGAACGGGTGCCGGAGGAAAACCGTGAGAGTGAAGGAGATAGAGTGCTGAAAACTCCGGACCCGAACTTCACTCCCTTTAATGAATCTAAATTTCATGAGTAGAGGTTGGAAGACAACGCTGCTTATCATTCTCCTCCTCCTAATACTAGTAACCCTGCTGTCACATCATCGAATGTTCAAGTGCCACAAGTTCCTGCTCATGTGAGCACACTGCAGACGCTCATTGAGAAACCTGCCACTAAAGACAAAGGTTTCTCAACTGTTCTTCAGGTATTAATGATAAAATCTTTTTTATGCATGTGCTTGTAATATATTTATGTGAACCTTCAATATTGATCATAATAATTTGCTTTTGCAGGGTTATGCTATCCCTGAGCTTAAACCTCATTTCAGCAACCTCCGTTCTGATCAGCTCAGGGAGTCTACTGCTGCAGCTCATGTATTGCTGACCAACCATATGGAGTCCGTTCTACAACTGCAGAAGTAGCAGGAATCCATTCTTGCTTTGGCCCGTACTGAGATTACTCAAGGTGCAAATGCTCGCAAAGGAGCCATTGAAGCTGAATGTGCCTTGAGTGATGCTCAGCAAACACTGAAGGCTAAAGAGACTGAGGTAAAAAGTGCTCAAGATGCTGCTGCTGCTCTGCAGGCGGAGAAGGATAGGTTGGTTGATGCTGAAAAGAAGAAACCAGAGGAGGAGCAGTTGAAGGTTGCTGAGTTGGAAAAGCAGCTGAGTGTAGAGAGGGAAAAGTCTGTTGGGCTTCTCCAGAGGGCGGAGAAGGGTGAGAGCAACTTTGTTGAGCTTAAGAAGGGAATACCAGGTGTGATAGTGAAAGTGCTGGGATCCAAACTTGTAGAAGATCCCTACAATGATTATGTTGATGTTGTTCGCACCCATTCCATTGCTGATGTGACAGGCAAGTTGACTAAACGCCTTGCTCCAAACTAGACTCTCCCTGTTGCTATTACCAACCTTATGCCTCCTAGAACCCTAGAGAAGGTTGATGAAGCTAAGAACAAATTGATATATTTGAAGATAGATGTGTTTGATGAAGTATGTAGCAGGGAGGAGTCATCTGCTCAAGATGTGCTTAGTGTAGAATTTTCCTAAATTTGTAACTATTTGATGAACAACTTTTTGTAATAAACTTTGATAATTTGGATGCTATAAATATATGCTATTGCAGTGATTATGCTTGTTTGTATGCTTGCACCAAATACTTTGACGTTTGTTGTTTATAACTAATCTGCTATGCACTAAGCATACAATAAATTTGCTATGTTCAATTGCACATACTGTTTAACTTAGTAAAACACATTGAAAAATGTTTGAGGTAATTCTGTTGTGGACGTCTTGTAATGTTAATTTCTGCTGAGTGAATAACATATCAAATATTGAAAATTGCACTTATGTAAACATTATGCCTTCAAATAATTAATAGGACATTTGAATTCCGTTATACGCTTTTCATCATAAAATTAATGAGGAATAACTATGAAGTGTTTTTGAAGAGTGATTATAAAATAATTTTTCTGTCGTACGCCTTCCGTCATAAAGTATATAAGGAAGAATTGTGAAATATTGTTTGAAGATTGGTTACGAGTTAGTAACCTGTCCGGCATACGCCTTCCGTCATAAAGTATATGAGAAAGAATTGCTAAACATTTTGCCTTCATATAATATATAAACTTCTTTCGTTCTATGAAGTAAGTTTTTTATAATGTTTGTCATGACAAGTATCTGAGTTTTGTATTTTACCTCGGTGCGTTCTAGTAAAACTTTAACGTTTTCTAGCCGATCCCTTGTGCCTTTGCTGGCCAACACAAGAGCTTCCGCCATCAGAGGTATTAAAATACTCTCCTTCTGAGGGCATGATATAAATGCAATGCTTTACATTTGTCACAGGCACACTTTGCATAAGAAAAATATAAAATTTTATTGATCAGTACTGTGCAATATAATAAACAGTTGATAATGAATTTAGGTGGATCAAGCCTAATTAGTACATCATGAACGTTTAATGTATGCAATTATAAACCTAGGCACTGTAAAAATGACCACAACGGTCTACAGTAAATTGATAAATTCTGCTCTTCAGAAAATGCTAACAAATTGCTCTTATTGAAATGATAAACTTTGCTCTTGATAACATGCTGGGATTTGCTTCTTCACACGTCGAGCGCCCAGCGCTGTCCGGCCCAAACACTTGATCAGGGTATGAAAAACTCCTGAACCTCATCCTCCCTAAACAACCGATTACGCCTCCTCCGATTCATATTGCCTTCTGGTATGTTTGCAAATGTGGACCGTTCCCTTGTTGGTGCCACATAATGTGAGTGTATTGCAGCTACTCCATTTGGAGTTGGGAATCTGATCTCTGCATGGGCCGTTGATGTTATCGTTCAAAATTTTGCTAACGTTGCCCGTCCAAAAAGGACATTAAATCGAGAGTTGCCATCCAGAATAGTGAAATCGATTGTTTCGGTTCTCAACAGTGGAAATGTTCCCAAAACGACCTCCAAACGAACTCGCCCCATTGCATGCACTGGTGTTCCTATTAGCCCCGAAACTTTCAAACTCGTTCGTCTAGCTCTAGCCTGCACATGCCTTGGGAAAGTCTTGAAACAATGCCAGTAAATGATGTCAGCCTCACTGCCTGTATCTGTGTAGATACGGATGATAAATTTGTTTGCAATTTCGGCTGAGATAATCACTGGTTGAACGGACAAAGCCCAATTTTGAATTGGTTGAAAGATAATTGGAGCATGTCTCCAGCCATCATCATTGTTGTTTGACGACTCACCATCCTCATAGCTGATGTCATTAAACCACACCATTTTAATCACAACATCTGGAGTTGGCTCACGCTCCGTGTTCCGGTCTCCGTACTGGTTCCTGTTATCTCTTCCGCCATACTCCTCTCTTCTTCTGTTATCACCTCGATGACCTCTTCCACCATCATTCTTCTGCCATGCAAATTTCCTGCGAGGATCATTTCTCCTGTACTGTTTTTCGGGCAACAAATGATTCAATTCTCCTGCTTTGATTTTCGCTATGATTTCTCTCATTAGATATTTGCAATTATCTGTATCATGACCCCATGCCTCATGGAAGTCGCACCATAGCTCACTCTTTGGACCCTATCTTTCTTCCATAGGTGCTGGAGGGTTGAAAGTGGTCCGGATTGGCTCAGTGAAAAGAATCTCTTTTGGGGTTTTAGTCAGTGCCATTATCAACGTATGTCGCTCTATTGGCCTTCTGTTATGGTGAAAATCATTAGGATGATCGTTGCCTCTCCATCCACCATTTGAATTGTCATTCCTCCTCTGATTTCTGTCAAAGTACCGCCCTCCGTTGTGCGGCATGCTACTGCTGCTACCATCAAACTTGTTTAACCCTCGCTCACCAGCTCGAACATGCTTTCGTGCAACCTCCAACACCTGATGCAAAGTTTTTGGCAAGTCATACCTTAATTAATGAACAAGTGAACTAAACCTTCGCTAGTCCAAACAGAAAATGAAACCGGACACTAGTTGCGACTCCGGACAATCAGGTATCTTTTGTGCTTCAAGCGTGTATAGCTTCATGAAATTGCTCAAAGACTCGTTATGATGCATTGTGATCTCATGTGCATCACGATGTGTCAAAGTACAGCTTCGAAGATTTTGATACTGCATAACAAACTTTGCACGAAGATCCAAATAACTTGTGTTGCTTCTTGGTGGCAAACTAGCAAACCATTCCCTTGCCATTTTCTGCAGCACCATTGGAAACATATGACAAGCAACCTCGTCATCCCAATGCTGCAACCTCATTGCACTTTCAAACATAGTAAGGAAATCTTCGGGATCTGTTGTGCCATCATAAACTCCAATTTCCGGTATGCCAAGATTCCTGGGCAACGGATAGTTAGCAATTCGATCAATGAAACACTGAGTGGATTCTGCCATAGCTGGTGGCTTTGTAGCTTGCTCTCCAGTGATTAAAGCGAAAAAATTTTCCACAGCCACAGCACGGACAGCGGGCTGCGCTAAGCATTGCTTGTATTTTGCCGGAGCTGTCTCTTTAAGGATTCCATGCAGAAGTAATGCTGCTTTTTTCTCAGACATGAACTCCTCCTTCCCATCATACTCTTCATCAGAATCGAGACCAATATAGTTTAACTCCTCATCATCTTCAGAATCATCAACAAGATTGCTCAGCTTGTCCAGTATTTTTGATAACTTGTATTTTGACATAGACTGTTTCTTCATGATTTGCTTATTTTTGCCATCCGTCGTCCGTCGAATAGATGTAAATGGTATACACCGCCGTGGTTGTATTAATGGTCGCTTATCTGAGTTGGTAACGAAACTTTGAAACTTTTCTGCACTTTTGGATGCTGTGTTTTCAACTATTGGCCTCTTTCCTGGATTAATGGCCAAATGCTTAAGCCTTTCTGCAGTTTCAGGGATTTTTTCTTCGATCGTACCTTCCGGTGGTGGAACAGGTACATCTTCTTCAGTTATGACGTCTACAGTTATCGGATTGTTGACTGCTTCAAGTACATTTGTGAATGGAGCTTCAGTTGTTTTTGATCCTTTTCCGTTCCGCGTGTTCTTTGCATTAGTGGATGGCGCCATTGTTAACACCTATTTCCTTATAAGGTAAGGCTTAGTGTGTCAACACGATACTAGAAGTAATCTAGCTTAGGGTGGGCGAGTGTTTCCGATTGATGTTTGCTCTTGGGAAATTTTGTGGGGTGGCTTAATCAATCTGTTGTCCGTAGAGCGAAAAATTGCTAGCCGGATGACTTCTAGTGAGAGAAAGTAGAGAGAGATAGAGAGAGAGAAGTGAAGTCTCAGCTCTCAAGTTTTTCAGAATGACTGAACTGTGTAAAATGACGACCCAAGGGGTCTATTTATAGTGTCAGATCCACCGGATTTATCGGGGACACGTGTCAGATGATGATATTTTTTGTTATTCGTGATTCGAAATTTACGCTGAATGGGGCGCTCTCCGGCCAGGGCTTATGCGCTAGGCGGCCTTCAGGGCTTACGCATGACGGAGCAGCCTGCAGATCGGAGAACACTAGACGGATAGTTTCACAAAACTGTCGTTTCCAGTCTTCTTGATGCTATTTTTATGCGATCATTATGCCTTTTATGCGTGTATACGATAGGATACACCATTAACAACAATGCGTATGTTCAGAGCCATTACTTCAACAATACATGGTATGATGAAATTCTCAACACCAGTGGGTCAATATCCCCAAATCCTAAATTTCCCGAGCAGGGAATAGCCATTGGAAAAACATTGAGTAAGGAAAGTAAAAATATGATTGGAGAAATTCTAGCAACAAATATAGATGTCTTTGCTTGACAAGAATCAGATATCACAGGGGTGCCAAGAGAAGTAGCAGAACACAAATTGAATGTTGATCCAAATATGCCACCAGTATGTTAGAAAAAGAGAGAAATGACTTCAGAAAGGAGTAAATGTTTAAAGGAAGAAGTAGAAAAGTTAGTGAAGGCAGGAACAATGAGAGAAGTAAAATATCAGACGTGGGTAGAGAACCCAGTCATGGTCAAGAATGTAAGACCCGAAACTCGATTGTACATATTGTATATATATTAAAAAGCTGCTGGAATCGTTTTGTGTTTTTGGCCGCGGCGCGGCTGGTGGGGGCGCGACGCGGCTACGCGCAGGTGGTGATTCTTTGTTTTCTTTAAAAGATAGCAAAGGGGTATTTTGGACTTTTCAATCATGGCCGAATTTATGGCCACTAAAAGGCTGGTTGGACTCATTATTCTCCATCCTCCAACCTTATCATCTCCTTCTTTAATTAGAGAGAAAGTAGAGAAAGTAGGTTGTGAAGCTTTCAAGTGGGTTTTGCTAGATCGGGTTTAATCTTTTATGTTTCTACCGTCTAGCACCTCCTTAAGAGTGGTGTTATGTCTCTAAACCGAATTTTGTGTGTTAATTGTGTTAGTGTTCATGTTTGGATCTTTCAAGTAACCAAACCCTAGATTTTGTGAAATTAGGAGTTTATGGTTTGGGTGAATGTGTAAGAAACCTAATATTAGTGATTTAGAGTTAGTGTATGAAATTAATAATGTTATGAGTTAATATTGGTTAAAGTTTCACTAATGAACTTTATGAACTAGTGATTTTAGTTGTGAGACTTCCAAGTTTGGTGTTGACCCATTGTTAGGTCAAAATGGGTTTTTGGGTCAAAGAACACTAGCATGAACTTAATGACCTAGTGATGTGTAGTTGGGTAATTTAAAGCCATGGTCACTAACCTTAGTGATTATTGGTGATTAGGGCCTAAGAGTGGTGTTGTGAGTGCAAATGGTGAACATTTGCACTAAGTGTCTATTTGGGAGGTCGGAAGCTCTATTTAGATGCGTGTTGATTTATGTTAATGGAATAGGTGGGTTGCATTGACGGTTGAGGAACTTATTTGCTTGCTTTCACTTTCCAGCTAAAAGGTGAGTGGAATAATTATACGTGTATGTATCTGATTTATTTACTTGTGTAGCGTGAGATGGGGAGTGTCGACGTGTTAAGACACCACATTTCATGTGACAAGTGAAGTCTTGACATGTTAAGACACCACTCCGGGAAGTATGATGGGTGAAGCGTCAACATGTTAAGACACCACCCGGGGAGTTAGTGATACGACGTGTTAAGTACGATAACGGATGTTGTGAATACCGATGGCCTTTCATGAGTGCAATTCCCTTGTACGATTGGTTAACCATGGTTGTGTGTTGATTTATTATTAGCGTATTATATTGTATGAGTTATATGCTATCGATTGTGCTAGCTTGCGGTAACGGATATTTTAGCATCTTACTTTGCGATGGTTTGCTAATTAAAATGCTAGCGTGTATGCGGTATTTGTGTAAGTGTTTACAAGTAAGTAGATTGTATATGTAGATGTGTAATTATTTCATTCACTAAACGTTTTGCTTACCCTCTTGTTGTTACTCTTTTTAGGCTCCGTCTTGGATAAAGGCAAGGGTATTCGTTTAGATTAGAGATCTCCTCTTTTGATTATGCTAAGGGATTACTTTTGAAGTTCGACCTAGGTTTGGGTGTTTAACCCCAAACACCATGCTCGAGTCTTGTTTGGCATTTAAAATTGTCGGGTCGAAACTTGTATTTTTGGATTGTAAATGGGCGAATGTGGCCCGGTTGTTAAAATACTTGAATTGCGGGTGAAAACATGTAACCTTAATTAAACTATGTTTTGGGAAGTCTTGTGGATTTATGCTAGTGAAAAGGTTGTGAAGATTGAGACTTATGCAGTAATTTGGAAATCAGCATCTGTTCACGTTATAAGCCGCGCCGTGGGCCAATGGGGCGCGTCGCGGGCTAACACATAAAATGGGACCTGAGGGTATTTAAGCTTCTGACCATCAGCCCCAGTTGTAAGTCGCGCCGTGGTTAGGCAAGGCGCACCGCGGGCTATACATGACAAGGATGGTCAGTCATCTTTGAAAATATGTTTCGTGTTTTAAATAACGGGTTAGGTTGTTACAAGTGGTATCAGAGCATGGTCTAAGGGATTTAGGCGACTTGAGTTAGGTGCCTAGACCTACACTTTATTGCATGTGCATTTTATGCGGGACTGTAGGATACGGGTCGGACTGGGATTGGTTAATGCCTTAGCATAGGTTAACTAACTATGTGATAATTGTATTGTATTGTGTTTGCAATCATTAAGTAAGATAGACGTTGTACTAGCGATTTGATAGGACGTGCTCTCGTAACAATGACTAGCTACCATTGTTACGGGTTAAAGTCATGTCAAACAAGTGATGTTTGACGAATGTTGAGGAAGATGGGACAGTGTTATGTGTGAAACGTTTTCATGTGTGACATTATTTAACCTATTCCATTTTATAGCATGAAGATGAGAAAGGGTCATGATAATGGAAGTAGAAGTGAAGAGAGTGACTTCACGACCAAGGTTGAGGCCATCTTGAAAAGTCACATCGTGGAATTTCTCGCGAACGTTAAGAAGGTCTTCCAGGAATCGGTTGATGAACAAGTGACCGACATGATAAAGGAACAAATGGGTGCTATCATCCAAGAGGAGTTTGAGAAGAGGTTCCCTAAACCTCAAGGGGTATATGTTGAAAACGATGCGGGTGATGTGGGAAGGCGAGACTTCCTCTAGAAGAACTTCAAAATTTCTCCACCTCCCACCTTTGATGGAGAAAGAGACCCACTTAAAAGTACTCATTGGATCTCCGATATGGAGGGGGCTTTCCACACTAGTGAATGCCTTCTCGATAAGAAGACGAGGTACGGAAGTAGCATGTTGAGGGGTGATGTAAAGTTGTGGTGGGATGCGAAAATTCGAGTTTATGGTGAGGAGCATTCAGCATAGTATGAGTTTGACTTGGGATGAGTTCAAGTCAAAATTCTTTAAGGAGTACCGAACTTCAACCGATCTTTCAAAGCTTAAGGATGAGTTGCGTGCTTTGAGGCAAGGGTCCATGGATTTGAACACTCTCAAGTCCACTTTCTAATCAAAGACCCAATTTTGCTCGGAGCACATCGACAATGATCATATGTTGATGGAAGATTTTTATCGGACCTTGAATGACAACCTCCAAGAGAAGATTAGTAGGGGTTCGTTGAAATCTTTTGATGAGTTATTTAATGTGGCTAAAGGTTTTGTGTCTCTTCTCCCGAAAAAGAGTGACTTCACTTTTAGCAAAAGAAAGTTTGAAGCTACTAGCCATTCCAACAAGAAGAGCAAGGGTGCAACTGAGAGTGTTGGAAGAGTAAAGAAACGTGCTTCTGGGGGTTTCTCTTATGCTTGCTACAATTGTGAGCAAAAGGGTCATATGGCTCGTGATTGCCCGATCCAACTTCTAACAAAATCACTTGTTTAAATTGTCAAAAGGAAGGGCACTGAAGGTCGGAATGTCCTGATTTGTGGGGTGATCAAGTCAAGAAGCTCGAAAAGGCGGCGGGTACGGCTAAGGGGCGAAATTATTTGATGACTCATGATGAAGCCAAACAATCCAATGAAGTTGTCTCAGGTACTTTCATGGTTAACTCTAATCCGGAAAGGATACTATTTGATAGTGGTGCAATTTTGTCGTTTGTGTCTCCAAAGTTTGTGCATAAGCTTAATAAGCTAAGTTAAGTCATCCGGTAGAAGTCGAAATAACGTATGGTAAGACGGTACTAGGGGTTAATTTTTGTGAAAATTGTGATGTTGTTTTTGGTGCCAAAACCTTTAAAATCTACCTTATCCCGATAAATTTGGGTGAGTTTAATATTGTTGTTGGTATGGATTGGCTCGATCGTTATAGAGTCGACATTGCATGTCATGAAAAGTTTATTCGTGTAAGGACCCCAAGTGGGGGAGAATTAATTATTCATGGTGAGAAGCGGAGGAGGCTTGTAGCAATATACACTTATGCACGGGCACGTCGTTTTCTTGGTGGCGGGGCATGACTTTTCTTGCACATGTAGTTGATACTCGAGAAGAGCCACCATCCATTCGTGATATTCCTTTGGTGAACGAATTCGAAGATGTTTTTCGAATGAGTTACCGGGTGTTCCGGAGGAGAGACAAGTTGAATTTCGCATTGAGTTGGTTCTGGAGGCCGCCCCCATTGCTAAAACACCTTACCGTTTAGCACCAACGGAAATGCAAGAATTGTTAAATAAAACCCAAGAGTTGCTTGAAAAAGTTTTTATCTGACCGAGTGCTTCGCCATGGGGTGCTCCGGTTTTATTCGTAAAGAAGAAGGATGGTAGCATGCGAATGTGTATCGATTATCGGGAGTTAAAGAAGGTGACGATCAAGAATCGTTATCCATTACCTCGGATTGACGATTAGTTTGATCAAATCCAAGGCGTGACTTATTATTCTAAAATCGACTTACGGTCCGGTTATCATCAAATGCGGGTCCGCGAGGAAGATATTGAGAAGACTACCTTTTGAACCCGTTACGGGCATTTTGAGTTTGTAGTAATGTTTTTTGGTCTTACGAATGCTCTTGCGGCATTCATGGATCTCATGAACCGAGTGTGCCAACCTATGTTGGACAAGTCGGTAATTATGTTCATTGACGACATACTCGTTTACTCCAAGATGAAAGAACATGAACATCATTTGTGCAAAGTGTTAAAGACGTTGCAGAAGGAGAAGTTGTATGTTAAATTCTCCAAGTGTGAATTTTGGCTTATGGAAGTGCAATTCCTTAGCCATATTGTGAATGAAGAAGGTATTCAAGTTGATCCGGGGAAGATAGAAGCGGTAAAGGGGTAGGAACAACCGACTACATCGACGGATGTTCGAAGTTTTCTCGGATTGGCCAGTTATTATTGTCGGTTTATCTAACACTTTTCTAAAATTGCTTCACCGTTGACAAAGTTGACGAGGAAGAATGTGAGATTTAATTGGAAAAACGAGCAAGAAATTGCTTTCCAATTGTTGAAAGAGAAATTGTGTCAAGCTCCGGTGTTGGTGTTACCAGAAGGAATTGAAGATATGACGGTTTATTGTGATGCCTCAATAAATGGGCTCGGGTATGTTCTAATGCAACGGTGTAAATTTATCGCTTATGTCTCTAGACAATTGAAGGAACACGAAAAGAGATACCCGACTCGTGATCTTGAATTGGCGGTGGTAGTTCATGCGTTGAAAATCTGGCGTCATTACTTGTATGGTATCAAGTGTACGATTTATTTGTATCATAAGAGTTTGAAACATCTCTTTGATCAACGAGATTTAAACAATTGCCAACGTAGATGGATCTATTTGTTGAAAGATTACGATTGTGAGATACTTTACCATCCAGGAAAGGCGAATGTAGTTGCGGATGCGTTGAGTCGAAAGAGTGAATATCCGGCAATACGAGTGGGATCTTTGCGCATGACTATTACTAAAGATTTCCTTGAAAAACTTGGTGAGATTCAAATTAAAGCTTTTATTAATCACAAGCGTGAAGAATGAATTATAGGGCAAACGTAGTCTATTACCTTAGGCCCACATAGTGTGTTGTCCTTTCAAGGTAGAGTGTGGGTGCCTAAAATGGGTGGTTACCGACAAGTGCTACTTGATGAAGCACATAAGTCAAAGTATTCCATTCATCCAGGTGTGACAAAGATGTACCTTGATTTGAAGAAAGAGTACTGGTGACCCGGAATGAAGCGTGACGTGGTTAAGTATGTTGAACAATGTGTTACGTGTTTGCAAGTTAAGACCGAGCACCAAAAGCCGTATGGTATGTTGCAACTGTTAGAAATCCCAATGTGGAAGTGGGAGCGCATTACCATGGACTTCATTATAAAGTTACCAAAAATGGCGAGAACCCAGTTTGATACAATTTGGGTAATAGTTGATCGGTTGACGAAAAGTGCATTATTTCTTCCCATTCGGGAGACAATATTGTCAGAGACTTTATCAAAGTTGTTTATCAGGAAAGTGATATCGAGAGACGGGGTTCCTATATCTATTGTTTTGGATCGGGATACTTGTTTCATATCTCTATTTTGGAATAAGGTTCATGATAATATTGTTACACAATTGAAAATGATCACGACGTACCATCCTCGAACGGATGGTTAAACCGAACTTACGAATCAAACGTTGGAGGATATGTTACGGGCGTGTGTTATTGATTTCGGTGGTAGTTGGGATGAGCACTTTCCTTTGGTGGAATTCTCATATAATAATAGTTATCAAGCTAGTATCGGGATGCCACCATATGAGATGCTTTATAGGCGAAGGTGTCGAACTCCGGTTTGTTGGGATGAAGTAGGACAAAAGGAAATCGGGAGTATCGATTTGGTTTTAGAGACGAATAGTAATATTGAGATGATTCGGGATCGACGTAAGGCGGTGCAAGATAGACAAAAACCTTATGCCGATAAATGTAGGCGACCGATTGAGTTTCAAGAGGGCGACATGGTGATGCTTAAGGTTTTGCCGTGGAAGGGTATTATTTGGTTCCGAAAGCGAGGAAAGTTAACTCCTCGGTTTATTGGACCATTTAAATTTTGACGCGTGTTGGTGAAGTTCCTTAAAATTACACTTACTTGAAGAGCTTACGAGAATTCATAACACATTCCATATTTCCCATCTCCGTAAGTGTCTTGCGTATGACTCGACGTGGATGCCATTGGATGAGATTTCTTTGAATAACAAATTGAAGTATATCGAAGAACCGGTGGCTATCCTTTATGAAAAGGTCAAAATGTTGTGTAACAAAGAGGTAAGGACTTTTAAAGTCCAATGGCTACATCGAAAGGGTTCCGAGTTTACGTGGGAATCCGAGGAATTTGTTTTGGTGTATCTTCCTGCTTGTCATGCGGGTTGGATCTCGGGGACGTGATCCAAATCAACTGGGGAGAGTTGAAGACCTGAAACTCGATTGTACATATTGTATATATATTAAAAAGCTCCTGGAATCGTTTTGTGTTTTAGGTCGTGTTGCGGGCTGGTGGGGGCGCGGCGCGACTACACGCAGGTGGTGATTCTTTGTTTTATTTAAAAGATAGCAAAGGGGTATTTTGGACTTTTCACTCATGGCCGAATTTATGGCCACTAAAAGGCTGCTTGGACTCATTATTCTCCATCCACCAACCTTATCATCTCCTTCTTCAATTAGAGAGATAGTAGAGAGAGATAGAGAGTAGATTGTGAAGCTTCCAAGTGGGTTTTGCTAGATTGGGTTTAATCTTTCGTGTTTCTACCTTCTAGCACCTCCTTAAGAGTGGTGGTAAGTCTCTAAACCAAATTTTGTGAGTTAATTGTGTTAGTGTTCATATTTTATAACGACCCTCATTTTTCCATTCTATACTTTTCTTTATTAATTGCCCAACAATATAATTAAACTTAATGATTAAACTTTAATCGATAATTGTTAAGCGTTAAGAATTATAAAATATAAATAATTAACTTTGTGTAATAAACGACAAGTTAATAAAAGACGGAAATAATAAACTAATTAATTTTCGTGAACAAAATGTAATAAACTAAAGCTTAATGCAAATAACTAATTAATCTTAAACAAGTTTAGGGATTATATAAGCTAATCTAAAGTACAAGGTTTAAAGTGAAAAATCCCAAAACTCCTCCTTGATTTAACCTAGCCGAAATTTAAAAAAATAATATTTAAAATGCCCAAATTGCCCTCCCAAATTCGGTCCCCTTAACCTCCTCATCAAGCAAACTTGTTCCCTAAGTAAAACCTAACCCTAACATAATTCTAGAATTTTCCTATCACTCCTATAAATAGAGGCCTAGGTTGAACCATTTTCTTGTACCAAATCACAATTACAAATCTGTCTCTCAAATCTCTCCCCTCTCTCTAATTTTCGACCAAAACCGAAAATCCCCACCACCACCATCGAAAATCATCATCAATCTTCAAAGGGTTTTCAAGTAATCTTCAAGTTGATCATCGTGTTCTTCGTGTTCTTTGAAGATCTTCAAAGGTGTTCTTAAATCTTCAAGTGATTCGATCTTCATCTTCAAGCTTCAACTTTTCTTGTTAATCTTCATAGACCTTCATCAAGGTAAAAACCCTAAATCCAAAACTCTTAAATTTTACTTTCAATTCATGTTATATTTATCATCATATTCATACTAGATTATATACATTCATATTGTTCATATAAAAAGAAAAAAAATAAACATATACATACACACATACACACATACACCTACGGTTCTATAAAAAAAAAAGAATTTTTGTATTTGATCTTTAAATGCTAGATAGTTGTTAGAAGATTTGTTTGTGTTTAATTAAGGAAACAAAATATAAATATATATACATATACATAATCGGTACATATATACATATATACATGTACATATATATACGGATTACATATAAAAAAAATAAAAATACTATTTTTATATACATATACACGATATACATATATATACATAAACATTAAATAAATAAAACCCTAAACCTAACCCTAATTATTAAACCCTAATTTACCAAAACCTAGGACATTAATTAAACCCTAATCATTAAATACTACTTTAATTAATTAAACCTAATAGATTAATGAAACCCTAATACTACTTATACTATTATTTAAAACTTATACACTTATACTATTACTAACACATATAACCTACTACTTATATTATAACACCTAAAAACATATTGGATATATATAGATCGTTTAACTTTCTTGACGAATGGTTTCTACGAAACTCTAGGCGGAAGGGTTTGGATTTTCCGATTTAAAGGATCCTGTAGCTCAAGCCCCTAGACCTGAAATGGCCATTCGAAGGGAAAGGGTATGATTGGAAGTCTATCCAATATGGACACACTCTTAAAATAGAAACTTTCTAATTATAGAAACTTACTAAAATAAGAAACTTACTAAAAATGGAAACTTTTTAAAGTGGAAACTTACTAGGAATGGAAACTTAGTAAAACGAACTATACTTAAAACACTTTCATACTTAGACTTAACTTGGGCAAAACATTTAACTACTCTGAAATGTCAATAGGTTGACTTTCTGCTCGTTCATCCAAACTTTCTATTCCGAGGAATAACTATATCTCTCTACTTACTAAGGTGAATTCATAGCCCCACTCTTTATTGCTAGCAAACTTATTTAACTTTTATTGGGGTGAGACACATGCTACTTTTACTATTTACAATTTAGACACAAGTACCAGCTGTTAAACTACGCTATACCCGGCTATGTCCGACTAAGTCCCAACAGTAATATTTTTAATTGCTCGTTAAATGCATTCTTAATTATTGGGGGTATGTCTATCGGGAGTAACGTCCCCGATACATTTGACCAAGTCATTGTATTACTTAATAATGAAATTAAACCGAAAAGTATAGACACAACTTGTCATTGGGGCAAACTTGAACGTTTAGTCTGAATATCACGAACTGGCATAACTGTTTGGTCCCTGCGAGACCAACTTTATAAACTAAATCTTGTGGTCTAAAACAACGGTCAAACTTATTTGTTAAACCTATGAACTTCACTCAACCTTTTTGGTTGATACTTTAGCATGTTTTGTCTCAGGTGCTGTTTGATCAAGTTACTTATCTACTGCTTATGTGATGCTACTTGGACATAGGATCAAGAGATATCGCATTTACTATTCTTGCATTTGAAACATTTACTTTATTGGAACTTCTATCATTGTAACGACAATTCATTTTCCGCTGCGGACTCAATAAAGTTTGTTTTATAATTTAGTATTGTTCTCGTATATTATAATATGTTGGTTTATTTGATATTAAGTCACATTTCACCCAGGCCCTAACTGGGGGTGTGATGGATTGGTATCAGAGCATAACCAGGCTGTTATAGAGAACCAGGATTGCATCTTTATGTGTGCATTACTTGCTAGCTAGGGTGCCTTAGCAATCTAGGAAACTATAACCTTTCCTGCCTTAGATTTAAAGCGCTTAGGATTGCCTTATAATCTTAACAATTATGCTTTGCTAAACTTGACTTAAAGATTCTAATCAAAGTCTCTTTCCTAATGATAGGATGTCAAGATCAAGCGTTAACAAACCCAACAAAGCAACTCTCAATAAGCCCTCAAAAGAAATGGCTCGTTTCAACCCTACCACCGAAGTAGGTGTTGGACACTCTTCAACTTCGAGGCCAGTTCGAAGCCCTTTCTACAATCATGCCTCACCGTCACCGAATTATAGCCCGAATACTATTCTTGATTCACGTGGGTCTCCTCAATACTACCCAACTCCAAGAACCCAAGACAAAGGGAAATGGCCGAAAGAAGTTGGTCCATCAAGGAAAAGAGCCCGATCTCCTTTTTATGATGGTACTAAGTATGAGATCATGAGCCAGCGTAATGATACCGACAGGAACATTGGAGGTTGCTTCTCCACATGGCGAGAGTGGAAGTTCGAATGGAGAAACTTATGGAAGAGAACGTCAAGCTAAGAAAAGATTTGATGCTGCTAAGGTGTGAAGAAGAACGCAAAACCCGTTGGGGGAAGCAATCCCTTGCTTATCTCAAGGAGTATGTTGACTTCCGAATGAAAATGGAGAGGATTCGAGTCGATAAACAACTTGCTTTAAAGGAGTACGACACCAATACCGTCGACAACCGAGTTACAAATCTCTACGACAATCTCGAATACCTCTACGAGAAGCAAAAAGAAAAGAATGAAAGATATGAGAAGTTTATAAAGGAGGCAGAAAAGAAGAAATAAACCGCCATTTATTTTGTTTTTGTTTTGTTTCTCATTCCTTTATTTCTTAATTATGTAAAGGCTATGCCTTAAACTATTTCTATTTCCGAATCGTGTATTAAAAGGCTTATTTAACGCCTCGTTCCATAATAATATAAAGTGTATTATTAATATCATGTGATATCAATACTTTATCTTATTCATACTTGTAATTGCTCAAACATATAACTTGTTAACTTATCCAACATATGTTCACTTCTATGTAGCGACATCATGGTTCGTCCAGCTGCACCTACTGTTAACAACATCGTATTGACTACCGAGCAATTCCAATAGTTACTCGCTGCCGCACAAGGCAACACTCAAGCTAATAATGTTAATCCCCAACCAAAACTTTGTTCATATAAGGACTTTACAAATTGTCACCCTCCCCATTCAAGGGAAATGAAGAAGCTGTTGAACTAGCTCGCTGGTTCGAGAAGATGGAGTCCGTTTTTCGTATTTGCAACTGTGGTGATAACGATCGAGTCAAATATGCCACTAGCTAATTAGGTGGTAATGCTTTGACTTGGTGGACTGCTCATGCCAAGTCCATGGGAATTGACAATGCTAATGCAATTCCATGGGACGAACTCAAAAGCACGATGATTAATAAATTCTGCCCTAGAAGTCAAGTTCAGAAACTTGAAGCCGAGTTCTGGGAACTCAAGGTGAAGGGTATTGATATTGAGAACTACACCAAACGTTTTCTTGAGCTTTCTACTCTATGTCCCGAGATGTTTCCTACTGAAGCAAGAAGGATTGAAAGATATATTAAAGGTCTCCCCGAGGATGTTCAGGGGAATATTATTGCTGCCGAGAAGGTTACTCTTGATGTTGTGATTCTTATGGCACAAAATATGATGTTGGCCAAGAGAAGAAGGGTGTCGGTTATTAAGCCGATTGATACAAAGGGTAATGATGGTAAGAGGAAGTTTGAGCCATCTCAAGGTTCAACTCAAAATGTTAGTAAGAAGCATGCGGATAGTACAAGGACGAATTATAAGGGTACTTATCCTTTCTGTGTTCGTTGTGAGAGGCATCACCCGGGGCGGTGCACTGCCACTTGTTCGTTGTGTAAGAAAGTGGGGCACGTTTCTAAGACGTGTAAGACTCCTCCAAAGGATAAGGCTATTGTTCCGGCCAAAGCTCCTCCAACTTGCTATACTTGTGGAGAAAAGGGACACATTAGTCCAAATTGCCCTAAGAAGAAAGATAATCCCGCTACTGGAGCTAATACTACTGCTGCAAAGGTTCGTGCGTTTGTTATTACTGCTGCTGAAGCCCGAGAGGAAGATGAGGTCATCACGGGTACGTATCTCATCAATAATTGTTATGCAACTATTTTATTCGATAATGGTGCCGATAGAAGTTACGTGTCTAATGAGTTTTGTACCTTATTTAACGAAAAGCCTCAACCCTTAGAAAGTAAACGATTAGTAGAAGTAGACAATGGAAAGATCATGCAAGTCGATAAAATCTATAAAAACTGTAACCTAATCTTAGCCAACAAAGAATTTAAGATAGACCTTTTGCCGGTCGAGCTCGGAAGTTTTGACATTGTGGTTGGAATGGATTGGTTACGTCCATTGAGAGCTGCCATCATGTGTTATGATAAAACTATTAATGTTCCATTGGGAAATGGAAAGACTCTTATCATCCAAGTTGAAAAGAGTGGTTCCAATCTCAACATTATCTCCTGTATTAAAACCCGCAAGTACCTTATGAAAGGTTATCCGGCTATTCTAGCCCACGTTAAGCTGATTGAATCGAAAGAGAAGTGTATTGAAGATGTACCAGTGGTTAAAAACTATCCCGATGTGTTTCCCGAAGATCTTCCTGGTCTTCTACCTCCTCGACAAGTTGAATTCCAAATTGATTTAACTTCTGTGCTTCTCCTATTGCTAAAGCTCCATAACGATTAGCACCTTCCGAAATGAAGGAATTATCTAACCAACTCCAAGAACTATTGGATAAGATTTCGTTCATCCAAGCTCATCCCCATGGGGAGCTCCTATTCTGTTTGTCAAAAAGAAGGATGGTACGTTAAGGATGTGCATTGATTACCGCGAACTTAACAAGCTTACTATCAAGAACCGTTATCCTTTGCCGCGTATTGATGATTTATTTGACCAACTTCAAGGGTCAAGTGTTTATTCGAAGATTGATTTGAGGTCCGGTTATCACCAACTTAGAGTCAAGGAATCCGATATTCCTAAGACTGCTTTTCGTACGCGTTATAGGTACTATGAATTTTGTGTCATGCCTTTTGGTTTAACTAATGCTCCTGCTGTGTTCATGGATCTTATGAATCGTGTCTGTAAGCCGTATCTCGACAAATTTGTCATTGTGTTCATTGATGACATCTTGATCTACTCCAAGAGTGAGAAGGAACATGAGCAACATCTGCGCATGATTCTTGAACTCTTACGGAAGGAACAACTTTATGCTAAATTTTCTAAGTGGGAGTTTTGGCTCAAAACCTTACAATTTCTTAGTCATGTGACAGGTCGATCCAGCTAAGATTACTGCTATTCAGAACTGGGAGATACCAAAGACTGCGAAGCATATTCGCCAATTTTTGGGACTTGCCGGTTATTATCGGAGATTCATAAAAGATTTTTCCCTCCTTGCTAAACCTCTTACAAAGCTAACTCAAAAAGGGAAGAAATTTGAGTGGTCCAATGAACAGGAATCTGCTTTCAAGATTCTGAAGGAGAAATTGACCACAGCCCCAATTCTATCTTTACCTGAAGGTACGGACAACTTTGTTGTTTACTGCGATGCCTCAAAGCAAGGCTTTGGTTGTGTTTTGATGCAACGTGAAAAGGTTATTGCCTACGCATCTAGACAGTTGAAGAAACATGAGGAGAATTATACCACACATGACCTTGAGTTAGGTGTTGTGGTATTTTCATTAAAGATATGGAGACATTACCTGTATGGTACCTACTTTACGAAGTACACTGACCATAAAAGTCTTCGACACATCTTTGATCAAAAACAGCTAAATATGAGGCAAAGTCGATGGCTCGAGTTATTGAACGATTATCACTGTAAGCTAAAATATCATCCTGGCAAGGCGAATGTGGTTGCCAATGCCCTTAGTCGAAAGAACAATGTTAGACGTGTTCGTGCTTTATACCTGCAAATCAAATCGAATCTTATATCACGAATGTGTGAAGCTCACTTGGAAGCAATTAAACCGACACTTATCGAAGGTGAAGGACCTATCGGTTTCGAGAACCAACTCCAAGTGAAAGCTAATGGTACACGGTACTTTGGCAACAGAATTTGGGTTCCTCGCTTCGGTAATCTCCGTGAGCTAGTCTTGGATGAAGCACATAAGACTTCATATTCTATTCATCCCGGTTCCAGTAAGATGTATCACGATGTGAAGGAATTCTACTGGTGGCCTAACATGAAAGTCGACATTGCTACTTATGTTAGTAAGTGTCTCACTTGTTTGAAAGTCAAGGCCGAACATTAAAAGCCTTCTGGTCTATTGACACAACCCGATATCCCGCAGTGGAAGTGGGAATGTATCACTATGGATTTCGTTACTAAGTTACCTAAGACATCAAACGGTAACGATACTATTTGGGTCGTAGTTGATCGTCTTACTAAATCTGCACATTTCATACCGATCAAGGAAACTGACAAGATGGAGAAATTATCACAGCTTTATATTAAAGAAATTGTCTCACGTCATGGTGTTCCTATCTCGATTATTTCTGATCGTGACAGTCGATTCGTTTCTAAATTCTGGAAAACTTTACAATCTGCTCTTGGAACTCAACTCGACATGAGTACAGCCTATCATCCGCAAACTGATGGTCAAAGTGAACAAACTATTCAAACCATGGAAGATATGCTACGTGCTTGTGCAATCAATTTCGGCAAAGGATGGGATAGACATCTACCTTTGGTTGAACTTTCTTGTAACAACAGTTATCACTCTAGTATTAAAGCTGCACCTTTTGAAGCTTTATATGGACGGAAATGTAGATCCCCTTAGTATTGGGACGAACTCGAGGACAGACATTTAACTGGTCCCGAAATCATTCATGAAACTACCGAAAAGATGGTTCAGATTAAGCAACGATTAGAAACTGCCCATAGATGACAAAAGAGCTATGCCGATAAGAAACGAAAGGACATAGAATACCAAGTTGGAGATAAAGTCATGTTAAAAGTATCCCCTTGGAAAGGCGTTGTCCGCTTCGGTAAACGAAGTAAACTCAGTCCACGATATGTTGAACCTTTCACAGTCATTCAAAGAGTCGGTCCCGTGGCGTACCGATTAGAACTACCAGCTGAACTCAGTCAAGTACATGATGTGTTTCATGTCTCGAATCTTAAAAGGTGTCTTGCTTATGACACACTTGTTATTCCTTTGGATGATGTCCGCATTGATGAGCAAATGCACATCGTTGAAGAACCTATAGAAATCATGGAAGGAGAGGTCAAACAAATGCGTAAAAGCAACATACCTATCGTTAAAGTCCGTTGGAATTCGCGTAGAGGCCCCGAATATACCTGGGAACGCAAAGACCACATGATACAGAAATATCCCCATCTCTTCCCAACTGCTGATGCAAACGAGGAATCTACCAAAAACTTCGGTACGAAGTTTTCAATAACGGGGAGGTACTATAACGACCCTCATTTTTCCATTCTATACTTTTCTTTAATAATTGCCCAACAATATAATTAAACTTAATGATTAAACTTTAATCGTTAATTGTTAAGCGTTAAGAATTATAAAATATAAATAATTAACTTTGTGTAATAAACGATAAGTTAATAAAAGATGGAAATAATAAGCTAACTAATTTTCGTGAACAAAATGTAATAAACTAAAGCTTAATGCAAATAACTAATTAATCTTAAACAAGTTTAGGGATTATATAAGCTAATCTAAAGTACAAGGTTTAAAGTGAAAAATCCCAAAACTCCTCCTTGATTTAACCTAGCCGAAATTTAAAAAAAAAAAAATATATATGAAATGCCCAAATTGCCCTCCCAAATTCGGTCCCCTTAACCTCCTCATCAAGCAAACTTGTTCTCTAAGTAAAACCTAATCCTAACCTAATTCTAGAATTTTTCCTATCACTCCTATAAATAGAGGCCTAGGTTGAACCATTTTCTTGTACCAAATCACAATTACAAATCTCTCTCTCAAATCTCTCCCCTCTCTCTAATTTTCGGCCAAAACCGAAAATCCCCAACACCACCATCGAAAATCATCATCAATCTTCAAAGGGTTTTCAAGTAATCCTCAAGTTGATCATCGTGTTCTTCGAAGATCTTTAAAGGTGTTCTTCAATCTTCAAGTGATTCGATCTTCATCTTTAAGTGTTCTTCAACTTTTCTTGTTAATCTTCATAGATTTTCATCAAGCTAAAAATCCTAGATCCAAAACTCTTAAATTTTACTTTCAGTTCATGTTATATTCATCATCATATTCATACTAGATTATATACATTCATATTGTTCATATAAAAAGAAAAAAATTAAACATACACATACACACATACACCTACGGTTCTATAAAAAAAAGAATTTTTGTGTTTGATCTTTAAACCCTAGATAGTTGTTAGAAGATTTGTTTGTGTTTAGTTAAGGAAACAAAATATAAATATATATACATATACATAATCGATACATATATACATGAAAAAAATATATATATATTTATATATACATATATATAAAATATATATATATATATATATATACGGTCTACATATGAAAAAAAATAAAAATACCTATATATATATATATATATATATATATATATATATATATATATATATATATATATATATATACGATATACATATATATACATAAACATTAAATAAATAAAACCCTAAACCTAACCCTAAATATTAAACCCTAATTTACTAAACCCTAGGACATTAATTAAGCCCTAATCATTAAATACTACTTTAATTAATTAAACCTAATTAATTAATGAAACCCTAATACTACTTATACTATTATTTAACACTTATACACTTATACTATTACTAACACATATAACCTACTACTTATATTATAACACGTAAAAACATATTGGATATATATAGATCGTTTAAATTTCTTGACGAATGGTTTCTACGAAACTCTAGGCGGAAGGGTTTGGATTTTCCGATTTTAAGGATCCTATAGCTCAAGCCCCTAGACCTGAAATGGCCATTCGAAGGGAAAGGGTATGATTGGAAGTATATCCAATATGGACACACTCTTAAAATAGAAACTTTCTAATTATAGAAACTTACTAAAATAAGAAACTTGCTAAAAATGGAAAATTTCTAAAAGTGGAAACTTACTAGGAATGGAAACTTAGTAAAACGAACTATACTTAAAACACTTTCATACTTAGACTTAATTTTGGCAAAACATTTAACTACTCTTAAATGTCAATAAGTTGACTTTCTGCTCGTTCATCCAAACTTTCTATTCTGAGGAACTATTTACAATTTAGACACAAGTACCAACTGTTAAACTATGCTATACCCGGTTATGTCCAACTAAGTCCCTACAGTGATATTTTTAATTGCTCATTAAATGCATTCTTAATTATTGGGGGTAGGCCTATCGGGAGTAACGTTCCCGATACATTTGACCAAGTCATTGTATTACTTAATAATGAAATTAAACCGACAAGTAGAGACACAACTTGTCATTGGGGCAAACTTGAACGTTTAGTCTAAATATCACGAACTGGCATAACTTGTTGGTCCCTGCGAGACCAACTTTATAAACTAAATCTTGTGGTCTAAAACAACGGTCAAACTTATTTGTTAAACCTATGAACTTCACTCAACCTTTTTGGTTGACACTTTAGCATGTTTTGTCTCAGGTGCTGTTTGATCAAGTTACTTATCTACTGCTTATGTGATGCTACTTGGACATAGGATTAAGAGATATCGCATTTACTATTCTTGCATTTGAAACATTTACTTTATTGGAATTTCTATCATTGTAACGACATTTCATTTTTCGTTGCGTACTCAATAAAGATTGTTTTATCATTTAGTATTGTTCTCGTATATTATAATATGTTGGTTTATTTGATATTAAGTCACATTTCACCCAGGCCCTAACTGGGGGTTTGATATATTTGGGTCTTGCAAGTAACTAAACCCTAGATTTTGTGAAATTGGGGGTTTATGGTTTGGGTGAAAGCGTAAGAAACCTATTATTAGTGATTTAGAGTTAGTTGATGAAATTATTTGTGTTATGAGTTAATATTAGTTAAAGTTTCACTAATGAACTTTATTAACTAGTGATTTAGGGTGTGAGACTTGCAAGTTTGGTGTTGACCCATTGTTAGGTCAAAATGGGTTTTTGGATCAAAAGAACACTATCATGAACTTAATGACCTAGTGATGTGTAATTGGGTGATTTAAAGCCATGGTCACTAATCTTCGTGATTATTGGTAGTTAGGGCCTAAGAGTGGCGTTGTGAATGCAAATGGTGAAAATTTGCACTAAGTGTCTATGTGGGCGGGTCAGAAGCTATATATATATATATATATATATATATATATATATATATATGTGTGTGTGTGTGTGTGTGTGTGTGCGCGTGTGTGTGTGTGTGTATTGATGTATGTTAATGGAATAGGTGGATTGCATTGACGGTTGAGGAGCTTATTTGCTTGCTTTCACTTTCCGGCTAAAAGGTGAGTGAAATAATTATATGTGTATGTATATGATGTATTTACTTGTGTAGCGTGAGATGTGAAGTGTCGACGTGTTAAGACACCGCATTTCATGTGACGAATGAAGTGTCGACGTGTTAAGACACCACTCCGGGAAGTATGTTGGGTGAAATCTCCACGTGTTAAGACATCACCCGGGGAGTTAGTGATACGACGTGTTAAGTACGCTAACGGATGTTGTGAACACCGATGGCCTTTCGAGAGCGCCATTCCCTTGTACAATTGGTTAACCATGGTTGTGTGTTGATTTATTATTAGCGTATTATATTGTATGAGTTATATGCTATCGATTGTGCTAGCTTGCGGTAACGGATATTTTAGCATCTTACTTTGCGACGGTTTGCTAATTAAAATGCTAGCGTGTATGCGGTATTTGTGTAAGTGTTTACAAGTAAGTAGATTGTATATGTAGATGTGTAATTATTTCATTCACTAAGCGTTTTGCTTACCCTCTCGTTGTTTACTCTTTTTAGGCTCCGGCGTAGATAAAGGCATGGGTATTCGTTTGGATTAGAGATCTCCTCTTTGGATTATGCTATGGGATTACTTTTGAAGTTCGACATAGGTTTGGGTAGTTTAACCTCAAATACCATGCTCGAGTCTTGTTTGGCATTTAAACTTGTCGGGTCGAAACTTGTATTTTTGGATTGTAAATGGGCGAATGTGGCCCGGATGTTAAAATAATTGAATTGCGGGTGAAAACATGTAACCTTAATTAAACTATGTTTTGAAAAGTCTTGTGGATTTATGCTAGTGAAAAGGTTGTGAAAATTGAGACTTATGCAGTAATTTGGAAATCAGCATCTGTCCACGTTATAAGCCGCGCCGCGGGCTAACACATAAAATAGAACCCGAGGGTATTTACTTCTGACCATCAGCCCAGTTGTAAGTCGTGCCGTGGTTGGGCAAGGCGCGCCGCGGGCTATACCTGACAGGGATGGTCAGTCACCTTTAAAAAAATGTTTCGCGTTTTAAACAACGGGTTGGGTGGTTACAAAGAAGCCGGATGGATCTTGGCGAATGTGTGTAAATTTTACAGACATTAATAAAGCTTGTCCTAAAGATAACTATTCGCTGCCCGAAATTGATTGAAAAGTTGAGTCTCTGTCAGGGTTTAAATACAAATGTTTCATAGATGCATATAAAGGATACCATCAAATATTAATGGCGAAACACGATGAGGACAAAATAGCTTTCCATACACCTCATGGAATATTCTGCTATACAAAAATGTCATTTGGTTTTAAAAAAAACGTTGGAGTAACATATCAGAAGGTAATTGATACCGCTTTTTGTGAAAAGATTGGAAGAAATGTTGAAGCTTATGTGGATGATATAGTCATTAAAAGTGATTCAGAAGGCGAGATGATGTAAGACATTTTGGAAGCATTTAATTCCCTGAGAAAGATAAATATGAAACTAAATCCTAAAAAGTGCACATTTGGTATTTGTAACGCCCCAAAACTCGTTACGAGAAAACACACTTTTTTCATTTAGACAGTTTGGGACCAGACCCATTTGCGCGGTGCATAAATGGCTGCGCGGTGCGCTTCATAAAGGTTTTCAAAAACAGAACCTGTAGCAGACCTGGATACCAGTTTTCACGCATTTGCGTGACGCGCAAATATCTGCGCATACCAGCCCATTTTAAACAATATAAAACCCATTTTAAACGGTACAATCACATTGGATTAAATCCTATTTTACAACCTTCATAGTTTGCACACTTCAAATGATTACAAGTTTATGAAAGGGTACGATGACCCGTACATTCTCAAAAAATTAATTCCAAACAAACGAGTTTAAGTTCCAAACAAAAGACAAGCATGGTGTTTGGGATTAAACTACCCAAACCTAGGTCGAAATCCAAAACATCCTCTAGCACAATCATAAGAGGGAGATCTCTAGTCCACATGCTTACCCTTGACCTTTTCCGCACATGAATCTAAAAAGAGTAAACAACGAGAGGGTAAGCATAACGCTTAGTGGATGCAACAATTATACGTATACATATATAACCTACTTACTTGCAAACACTTACACATTACCGCATACACGTTAGCAATATATTTAGCATACCATCACAAAGTATAAGGCCTCAAGTCTCCAATACACCGCAAGCTAGCATAACCAATAGCATATAACCAATACGATATCACATGCAAATACTACTAACACATATCCATGGTTAACCATCAACACACACACAAGGGAACGGTACTCGCACAATGACCATTGGTACTCGCACAATGACTGTTAGCGTACACTAACCCCCAAGGTGGACGTCTGCACTTACCGAACCGCCATTCACGCATACGTGGTCTCCACTGAACAAAAGAGTAGTGTACCCATACGCACAGATAACATTATTGTGAATCCACACGCACAGATAACACTAACCACAAGCCCGCAAGCAAATAAACTATATACACATACATACAATTATTCCACTCACCTTATCGCTTTTGTGAAAGTCAAGATCCCGCAAGTTTCAATGCAATATACCTATTACATTAATTACGCAATTAACACATAAACAAGTTAAACTACTTACCAACTCATAGCTCCTAGTGCATTTATGACCCCTAGTGCAATTATGACCCATTTGCACTACTAACACCCACACTAAGTCAAGACTATTACAAGTCACTAATAACTAGTGATTATGGTCCACACACTAACTAACACAAGTTTTTGGTAATAAAACCCTCATCTTGCTAGTTGGGTCACACATCACCCATTTAACCCATTTCAAGGTCAACACCCACATTTGGGTCAATAATGAAACCTAACAACACCCATTTCACTAACACAAAAGTGTGCTAGTGATTCAAGAACCATTCAAGACTCACGACCCATTTTACAACACCAAACTCTAATTCATGAGTCTTTTAGTCTAAGTACATAAATCTTACCCAAAATCCCCAATTTAACATGGAAATGGGGCTTACACCAATCACATGAACAAAACCCTAACCATAACCCAAATTAAGAACTAGAAATTGAAATTGCAACTTACCACAACATCAAAACATAGTTAGAAAGTGGATGTAACAAGATCCAAACTCCAAATGACTAGATCTAGTTTTTTTCTCCTTGATTTAAGCTCTCTCTCTCTATCTCTCTCTCTCTCTAATTGAATGTGTTTAAGTGAAATGTGGATAAAATAAGATAAATATAAGGTTAGATCAGTTTTGTAGCCTTAAACCCACCAGTCTAGCAAAAAGACCAAAATACCCATTCTAAAACACTAAAATAACGACCCATGCTATCAGCTACATCTGCGCGCTGCACAGAAGTATGTACGCCACACGCTATAAGGCAGTTTGAGTTCAGTGCATTACAGTGTTGAAGAAGGAAGATTCTTAGGATATATGGTAAAACCGATAGGAATTAAAGTGACCCCGAAGAAAACTCAAGCAATAGAAGTTATGAAATCACCAAGTAGTAAGTGAAATGTCCCGTTCTTATTGATTAAAAACGTTCCATATTAATTGATTTTGTTGCGAGGTTTTGACCTCTATATGAGACGTTTTTCAAAGACTGCATTCATTTTTAAAACAAACCATAACCTTTATTTCATAAATAAAGGTTTAAAAAGCTTTACGTAGATTATCAAATAATGATAATCTAAAATATCCTGTTTACACACGACCATTACATAATGGTTTACAATACAAATATGTTACATCGAAATCAGTTTCTTGAATGCAGTTTTTACACAATATCATACAAACATGGACTCCAAATCTTGTCCTTATTTTAGTATGCAACAGCGGAAGCTCTTAATATTCACCTGAGAATAAACATGCTTTAAACGTCAACAAAAATGTTGGTGAGTTATAGGTTTAACCTATATATATCAAATCGTAACAATAGACCACAAGATTTCATATTTCAATACACATCCCATACATAGAGATAAAAATCATTCATATGGTGAACACCTGGTAACCGACAATAACAAGATGCATATATAAGAATATCCCCATCATTCCGGGACACCCTTCGGATATGATATAAATTTCGAAGTACTAAAGCATCCAGTACTTTGGATGGGGTTTGTTAGGCCCAATAGATCTATCTTTAGGATTCGCGTCAATTAGGGTGTCTGTTCCCTAATTCTTAGATTACCAGACTTAATAAAAAGGGGCATATTCGATTTCGATAATTCAACCATAGAATGTAGTTTCACGTACTTGTGTCTACTTTGTAAATCATTTATAAAACCTGCATGTATTCTCATCCCAAAAATATTAGATTTTAAAAGTGGGACTATAACTCACTTTCACAGATTTTTACTTCGTCGGGAAGTAAGACTTGGCCACTGTTGATTCACGAACCTATAACAATATATACATATATATTAAAGTATGTTCAAAATATATTTACAACACTTTTAATATATTTTGATGTTTTAAGTTTATTAAGTCAGCTGTCCTCGTTAGTAACCTATAACTAGTTGTCCACAGTTAGATGTACAGAAATAAATCGATAAATATTATCTTGAATCAATCCACGACCCAGTGTATACGTATCTCAGTATTGATCACAACTCAAACTATATATATTTTGGAATCAACCTCAACCCTGTATAGCTAACTCCAACATTCACATATAGAGTGTCTATGGTTGTTCCGAAATATATATAGATGTGTCGACATGATAGGTCGAAACATTGTATACGTGTCTATGGTATCTCAAGATTACATAATATACAATACAAGTTGATTAAGTTATGGTTGGAATAGATTTGTTACCAATTTTCACGTAGCTAAAATGAGAAAAATTATCCAATCTTGTTTTACCCATAACTTCTTCATTTTAAATCCGTTTTGAGTGAATCAAATTGCTATGGTTTCATATTGAACTCTATTTTATGAATCTAAACAGAAAAAGTATAGGTTTATAGTCGGAAAAATAAGTTACAAGTCATTTTTGTAAAGGTAGTCATTTCAGTCGAAAGAACGACGTCTAGATGACCATTTTAGAAAACATACTTCCACTTTGAGTTTAACCATAATTTTTGGATATAGTTTCATGTTCATAATAAAAATCATTTTCTCAGAATAACAACTTTTAAATCAAAGTTTATCATAGTTTTTAATTAACTAACCCAAAACAGCCCGCGGTGTTACTACGACGGCGTAAATCCGGTTTTACGGTGTTTTTCGTGTTTCCAGGTTTTAAATCATTAAGTTAGCATATCATATAGATATAGAACATGTGTTTAGTTGATTTTAAAAGTCAAGTTAGAAGGATTAACTTTTGTTTGCGAACAAGTTTAGAATTAACTAAACTATGTTCTAGTGATTACAAGTTTAAACCTTCGAATAAGATAGCTTTATATGTATGAATCGAATGATGTTATGAACATCATTACTACCTTAATTTCCTTGGATAAACCTACTGGAAAAGAGAAAAATGGATCTAGCTTCAATGGATCCTTGGATGGCTCGAAGTTCTTGAAGCAGAATCATGACACGAAAACAAGTTCAAGTAAGATCATCACTTGAAATAAGATTGTTATAGTTATAGAAATTGAACCAAAGTTTGAATATGATTATTACCTTGTATTAGAATGATAACCTACTGTAAGAAACAAAGATTTCTTGAGGTTGGATGATCACCTTACAAGATTGGAAGTGAGCTAGCAAACTTGAAAGTATTCTTGATTTTATGAAACTAGAACTTTTGGAATTTATGAAGAACACTTAGAACTTGAAGATAGAACTTGAGAGAGATCAATTAGATGAATAAAATTGAAGAATGAAAGTGTTTGTAGGTGTTTTTGGTCGTTGGTGTATGGATTAGATATAAAGGATATGTAATTTTGTTTTCATGTAAATAAGTCATGAATGATTACTCATATTTTTGTAATTTTATGAGATATTTCATGCTAGTTGCCAAATGATGGTTCCCACATGTGTTAGGTGACTCACATGGGCTGCTAAGAGCTGATCATTGGAGTGTATATACCAATAGTACATACATCTAAAAGCTGTGTATTGTACGAGTACGAATACGGGTGCATACGAGTAGAATTGTTGATGAAACTGAACGAGGATGTAATTGTAAGCATTTTTGTTAAGTAGAAGTATTTTGATAAGTGTATTGAAGTCTTTCAAAAGTGTATAAATACATATTAAAACACTACATGTATATACATTTTAACTGAGTCGTTAAGTCATCGTTAGTCGTTACATGTAAGTGTTGTTTTGAAACCTTTAGGTTAACGATCTTGTTAAATGTTGTTAACCCAATGTTTATAATATCAAATGAGATTTTAAATTATTATATTATCATGATATTATCATGTATGAATATCTCTTAATATGATATATATACATTAAATGTCTTTACAACGATAATCGTTACATATATGTCTCGTTTAAAAATCATTAAGTTAGTAGTCTTGTTTTTACATATGTAGTTCATTGTTAATATACTTTATGATATGTTTTCTTATCATAGTATCATGTTAACTATATATATATATCCATATATATGTCATCATATAGTTTTTACAAGTTTTAACGTTCGTGAATCACCGATCAACTTGGGTGGTCAATTGTCTATATGAAACATATTTCAATTAATCAAGTATTAACAAGTTTGATTGCTTAACATGTTGGAAACATTTAATCATGTAAATATCAATCTCAATTAATATATATAAACATGGAAAAGTTCGGGTCACTACAGTACCTACCCGTTAAATAAATTTCGTCCCGAAATTTTAAGCTGTTGAAGGTGTTGACGAATCTTCTGGAAATAGATGCGGGTATTTCTTCTTCATCTGATCTTCACGCTCCCAGGTGAACTCGGGTCCTCTACGAGCATTCCATCGAACCTTAACAATTGGTATCTTGTTTTGCTTAAGTCTTTTAACCTCACGATCCATTATTTCGACGGGTTCTTCGATGAATTGAAGTTTTTCGTTGATTTGGATTTCATCTAACGGAATAGTGAGATCTTCTTTAGCAAAACATTTCTTCAAATTCGAGACGTGGAAAGTGTTATGTACAGCCGCGAGTTGTTGAGGTAACTCTAGTCGGTAAGCTACTGGTCCGACACGATCAATAATCTTGAATGGTCCAATATACCTTGGATTTAATTTCCCTCGTTTACCAAATCGAACAACGCCTTTCCAAGGTGCAACTTTAAGCATGACCATCTCTCCAATTTCAAATTCTATATCTTTTCTTTTAATGTCAGCGTAGCTCTTTTGTCGACTTTGGGCGGTTTTCAACCGTTGTTGAATTTGGATGATCTTCTCGGTAGTTTCTTGTATAATCTCCGGACCCGTAATCTGTCTATCCCCCACTTCACTCCAACAAATCGGAGACCTACACTTTCTACCATAAAGTGCTTCAAACGGCGCCATCTCAATGCTTGAATGGTAGCTGTTGTTGTAGGAAAATTCTGCTAACGGTAGATGTCGATCCCAACTGTTTCCGAAATCAATAACACATGCTCGTAGCATGTCTTCAAGCGTTTGTATCGTCCTTTCGCTCTGCCCATCAGTTTGTGGATGATAGGCAGTACTCATGTCTAGACGAGTTCCTAATGCTTGCTGTAATGTCTGCCAGAATCTTGAAATAAATCTGCCATCCCTATCAGAGATAATAGAGATTGGTATTCCATGTCTGGAGACGACTTCCTTCAAATACAGTCGTGCTAACTTCTCCATCTTGTCATCTTCTCTTATTGGTAGGAAGTGTGCTGATTTGGTGAGACGATCAACTATTACCCAAATAGTATCAAAACCACTTGCAGTCCTTGGCAATTTAGTGATGAAATCCATGGTAATGTTTTCCCATTTCCATTCCGGGATTTCGGGTTGTTGAAGTAGACCTGATGGTTTCTGATGCTCAGCTTTGACCTTAGAACACGTCAAACATTCTCCTACGTATTTAGCAACATCGGCTTTCATACCCGGCCACCAAAAATGTTTCTTGAGATCCTTGTACATCTTTCCCGTTCCAGGATGTATTGAGTATCTGGTTTTATGAGCTTCTCTAAGTACCATTTCTCTCATATCTCCAAATTTTGGTACCCAAATCCTTTCAGCCCTATACCGGGTTCCGTCTTCCCGAATATTAAGATGCTTCTCCGATCCTTTGGGTATTTCATCCTTTAAATTTCCCTCTTTTAAAACTCCTTGTTGCGCCTCCTTTATTTGAGTAGTAATGTTATTATGAATCATTATATTCATAGATTTTACTCGAATGGGTTCTCTGTCCTTCCTGCTCAAGGCATCGGCTACCACATTTGCCTTCCCCGGGTGGTAACGAATCTCAAAGTCGTAATCATTCAATAATTCAATCCACCTACGCTGCCTCATATTCAGTTGTTTCTGATTAAATATGTGTTGAAGACTTTTGTGGTCGGTATATATAATACTTTTGACCCCATATAAGTAGTGCCTCCAAGTCTTTAATGCAAAAACAACCGCGCCTAATTCCAAATCATGCGTCGTATAATTTTGTTCGTGAATCTTCAATTGTCTAGACGCATAAGCAATCACCTTCGTTCGTTGCATTAATACACAACCGAGACCTTGCTTTGATGCATCACAATAAATCACAAAATCATCATTCCCTTCAGGCAATGACAATATAGGTGCCGTAGTTAGCTTTTTCTTCAATAACTGAAACGCTGTCTCTTGTTCATCATTCCATTCAAATTTCTTCCCTTTATGCGTTAATGCAGTCAAGGGTTTTGCTATTCTGGAAAAGTCTTGGATGAACCTTCTGTAGTAACCAGCTAGTCCTAAAAACTGGCGTATGTGTTTCGGAGTTTTCGGGGTTTCCCACTTTTCAACAGTTTCTATCTTTGTCGGATCCACCTTAATACCTTCTTTGTTCACTATGTGACCGAGGAATTGAACTTCTTCCAACCAAAATGCACACTTTGAAAACTTAGCGTACAATTCTCCCTTCCTCAATACTTCTAACACCTTTCTCAAATGTTCACCGTGTTCTTGGTCATTCTTTGAGTAAATAAGTATGTCATCAATGAAAACAATGACAAACTTGTCAAGGTATGGTCCACACACTCGGTTCATAAGGTCCATGAACACAGCTGGTGCATTAGTTAAACCAAACGGCATGACCATAAACTCGTAATGACCGTAACGTGTTCTGAAAGCAGTCTTTGGAATATCATCTTCTTTCACCCGCATTTGATGATACCCGGAACGTAAGTCAATCTTTGAATAAACAGACGAGCCTTGTAGTTGATCAAATAAGTCGTCGATTCTCGGTAGTGGGTAGCGGTTCTTGATGGTAAGTTTGTTCAACTCTCGGTAGTCGATACACAACCTGAATGTACCATCTTTCTTCTTGACAAACAAAATAGGAGCTCCCCACGGTGATGTGCTTGGTCGAATGAAACCACGCTCTAAAAGTTCTTGTAATTGGCTTTGCAGTTCTTTCATCTCGTTGGGTGTGAGTCTGTAAGGAGCACGAGCTATTGGTGCAGCTCCTGGTACAAGATCTATTTGAAATTCAACGGATCGATGTGGGGGTAATCCCGGTAATTCTTTCGGAAATACATCGGGAAATTCTTTTGCAATGGGAACATCATTGATGCTCTTTTCTTCAGTTTGTACTTTCTCGACGTGTGCTAGAACAGCATAGCAACCTTTTCTTATTAGTTTTTGTGCCTTCAAATTACTAATAAGATGTAGCTTCGTGTTGCCCTTTTCTCCGTACACCATTAAGGGTTTTCCTTTTTCTCGTATAATGCGAATTGCATTTTTGTAACAAATGATCTCCGCTTTCACTTCTTTCAACCAGTCCATACCGATTATCACATCAAAACTCCCTAACTCTACTGGTATCAAATCAATCTTAAATGTTTCGCTAACCAGTTTAATTTCTCGATTCCGACATATATTATCTGCTGAAATTATTTTACCATTTGCTAATTCGAGTAAAAATTTACTATCCAAAGGCGTCAATGGACAACTTAATTTAGCATAAAAATCTCTACTCATATAGCTTCTATCCGCACCCGAATCAAATAAAACGTAAGCAGATTTATTGTCAATAAGAAACGTACCCGTAACAAGCTCCGGGTCTTCCTGTGCCTCTACCGCATTAATATTGAAAACTCTTCCACGGCCTTGTCCATTCGTGTTCTCCTGGTTCGGGCAATTTCTAATAATGTGGCCTGGTTTTCCACATTTATAACAAACTACATTGGCATAACTTGCTCCGACACTACTTGCTCCGCCATTACTCGTTCCGACACCATTTGTTCCTTTCGTTCTATTAACCCCTGGTCCGTAGACCTCACACTTCGCCGCGCTATGACCATTTCTTTTACACTTGTTGCAAAATTTGGTGCAGAACCCCGAGTGATTCTTTTCACACCTTTGGCATAGCTGCTTCTGATTGTTGTTGTTGTTGCGGTTATTATTGTTGTTGGGATGATTGTTGTAGTTGCTGTTGTTGTTGTTGTTGTTGTTGTTGTTGGGCCGTTTGTTGTAGTTGCGATTGATGTTGCGATTGTTGGGATAATTGTTGCGATTATTGTTGTAATTGCTGTTGTTGTTGTATTGGTGATTCTTATCACCGTTTTCCTCCCACTTTCTTTTGACTTGCTTCACATTGGCCTCTTCAGCAGTCTGTTCTTTAATTCTTTCTTCAATCTGGTTCACTAGTTTGTGAGCCATTCTACATGCCTGTTGTATGGAGGCGGGCTCGTGTGAACTTATATCTTCTTGGATTCTTTCCGGTAATCCTTTCACAAACGCGTCGATCTACTCTTCCTCATCTTCGAATGCTCCCGGACACAATAGGCACAATTCTGTGAATCGTCTTTCGTACGTGGTAATATCAAATCCTTGGGTTCGTAACCCTCTAAGTTCTGTCTTGAGCTTATTGACCTCGGTTCTGGGACGGTACTTCTCGTTCATCAAGTGCTTGAATGCTGACCACGGTAGTGCGTACGCATCATCTTGTCCCACTTGCTCTAGATAGGTATTCCACCATGTTAACGCAGAACCTGTGAAGGTATGCGTAGCGTACTTCACTTTGTCCTCTTCAGTACACTTACTTATGGCAAACACCGATTCAACCTTCTCGGTCCACCGTTTCAACCCGATCGGTCCTTCGGTTCCATCAAATTCCAAAGGTTTGCAGGCAGTGAATTCTTTGTAGGTGCATCCTACACGATTTCCTGTACTGCTAGATCCAAGGTTATTGTTGGTATGTAGCGTAGCCTGTACTGCGGCTATGTTTGAAGCTAGAAAAGTACGGAATTCCTCTTCATTCATATTCACGGTGTGTCGAGTAGTCGGTGCCATTTCCTTCAAAATAGTTAAATGGAACAAGTTAATCATACAGAATATTAAGAGTAGTTAATAGTATTTCGTAGCATAATATGAACTCATTTATAAAAGCTTTTTCTTCATATTAGCGTTTTATAAGTTTAAATTCGGGTAGTACCTACCCGTTAAGTTCATACTTAGTAGCTAATATACAATTCAACTACTACAATTCTATATGAAAAACTGATTATAATAATATTTCGCGTTCAAACTTTTATACAATATTTTACAAACTTACAATACCGCTTATTTTACATAAAGCATGAAATATAGCACACAATAACTTTGATACAAGATAGTTGTGAAGACAATTCTAGCTAGTACACAAGTCGTTCAGCAAAGGCAATAAAGACACGTAATTCATACGTCCAGAAACAAGTCATGCATTCTGGTTTTACTAGGACTACTTCCCATCCTTGGTCTTGTGCAACATAACCGTTATGGCCGTTGATAAGACAGCGTGTTGTAACGTCATCAAAGGGACGAGGGTTACGTAATGTCCAACAGTCCCGTAATAATCTAAAAACCTCATTTCTTACCCCAATTACCGACTCCGTCACTTGTGGAAACGTTTTGTTTAATAGTTGTAGCCCGATGTTCTTGTTCTCACTTTGGTGAGAAGCGAACATTACTAATCCGTAAGCATAACATGCTTCTTTATGTTGCATGTTAGCCGCTTTTTCTAAATCACGAAGTCCAATATTCGGATATATTGAGTCAAAATAATTTCTTAACCCGTTGCGTAAAATAGCATTTGGGTTCCCCGCAATATATGCGTCAAATTAAACACATCGTAACTTATGGGTTTCCCAATGTGATATCCCCCATCTTTCAAACGAAAGTCTCTTATAAACCAAGACATTCTTGGAACGTTCTTCGAATGTCTTACAAACTGATCTCGCCTTAAATAGTTGTGCCGAAGAATTCTGGCCGACTCTAGACAAGATTTCATCAATCATGTCTCCGGGTAGGTCTCTTAAAATATTGGGTTGTCTATCCATTTTGTGTTTTTAAACTGTAAAATAGACAAGAGTTAGATTCATAAAAAAAATACTTATTAATACAAGCAATTTTTACATATATCATAAAGCATAAGAACACTATATTACATATATTACACCACACGAATACAACTATCTTATTCCGACTCGCTCGTTTCTTCTTCTTCGGTTTTCGTTCGTTTTGCCAAGTTTCTAGGGATATATGATGTTCCCCTAATACGAGCCGTCGTTGTCCACATTGGTTTAGAAAAACCTGGTGGTTTAGAGGTTCCCGGGTCATTGTTACAACTTAAGGACTTCGGGGGTTGACGATACATATAAAGTTCATCGGGGTTGGAATTAGATTTCTCTATTTTTATGCCCTTTCTCTTATTATTTTCTTTTGCCTTTTTAAATTCAGTTGGGGTAATTTCTATAACATCATCGGAATTCTCGTCGGAATCCGATTCATCGGAGAATTGGTAATCCTCCCAATATTTTGCTTCCTTGGCGGAAACACCATTGACCATAATTAACTTTGGTCGGTTGGTTGAGGATTTTCTTTTACTTAACCGTTTTATTATTTCCCCCACCGGTTCTATTTCTTCATCCGATTCCGATTCTTCTTCCGGTTCCGATTCTTCTTCCGGTTCCGACTCTTCTTCCGGTTCCTCTTCGGGAACTTGTGAATCAGTCCACAAATCATTCCAATTTACATTTGACTCTTCATTATTATTAGGTGAGTCAATGGGACTTGTTCTAGAGGTAGACATCTATCACATAATATCAGACACGTTAAGAGATTAATATATCACATAATATTCATATGTTAAAAATATATAGTTTCCAACAAAAATGTTAAGCAATCATTTTTAAAGAAAACACGATCGAAGTCCAGACTCACTAATGCATCCTAACAAACTCGATAAGACACACTAATGCAAATTTTCTGGTTCTCTAAGACCAACGCTCGGATACCAACTGAAATGTCCCGTTCTTATTGATTAAAAACGTTCCATATTAATTGATTTCGTTGCGAGGTTTTGACCTCTATATGAGACGTTTTTCAAAGACTGCATTCATTTTTAAAACAAACCATAACCTTTATTTCATAAATAAAGGTTTAAAAAGCTTTACGTAGATTATCAAATAATGATAATCTAAAATATCCTGTTTACACACGACCATTACATAATGGTTTACAATACAAATATGTTACATCGAAATCAGTTTCTTGAATGCAGTTTTTACACAATATCATACAAACATGGACTCCAAATCTTGTCCTTATTTTAGTATGCAACAGCGGAAGCTCTTAATATTCACCTGAGAATAAACATGCTTTAAACGTCAACAAAAATGTTGGTGAGTTATAGGTTTAACCTATATATATCAAATCGTAACAATAGACCACAAGATTTCATATTTCAATACACATCCCATACATAGAGATAAAAATCATTCATATGGTGAACACCTGGTAACCGACAATAACAAGATGCATATATAAGAATATCCCCATCATTCCGGGACACCCTTCGGATATGATATAAATTTCGAAGTACTAAAGCACCGGTACTTTGGATGGGGTTTGTTAGGCCCAATAGATCTATCTTTAGGATTCGCGTCAATTAGGGTGTCTGTTCCCTAATTCTTAGATTACCAGACTTAATAAAAAGGGGCATATTCGATTTCGATAATTCAACCATAGAATGTAGTTTCACGTACTTGTGTCTACTTTGTAAATCATTTATAAAACCTGCATGTATTCTCATCCCAAAAATATTAGATTTTAAAAGTGGGACTATAACTCACTTTCACAGATTTTTACTTCGTCGGGAAGTAAGACTTGGCCACTGTTGATTCACGAACCTATAACAATATATACATATATATTAAAGTATGTTCAAAATATATTTACAACACTTTTAATATATTTTGATGTTTTAAGTTTATTAAGTCAGCTGTCCTCGTTAGTAACCTATAACTAGTTGTCCACAGTTAGATGTACAGAAATAAATCGATAAATATTATCTTGAATCAATCCACGACCCAGTGTATACGTATCTCAGTATTGATCACAACTCAAACTATATATATTTTGGAATCAACCTCAACCCTGTATAGCTAACTCCAACATTCACATATAGAGTGTCTATGGTTGTTCCGAAATATATATAGATGTGTCGACATGATAGGTCGAAACATTGTATACGTGTCTATGGTATCTCAAGATTACATAATATACAATACAAGTTGATTAAGTTATGGTTGGAATAGATTTGTTACCAATTTTCACGTAGCTAAAATGAGAAAAATTATCCAATCTTGTTTTACCCATAACTTCTTCATTTTAAATCCGTTTTGAGTGAATCAAATTGCTATGGTTTCATATTGAACTCTATTTTATGAATCTAAACAGAAAAAGTATAGGTTTATAGTCGGAAAAATAAGTTACAAGTCATTTTTGTAAAGGTAGTCATTTCAGTCGAAAGAACGACGTCTAGATGACCATTTTAGAAAACATACTTCCACTTTGAGTTTAACCATAATTTTTGGATATAGTTTCATGTTCATAATAAAAATCATTTTCTCAGAATAACAACTTTTAAATCAAAGTTTATCATAGTTTTTAATTAACTAACCCAAAACAGCCCGCGGTGTTACTACGACGGCGTAAATCCGGTTTTACGGTGTTTTTCGTGTTTCCAGGTTTTAAATCATTAAGTTAGCATATCATATAGATATAGAACATGTGTTTAGTTGATTTTAAAAGTCAAGTTAGAAGGATTAACTTTTGTTTGCGAACAAGTTTAGAATTAACTAAACTATGTTCTAGTGATTACAAGTTTAAACCTTCGAATAAGATAGCTTTATATGTATGAATCGAATGATGTTATGAACATCATTACTACCTTAATTTCCTTGGATAAACCTACTGGAAAAGAGAAAAATGGATCTAGCTTCAATGGATCCTTGGATGGCTCGAAGTTCTTGAAGCAGAATCATGACACGAAAACAAGTTCAAGTAAGATCATCACTTGAAATAAGATTGTTATAGTTATAGAAATTGAACCAAAGTTTGAATATGATTATTACCTTGTATTAGAATGATAACCTACTGTAAGAAACAAAGATTTCTTGAGGTTGGATGATCACCTTACAAGATTGGAAGTGAGCTAGCAAACTTGAAAGTATTCTTGATTTTATGAAACTAGAACTTTTGGAATTTATGAAGAACACTTAGAACTTGAAGATAGAACTTGAGAGAGATCAATTAGATGAATAAAATTGAAGAATGAAAGTGTTTGTAGGTGTTTTTGGTCGTTGGTGTATGGATTAGATATAAAGGATATGTAATTTTGTTTTCATGTAAATAAGTCATGAATGATTACTCATATTTTTGTAATTTTATGAGATATTTCATGCTAGTTTCCAAATGATGGTTCCCACATGTGTTAGGTGACTCACATGGGCTGCTAAGAGCTGATAATTGGAGTGTATATACCAATAGTACATACATCTAAAAGCTGTGTATTGTACGAGTACGAATACGGGTGCATACGAGTAGAATTGTTGATGAAACTGAACGAGGATGTAATTGTAAGCATTTTTGTTAAGTAGAAGTATTTTGATAAGTGTATTGAAGTCTTTCAAAAGTGTATAAATACATATTAAAACACTACATGTATATACATTTTAACTGAGTCGTTAAGTCATCGTTAGTCGTTACATGTAAGTGTTGTTTTGAAACCTTTAGGTTAACGATCTTGTTAAATGTTGTTAACCCAATGTTTATAATATCAAATGAGATTTTAAATTATTATATTATCATGATATTATCATGTATGAATATCTCTTAATATGATATATATACATTAAATGTCTTTACAACGATAATCGTTACATATATGTCTCGTTTAAAAATCATTAAGTTAGTAGTCTTGTTTTTACATATGTAGTTCATTGTTAATATACTTTATGATATGTTTTCTTATCATAGTATCATGTTAACTATATATATATATCCATATATATGTCATCATATAGTTTTTACAAGTTTTAACGTTCGTGAATCACCGATCAACTTGGGTGGTCAATTGTCTATATGAAACATATTTCAATTAATCAAGTCTTAACAAATTTGATTGCTTAACATGTTGGAAACATTTAATCATGTAAATATCAATCTCAATTAATATATATAAACATGGAAAAGTTCGGGTCACTACAGTAAGAAGGAGGTACCAAGCTTAAATGGGAAATTAGCAGCTTTAACAAGGTTTTTGTCAAAAGTAGTGATAAGAAGAACTTCTCATTGGCAACAGAAGCTGAAGAAGCATTTCAAGGCATAAAGAAGTTATTACAAGAATTACAAACATTGACAACACCAATAGAGGGAGAAACATTGATAATATACATGTTGACATCAAGAGAAGAAATAAGTTCTGTTCTTATAGCGGAAAGGGAAAAGGTGTACATGACAATTTATTTTTTGAGTAAAGCGTTATAACCGCATGAAATGAATTATGCACCAAATGAGAAATTGGTATATTGGGTAGTTCATTCTGCTAGACGATTAAGGAGATATTTTCAACCGCATCCAATAAAGGTAATTACTGATCAACCAATTAAGAAAATATTAGTTAAGAAATAAGTTTTGAACCAAGAAATGTAGTTAATGGGAAATTTTTAGCAGATTTCTTGGTAGAAGTATCCGTAGAGCGAAGCGAACTGAACATGATTATCAAAAAACAACAAACATAGGAATTGTATACGGATGGAGCTTCAAGTATTGATGGAGCACTACTCTTTCTTCTTTCGTCCTTGTACCCCTCGGTTCCGAAGGAATCCTCTCTAAAAGGTAGAATAATTATGTGATTAGATTATACATCGTATGCTTATATATAAAATGTTCCATATCTCATAATTATGTCAAATATAACAAACCTTCTTACAAACATGGAAAATATATACATTGATATATTTACATATGAACCGATATACATATTAAAGATAACATCGTTAACTATTACTCCCCCGTAGTTGAAGCGTTCGGTTGTTGAATACACAAACTAGAACGAAACTTTTCAAACACAACACGTGGTAATCCTTTTATAAAAATATGAGCTATCTGAAACCGTGTGGGAACATGTGGTATATGAACCTAACCTCATGAAACTTTCTCCCGGATAAAATAAAGTTGTATGTTTCGTCTATTGGTGTTGGACAGGATTACCAGATAAATAGATGGAACTAACGTTATCACACAACACAAGTGTAGATTTCATAATAGGGCACAATAGCTCAAGCATTAAATTTCTTAACCAACATGATTCAACTACAACATTTTCAATTCCTCGGTATTCAGTCTTAGCACTTAATCGAGATACATTCGGTTATCGTTTAGAGGACCATGAAATTAGATTATCACCCATATAAATATAATAACTTAAAGTAGATCGTCGAGTGTCGGGACATCCATCTCAATCTGCATTCGTATATGACATGAGAGAATGTAACGATATCTTCGAGACAAACAAACCGTGTGAGATGATACACTTAATACATCGAACAATACTTTTGAGTGCAAGCATTTGCACATCATCGGAATTATGCATGTGAAGAAAGACTTGTTGGACTGCATATGAAATGTCAGGTCATGTGAATGTAAGGTACTACAATGCACCAGCAAAACTACGATAATAAGTTGGGTCAGAATAAGGTGCACCTAGAGTGGCATTTTTCTTGCCATTGGTGTCAACAGGAGTAGTAACTGGGTTGCTCATGGTCATTCCTACATGAACAATAATATCGCGAGCTTATGTAGACTGGTTAAGAAATAAACCGTTAGTAGACCGTGTAACAGAAATCTTATGAAAAGTGCTTAGGGTCTTAAGTCCTTAATAGCACTTTCACACACTAACTCTGACATGAGAAAATCACGCAAGTTGTTTGAAGATGTTGCGAGTATAATGCCAACAACGTAAAGAAGCAAGTAGGTCATATGTTTTCCATTGTGATACACAAATAAAGAATGGTCACATTTACTATGTGTAAAGCCAATAAAAGAGACAAAGTCGGTAAAACGTTGGTACCAAGCTCTCGATGCTTGCTTAAACAGTAGAGAGAACGTTTTATCAAGAAAACATGGTTAGGATGAGATCAATAATTGAAACTGGTGGGTTGATACAGATATACAGTTTCATAAAGATGCCCGTGAAGAAAAGCATTTTTGACATCTAACTGGTGATCAAACAAGATTTAGATGTGACAATGGAATCACGATCCTAATGGTAGCCGGTTCAACGATCGGGCTAAATGTCTCATGAATATCAATTCCGAGATCTTGGGCTCGACCATCACCAAGAAGACGAGGTTTGTAACGATTGAAAGTACCATCCGATATCGTCATATGACGAAAGATCTACACGGACTGTGACACCGCCATTTTTTTAAGCATTGTGGAAGCATTATATTAATTAAACCATTTTCCTTAAAAAAAAAAAAAGTAGATATTTACAAGCCAATGTAACTAACAAAAAAATGTTAAATCATTACAACCGGTGCCACGTGACATTATAACAAAATACAATTTTAATGAAGAGATGTATCCATAATATCATTTACAAAAGGACACAGTTTAATGTTAGTAGCTGATTCTGGTGACAGCCGGTTTTAAAATGAAGTAAGAATACATCAGAGTTAAGTTTTGTAAATTAAACATATCATTTTCACGTCCATCTTCTCCCCAAAAAGCAACATCTACTAAAGCTAACAACCTGTAGGGAGGAGATGGAGGGGAGTTTGCACGAATCTAAGTGAGTGCAACTAACTAGAGGAAATAGTATTTCATAGCAGTTACACTAATCATGTCATCTAACACATACATCACCCAAGTGTAGTCTACAGAGACATCGTCGGTTCGGCCGAACCATTAACCACCAGTTAATCAGACTAGGGGCTTACCGAAAGTTCCTCGTACATCCATAAATGCATCAATCATCCACATGCAACGAAAGCATCATTGAAACATATATGAACATGGATGCTGGCCACCTCATGAGAAACTCAACCCGCAGGTTGATCTCCCCTACCTAGGCCACCATACGATAGGGACGCATTAGGTTCCAACACACATGGCATCACATAACAAGTAGTCATCACATAGCCATAACTAAGTAATCATAATAGCATGTTAATCTTTACAACATAGGTAATCATAGAATAACAGGCTATTCAATACTATCAAACTCCAGATAGTCCCACTCACTAATTATCAGCAACATAAGGATATCAGATGTCTAATCTTTATGAGCCTTCTCTATGTCTTTGTCACCTAAGCAAAGATAATACAACTTGGTAACTTCATTCCAGGAATATTGACAATACTATTGAATTGTTAACAACAAGGTCTACATCTATCGACCCCTTACAAATCTACATTTTCATTCAACAGAATGGTTTATCACGCCCCCAAGAATGACATACAATTTACAAGGTCATACAACATGTAAAATCCTAATAACTTAAGCATACACAACAATATTAGGCACGCGGGAAGCATAACGAATAGAAAGCAACCATTAAACAACATGTCATGTACTGATACACACCTGTATGGTTGCAGATGCATCCGTATGGTTACAGCCTCAACTATGGATACAACGTGTATCTGTGCGGTTACAAGTTTATGGTCTGGTTTCACAACACCACTGCATCCATATGGTTACAGATACATTCATACGGTTACACAATGTATCCATACAGTTGCAAGCTGCAACTGTACGGTTGTATTCTTCAGCAGCAGCAACAGCTAACCTATGGGTTTCAAGCACAAATAACCAAATCTTGATACTGGGCTCGTCTTTGACCTCAAAATCAACTACATCTAGTACACTAAATGTTTTGGGACATAAAACCACAAGAATTACATCAGAACAACAACAATTCGGTACCAATTTGACACTACAACACATTTTGTCAAAACCTAACAAGATAAACCATTTTGAGACAGATTAAGGTGACGAAATCACACAATTCATACCTTGTTTAAATCACTGAAACAAAAAGAAATGATTTCTAATCATTGATAGATTCCAAGGTAAGCTTGATGATTTAGGGTTTGGTTTGAAGTTGGAGTAGGGGTACGGTGTGTGTGTTTGTGTGTGGAATAATCTATAAAATGAAAAGGGAAGTAGCTGCACTAGAACTTAAGTGGGGTTAAAATACCATAACCCACAATACACGGGTATTTATCAGTTCTGATATCTTTCGTACATTATTAGGCAACCCTGACGGACTCTAATTTAAATAAACAAACTAGTTCTATGACCCTTGTCACAAACTGGTCCTAATTACATAACTCAATAATAAAAATAATAATAATAATAATAATAATAATAATAATAATAATAATAATAATAATAATAATAATAATAATAATAATAATAATAATAATAATAATAATAATAATAATAATAATAATAATAATAATAATAATAATAAACATTAAATAAAAATAAAAATAAAACAAATAATGTCACGTAAGCACACTAAGGGTAAAACAGTATTCTTACTGCTAGGCCCGATCTGAGGACTTACAAATCCACCTCCCTTAAGAAGATTCCATCCTCGGAATTTGGTCAAGGTTAAACAAATGGGGTTAGCACGATCTCATTAACTCTTCGGTTTCCCAAGTCATGTTGGCACCTAAAATGTGCCGCCACTCAACCAACACCAATGAAATCTGCTTCTTCCTCAGTTTGGTGACATTCTGATCAACTACGCTAATTAGCTCTTCAACTAACTTCTTGGTCAAATCTACTTTCAAATCCTTCAATGGAAGAATCTAGTTTTCATCTTCGACTTTACACTTTCTTAAATAGCATATATTGAACGTTTTGTGAACTCCTGCTAATTCAAAATGGAGATCTAAGACCACGGTTTGATCATTTAAAATATCGTTGATCGGAAATGGCTCAATAAACCTGGGTGCTAGTTTACCACGTTTATCGAATTTAATAACCTCTTTCCTAGGTGACACTTTCAGGTATACATGATCACCTACACTAAAGGTTACCAGAGGTCTACGTGGATCGGCATACATCTTCTATCGATCTCTGGCGGCTTTTAACTTTTCGCGAGCAACTCTCTACCTTGTTAGCTGTTATCTGAAAGATTATTGGACCTGCAAACTGTTTCTCACCCGCTTCTAACCAACACATAGGAGTTTTGCACTTGAGACCATAAAAAAATTCATACAAAAGCATCCCGATACTCGAATGATACGAATTATTGTAGGCAAAATCTTTCAATGAAAGATGTGAATCCCAAGAACCACCATATTCTAAAAACACACGCTCTTGACATATCCTCTAAGGACTGAATAGTTCATTCACAATGACCATCTGTTTGTGGATGATAATCTGTACTTATATTCACACGTGTACCCAGATTATGTTCTTAACTGTTCTAGAAGTTCGATACAAATCTTGTATCTCTGTCGAAAACTATAGACAACGGCACACCATGTCTGCTGACCATCTCTTTCAAGAACAAATCTGCTAAATCAATCAACAAAGCAGTTTCGCGAGTGACTAATAAATGAGCACTCTTTGTCAAATGATCCACAATCACCTAGATGTTGTCGTGACCTTTCTGTGTTCGGGGTAATTTGGTTACAAAAGCCATCGTACTATGATCCCACTTCCACTCAGAAATTTCCAACCGTCATAAAGATTCATATGGTCTCTATGTTCCGCTTTGACTTGTGCACAAATATGACATTTTTCGAAGAAATTTACAACATCTATCTTCATTGTGGGCCACCAATAAATAGTTTTCAAATCTCTATACATCTATGTACTACCCGAATATACTGCCAATTAAGATTTATGTGCTTATGTAAGGATTAAATCCCTCAAATCTCCGAGCAAAGGCACCCAAATTCGGTCATTATACGTCTTTAATCCTCTAGAGTCATTGCATAGGTTAAACTTCTGTTTAGTCATTTGCCCAGTCTTTAAGTTTTCTTCATTCAAAGCTGCTAGTTGCACGGTTTTAAATTGGTCAATCAGGTCTGGAACAATCTCAATTCTCATAAATCGGACATTTTCAACTATTTTCTTGTGACTTAAAGCATCAGCGACCACTTTCGCTTTACCTAGATGATATTTAATCTCACAATCTTAGTCTTTATTCAGTTCTTACCATCGATGTTGACGCATTTTCAATTCTTTCTACGAGAAGATATACTAAAGACTCTTTTGATCTGTATAGATTTCACAATTCGTACCTTCTAAATAGTGTCTCTAAAGTTATAAGGCAAAACCAACTACAACTAACTCTAAATCACGAGTATGATAATTTCGTTCATGATCTTTTAACTGTCATGAAGTAAATAAATAAAATAATTTGATGTTTTTACGGAAATATGTCGAGGTCGTTCCAGTAGATCTGATGTGAAGAACACCACATCGTCCAGATACAGGAAATTGTGGTCACCGTAAGTCAAAATATTTGAGGTCGCTAAGATATACTCACATGTCCCCTCCATCTCCAGATTTTTTTTTAAATGGTTTTTTAGAGTAATTAAAGAAATGGTTTAAAAAAAATTATAGAAATAGGTAAAACGGCATTTAAATCATCAGTTTGTCAGTGTAGGGGCCAACCGACATTTCAATTGCCGGTTTGAGCTCTCCTAAACCCTAACCGTATATATACGTAGTACATACCTGACAGATATGATGTTTACTGCAAACCAGCAAATGAATCGCCGGTTTGGACGCTGATATTTCCAGTTTTTTCAGTGTTTTATTACTGTAAACGGCATTTAAATCATCGATTTGTCAGTGTTTTATTACTGTTGTGTGTTTGTTTTAATTTACTTATTTAACTTTTCTCTTCTTCCAAAAATATGTAACCGTATTAATGTTGATCAAAATAAAAGTGTTGTTCAAAATTTTTTATGTTATTGGGAATAATATACTGATAGTATTAATAAAGATGTACTGATATGATATTATTAAACGCAAACTAATACATAATTTTAAACTTAAAATCATAGCCATAATTTAAAAAACAGATAACACACAACAAACTAGCCGACTAGACGATTTCTTTAAGGAATACGATATTCACCCGATGTTGATATGTCAAGATGTCGGAATAACTTGGTAATCATCATCCCAAATGGTAACGGTGCATTTAAGCTTTCCCTTGCTTCTTTCATCCGATTAACCATGATGTATCCGACATCGAAAGATATACCATTCGTGATCCAGTAAATCATAAGATCTTCAATTAAAAGTACACTGTTAGAGTAATCGTCCACCGCACAAATGGGACGAACGGTTATGTTGCTCTGAATGATAGTATACATTTTAAGTTTATTGGCTCTAAGAAAACCAAAAATTTTCTTTTGTATATTTACACAAATGTTAAAACGATGATCTTCAACACATGTGTTGACCACATCATGTATAGAAGTGTCGGCAACAACATGTGTCTCAAGGAGATCAACATCAATTTGACCGGTAGGATTGTAAAATTGCAATCCTCCAGTTGGGAGTCCCAAAACATTGTTGAAGGTATCCATATCCATGGAATATGGTATACCTTTCAACATAAACCTAACATTCTTGTCTTCTTCAGAAAAGGAAAAATGATTATAGAACCGACGTACACAATCAGGGTATACATGGAAAATGTCAGTTATGATACACAACACTTATGATACACAACACTGAAAATTCTTCAAACTGTTCGTATATGAGTTCATGATCTTCTCTTGGCTTATTTCCTCTTAAAAAACAAACCCCATCGAGGATTGTCCTATGGGATATTGGAATTTGACGACGACGATTCATAATCAGGAAAAAATGTGAAAACTTATAATTTGAGATGTAATTTTACAATTTAACAACAACACTCAATACTACAGTCCATTTAAATAGAACTAAAAAAACAGCATGCAAACCGACCTTTGAAATGCCGATTTAGAGGTTTCTACGGGTCCACAACGAAAACCTAAAAACCGTATACCAGTTTTGTATAAAATCAGACAAACCGGCATTTGAAATACTGGTTTGGTGTCCAAATTGACAAACCTGCATTTAAATGATCGGTTTACCTATTTTTGTAAAAAAAAAAAATTAAAAAATATTTCTGTAAAACCTTTAATTATATTACTATTTTGAAAAAAAAATCCCATCTCCATCACATCCCCAATTTCATGTTTTTCATGTAACTGACGTCATTCTACGTACGAAGATAGAGAAGATGGTCGAAAATCAGATATTTATCCATATATCCACTTTGTACAAATGAAAATATTGAAGTTTAAAATGATTTTTGTTTGAGATTGAATGAGAAGGTACAAGGAAAATGTGTATGTATATATGCTTTCATGCATGTATGTAGTTTTTTTATGTATGTATGTATTATGTATATATGCATGCATGTTGATACGTTTATCTATGATTATATATGTTTATATACGTCTATCGTTCCTTTGATATAGCATTCCTTTCATTTCCTTAAGCTCCGTATAGTACACTCAGATACATATCAACTGTTTTTCTTTTATTAATGGCCAGAGGCAGGGAATCAATCTTTCTGCCGTGGATGAAGAATCTTTCTCAACACATGGGTGGAGAAACAATTTCTTTCTAATTTATAGTAGAGGAATGATTGTTTACATCCCACCTTTTTCATACCGGAATTAGGTATTGTTGTTGATGTTTTTTCACGTAAGCGTAAATACTCGATGGTAAAGACATACATTACAAGCTTTTCACGAGGGAAAAAAAGACATTCGATCAATATACGTATGTAAATAAAGGTTATATGTCGCAACCCAAACCCGTTAAGCAATTTGATGAAGTTGTTATTGAATGATTTGGATGGACGCACAACTTCAAGAGAATACAACTAACTAGTGTCATTATCAATACGCAACCTAGAGATGGTAATGGATATCTGATCCATTGAATATCCATCCGATCCAATCTCTTTAAATATATGTGGATGATCTAAATGGACGATAAGAGGATATGGATATGAATATGGGTGATGTAAACAATTAGTGGATCGGATATGGATGACAATTTATCATCCATGATATATTCATTTATGATCTGAAATACATATATGCATATAAATATACATCCATAGACATTTACATATCCTTATGCATGTACGCTATGTGAATGGTATTAACTCATATATTTTTTTAAATATATTACGTATCTTTGTTAAGAATACTTTAACGCTTATATTTCCTAATAAGAATATCTTTTATAAAAACTTAATATGCAACGGATATTCATTACCCCGCTTAATCCGACGATAATGGATATGAATGAATAAATTATATTTAAATGAACATAAATACGGATACAGAATTTCAAAAAATATATAGAAATGAATATTAATATATCCCTTACAACCACCCATTTGCAATCTTCGCCTTTTTCCTTTAGCTATTCTTGAAAAATGATAAAAATAAGATGTTGGTACTATTTTCTGGCTAGTGGCTAAAAGGTACCATTACAATAGTAGAACTGCTCAGCGTGATGGAATGTGCTGCCAACTGATGTTTACCCTCGAGAAATTTCCTACAGGCCCGGATCACGGACGAGTTCTCCGTGGGGTTCCCTTATCAATCTTCTAGGACCAAATTGTAAGATGGTCCATCTATCGTATTGTCGCTTAGTGGTGGAGTTCTAGAGTGAGAAAGTATTGTGTGAGAGAGTGTGTGTTCTCTGTCGCAAGTGACTAAACTGTGAAATGTGGTGACTCATGGGTTGTATTTATAGGCGTAGATCCTCCATAATTTTTGGAAACACGTGTCAGATGCTGGTTGATTCAAGTATGTGAAATATCCACAACTGACTTGGGTTGGCGCTGACATGGCATGTGTGTCTCTCACGCGCTTATTTAAGGGCTTGAACATAGAAGCTGCCTTCAAGGCTTACGCATGACGTTGGGCGGTCTGGTACATTCATAAGACGTTGGACGACTATTTAATAAAACTTGCTATTCATGTTGTCTTTTATGCATTTCGACCATTTTTTCGTATAAAAAAAGACGCCTTTATGTTTTTATATTTGTAAAAAATAATGTCATTAAAATATAAAAGATAAGAAGTGCCTTTTTTCTTGCATACATCTGCTGTAGCCGTTTGTTTTCTAATGTGATGTGACCCCAAATGATGAATGTTGCCACTAAAATCCCTTATTTGTTTTAGTTTAATAAAAAGTTATTTGAATTTTAAACTGATCCGAACCATACACGTCTCTCCATCAATACCTTCTTCAAATTTCTCTTTTGCCTATAAATACTCCGTCTATTTGTTCATTTCCTTTTTTCCGACTCTTCAATTCACTCAAAGGATCATCTTGCAGAAGCAATTCTAGGGTTTCCCAATTTTATACCTATGAGGTTAGTGCTTCTTCTTTCTTCTTCCACTTTTTTCTGTTTTAATTCACTACCATGGCCGAATCAACGAGTACTTCTTCGAGAAAAGACGGTCAAGATGTCAATACTATTGGTAGCTCAATGATGGAATCGGAGTTAGAAGTCCCGTGCTAATCGTTTATAAATCTTAGGTATTTTAATTCAATTGTTCATTCCTCTTCCGATAGAGCCAATAATCCTACTGGTAACAAAATAACTTTGTACAAAATAAACTTACTGTAGGTAATCTTCGTATTCTTTTGTCTCCCTTCTTGTTAAATGTACTTGCCTACTATGAACTTTGTCTTAGTCAGATTCACCCTTTTGGTTTGCAAAGTTTAAAATGTAGATTAATTGTCACAATAGGACCCCTAGTGTTAAAAATTTTCATGCTTTGTGGGTGATAAAGATTCATCCCTACAATTCTAGAAAGAACCATTCTTTTATGTGGGGAAAAGTGGGTTGCGGTGCGTGACTCATCCAATTTTAGGAAAGGTGCCAGTAAAGCTATTACATTAACTGAGAAAGGGAATAGGCTGGTGGAGTCCCTTAAAAGTTTGAATCTTCTGCAAAGATCATTTGTGGATATGGAAGCAATTCTGGTGCTATGTGGTGTGAGCAGTGAATGGCGTGCTGGATTTATGCTTGTACTGCGGTTGAAAGGCCATGGTAGGCTTTTTTGTTAGCCTGCTATGTGTTAATACCCCAACATAATCCATATGTTTTCTTATACATGCCATTTTTGTGTATGGTTGCATTGTTTATACAGAAGAACAAGAAATGAAGGTTATTGAAATCTTTAATGCGCGCAGCTTTGACAATATCGAAGTTGTTGAGCGCCCTAGAACTGCTGAAGAGCTTGAAGTTGAGAAGGTAGCAGTGGCTGATTTTGAAAATTCGTTGAAGAGTCCTGAACGGACGAAGAAAGGAGAGGGTGGTGGTGCTGGTAAACCCACCCCTGAAGTTGAAATTTTAGATGTTACTCCTCCGCCTCCATCCAAAAAGACTTTAAAACGCTTGAAGCGTGAGGGTAAACACCCAGTTGATGCTACCATTCCTTCATAGAAACAAAGAAGGATATACTTTGTTCATTTTATGTCATGTTACATTATGCCTTCTGTTTGCCATGCTTATATTTAATTTATTGACCAGGAATTGTTCTTTCAGATGACGAAGAAGCCACTACTAATGATGCTGATGATGATTTTGTTCATGATGATGTTAAGGATGATGATGATGATGATGAGATTTGTATTGAAAGAACTCCTTACTCCCTACCTGTTACCTCAACAGGTCCAACAACAACTCATTCTTCTTCCTCTTCCATCCCTCCACCATCTATGCTGCTAGACGGTATGCGGTCATTTATTGAAGACCCCATCAACAAGTCTGATAAATTCATCGATTTTTTGAAGGTAATCATTTGTTTAAGTTGATGTATAATGTCACTATAAGTTTGTTATATATGCTTGTTTTGAAATTTATGACATCTTGTGCAGACAAAATCTGTTGCAGACCTTTCCTCATCTGTTTCAAGCTTAACCATTAATGAGAGCTTGCAATCCACTATTGCTTCTTTGGTGCTGCACAGTCAACACGTGCTTAATAGCCTGAAGGAGCAGGCTCAAGAATTCGTGGTTGCTAAATCTACTGAAAATGCGGCAAAATTGAAAAAGTTAGAAGTTGAAGTTCAAGATGTGCACAAATGGTTGTCTACTGCTTCTGATCTTGTGCATAAAAAAGATGATGCCTTGAAGGTGTTGAAGGTTCTTGCATGCAGCTGAGAGCATAGAAGGAAGAGTTGTTGAAGGAGATTGAATTATTGAAGAAATCTCATGAGGTTGGCCGGATTGAAGCTTAGGAGAAAATTATTGTTACTGAGGGTAAGTTTGTTAAATTGAAGAATGGCATTCCTGCTTTGGTGTAGAGGGTTCTTGAGTCAAATATAGTTGGGAATACCTTTAATGATTACCACCGTACTACAATAATGATGGGTATGTTTTATGTTGTTGGTGATGTTTTGAATCTGATCCCAAACAAACCTGACCCTCTGCCAAAGGAAATTGCCAAGTATATTAGACAAAATGCTGAAGCTCAGTTTGAATTTCCAAAGATGTTGTGGCTAAACTCAAGATCAATACCGTAAAAGAATTTTGTAACAGAGAAGATGCTACTGTAAAGGAGATACTGGAAATGCCAGTATGAAATAAAAAACAATTTGAATCATGTCTGTAATAACAATATTCTAATTTGAATGTATTTTTTGATGATATACGTATGCTTGATGTGCTTGTTATTATGTCTAATGTGTTGTTTGTTTATTTTGTTGCATTACTATGCTTCCTTCGCTGCGTAATACATCCTATTTGTCTGTTAATGTAAATTTTGTTGTTATCTACCCTCTGTATTGCAGTTAACTTTTTGTACGATGCAAATTTTGTTAAGTCTTTAGAGTCAAAAAAATGTCTATCAGTTAACTTTGTTGTTTCATGCTTATTAAAAGTTTATCAATGAGTAAAAAATACTTGATTGCACAATGTGTTCTTTAACATTTGTTTTTTCATAGTAAACATCCAGTGATACATGTTGCCTACTGCGTGTTGCATTTTGCGCTTAAGCATTGTGCGGCGTGAGAATAAATCTTTACTTTGATTTTTATGACAAAGCTTTATCTGTTTTTCGTAAAATGGTTTTATACATTTGAGATAAACCATTGTATATATGACATGACATTTAATAGATAATGTATTTATGCTTCGGTGTTTTCTAGTGAAGTCTATTCTTACACTAGTCGATCCCTTGCGTCTTGAATTATCAACGCAACAGATTTTGCCATCGGGATCAAAAAAATTCTTTACCTTTTGTGGTCAGGATTCTATGAATGTTGTTTTCGTAAAATGGTTTTACATTTGGTGCTTTACCTTGTGCTTATTCCAATGATGATAATGAGCATGCTTTGCTAATGTGTTGCACTGTGTGTGTGGATATTTACCTTTCGTGCAGTGTGCTTGGTTAAGTTTTTAATGTTTCATCCATTTGGATACCATGAAGTATCCATTTACCTCATTTTTTCAAACAACTGTTCTTGAGACCTTCCTTTGAACATGTCCATTCCTGCTTCATAATTGACCGATTTCTCTCTTGCTAACCCAACATATTCTGAATGGACCACTGCTACATCGTTGGGAGTAGGAAATAACAACTCTACGTGCGGTGTAGAAGAGATAACACAAAATTTTCGCAAATACGTTCCGAGTAATGCATTAAACCTTGACTTGTCGTCCAATACTATGAAATCTACAATTTCTGTGTGAACCAATAGATATGTCCCCAACATAACTTCCATCTTGACTTTCCCAAATTCCTTGACTGATGCCCCCGTTATTCCAACAAATTTTAAATCCGTTTTGCACAGTCTGTCTTTGAAGCTAAACGGAAAGCATTGGAAACAATCCAAATACAAAAGATCGGCTTTACTTCTAGTGTCTATGTAAATTTTGGATACAACCTTATTCGCTATGACTACAAAAACTACGACATGCTTCTCTGACAATCTCCAAATTGGAATTGTGTGGAAAATAATTGAAGCATACATCCATGTCTCCGTATTGTGTTATCCACCTAATTTCAGCTCCTCTCCTTCATTCCAGATGACATTGATGCGCCTTTCTGGAGTTGGGTCTCTCTCATCTTTCCTTTGCTTCATGCGCTTCCACTGTCTCGTCCCTCCATTTCTTGACTTTTCTTGCTACGCAAACCTCTTGTTCGGATCATTTCTCCTGTACTGTTTCTCAGGTAACAAATGGTTCAATTCTCCAGCTTTGATCTTAGCAATGATCTCTCACATTAAAGATTTGTAGTTGTCTATGTCATGACCATATGCCTCATGAAAATCATAACATCGATCACTCTTTGGTCCCTCTTTCTTCCATAGGGGAAGGGGGTTAAAATTTTCCTTGATCGGCTCAATAAACAAAATCTCTTTTGGTGACTTTGTTAAAGCCATGATCAGTGGATGTCTTTCCAACAGTGTGCGATTGTGATAATAATCATTCGTGTGATTATTGCCTCTCCAAACCTATTGCTGACCCTGATAACTATTTTCATATCTGCGCTGAGACCTCTTCGGATATCGTCCTCCGTTGTGCTGCCTATAAATTCTTTCAATCCTCTAGTGTCCCATTTACCCAGCTCTCAAGTGCTTTTATGTGATTACCAATGCTTGATGTAGAGTTTTAGGGACATCATATCGCAATGCATGAATGAGGCTTAAAAAACGGAGTTGATCTGGACAAAAAATGAAACTAGACACTAGTTGAGACTCTGGTATATAAGGAATCTTTTTACATTCTACAGTGTAACGCTTCATAAAGTTGCTCAAAGATTCATTATGATGCATAGTAATTTCATGTGCATCCAAATGTGTTAGCATGCAACTCCTCAAACTTTGATATTTCTTAACAAACTTGGCTCTCAAATTCAAAAATCTAGTGATGCTTCTGGGCGGAAGACTTGTAAACCATTCTCTTGTCATCTTCTGCAGCACCATTAGAAACATATGACAAGCAACTTCGTCCTCCCAGCTTTGTTGCCTCATTACTCTTTCAAACATGGTCAAAAAGTCTTCTGGATCGGATGTTCCATCATAAACACTAATAGATGGTATCCCCAAATTTCGTGGAAGTGGATAATTGGCTATACGAGTTACAAAAATTTGAGTTGATTCTGCCATTGCTGGAGGTTTAATCGCTTCTTCTCCTGTGATAAACGCAAAGAAGTTATCTACCGCCACTGCACGGATAACGGGCTGTACTAACTTTTGCTTGTACTTTAATGGTGTTGTCTTTGTTAAAATTCCATCCAACATTGTTGTTGCCATCTCTTCAGATATTACCTCCTGCTCATCTTCTCTGTATTCAAACTTATTCTCAAGAAACATTTGTCATCATTTTCATGCTCGAAATCGTTGACCAGAGTGTTCAGTTGATCAAAAAGTTTGAACAATTGTTGCTTTGATACTGTTCTTCCTTTGCTTAGTTGTCTTGCATTTGCCTTAGATGTTCTCTTAAACAAGACGTTTCTGCATTCATCGTCTTGCTTGCCACATTCGCCCTTTTGGGACTTCCAGTGATGTCTTTTTTAAACGTGTTGTTGTTTCATTCACATGTTCTTCAGATACTTCAGTGTTCACATGTTCATCTTCTTCAACTGAAACTTCCTCCATAGTGAGCTGATTGGGTTGTATGTTTTCGTCAAGGGTTTCAGTAACTTGTTCTAGCGGGAAACGTGTTGAAGATGTGTTCTTTTGCATTCTTAGTGTGTTTGATGTTCTTTGAAACGGATGACGCCATATGTTGGTACAATTTTCCAGCTAGCGGCTCAAAGGTACCAATACAATACTAGAACTGCTCAGCGTGGTGGGATGTGTTGCTGACTGATGTTTGCCCTAGGGAAATTCCCTGCAGACCCGGATCACGGACGAGTTCTCTGTGGGGTGGCCTTATCAGTCTTCTAGGACCAAGTTGTAAGATGATCCGTCTAGCGTATTGTTGCTAAGCGGTGGATGTGAGATAGTACTGTATGAGATAGAAAGTGTGTTCTCTGCCACAAGTGACTGAACTGTGCAATGTGGTGACCTAGGGGGTCTATCTATAGGCGTAGATCCTCCGTAATTTTCAGAAACACGTGGCATATGCTGGTTGATTCAAGTATGCGAAATATCCGCAACCGACTTGGGTGTAGGGCTGACGTGGCATGTGTGTCGCCCACGCGCTTATTTAAGGGCTTAAATATAGAAGCTGCCTCCAGGGTTTACACATGACGTTGGGTGACCTGGTACATCCGTAAGACGCTGGACGGCTATTTAATAAAATTTGCTATTCATCTTGTCTTTTATACGTTTCGAGCATTTTTTTCGTATAAAATTTATGTTTTTATGCGTGTATCCCATAGAATACACTGAGATGTCATTATTTGATTCCAATCAAAATCCAACATCTATCATAATCCAAAAAAAAATTATAATAATAATAATAAAAATAAAAATTACACAAAGAAGTTCCCCATACACACCATTTGCCAGGTTACATTTTAGTCCATAACATCCATCATAATCCAAAAAAAAAAAAAAAAGCAAATGAAATTTTATATGAATAAGAATTGTCAAGTTGATCTTTGAATGTACATGCATGATCAGAAAAACAATATACATATCAAGAATAGCAAATGAAAAAATTTCAAGAAGCTTCATGTAAAACATTATTGTGCTTTGTTGTTTTCTTTTATGTTTGTGTTATGGCACTTGTTGTGCTTTGGATGATAGTTGGGTTGTCAGTGTTTTGTGCTCTCAATATTGATTCGGTTCTGAAATTTGTATTGGTTATCAATATATTCACAGGGTGAAAACCCTTTACTAAATAAAAAACATTACTACCAAAATAGCAATGAGGGTTACCTAATATATAAGACCAAATGTGAGACCAAATGTCAAAAAATGAACAAAATCGAAAAACCGAATTGGGCAACCCGCTGATTAAAATTAGATGTTTTTTTTTGTTTTGTTACCGGGCCTCTGTTGAGTCGAGGTCATCTGCTAGTCCGGATGGTTTTGATGGAATACTCGATTGCGTTTGATCTAGCGAATAATCAAACATTCTAGAAGTACCTTCATCTTGCCATCTTTGAAGTATTTGAGGAAGGCTCATACGAAGGTCAACACCATTACCATCTTCTTCTTCGGGTCGTGAAGGTTTCCATTGCTTTACAAGTGGGCCCAATACATTAACTGCATGGCCCATGTCGGGTCTCTGGTATGGTTCTCGTGCAGTACAATGGCCTGCCAGCTCAGCGACTTTGAAAATGCTTTCTAGGGTTTCTTCATCTGTAGTGTCGAGAGTTTGGTCAATGGCTTTGACTAAGTTTTCTTTGGAGATAAGAACCTTACGGAACCATGTCACCAAATGAGTTCGATCGTCTGGCATTGTTCCGTCAAGGGCTTTTCGGCCTGTGATCAATTCCATTAATACCACTCCGAATGCGTATACGTCCACTTTTGTAGTCACTCTACCGGTAACTGTTTTCATAAAAGAAAATTCACATTATCAAATCTTTAATAATTAAATCAATCAAACTAAACACGTTACCAAGGCCACATGATTTGGACACTTTTGTTTATCAACAGTAAAATGTGGGAAAAGAAAGCAAAAAAAAAAAAAAAAAAAAAGGTTGTAAAGAAAGAAAAAAAGGTTGTAAAGAGAAAAAATAGTGCAAAAAAATTTTAAAAATGTAAATTACCAAAATATCCCTATGAAAATAACTGTGAACGTTACCTACCACAGGGGTATTTTGGTAATTAAAGATGGTGAGTAAATAGTACTCTTATGTTTTACAAATATCATCTATTGGCTAAAATGCTTACATAAAATGATAAAATTTTTGAGAAGCAAAACTATAATATAATATTAAAAAGTAAAGCACCAACGGTTATCAACTTATCAATAATAATCATAATCAACAATCAATATAACATAATATTAAAGAATGAAACTGATTTTAGTACTCACCGGCATATTCGGGTGCAAGATAACCAAAAGTACCAGCCACTCTAGTCTCAACAGAATACATCCCATCAGGTGCGTTTTTCACCAAACCAAAATCCGCAACTTTGGCTCTCATATCATCACTAAGAAGAATATTAGACGACTTTAAATCTCTATGAATAAAACTTTGTTGCGCCAAACTATGCAAATACTCAATCCCTCTTCCAACATCCAAAGCAATACAAACCCTTTGTTTCCAACTAAGGGAATTAATTCCCGTTTCACGACATTCAAACAAATGTTGACTTAATGTTCCTTGTGGCATGTATTCATACACCAAAAGTCTCTCGTTACCATTAATACAAAACCCTAATAAACTAACGAGATGCCGGTGTCGGACTTTCGTTAAAACCGCAATCTCGGCTTCAAATTCTTGCAACCCTTTTGTTCCCATTACGCCCGATTCCATACGTTTAACCGCTATTTTCGTCCCGTCGTGTAACTCGCCTTTATATACAACCCCGAAACCACCTTTTCCTAATATTTTTTCTTCGTTGAAATTATCGGTGGCTTCTTTAAGTATCTCAATCGAGATATTTACATTTCCGCCCTCGTAAACCGCCAGTTCGGTATGATCACTACTACTTTGACTATGTAACTTACTAACAACTTTATTAGCATTCGAAGCTTTCACGATTTCGTTACCGTTTTCAACATCAACGACTTTAATTGTCTTCTCGTTTCTTTTCTTCACGTAACACTTGTAACACACAAACGACATGAACACAACAACAACAACAACGCCAGTCACAACCCCAACAACCATACCAGTCGAACCGGATCCCGCCTTTTTTGACCCACCCGCATTACCCGAACCCGACCCAGTAGACACGTCTTGACCTAACAAAGGATTACCTGCATCCGTAAACTTAACCTTCGCCGGAAAAACCGGTACCTTACCCGAAAGACTATTATTAGACACATCGAGAGAAACCAAATTCGGTAAAGTGGTTAATTCCTCGGGAATCGAACCGGAAAAGTTATTATCATTCAACGATAAACTTCTCAACGAAGTCAAGTTCGCAAAAGCAGGCGAAATAGTACCCGAAAAATTATGTTTTCCAAGGCTAACGGTAATCACATTCCCATTAGAATCACAACTAATATAATTCCATCTATTACTATTATTACAAGCATCGTTACCCCTCCACGATTGCGCTAACAAAATCGGGTACCCAATCGCTCCGGCAACTTCTAACAATGTGGTCACTTGTGGATGACAAGGTCCAGGTGTACTTAAACAAAAACTATTGGTATCATACAATTTATCATCAACAGTTACACCTGTTTTAAACACAGGTAACTCACCCTGTAACTTATTATTCTTTAAACTAACATTTTTTAAACTAGGAAGATCATACAAAGTTTTCGGTACTAATCCGGTTAACCCATTTTCGCTGAGTTTCAAATCAGATAAACTAGTACAATTACTTAAATCAGGTATAACACCAGTAAATGCATTACCATGTAACCAAACTTGACTAACTTGAGTCATTGATGAAATAACATTTAAATTACCAGAAAGCCCTTGTCCTTTCACCTGATTGTTCAACACCAAGTTCTGAATCTGGGACCCACCAAAAGTTTCAGGTAATGTTCCAGTCAGGTTATTATAAGATAACGTTAAATTCTGTAAATTTACCAATTTATCAAAAATATTAGGAATTGATCCAATAATTTTGGCATTACTTGCAACAAAAGTTTGCAAGTTTGTATTTTGATTTAGGGTTTCGGGTAAAACCCATTCGGATAAATCTTTGTTATCGGAGATACTAAAAGATTGTAAATTGTTCAAACCGGAGAAGAAATCGTGAGGAATTGAAGTGAAATTATTGAAATCAAGAAAAATTTGTTGAATTGAAGTTAAACTTGATAGAATTGGAATGTCGCCGGAGAATGAATTGTGTTGTACGGCTAGGGTTTTGAGCTGTGTAAGTTCTTTAATCTCCGGAATTAGGGTTCCGGCGAGTGATTTTGAAGCGAGATTGATTGTTGTTACACGACTGGATCCGTCACATGTGATTCCGTCCCATTTACAGTAATCAGTTCCGGTCCATGACGATGGCTTGGGGCTCAAGGTTCCGGCAAATTTTGACATCACTGCGCCGTCGTCTCCGGCGGTGAGGGTGGTTAGTAGAATGAAGGTTAGACAGAGGAGACGAAGGTGGCGGTGATACGCCATTGTATGTGTGTGTGTGTTTTGGGTGTGTAATGAGTGTGTTTAATTGTAATTGTAATTGTAATTGTAATGATGAATTTGGTCGAAGTTATTGTTATATGGAAATAGCGTGTTCACTGATTTGCTTTATTACAGAAGAAGATATGCTTGAATATGTCTAACAAATATAGATATTGGTTGGTATATTTTGCAAAAGATTCTCTGTAATTTTGATACGGAGTGTATTTTAGTTAAAGTCCATATTGGTGAAACTATCTTTTGATTTATAGAGACGATATTTTCACATTTAAATTTAGTACATCTACTAACTTTTTTACATTGTTTTCTAAAAATACCTTCATATTTTCTCTATTATCTATATATACTAATCTATATATTATTATCTATTATCTATTATCTTTATCTATATATACTAAAACATATATAAATTCACACTATTCATGATGATAAAAGTCTGATTACCGCCAACTTTTGAGGTTCTCTTAGTAATTTAGAGTTCTTTTTCCTTTTTTTTTTTTAAATTTTCCCACTTTTCAGTACAACCTTTTTTTACTTTTTTTTCATTCTTTTCTTAATCATCAAATAAATTAACAGATAACCGACCAAAATCGTCGTCTGTTAACTGACTGAGACCACCTTGCAATGAAATGCGAGTTTGTCTTCCTAGTTTTACTCATATAAGAGTATTTTGGGTAATAATGTAAAAATTGAGTAGATCTATCAAAATATCTCCATTTAATTTAGTGAATATTTTGTGATTTTTTTATTTTTTATTTTTGGTTGAATAAACAAAAGAACTATCGATAATTATGATTCGATAAAATTACTGGGACAGTCCCTATATTTTGTATCAAAATGTCGGTTCAATCTATAAATTCTTTTCTTCAAAAAGTCGGTCACTCTAGTTTGCAAATATTGCAAAGACTGTCTAACGAGCGTTAAAAATTTCTGTTATATCATTTCACATGCCAAGCACATGAAGACATATCCGTCATCCCTATTTACTTTAATTCTTATTCTATTTATTTATTTGTATTCTCCAACAATAACAAAACACCGTCTCAAATAAAACATCAACTAGTTAAAGACCCGCGATATCGCGGGTCTTATGAAATAATGATATTTTAAGAAAATTTACAACCATGAAAACACAAGTAAATAATAAAACATTTCAAATGTTCAAATGTGTAAAAATACAAATAAAGAAATCTTGTTCAGATTTAAATAATGGACTTAAATTCGACGGTAGTCGTAATCATCGGGTCATATCTGTTGATAGTTCGACGTGTAAAGTTGCAGTTGATAATAATGTAACTTTAAATGTTTTTGATAATGTAACTTTAATGTTTTTCTCAATTCTTCGGTAAAGTTTCCCACATAATCGTTAAAATCGTAATCTCTTAAAATATACCTTGATCATATTAACACTACCTCCAAGGTCTAAAACCCTTCTATTTGCGTCAAAATAAAACTAACACAACACATTATGTACTGTCATAAATTCATAAAGTCTACTAAGAACATTTTGGTAGAAGCATAAAACTCATAACAGTCAAATAACAAATATGAAAAGTAACTGAAGCCACTTCTACACCATCGTGAACCCTCATTTCCATCAATGCACCTACCAGAGAACCCATCCATGAACATTATATTAAATCATACAATTTCACTGTTTGTAACAATACATATTACATACGGAGTATAATGTCTTAAAATAAACTAAAATGCTAATTTAATGTAGCACTTATCATAGAAATAAAAAAGTGTTTTCCTTAAAAAAAAAATATTATATCCCAGTCTCTCATTTTTCATAGAATGTCAACATTAACTGTAAATTAGTACAAGTTACTTTTAGAATAATTAATCAAAAGGCATTTCATTTCAAAAAAATTAGAATGAATAATCAAAATTTTAACCATTCCACAAATCTTATGGATATACATTTACCAGAAAGAGAAGAAAACTTATATTTACTTGTTGATCAATAGTTTGGATGATGTATTTTTTTTTATGTTATTTTTTTGTAGTTGTGACATTGTCACCCATACAATCAACATCCAACTCATTTCCCCAACTTACTATACTCCGTAAACTAATTATACTCTGTAATTTGTTCCTAAAATTTCCAAATGCAACTTAATTCACCCAGCCAGTCCCAATGAAGAAGAATTCCCCTTGGCAATAGTATAACCATTTCAAAGCAAGAAATATAAGTATAAGATAGCAAACATAGTTTTTAATCGTGCCATGAAAATTATTGAAAAAAAAAAACAAACACCGAGTGTAGATACATGAACCTTAGGAAAGCAATTTGTTCATGTGGCAATTTCAACCCATTTAAGTATGATTTTATCGGCGTAGGTACTGTCTTCTCTTTAACCCGTCATACATGTATGAGTTGATCGAAGTGGAGCGTTTGAATCAGAAATACTTCATCTTCATCTTCAAATGAATCTAATAAACCAAAATAGAGTATAAATTATCCGAATTCAATAATAGTTGCATTGAATCCTTATTCCTGAACTGCTTCATCACTCTACTGCAAAATCCTAGCTTCTGAAAGAAGATATTACATGAACAACGTTTTCCAGGAGTTCAACGGGTCATATAAATGAAACATCCCAACCCGTATTAAAACCGGCCCAATAAAATTTTTCCTTTTAATACGCTTTAAATAATACTTTAGTTAATTGTCCAAACGGACATACACGACCCGACTAGTTTAGTTTCCAACCAAAACCGAGCATGGTGATTTGAGACTACGCTACCCAAATCCTAATCGAGTACAAAAGCAAGATCTTCTAAAGCAACCTAGCCAAGATCTCTAATCCCCAAGCTCACCCGAGCCGCCAAGCATGCGAACCTATAAAAATATCAACAACGAGAGGGTAAGCTAACGCTTAGTGAGTGGAAATATACTACATACATATATATGCATAAATGGACACGCCACAAAATATCAAATACCGCATACCGGAGCATCCAAGCATAAAGGCAAGCTAATACTAAGGGTGCGTTTGTTTACCTCTTAATGGAATGGTTCAGCACTGAATGCTGAACCCTTCAGCATTCAGTGCGTTTGTTTCTGACCTCTGAATGGCATATGGTGCTGAATGGTTCAGAATTAAGCTCTGAACCATTCAGAGCAGAAACACTCTCTTAACCATTAAGAGCCTAAATTTTCTGTAATATTTGAAATCATATCCTGATCACTTAACTAACAAGTATATTAATTTTTTTATTAATGTAACACGTTAATAAGGTAGTTTTACCAAGTTCATATCGTTCATTCTAAATGATTATCAAACAGCTTATTTTCATTCAGAGCAAACTTTATTCAGAGGCTCTGAACCATTCAAATTCTGAACCATTCAGCACTAAATCATTCAGTTTTATCAAACGCACCCTAAGCATACCGTACGATCACTAAGCAACGAGCTAAAGATACATCAACAAAATATAAGTTCACCAACGACAATATGAACAACGTCAATAAGCTACACCCGAAGGTTTAGCTACACCACAACAATACATTAATATATACATATATATATATATATATATATATATATATATATATATATATACACAACAATACGACAAACATCGATGTTCACAACATCCAGAGTACTCAAGATCTCATGGCTAGCTCAACGAATGGTATCGTCAACATCGAACTTAAATCCCATTCGCCTATATTAATGTGGTATCGTCAACACCGAAATTTAAACCCACATATGAGGTATCGTCAACAACGAACTTTAAACCCTCATCAACGTCACTATAATAATCGTATGACATCGTCAACATCGAACTTTAAGTCCATACGTATGAGGTATCGTCAACAACGAACTTTAAACCCTCATCCACAACATAATATACTCTAGGGTATGGTATCGTCAACAACGAACTTCAACCCATAACCCACAAATAAATAACTCATATACATACGTATATAATTATTCCACTCACAAGCCCATGTGATAATGTACACACGAAGTGTGCACCTCGCCAAAGGTGGTCAACCAAAACGCACATCCGTGCCAATTGGACATGTACACAAGTCCATCAATTCCACCTATATGTGAAGTGAGCTCTATAACCGAGAACCACTTCACCCGACCCGCATCCATCCTACACATACATATGCATATAGGATATTAACACTCACCTTGTCGCCTTGAAGAATGCTTCCAAGTAATCCGCAACTCGCCAATGGAAAGTACCTATTCCATTATCACAATACAAGCAACACAATTAGGGTGGACTTACAAATCAACCCAAATTGACAACTAGTGCAATTTCGACCCAACTGCACTTCCAAGCACAAACCGCGCCCAAACTAACCAATAATCACTAACACGAGTGACAATGGTCCTAATATGCCAATGAAACCCGAACACAAGTGTTAAACACTTATCGTTCTCAAAATCGCCCATAACCCTAATTTTGACCCACTAAGTCAAAATCTCACCATTTACAAGTTTTAACACCAAAACATATTTAACTCGGTTTCATACCTCAACTTAATCCATCTTAAGTTTATAAACCTCAACGAATCGACATTCGGGTCATAACCATCAACAAACCCTAATTTTGACTCCAGTCAAAATTAGTCAACCACAAGAACCCTAGAAGTCTCCAAAACATCAATAATCACTAATACTAGTGATTATACACCATTCTCAAGTCTTAAACATGGTTAAATCATTAACCAACCCAAAACCCGCCCTTAACACATATAAACCTGAATCTTGGTGTTAATCTTCAATTAACAACTAAATGGGTTCCATCTATGAATCATACAATCAAAAGCCCCAAATTTGAATGATGAACACAAAAACGAAATTCAGAGTTAGAGCTTACCACTAATATCACCGTGTAGCTAAGAACGAGGAGAACAAACTTGTCAACTACGCCAAAGATCAAATCCCGCTTCTTCCTTTCTAAAAATCCCTTTGAATTCAATTGGGTGTTTGAGTTTTGAGAGAAAAATGAAAAGAAAAGGAAAAGAAAATTAGGAAAATGAAATGAGTGGATGAGGTTAAAACCTCAAATCTGGCTCAAACGCGAAATGACCAAATTGCCCTTGAACCTTATTTAAAATTACAAGAATCTGGTACCAGTTTCCCGTATCGCCGCGCCGAGGCCTTAAGTGTCGCGCCGCGACATTTACCTAGGTCGGGAAACTCAACCAATCTCTTACTAAGATATCGATCCCTTAGCGTACCCTTACCGAGTACAACGCTAAAAGCAACCAGTCTAAACCTAAGGTCAACAACCCGAAACGATGAAGACCGAACCAAACGAATCCTTACGGATAACACCAATCACTAAACATCCCTTGTAATGCGCAATATGACCAATACGCAACTACCATACAACATCACAAGCAACGGCTAAAACCGTTAGCGCCCAAAACGACCATGGCAACACTAACCCAAGGTGTACAAAATTGACTATCGTCACACCCGTAGCAACAGGTAAGCGAAACACGGCTATCGCATCACTAATCATACAACATGGTCCTCACGACCCCACCATTGGCGTATAAAACACCCAATAGATCACACATCAACAATAATACGCAATGTCGACATTCGACTCGATGTTGGTCGACGAAGAGCGGTAGGTCAAATACGTTAACCACTCACCAACCATCGCAACGCGCACGTGACTGACGAGGCCGACGAAAAGTGCCACCGAGACGTTAACACTTACCTCAATCACACATGTGGCCGACGAAGAGCGATAGGTCAAACGTTAATCACTCGTCACATAACCAACTACCTACATGTGACCGACGAAGAGCGATAAGTCAAACATTAATCACTCGTCACATGCCTCACACATGGCCAAACCAAAGCGATTCCTAACGGAAAACGCATTCCACATACCAATAAGTAGCCAACGAAAAGCGAATCCTAACGGATAACACTTACTACTTATCACATTCCAACCGTGGTCAACGAAAAGTGAATCCTCGCCATTGGATAGCACTTGCCACAATACAACAAGCAAACTAAGTATATATGCATACATAGAATCATTCCACTCAACTTGGAATCTCCCGCACACGAACCATACGTAGGCATAAAACATTGCTAACAAGATCGAGCAAGAACCACCTATCACGCCCATAGGCACAAAACAATATTTCTCTTAGAAGAGAACCCGACACACACATCCCTTAACCGAGGGATTTCACCTTGCTCGTCAAATACGCCCATTATCTCCCAACGAGATTCACCACATTACCACCCCGGTGATATTTCAAATCCAAATTCATAAGTACAATTTAACCAAAATTGTACTCTACTACAAATCGACCAAAACTAGGTCCCGACACGAATTCCGGATCTATCAAAAGCATCATTCGCAATCTCACACTAAAATTTCCTCGTGCGGGAGTGTAACTCCCCCACTTGGAACTACGTTCCATAACCACATTTTGTACAACCGTACATTGCTACCAAAGGTAGACTTTACCAACAATTGGGTTCACACGACCCATCACTACATCTCGCTCTAATCTTCAGCACATGAAGGATTTCAACCAATCCTTAACACTTCGAACGAAAAGTGTACCGCAAATTACATAACTCTACCCTCGCAATCATCCAATTGCTATAGCTTGTCAAACTTCACCAAGTCACTCATGTAACTAAGGGTTTCACTTCGGTACCCTAAGTACAATGTAACCGCAACATAATCGGAGTCGAACACCACGCTAGTAGGTATAAAAGAGGCACCTAATGTCGCGTCATGTAGACTCCTTTACCAACATACATCGAGACCCAAAACATTCGATTTCTCGGGATTCATCCCACCCGTCGAACCTCATGGTTGATCAACTTTAACACAAAAGCGAACACGCGCTAGACAACCGAACACCAAAACCCATTTCCATGGGTTGGTAGAAATATTTCCCAAATACTAAGGAACGCTTGGTTCCACCAAGTCTTACGCCCTTCACCCGACAATCAAACGTCACCATAGGGTACTTCCATTAGGAACGTCACCCATAACAACAATATGCACAACTCAATGCATTTAACAACTCAAACTCAACGACACTTAATAAATAATCAAAGACATATTTATTAAAATGAAACGTACCTTAACGTCTCCTTGCCGCACCCGTCCCCGCTAACTTGGGACATTTCGACTTACGATGTCCTTCCTCTTGGCAATTGAAGCACACCACGCCATCACCCTTTGGTACCGAACATTCCCAAGACTTGTGACCCCTCACGCCACAATTGTAACATCTAGGCGCACTAGAATCCAATATACTCGTCCGCATACCACCCGTGCTCACACTCGGACCCTTAGTCCTCCTACTCGGAGCACCATACGAAACAACCCTTCTCTCACTTGAAGGTTCACCCTTCTTGGATCGCGAATACGACTCGAAACCTCTAGCCAAGTCAAATAATTTCGCAAACGATTTCGCTTGACCCCGACTAATCTTACTCTTCAAGTCGTCATTCAAGGTCCGATAGAAATCCCCCATCAACAAACGATCATTCCTCAAATACTCCGGGCAAAAATGAGCCTTCGACATAAAGGTCGTTTTGAGAGTATTCAAGTCCATAGAACCTTGTTGCAAATTTCGCAACTCGTTTTGCATTTCCGACAAATCGGCTGAAGTTCGGAACCCCTCGAAGAATTCCTTCTTAAACTCGTTCCACGATAAAGCCATAAACGTTTCACCACCGACAAGATCAATCTTACCATCCAACCAATCCCTCGCCCTGCCCCGCAACAAACTCGTAGCTAGTCTCTTTTTTTTTCTCGGGAGGGCAATCAATAGTACGAAAACACCCTTCTACATCTGAGATCCAAGTTGTGCTTATCAAAGGATCCGGTTTCCTGTCGTACATCGGGGGTTTAGTCCTCATGAAGCTCTTAAGAAAACCCTCCATTTCACTACTACCCCGAAATTCGGAATACTTCCTATCCATTTCTTCTCGTAATGCACCCACTTGCTTCGCAACGGCGGCCGCAACTCTTGCGTTAAACCCCAAATCGTTCGTCTCGATCCCATTTCCCGTCGCCATTCCAAGGAATGGAAAGCGATTAGATCACGAACGTATAAACCACACACACAACACCGCCCCATCTTGCTAGTCGTACATCACTTGTTAGACATGATTTGCACCCGTAATAAGGTTTGCAAGTCCTTATTACGCACACACGCCGCATCGACTCGTTAGTACAATGACCGCCTCGCTCGATGATATAAACAAACACAACCAAAATTCTATGTGATACAAACACACGCGAGAATTATTATCACATCACAATAGTATATTAATAATATCCGCATTACTAATATAAACGTTAGTCCACCTACAAACAAGGTACTAACTATAACCCATTCCGACCCGTAATCCTACAAGCCCCGCAACAAATTAAGCACACACAAAAGTCTAAGTCTAGGCACTTATCTCAAGTCACTTAAATCCCTTAGACCATGCTCTGATACCACTTGAAACATCCCAACCCGTATTAAAACCGGCCCAATAAATTTTTTCCTTTTAATACGCTTTAAATAATACTTTAGTTAATTGTCCAAACGGACATACACGACCCGACTAGTTTAGTTTCCAACCAAAACCGAGCATGGTGATTTGGGACTACGCTACCCAAATCCTAATCGAGTACAAAAGAAAGATCTTCTAAAGCAACCTAGCCAAGATCTCTAATCCCCAATCTCACCCGAGCCGCCAAGCATGCGAACCTATAAAAATATCAACAACGAGAGGGTAAGCTAACGCTTAGTGAGTGGAAATATACTACATACATATATATGCATAAAATGGACACGCCACAAAATATCAAATACCGCATACCGGAGCATCCAAGCATAAAGGCAAGCTAATACTAAGCATACCGTACGATCACTAAGCAACGAGCTAAAGATACATCAACAAAATATAAGTTCACCAATGACGATATGAACAACGCCAATAAGCTACACCCGAAGGTTGAGCTACACCACAACAATACATTAATATATATATATATATATATATATATATATATATATATATATATATATATATATATATATATATATATATATATATATATATATATATATACAACAATACGACAAACATCGATGTTCACAACATCCATAGTACTCAAGATCTCATGGCTAGCCCAACGAATGGTATCGTCAACATCGAACTTAAATCCCATTCGCCTATATTAATGTGGTATCATCAACACCGAACTTTAAACCCACATATGAGGTATCGTCAATAACGAACTTTAAACCCTCATCAACGTCACTATAATAATCGTATGGCATTGTCAACATCGAACTTTAAGTCCATACGTATGAGGTATCGTCAACAACGAACTTTAAACCCTCATCCACAACATAATATACTCTAGGGTATGGTATCGTCAACAACGAACTTTAACCCATACCCCACAAATAAATAACTCATATACATACGTATATAATTATTCCACTCACAAGCCCATGTGATAATGTACACACGAAGTGTGCACCTCGCCAAAGGTGGTCAACCAAAACGCACATCCGTGCCAATTGGACATGTATACAAGTCCATCAATTCCACCTATATGTGAAGTGAGCTCTATAACCGAGAACCACTTCACCCGACCCGCATCCATCCTACACATACATATGTATATAGGATATTAACACTCACCTTGTCGCCTTGAAGAATGCTTCCAAGTAATCCGCAACTCGTCAATGGAAAGTACATATTCCATTATCACAATACAAGAAACACAATTAGGGTGGACTTACAAATCAACCCAAATTGACAACTAGTGCAATTTCGACCCAACTGCACTTCCAAGCACAAACCGCGCCCAAACTAACCAATAATCATTAACACGAGTGACAATGGTCCTAATATGCCAATGAAACCCGAACACAAGTGTTAAACACTTATCGTTCTCAAAATCGCCCATAACCCTAATTTTGACCCACTTAGTCAAAATCTCACCATTTACAAGTTTTAACACCAAAATATATTTAACTCGATTTCATACCTCAACTTAATCCATCTCAAGTTTATAAACCTCAACGAATCGACAATCGGGTCATAACCATCAACAAACCCTAATTTTGACTCTAGTCAAAATTAGTCAACCACAAGAACCCTAGAAGTCTCCAAAACATCAATAATCACTAATACTAGTGATTATACACCATTCTCAAGTCTTAAACATGGTTAAATCATTAACCAACCCAAAACCCGCCCTTAACACATATAAACCCGAATCTTGGTGTTAATCTTCAATTAACAACTAAATGGGTTCCATCTATGAATTATACAATCAAAAGCCCCAAATTTGAATGATGAACACAAAAATGAAATTCAGAGTTAGAGCTTACCACTAATATCACCGTGTAGCTAAGAACGAGGAGAACAAACTTGTCAACTACGCCAAAGATCAAATCTCGCTTCTTCCTTTCCAAAAATCCCTTTGAATTCAATTGGGTGTTTGAGTTTTGAGAGAAAAATGAAAAGAAAAGGAAAAGGAAATTAGGAAAATGAAATGAGTGGCTGAGGTTAAAACCTCAAATCTGGCTCAAATGCGAAATGACCAAATTGCCCTTGAACCTTATTTAAAATTACAAGAATCTGGTACCAGTTTCCCGTATCGTCGCGCCGCGGCCTTAAGTGTCACACCGCGACATTTGCCTAGGTCTGGGATCATTTTTAATCGGACTTCTGATCTGGATTCCAGTTAATTGCCGCGCCGCGGCCTCCTTCGTCGCGCCGCGACGTTCAACGTGGTCTGACACCTTTCCTTGCATACAAGACCTCAACACCCAAACATGTCCCGAACCCTTCATACGCCTATCGTACATACACAATACACCTATAAATCATATACAGGGAAAACGGGGTGTTACAATAAACAAATTAAACAAAATCACATAGCCAATGAAAACATTTGTAATTAGCAATCACGAGAATGAGAGTATAAATATCGCTAGGTAATTGTGGTAAGTTATGGATCTGATTGTAACTGATAAAAATACACGTGGAAAAAGAAAAGCAACACTTACATTCAAAACCCGATCAAAAGCCCCAAAACCCGATCAAAAGCCCAAGAATTCTAAGGCACATCGTATACAATGTAGAGACCCGTCCTAATCCATCCGGACGAAGTCCTTATCGATTATAAACGATTCACAACAGTTGATTACATCGCGAGGTACTTGACCTCTATATGATACATTTTACAAACATTACATTCATTTTTGAAAAGACAATCTTTCATTACATCAAAAGTTGACAGACATGCATACCATTTCATAATATATCTTACTATAATTGACTTAATAATAATCTTGATGAACTCAATGACTCGAATGCAACGTCTTTTGAAATATGTCATGAATGACTCCAAGTAATATCTCTAAGATGAGCAAATGCACAGCGGAAGATTTCTTTCGTACCTGAGAATAAACATGCTTTAAAGTGTCAACCATAAGGTTGGTGAGTTCATTAGTTTAACAAAAATAATCATTTCCATCATTTTAATAGATCACAAGAATTTCATTTCCAGTTTTCATAAATATACGTCCCATACATAGAGACAAAAATCATTCATATGGATTGAACACCTGGTAACCGACATTCACAATATGTATATTAGAATATCCCCATCATTCCGGGATCCTCCTTCGGACATGATATAAATTTCGAAGTACTAAAGCATCCGGTACTTTGGATGGGGCTTGTTGGGCCCGATAGATCTATCTCTAGGATTCGCGTCAATTAGGGTGTCTGTTCCCTAATTCTTAGATTACCAGACTTAATAAAAAGGGATATATTCAGTTTAATAATCCAGCCATAGAATGTAGTTTTAAGTACTTGTGTCTATTTCGTAAAACAGTTATAAAAGCAGCGCATGTATTCTCAGTCCCAAAATATATATTGCGAAAGCATTTAAAAAGGGATTAATGAAACTCACGCATATAAATATTGTAAAACAGTTAATAAAGCATTTGCATGTATTCTCAGCCCAAAAATGTAAAGAGTGAAAAGGGATCAAATGAAACTCACGCATATAATTATTGTAAAACAGTTAATAAAGCATTTGCATGTATTCTCAGCCCAAAAATGTAATGAGTAAAAAGGGAGTAAATGAAACTCACCATACTGTATTTTGTAGTAAAAATACATATAACGTCATTGAACAAGTGTAGGGTTGGTCTCGGATTCACGAACCTATATTATTCGTATATATGTTAATACATGTAATCGTAATCGAACAAATTCGTATATTATTAGTGATATACTTTTTATATTAATAAATTAAATGTTCCATTACTTAATTAGCTATATTTATTTTATATTTTTAAATAAATACTTAATATTTATCATAAAATTATTAATATAGTTTTGTTTTATGTATAAATTATATTTTTATATAACTATTATTTATTTGATAAAAAAATAATAATTGTATTATAGTAATGATAGTAATAATATTAGTAATTTATTAATATGTAACTCAATTGAAATTTTAATCATTTCTATATTAATATTTGTATCTATAATCTTATATTTGTAATAATAATAATAATAATAATGTTAATAATAATAATAATAATAATAATAATAACAATAACAATAAAAATAATAATGAAATAATAATGAAATAATAATAATAATAATAAGGGTATTAGTAATGACTACCTCAAAGGAGTAGCCCAAAAAAAAGTCCAAGTCCGGGTTTGAACCCGGGACCACCCGCTAACCCTATAACACTGTTAACCATTACGCTATCTCCATTTTTCCGTTTTAGTATCATGAGCGAAATTATTTAATCCGTATTTTCCGTTTTCATTTTCTTTCACAACCCTAATCACCATCGTCGCTTAAATAAAATATATATATATCTGAGTTGTCGTTGAATCAAGAAACAGATAGATGAGATTTCAACTTCGTGGCACAAGTTACACCAAGACCCAATATCAGACAGATTTATTTGGCCCAATCATGTAACTTCGACCCACCCAATTTATTTGATGAGCCAGTCCATAATTACATATAAGCCCACATCTTGTTTTACTTTAAACTGAATCAAGAGTTCATGGTTGGGGTTCGGTTAGCATAAAAAAAATATTTTTAGCCGATAGTTGCATCATATTATTACGTGTAATCATACCTTAATTATTTTAATCAAACAAAATGATCCACCTAATTACTTAAAAAAAATAGGACGTCCCTTTTAGTCTTTCCTTTTGGTCGGCCGAAATTTTCCATTTGAATATAAAAATATACGCATTATGTAATCTTGATTATATTCACCACATATCTTGTAATTATAAAAGAAGAACCAAAACTTTTCCTTTTTGTGACTCCCACTGTGGTCGGCCAAAACAAAAATAAAGAAAGAGTTCGATTACTTTTAAATAGCTGGAGTTTGTAACATATTATGGTGAGTTGGTTCAGTGAAGATGAAGGGGTGTTCGTTGGTGGATTTGATGGTTTTAAATCACGAAACAGGTGCAGTCATAGTTCATGGGCGGTTTAATGGGTGGTTTGATGTTGGTTGTGATTGCAAAGTTGGCGGACTTCTTGAAAGAAGAGGACGATAATAGGTACAATAAACAGAAATAGATTAGAACCTGTGATTGTCGTGGTGGTTTGAGAACGGGGTAGTAGTAACAACACGAATAATCGTGCGAGGGTGATGGTAGTTCTTGAGGGCTTGTTGATTCATGAAACAAGAGTAGTAGAATAGTTGTAGGCTGTTTTGAGTCATCGAATGTAAGCAGAAGATAAGATGCAGCAGGTTCGAAGGATTTGTAGATGGTGGTTTTGGTGGGTTTGGTGATGAATTGTAGAGAGAGTGAAGGTGAGATGATTGATATAGTGTATTCATGGTATTGAAGATATTGAGGTCGTTGATCATGGTTGTGGAGCTCGACAAGAAGAGAAAAAAAAACAGGAAAACTAAACGTAGGGATGGTGGCGATGTATTCGGTTGGTAATGGCCGTGAGTGGTGGTTCTCGGTGGCGTATGGTGGCGGAAGAAGGTGATTTATGGTTGAGGGTGATCAGGTATCGTTGAGTTATAAACTCAAGTGTGTAAGCATAACATATAGATATATAGATATAGTAATATAGATATAAAAATATTTAGATGTGGTAATAGTAGTACTCAATAATTCTCAATTCATAATAGAAGATCATACTGCCGACACTTGTTCTGAATATTATTTCGTGCATATAATAAATCTGGTATATATATGTAAAGACTTATTAGCAAGTAACAAAATAGCGATCAATCATATCATGATCAATCATAGTGATCAATAATAGTAATAAACAATAATAGTGATCAATCATGATTTATTATTAGCAAGTGGATTTTGTTTCTAGCGAGTATGATTGAAAAGTTTAACAGAAAGTTATTAGCAACAACATAGAGAGAATTTGTGCATGTATGTAAACATATCAAATTTAAAGTAACAAAGCACTTTATTAACATTGATGTGTGAGTTTGTGTCGAATAGCAAAAATTTCATCAAAGGAAATATATGCAGATTCATATTCTAATTACATATATATATATGTATATATATATATATATATATATATATATATATATATATCATAATAACCTTATTATTATTATAATATATAAATATAAATTAACACATGTAGAAAAGAATAACTAATTCAGATGTTCCACTCTTTTTAAATCTAACTACAGTTTTCACAGGTTAATATTTCGTGCTACATTATTAATTAATAGCGAATGAAAGCTCTCAGAAAAAATCTCAAATTTTACAGTAACTATCTTTATTTATTTCAGTCATTTTGGTATATCATTCGGTCATTAAATATTAAATAGAAATTAGATTAACTATTCACTCTCAACCTCAGGTAAAATATAAAAAGTTTCAAAATTCAATAAATAGTTCCTAATTACATTTTTAATAAGTCTATAATTTATATTACTTATTTCGTATCACCGTTTATATTAAAATTACATAAGTTTGTTTAGTTTGCTTAATAACAATCGGAACATCAAACGAGTATTACAATCATTTAATATTTATTTTTAATATACTTTATACATATATGTATTTATTTTAGTAATAATATTATATTTTATTTTTATTTTACATAGTTAACTAAAGCATATAATATTTTAAATTTAGTCTTCAAATATATACATATCTATATATATTGAAATATATATTTATCTATTTACAAATAGTTGTTCGTGAATCGTCGAGAACAGTCGAAGGGCAAATGAATTCATAAAAATAGTTCAAAAATTCTTGAGACTCAACTTTACAAACTTTTCTTATCGTGTCGAATTCATATAAAGATTAAGTTTAAATTTGGTCGGAAATTCCCGGGTCGTCACAGTACCTACCGTTAAAGAAATTTCGTCCCGAAATTTGAGTGAGAAGGTCATTGCTAACAATAAAAATGTTTTCATGGCGAATATGAGTTGATAAGTAGAGTTTTATCACCATTGAGTAATATGGATAAAACAATTCGATTATTTGAAGTGTACGATTGAAGTTATCACAAAAGAGTGAAATGAGTAAATATAAATTCATTCAAGGGATTTAAAAGAAAATCTTGGAAATCTATAAGATCTGATTCTTCGAGATTTAAGGAAATTAGGATCTCTTTAATTTAATGCGATGATCTGTCCAGATTACTACGTCTGATATTTCCATTATAAATTTACCTTTTCCGTTCCATTAGTTTTCACCACTTCTATACTCAAATCCCAAATTCAAAGATTTTGAAAATGCTTAATCCAGTTCTAATTCTTGTCCTTATCCTTACTATCGCAACAATCATTCTCCTTTTTCTACTACCGCCGGAGGAATCTGTTTTCTTCTACTTCGCCCTTGGGGTTATAGTATTTTTAATTCTTTCGTGTCTTTATGTTGCGATAAATATTGACATACACGATTTGTAATTTATGTGTTGTTATCGGACTTTATATTTTTCCTTTATATTTCGAAATTCCATCTTCTGTCTTCTATAATCATTGTCATCCACAGTTAATACTCTCTCCAATTTACTGTGATTTATACTTCCATTGATATTTTGAAGCTTCGTGCTTTTGTTTTCTCATCCCAACTTTAAGTCAAGCGAAATGTGGTCCAGAATTCGTAGATATGAATTTCGGAAGGAATATGATTAATGTTCCAGGAAGAAAATTATAATGGCACGATCTTGATTTGTCAAATTACCAGAATTCCTCGAAAAAGATAGAACTATCATGAAAAATATGTTCTTGATATGTTTATATATCAGACAAAATGTAAAAGTCGTGTAACATGACACATGATGACGTTATAATCTGTGAATCATCATGTCCCATTTAGAAACTCAGCATGTCTTACTGTAATATAATCACGTTGATCAAGTGTCATTATATTATACTAACTCATGCATCAGTCCCCAACATTACTTCAATAACATTCATATTTTAAGCTCGAAAGTTTACAGAATATAGAAACTAACAGTTTCTATATGATGTAACACTGATAGCATGAAAAGATTAATGATTTCAGATAAGAATAATTATAAAAATATCTTCAGAAATATGGAGGATATTTATAATGAAAGATACGATAATATCTTTGAATATCTAAGATCAGAGAATGATGGAGACTATTGTCTGCAAGAGTTTAGAGTAACGAGCAAGATATTCGCTAAAGACTTCAGCAGACATTGAATCATTTAGATTCTTTGAGGTCAAACTTATTCTTTGTGATTTGTCCACAGCTTCCTTCATAGTTTCGCATAATCTGCTTTTCGGTACTAAATTTTCTCTTGAATGTTTTCAATATAATGATACACAGGAAGCACGAAGAGGTATATAATTTCGGACGAGAATATTTTTGAAAATATCCTCAGAAATATCGAAGATATTGATGATGATATTTTGGAATTTCTAAGTTCGATGGTTGATGGAGAAAGATTTTCCGCAAGATTTTAATATGACTTCGGAGCAAGATATTCTCTAAAGATTTCATCGAATTCAGAATTACCTGGATTCTTTGAATATAGGGTTTGGTCCTTGTATTTGTCCTTGGTCTCCTTCGTGATTAGCTCAATCCGTTTTCCAGTTCCAACTTTTTTGAGCTTTTTCAACATACTATTCTTTATCATCAAACTTCCGATGATTAAGGTCGTTTACGATTGTCTATGGTTTCTGCTGCTTCATTCAACTTTTTCAACATTCATAGTATTGATTTGTGACTGAGTGCTTTTCAGAATTTCAGAATGAGAGATCATAATTCTAAGAGATAAATGTCATACATATAACTGTTGATGTAGATATGATGTGAGTCTTCAAAATACTGATTGCTGATTCCCGGTAATTGGTATGGCAGTTCTCGTTACAACATGCGAATGAGTATATGATAGGGTTTCAATGAATAAATATAATGATTTGTCAGAGAGATTTAAGCCAAGAAGCAACGAGGTTGCTGGTACGTCTGCTGGTAATATGGTGGAATATAAAAGAATTCTCCTGTATCAAAAGGGTAATCGTATATATATCAGGATTATAGTAAGGATACTTCGAATGAAAAGTCGAAGTTGACTTGCTGGAGCTGTGACAAAATTGGCTACTTTGAAAAGGGATCGCAAAATTATTATTTTTTTGCTAATAAATGCCAAAGGATCTAACGCGGCTACGTGTTAAACTTTTACTCAGTTTCCGAGAATTTCTCAGGTGCATAACTATAGTCATAAATCTTTCCTTCCGTAGATAAAGTGTGGTTGATTCATCCTATCGATTGAGGTGTTTTCAAGAATCATGAAAGGTTTGAACGCAGATTGAAATCGTCAAGATACAAATGAGGTTTTAGATGAAATCAAGTGGCAACTTGAGGAATTATTTAATTGTAGAAGATGAAATTTATTTACAATCTTTTAAGTCAAAATGTGTTGTATTTAATATTTTCTACTCTTTTAATAATTTTTAATTGTCCATAATAGTAGTCCAATAGTCCAATAGTTCAATAGCTCCACCAAAACTAGTATATTTTAAGGAAATAGTCATATAGTAACTGTTAGCTAGGAACAGTTAACATAGTTTTAAAGTTTTACGTAGTTAATTAATTGGTTACTAATAAATTTTATTTTGTTTATTATTTTCTTCATTATGCTATTTGTCAAATCTTGACTTGGGTTTTGATCGGCAGAAACTCGTATGTGAAATTTAATTGGAATGAAAATGGTTATTCTTTGGTGAACAGATACGTATATCTGTGGAGTAAGTAGGATAGTAAATGACTGTTGAATCAGATTCGAAGAATGTACATTGTAACTTATTAATGTGAAATCTAAATATTCCTCGGGAATTACCTACCCGTTAAAATATTTTTATCATTAATAGTTTGTACAAAAGACTTTTTAATCACAATCTTTATGAAAACATATATACATATATATTTTCTTCAGATGTAAGCATGGATTTAATGAGTCAATAATATATTAAACTCATTTAGTTTTCGGTTGGAACTAGAATAAATAATCTCTAAAACTTTAGAGATTACATATTCGCCATGTCGAACGAAGATAAATGAGATAGAACGATACGTATAACGAAGATCATACTCGAAGTACAGATAGTGATATTGAAGCATGGATTGTTGATGGTACTGGTGCTGTTACTGATGGTACTGTTGGTGCTGGTAATGTGGCTGAAGCTGGTACATTTTGCACCATATTCTCCGAATTGATTATTCAAGCGCGAAGTTCGTTGAATTATTACTCCAGGATGATTGTCGGTCAGAACGAGCGGATGAATAAGGTTCAGAATTGTGGATATAATATAATCCTGCCGAGTTACCCTGGAAATGAGATTGAAAATGGTGTCTCGAACAGGTTCGCCGGTAAACACTTCAGGTTCATTGTCAAGAGGTGAATTCGGTTGGTGGAAGAGATTGCCTTTTGCGCGTCTCCATTAATTAAGTTGACTACGAATCCATCAGATGAATTGATAATGGTTGATTGGTTGATTCATGCCGTTGACGCTGCTTTCGGAGCTTAGGTGAATATTTATGTCGGAATAGCTTTCGGAATAACTATCGGAATCTGAGGGACTCGAACTGGTTGCAGGATTTATCTCATACGATCAGATGAAGGATTTTCGATAAGAAATAGATTATAGGATGTAGATTAGTACCCTACAATACATAATTTACATATGCATATATAATACTAAAATCCCATAAGTTACGGAGGAGTCTACGGAAGTTGTCAGGCAAAGTTACAGTAACAGATTCGCTAAGATATGAATTTTGTCTATACACTATTCATGCAGTCAATGCAGTAAAACGTGTTTAGACTAAGAATGATAAGCAAGTGATTCTCTAAGAATGATAAGCAGGTAATTTTCGACACGAAATGATAAGCAAAACTTTTGACATGCAGACACGGTCGGAGTCCAGACTCACTAATGCATCCTAACGACTTATCAGTTAGCCACACTAATGCAGACCTAGTTCGCTAAGACCACTACTCTGATACCAACTGTAGAGACCCATCCTAATCCATCCGGACGAAGTCCTTATCGATTATAAATGATTCACAACAGTTGATTACATCGCGAGGTACTTGACCTCTATTGTAGTGACCCGAACTTTTCCATGTTTATATATATTAATTGAGATTGATATTTACTTGATTAAATGTTTCCAACATGTTAAGCAATCAAACTTGTTAAGACTTGATTAATTGAAATATGTTTCATATACACAATTGACCACCCAAGTTGACCGGTGATTCACGAACGTTAAAACTTGTAAAAACTATATGATGACATATATATGGATATATATATAGTTAACATGATATTATGATAAGTAAACATATCATTAAGTATATTAACAATGAACTACATATGTAAAAACAAGACTACTAACTTAATGATTTTGAAACGAGACATATATGTAACGATTATCGTTGTAACGACATTTAATGTATATATATCATATTAAGAGATATTTATACATCATAATATCATGATAATATAATAATTTAAAATCTCATTTGATATTATAAACATTGGGTTAACAACACTTAACAAGATCGTTAACCTAAAGGTTTTAAAACAACACTTACATGTAACGACTAACGATGACTTAACGACTCAGTTAAAATGTATATACATGTAGTATTTTAATATGTATTCATACACTTTTGAAAGACTTCAAGACACTTATCAAAATACTTCTACTTAACAAAAATGCTTACAATTACATCCTCGTTCAGTTTCATCAACAATTCTACTCGTATGCACCCGTATTCATACTCGTACAATACATAGCTTTTAGATGTATGTACTATTGGTATATACACTCCAATGATCAGCTCTTAGCAGCCCATGTGAGCCACCTAACACATGTGGGAACCATCATTTGGCAACTAGCATGAAATATCTCATAAAATTACAAAAATATGAGTAATCATTCATGACTTATTTACATGAAAACAAAATTACATATCCTTTATATCTAATCCATACACCAATGAAAAAAAACACCTATAAACACTTTCATTCTTCAATTTTCTTCATCTAATTGATCTCTCTCAAGTTCTATCTTCAAGTTCTAAGTGTTCTTCATAAATTCTACAAGTTCTAGTTACATAAAATCAAGAATACTTTCAAGTTTGCGAGCTCACTTCCAATCTTGTAAGGTGATCATCCAACCTCAAGAAATCTTTGTTTCTTACAGTAGGTTATCATTCTAATACAAGGTAATAATCATAATCAAACTTTGGTTCAATTTCTATAACTATAACAATCTTTTTTCAAGTGATGATCTTACTTGAACTTGTTTTCGTGTCATGATTCAGCTTCAAGAACTTCGAGCCATCCAAGGATCCGTTGAAGCTAGATCCATTTTTATATTTTCCAATAGGTTTATCCAAGGAACTTAAGGTAGTAATGATGTTCATAACATCATTCGATTCATACATATAAAGCTATCTTATTCGAAGGTTTAAACTTGTAATCACTAGAACATAGTTTAGTTAATTCTAAACTTGTTCGCAAACAAAAGTTAATCCTTCTAACTTGACTTTTAAAATCAACTAAACACATGTTCTATATCTATATGATATGCTAACTTAATGATTTAAAACCTGGAAACACGAAAAACACTGTAAAACCGAATTTACGCTGTCGCAGTAACACCACGGACTGTTTTGGGTTAGTTAATTAAAAACTATGATAAACTTTGATTTAAAAGTTGTTATTCTGGGAAAATGATTTTTATTATGAACATGAAACTATATCCAAAAATTATGGTTAAACTCAAAGTGGAAGTATGTTTTCTAAAATGGTCATCTAGACGTCGTTCTTTCGACTGAAATGACTACCTTTACAAAAATGACTTGTAACTTATTTTTTCGACTATAAACCTATACTTTTTCTATTTAGATTCATAAAATAGAGTTCAATATAAAACCATAGCAATTTGATTCACTCAAAACGGATTTAAAATGAAGAAGTTATGGGTAAAACAAGATTGGATAATTTTTCTCATTTTAGCTACGTGAAAATTGGTAACAAATCTATTCCAACCATAACTTAATCAACTTGTATTGTATATTATGTAATCTTGAGATACCATAGATACGTATACAATGTTTCGACCTATCATGTCGACACATCTATATATATTTCGGAACAACCATAGACACTCTATATGTGAATGTTGGAGTTAGCTATACAGGGTTGAGGTTGATTCCAAAATATATATAGTTTGAGTTGTGATCAATATTGAGATACGTATACACTGGGTCGTGGATTGATTCAAGATAATATTTATCGATTTATTTCTGTACATCTAACTGTGGACAACTAGTTGTAGGTTACTAACGAGGACAGTTGACTTAATAAACGTAAAACATCAAAATATATTAAAAGAGTTGTAAATATATTTTGAACATACTTTGATATATATGTATATATTGTTATAGGTTCGTGAATAAACCAGTGGCCAAGTCTTACTTCCCGATGAAGTAAAAATCTGTGAAAGTGAGTTATAGTCCCACTTTTAAAATCTAATATTTTTGGGATGAGAATACATGCAGGTTTTATAAATGATTTACAAAATAGACACAAGTACGTGAAACTACATTCTATGGTTGAATTATCGAAATCGAATATGCCCCTTTTTATTAAGTCTGGTAATCTAAGAATTAGGGAACAGACACCCTAATTGACGCGAATCCTAAAGATAGATCTATTGGGCCTAACAAACCCCATCCAAAGTACCGGATGCTTTAGTACTTCGAAATTTATATCATATCCGAAGGGTGTCCCGGAATGATGGGGATATTCTTATATATGCATCTTGTTAATGTCGGTTACCAGGTGTTCACCATATGAATGATTTTTATCTCTATGTATGGGATGTGTATTGAAATATGAAATCTTGTGGTCTATTGTTACGATTTGATATATATAGGTTAAACCTATAACTCACCAACATTTTTGTTGACGTTTAAAGCATGTTTATTCTCAGGTGAATACTAAGAGCTTCCACTGTTGCATACTAAAATAAGGACAAGATTTGGAGTCCATATTTGTATGTATTGTGTAAAAACTGCATTCAAGAAACTGATTTCGATGTAACATATTTGTATTGTAAACCATTATGTAATGGTCGTGTGTAAACAGGATATTTTAGATTATCATTATTTGATAATCTACGTAAAGCTTTTTAAACCTTTATTTATGAAATAAAGGTTATGGTTTGTTTTAAAAATGAATGCAGTCTTTGAAAAACGTCTCATATAGAGGTCAAAACCTCGCAACGAAATCAATTAATATGGAACGTTTTTAATCAATAAGAACGGGATATTTCAGTTGGTATTAGAGCGTTGGTCTTAGAGAACCAGAAATTTGCATTAGTGTGTCTTATTGAGTTTGTTAGGATGCATTAGTGAGTCTGGACTTCGACCGTGTTTTCTTTAAAAATGATTGCTTAACATTTTTGTTGGAAACTATATATTATTAACATGTATATATTATGTGATATATTAATCTCTTAACATGTTTGATATTGTGTTATAGATGTCTACCTCTAGTACAAATCCCATTAACTCACCGAATAATAACGAAGAGTCGAATATATATTGGACTGATTCACAAGTTCCCGAAGAAGAACCGGAAGAAGAATCAGAACCAGAAGAGGAGGAATCGGAGGAGGAAATAGAACCGGTGGGGGAAATACTAAAACGGTTAAGTAAAAGAAAATCCTCAACTAACCGACCAAGGTTAATTATGGTCAATGGTGTTTCCACCAAGGAAGCAAAATATTGGGAGGATTACCAATTCTCCGATGAATCGGATTCCGACGAGAATTCCGATGATGTTATAGAAATTACCCCAACTGAATTTAAAAAGGCAAAAGAAAATAATAAGGGAAAGGGCATAAAAATATAGAAATCTAATTCCAACCCCAATGAACTTTATATGTATCGTCAACCCCCGAAGCCCTTAAGTTGTAACAATGACCCGGGAACCTCTAAACCACCAGGTTTTTCTAAACCGTTGTGGAAAACGACAGCTCGTATTAGGGGAACATCATATATCCCTAGAAACTTGGAAAAACGAACCAAAACCGAAGAAGAAGAAACGAGCGAGTCTGAATAAGATAGTTGTATTCGTGTGGTATAATATATGTAATATAGTGTGCTTATGCTTTATGATATATGTAAAAATTGCTTGTGTTAATAAGTATTTTTTTTATGAATCTAACTCTTGTCTATTTTACAGTATAAAAACACAAAATGGATAGACAACCCAAAATTTTAAGAGACCTACCCGGAGACATGATTGATGAAATCTTGTCTAGAGTCGGTCAGAATTCTTCGGCACAACTATTTACGGCGAAATTAGTTTGTAAGACATTCGAAGAACGTTCTAAGAATGTCTTGGTTTATAAGAGACTTTTGTTTGAAAGATGGGGGATATCACATTGGGAAACCCATAAGTTACAATGTGTTTACTTTGACTTCATGATTTAGAAAAAGCGGCTAACATGCAACATAAAGAAGCATGCTATGCTTACGGGTTAGTAATGTTCTCTTCTCACCAAAGTGAGAAAAAGAACATCGGGATACAACTATTAAAAAAACGTTCCCACAAGTGACGGAGTCGGTAATTGGGGTAAGAAATGAGGTTTTTAGGTTATTACGAGACTGTTGGTCATTACGTAACCCTCGTCTCTTTGACGACGTTACAACACGCTGTCTTATCAACGGCCATAACGGTTATGTTCCACAAGACCAAGGATGGGAAGTAGTCCTAGTAAAACCAGAATGCATGACTTGTTTCTGGACGTATGAATTACGTGTCTTTATTGCCTTTGCTGAATGACTTGTGTACTAGCTAGAATTATCTTCACAACTATTTTGTATCAAAGTTATTGTGTGCTATATTTCATGCTTTATGTAAAATAAGCGGTATTGTAAGTTTGTAAAATATTGTATAAAAGTTTGAACGCGAAATATTATTATAATCAGTTTTTCATATAGAATTGTAGTAGTTGAATTGTATATTAGCTACTAAGTATGAACTTAACGGGTAGGTACTACCCGAATTTAAACTTATAAAACGCTAATATGAAGAAAAAGCTTTTATATATGAGTTCATATTATGCTACGAAATACTATTAACTACTCTTAATATTCTGTATGATTAACTTGTTCCATTTGACTATTTTGAAAGAAATGGCACCGACTACTCGACACACCGTGAATATGAATAAAGAGTAATTCCGTACTTTTCTAGCTTCAAACATAGCCGCAGTACAGGCTGCGCTACATACCAACAATAACCTTGGATCTAGCAGTACAGGAAATCGTGTAGGATGCACCTACAAAGAATTCACTGCCTGCAAACCTTTGGAATTTGATGGAACCGAAGGACCGTTCGAATTGAAACGGTGGATCGAGAAGGTCGAATCGGTATTTGCCATAAGTAAGTGTACTGAAGAGGACAAAGTAAAGTACGCTATGCATACCTTCACAGGTTCTGCGTTAACATGGTGGAATACCTATCTAGAGCAAGTAGGACAAGATGCTGCTTACGCGCTACCGTGGTCAGCATTCAAGCACTTGATGAACGAGAAGTACCGTCCTAGAACTGAGGTCAATAAGCTCAAGTCAGAACTTAGAGGGTTACGAACACAGGGATTCGATATTACTTCGTACGAAAGACGATTCACAGAATTGTACCTATTGTGTCCGAGAGCGTTTCGAAGATGAGGAAGAGAAGATCGACGCGTTTGTGAAAGGGTTACCGGAGAGAATCCAAGAAGATATAAGTTCACACGAGCCCGCCTCCATACAACAGGCATGTAGAATGGCTCACAAACTAGTGAACCAGATTGAGGAAAGAATTAAAGAACAGACGGCTGAAGAGGCCAATGTGAAGCAAGTCAAAAGAAAGTGGGAGGAAAACAGTGATAAGAATCACCAATACAACAACAGCAATTACAACAATAATCGCAACAACTATCCCAACAATCGCAATATCAATCGCAACTACAACAAACGGCCCAACAACAACAACAACAACAACAACAACAACAACAACAACAACAGCAGCAACTACAACAATCATCCCAACAACAATAATAACTGCAACAACAACAACAATCAGAAGCAGCTATGCCAAAGGTGTGAAAAGTATCACTCGGGGTTCTGCACCAAATTTTGCAACAAGTGTAAAAGAAATGGTCATAGCGCGGTGAAGTGTGAGGTCTACGGACCAGGGGTTAACAGAACAAAAGGAACAAATGGTGTCGAAACGAGTAATGGCGGAGCAAGTAGTGTCGGAGCAAGTTATGCCAATGTAGTTTGTTATAAATGTGGAAAACCGGGCCACATTATTAGAAATTGCCCGAACCAGGAGAACACGAATGGACAAGGCCGTGGAAGAGTTTTCAATATTAATGCGGCAGAGGCACAGGAAGACCCGGAGCTTGTTACGGGTACGTTTCTTATTGACAACAAATCTGCTTACGTTTTATTTGATTCTGGTGCGGATAGAAGCTATATGAGTAGAGATTTTTGTGCTAAATTAAGTTGTCCATTGACGCCTTTGGATAGTAAATTTTTACTCGAATTAGCAAATGGTAAATTAATTTCAGCAGATAATATATGTCGGAATCGAGAAATTAAACTGGTTAGTGAAACATTTAAGATTGATTTGATACCCGTAGAGTTAGGGAGTTTTGATGTGATAATCGGTATGGACTGGTTGAAAGAAGTGAAAGCAGAGATCGTTTGTTACAAAAATGCAATTCGCATTGTACGAGAAGAAGGAGAACCCTTAATGGTGTACGGAGAAAAGGGCAACATGAAGCTACATCTTATTAGTAATTTGAAGGCACAAAAACTAATAAGAAAAGGTTGATATGCTGTTCTAGCACACGTCGAGAAAGTACAAACTGAAGAAAAGAGCATCAATGATGTTCCCGTCGCAAAAGAATTTCCCGATGTATTTCCGAAAGAATTACCGGGACTACCTCCACATCGATCTGTTGAATTTCAAATAGATCTTGTACCAGGAGCTGCACCAATAGCTCGTGCTCCTTATAGACTCGCACCCAGCGAGATGAAAGAACTGCAAAGCCAACTGCAAGAACTATTAGAACGTGGTTTCATTCGACCAAGCACATCACCATGGGGAGCTCCTTTTTTGTTTGTCAAGAAGAAGGATGGTACATTTAGGTTGTGTATTGACTACAGAGAGTTGAACAAACTTACCATCAAAAACTGTTATCCACTGCTGAGAATTGACGACTTATTTGATCAACTACAAGGCTCGTCGGTTTATTCGAAAATCGATTTACGTTCTGGATATCATCAAATGCGAGTAAAGGAGGATGATATTCCAAAAACTGCTTTTATGACGCGTTATGGTCATTACGAGTTTATGGTTATGCCGTTTGGATTGACTAACGCACCAGCTGTGTTCATGGACCTTATGAACCGAGTGTGTGGACCAAACCTTGACAAGTTTGTCATTGTTTTCATTGATGACATACTTATTTACTCAAAGAATGACCAAGAACACGGTGAACATTTGAGAAAAGTGCTAGAAGTATTGAGGAAAGAAAAACTGTACGCTAAGTTTTCAAAGTGTACATTTTGGTTGGAAGAAGTTTAATTCCTCGGTCACATAGTGAACAAAGAAGGTATCCAGGTAGACCCGGCAGAGATCGAAACCGTTGAAAAGTGGGAAACCCCAAAAACTCCGAAGCATATACGTCAATTTTTAGGATTGGCTGGTTACTACAGAAGATTCATCCAAGATTTCTCCAAAATAGCAAAACCCTTGACTGCATTAACGCATAAAGGGAAGAAATTTGAATGGAAGGATGAACAAGAGAAGGCATTTCAATTATTAAAGAAAAAGCTAACTACGGCACCTATATTGTCATTGCCTGAAGGGAATGATAATTTTGTGATTTATTGTGACGCATCAAAGCAAGGTCTCGGTTGTGTATTAATGCAACGGACGAAGGTGATTGCTTATGCGTCTAGACAATTGAAGATTCACGAGCAAAATTATACGACGCATGATTTGGAATTAGGTGCGTAGGTGGATTGAATTGTTGAAATTACGACTTTGAGATTCGTTACCACCCGGGGAAGGCAAATGTGGTAGCCGACGCCTTGAGCAGGAAGGACAGAGAACCCATTCGAGTAAAATCTATGAATATAATGATTCACACTAACCTTACTACTCAAATAAAGGAGGCGCAACAAGGAGTTTTAAAAGAGGGAAATTTAAAGGATGAAATACCCAAAGGATCGGAGAAGCATCTTAATATTTGGAAAGATGGAACCTGGTATAGGGCTGAAAGAATTTCGGTACCAAAATTTGAAGATATGAGAGAAATGGTACTTAGAGAAGCTCATAAAACCAGATACTCAATACATCCTGGAACGGGAAAGATGTACAAGGATCTTAAGAAACATTTTTGGTGGCCAGGTATGAAAACCGATATTGCTAAATATGTAGGAGAATGTTTGACGTGTTCTAAGGTCAAAGCTGAACATCAGAAACCATCAGGTCTACTACAACAACCTGAAATTCGGGAATGGAAATGGGAAAACATTACCATGGATTTCATTACTAAATTGCCAAGGACTGCAAGTGGTTATGATACTATTTGGGTAATAGTTGATCGTCTCACCAAGTCAGCACACTTCCTGCCAATAAGAGAAGATGACAAGATGGAGAAGTTAGCACGACTGTATTTGAAGGAAGTCATCTCCAGACATGGAATACCAATCTCTATTATCTCTGATAGGGATGGCAGATTTATTTCAAGATTCTGGCAGACATTACAGCAAGCATTGGGAACTCGTCTAGACATGAGTACTGCCTATCATCTACAAACTGATGGGCAGAGCGAAAGGACGATACAAACGCTTGAAGACATGCTACGAGCTTGTGTTATTGATTTCGGAAACAGTTGGGATCGACATCTACCGTTAGCAGAATTTTCCTACAACAACAGCTACCATTCAAGCATTGATATGGCGCCGTTTGAAGCACTTTATGGTAGAAAGTGCAGGTCTCTGATTTGTTGGAGTGAAGTGGGGGATAGACAGATTACGGGTCCGGAGATAATACAAGAAACTACCGAGAAAATCATCCAAATTCAACAAAGATTGAAAACCGCCCAGAGTCGACAAAAGAGCTACGCGGACAGTAAAAGAAAAGATATAGAGTTTGAAATTGGAGAAATGGTCATGCTTAAGGTTTCACCTTGGAAAGGCGTTGTTCGATTTGGTAAACGGGGGAAACTAAATCCAAGGTACATTGGACCATTCAAGATTATAGATCGTGTCGGACCAGTAGCTTACCAACTAGAGCTACCTCAACAACTCGCGGCTGTACATAACACTTTCCACGTCTCAAATTTGAAGAAATGTTTTGCTAAAGAAGATCTCACTATTCCGTTGGACGAAATCCAAATCAATGAAAAACTTCAATTCATTGAAGAACCCGTCGAAATAATGGATCGTGAGGTTAAGAGACTTAAACAAAACAAGATACCGATTGTTAAGGTTCGATGGAAAGCTCGTAGAGGACCCGAATTCACCTGGGAGCGTGAAGATCAGATGAAGAAGAAATACCCGCATCTATTTCTAGAAGATTCGTCAACACCTTCAACAGCTTAAAATTTCGGGACGAAATTTATTTAACGGGTAGGTACTGTAGTGACCCGAACTTTTCCATGTTTATATATATTAATTGAGATTGATATTTACATGATTAAATGTTTCCAACATGTTAAGCAATCAAACTTGTTAATACTTGATTAATTGAAATATGTTTCATATAAACAATTGACCACCCAAGTTGACCGGTGATTCACGAACGTTAAAACTTGTAAAAACTATATGATGACATATATATGGATATATATATAGTTAACATGATATTATGATAAGTAAACATATCATTAAGTATATTAACAATGAACTACATATGTAAAAACAAGACTACTAACTTAATGATTTTTAAACGAGACATATATGTAACGATTATCGTTGTAAAGATATTTAATGTATATATATCATATTAAGAGATATTCATACATGATAATATCATGATAATATAATAATTTAAAATCTCATTTGATATTATAAACATTGGGTTAACAACATTTAACAAGATCGTTAACCTTTTTCAAAACAACACTTACATGTAACGACTAACGATGACTTAACGACTCAGTTAAAATGTATATACATGTAGTGTTTTAATATGTATTTATACACTTTTGAAAGACTTCAATACACTTATCAAAATACTTCTACTTAACAAAAATGCTTACAATTACATCCTCGTTCAGTTTCATCAACAATTCTACTCGTATGCACCCGTATTCGTACTCGTACAATACACAGCTTTTAGATGTATGTACTATTGGTATATACACTCCAATGATCAGCTCTTAGCAGCCCATGTGAGTCACCTAACACATGTGGGAACCATCATTTGGCAACTAGCATGAAATATCTCATAAAATTACAAAAATATGAGTAATCATTCATGACTTATTTACATGAAAACAAAATTACATATCCTTTATATCTAATCAATACACCAACGACCAAAAACACCTACAAACACTTTAATTCTTCAATTTTCTTCATCTAATTGATCTCTCTCAAGTTCTATCTTCAAGTTCTAAGTGTTCTTCATAAATTCTACAAGTTCTAGTTACATAAAATCAAGAATACTTTCAAGTTTGCTAGCTCACTTCCAATCTTGTAAGGTGATCATCCAACCTCAATAAATCTTTGTTTCTTACAGTAGGTTATCATTCTAATATAAGGTAATAATCATATTCAAACTTTGGTTCAATTTCTATAACTATAACAATCTTATTTCAAGTGATGATCTTACTTGAACTTGTTTTCGTGTCATGATTCTGCTTCAAGAACTTCGAGCCATCCAAGGATCCGTTGAAGCTAGATCCATTTTCCTCTTTTCCAGTAGGTTTATCCAAGGAACTTAAGGTAGTAATGATGTTCATAACATCATTCGATTCATACATATAAAGCTATCTTATTCGAAGGTTTAAACTTGTAATCACTAGAACATAGTTTAGTTAATTCTAAACTTGTTCGCAAACAAAAGTTAATCCTTCTAACTTGACTTTTAAAATCAACTAAACACATTTTCTATATCTATATGATATGCTAACTTAATGATTTAAAACCTGGAAACACGAAAAACACTGTAAAACCGAATTTACGCCGTCATAGTAACACCGCGGACTGTTTTGGGTTAGTTAATTAAAAACTATGATAAACTTTGATTTAAAAGTTGTTATTCTGGGAAAATGATTTTTATTATGAACATGAAACTATATCCAAAAATTATGGTTAAACTCAAAGTGGAAGTATGTTTTCTAAAATGGTCATCTAGACGTCGTTCTTTCGACTGAAATGACTACCTTTACAAAAACGACTTGTAACTTATTTTTTCGACTATAAACCTATACTTTTTCTGTTTATATTCATAAAATAGAGTTCAATATGAAACCATAGCAATTTGATTCACTCAAAACGGATTTAAAATGAAGAAGTTATGAGTAAAACAAGATTGGATAATTTTTCTCATTTTAGCTACGTGAAAATTGGTAACAAATCTATTCCAACCATAACTTAATCAACTTGTATTGTATATTATGTAATCTTGAGATACCATAGACACGTATACAATGTTTCGACCTATCATGTCGACACATCTATATATATTTCGGAACAACCATAGACACTCTATATGTGAATGTTGGAGTTAGCTATACAGGGTTGAGGTTGATTCCAAAATATATATAGTTTGAGTTGTGATCAATACTGAGATACGTATACACTGAGTCGTGGATTGATTCAAGATAATATTTATCGATTTATTTCTGTACATCTAACTGTGGACAACTAGTTGTAGGTTACTAACGAGGACAGTTGACTTAATAAACTTAAAACATCAAAATATATTAAAAGTGTTGTAAATATATTTTGAACATACTTTGATATATATGTATATATTGTTATAGGTTCGTGAATTAACCAGTGGCCAAGTCTTACTTCCCGACGAAGTAAAAATCTGTGAAAGTGAGTTATAGTCCCACTTTTAAAATCTAATATTTTTGGGATGAGAATACATGCAGGTTTTATAAATGATTTACAAAATAGACACACGTACGTGAAACTACATTCTATGGTTGAATTATCGAAATCGAATATGCCACTTTTTATTAAGTCTGGTAATCTAAGAATTAGGGAACAGACACCCTAATTGACGCGAATCCTAAAGATAGATCTATTGGGCCTAACAAACCCCATCCAAAGTACCGGATGCTTTAGTACTTCGAAATTTATATCATATCCGAAGGGTGTCCCGGAATGATGGGGATATTCTTATATATGCATCTTGTTAATGTCGGTTACCAGGTGTTCACCATATGAATGATTTTTATCTCTATGTATGGGATGTGTATTGAAATATGAAATCTTGTGGTCTATTGTTACGATTTGATATATATAGGTTAAACCTATAACTCACCAACATTTTTGTTGACGTTTAAAACATGTTTATTCTCAGGTGAATACTAAGAGCTTCCGCTGTTGCATACTAAAATAAGGACAAGATTTGGAGTCCATGTTTGTATGATATTGTGTAAAAACTGCATTCAAGAAACCGATTTCGATGTAACATATTTGTATTGTAAACCATTATGTAATGGTCGTGTGTAAACAGGATATTTTAGATTATCATTATTTGATAATTTACGTAAAGCTTTTTAAACCTTTATTTATGAAATAAAGGTTATGGTTTGTTTTAAAAATGAATGCAGTCTTTGAAAAACGTCTCATATAGAGGTCAAAACCTCGCAACGAAATCAATTAATATGGAACGTTTTTAATCAATAAGAACGGGACATTTCATCTATATGATACATTTTACAAACATTGCATTCGTTTTTGAAAAGACAATCTTTCATTACATCAAAAGTTGACAGACATGCATACCATTTCATAATATATCTTACTATAATTGACTTAATAATAATCTTGATGAACTCAATGACTCGAATGCAACGTCTTTTGAAATATGTCATGAATGACTCCAAGTAATATCTCTAAGATGAGCAAATGCACAGCGGAAGATTTATTTCGTACCTGAGAATAAACATGCTTTAAAGTGTCAACCATAAGGTTGGTGAGTTCATTAGTTTAACAAAAATAATCATTTCCATCATTTTAATAGACCACAAGAATTTCATTTCCAGTTTTCATAAATATACGTCCCATACATAGAGACAAAAATCAATCATATGGATTGAACACCTAGTAACCGACATTCACAATATGTATATTAGAATATCCCCATCATTTTGGGATCCTCCTTCGGACATGATATAAATTTCGAAGTACTAAAGCATCCGGTACTTTGGATGGGGCTTGTTGGGCCCGATAGATCTATCTTTAGGATTCGCGTCAATTAGGGTGTCTGTTCCCTAATTCTTAGATTACCAGACTTAATAAAAAGGGGCATATTCGGTTTAATAATCCAGCCATAGAATGTAGTTTTAAGTACCTGTGTCTATTTCGTAAAACAGTTATAAAAGCAGCGCATGTATTCTCAGTCCCAAAATATATATTGCGAAAGCATTTAAAAAGGGATTAATGAAACTCACGCATATAAATATTGTAAAACAGTTAATAAAGCATTTGCATGTATTCTCAGCCCAAAAGTGTAAAGAGTGAAAAGGGATCAAATGAAACTCACGCATATAATTATTGTAAAATAGTTAATAAAGCATTTGCATGTATTCTCAGCCCAAAAATGTAATGAGTAAAAAGGGAGCAAATGAAACTCACCATACTGTATTTTGTAGTAAAAATACATATAACGTCATTGAACAAGTGTAGGGTTGGTCTCGGATTCACGAACCTATATTATTCGTATATATGTTAATACATATAATCGTAATCGAACAAATTCGTATATTATTAGTGATATACTTTTTATATTAATAAATTAAATGTTCCATTACTCAATTAGCTATATTTATTTTATATTTTTAAATAAATACTTAATATTTATCATAAAATTATTAATATAGTTTTGTTTTATGTATAAATTATATTTTTATATAACTATTATTTATTTGATAAAAAAAATAATTGTATTATAGTAATGATAGTAATAATATTAGTAATTTATTAATATGTAACTCAATTGAAATTTTAATCATTTCCATATTAATATTTCTATCTATAATCTTATATTTGTAATCATAATAATAATAATAATGTTAATAATAATAATAATAATAATAATAATAATAATAATAATAATAATAATAATAATAATAATAATAATAATAATAATAATAATAATAATAACAATAAAAATAATAATGAAATAATAATAATAATAAGGGTATTAGTAATGACTACCTCAAAGGAGTAGCCCAAAAAAAAGTCCAAGTCTGGGTTTGAACCCGGGACCACCTGAAATGTCCCGTTCTTATTGATTAAAAACGTTCCATATTAATTGATTTCGTTGCGTGGTTTTGACCTCTATATGAGACGTTTTTCAAAGACTGCATTCATTTTTAAAACAAACCATAACCTTTATTTCATAAATAAAGGTTTAAAAAGCTTTACGTAGATTATCAAATAATGATAATCTAAAATATCCTGTTTACACACGACCATTACATAATGGTTTACAATACAAATATGTTACATCGAAATCAGTTTCTTGAATGCAGTTTTTACACAATATCATACAAACATGGACTCCAAATCTTGTCCTTATTTTAGTATGCAACAGCGGAAGCTCTTAATATTCACCTGAGAATAAACATGCTTTAAACGTCAACAAAAATGTTGGTGAGTTATAGGTTTAACCTATATATATCAAATCGTAACAATAGACCACAAGATTTCATATTTCAATACACATCCCATACATAGAGATAAAAATCATTCATATGGTGAACACCTGGTAACCGACAATAACAAGATGCATATATAAGAATATCCCCATCATTCCGGGACGCCCTTCGGATATGATATAAATTTCGAAGTACTAAAGCATCCGGTACTTTGGATGGGGTTTGTTAGGCCCAATAGATCTATCTTTAGGATTCGCGTCAATTAGGGTGTCTGTTCCCTAATTCTTAGATTACCAGACTTAATAAAAAGGGACATATTCGATTTCGATAATTCAACCATAGAATGTAGTTTCACGTACTTGTGTCTATTTTGTAAATCATTTATAAAACCTGCATGTATTCTCATCCCAAAAATATTAGATTTTAAAAGTGGGACTATAACTCACTTTCACAGATTTTTACTTCGTCGGGAAGTAAGACTTGGCCACTGTTGATTCACGAACCTATAACAATATATACATATATATTAAAGTATGTTCAAAATATATTTACAACACTTTTAATATATTTTGATGTTTTAAGTTTATTAAGTCAGCTGTCCTCGTTAGTAACCTATAACTAGTTGTCCACAGTTAGATGTACAGAAATAAATCGATAAATATTATCTTGAATCAATCCACGACCCAGTGTATACGTATCTCAGTATTGATCACAACTCAAACTATATATATTTTGGAATCAACCTCAACCCTGTATAGCTAACTCCAACATTCACATATAGAGTGTCTATGGTTGTTCCGAAATATATATAGATGTGTCGACATGATAGGTCGAAACATTGTATACGTGTCTATGGTATCTCAAGATTACATAATATACAATACAAGTTGATTAAATTATGGTTGGAATAGATTTGTTACCAATTTTCACGTAGCTAAAATGAGAAAAATTATCCAATCTTGTTTTACCCATAACTTCTTCATTTTAAATCCGTTTTGAGTGAATCAAATTGCTATGGTTTCATATTGAAATCTATTTTATGAATCTAAACAGAAAAAGTATATGTTTATAGTCGGAAAAATAAGTTACAAGTCGTTTTTGTAAAGGTAGTCATTTCAGTCGAAAGAACGACGTCTAGATGACCATTTTAGAAAACATACTTCCACTTTGAGTTTAACCATAATTTTTGGATATAGTTTCATGTTCATAATAAAAATCATTTTCTCAGAATAACAACTTTTAAATCAAAGTTTATCATAGTTTTTAATTAACTAACCCAAAACAGCCCGCGGTGTTACTACGACGGCGTAAATCCGGTTTTACGGTGTTTTTTCGTGTTTCCAGGTTTTAAATCATTAAGTTAGCATATCATATAGATATAGAACATGTGTTTAGTTGATTTTAAAAGTCAAGTTAGAAGGATTAACTTTTGTTTGCGAACAAGTTTAGAATTAACTAAACTATGTTCTAGTGATTACAAGTTTAAACCTTCGAATAAGATAGCTTTATATGTATGAATCGAATGATGTTATGAACATCATTACTACCTTAATTTCCTTGGATAAACCTACTGTAAAAGAGAAAAATGGATCTAGCTTCAATGGATCCTTGGATGGCTCGAAGTTCTTGAAGCAGAATCATGACACGAAAACAAGTTCAAGTAAGATCATCACTTGAAATAAGATTGTTATAGTTATAGAAATTGAACCAAAGTTTGAATATGATTATTACCTTGTATTAGAATGATAACCTACTGTAAGAAACAAAGATTTCTTGAGATTGGATGATCACCTTACAAGATTGGAAGTGAGCTAGCAAACTTGAAAGTATTCTTGATTTTATGAAACTAGAACTTTTGGAATTTATGAAGAACACTTAGAACTTGAAGATAGAACTTGAGAGAGATCAATTAGATGAAGAAAATTGAAGAATGAAAGTGTTTGTAGGTGTTTTTGGTCGTTGGTGTATGGATTAGATATAAAGGATATGTAATTTTGTTTTCATGTAAATAAGTCATGAATGATTACTCATATTTTTGTAATTTTATGAGATATTTCATGCTAGTTGCCAAATGATGGTTCCCACATGTGTTAGGTGACTCACATGGGCTGCTAAGAGCTGATCATTGGAGTGTATATACCAATAGTACATACATCTAAAAGCTGTGTATTGTACGAGTACGAATACGGGTGCATACGAGTAGAATTGTTGATGAAACTGAACGAGGATGTAATTGTAAGCATTTTTGTTAAGTAGAAGTATTTTGATAAGTGTATTGAAGTCTTTCAAAAGTGTATAAATACATATTAAAACACTACATGTATATACATTTTAACTGAGTCGTTAAGTCATCGTTAGTCGTTACATGTAAGTGTTGTTTTGAAACCTTTAGGTTAACGATCTTGTTAAATGTTGTTAACCCAATATTTATAATATCAAATGAGATTTTAAATTATTATATTATCATGATATTATCATGTATGAATATCTCTTAATATGATATATATACATTAAATGTCTTTACAACGATAATCGTTACATATATGTCTCGTTTAAAAATCATTAAGTTAGTAGTCTTGTTTTTACATATGTAGTTCATTGTTAATATACTTTATGATATGTTTTCTTATCATAGTATCATGTTAACTATATATATATATATCCATATATATGTCATCATATAGTTTTTACAAGTTTTAACGTTCGTGAATCACCGATCAACTTGGGTGGTCAATTGACTATATGAAACATATTTCAATTAATCAAGTCTTAAAAAGTTTGATTGCTTAACATGTTGGAAACATTTAATCATGTAAATATCAATCTCAATTAATATATATAAACATGGAAAAGTTCGGGTCACTACAGTACCTACCCGTTAAATAAATTTCGTCCCGAAATTTTAAGCTGTTGAAGGTGTTGACGAATCTTCTGGAAATAGATGCGGGTATTTCTTCTTCATCTGATCTTCACGCTCCCAGGTGAACTCGGGTCCTCTACGAGCATTCCATCGAACCTTAACAATTGGTATCTTGTTTTGCTTAAGTCTTTTAACCTCACGATCCATTATTTCGACGGGTTCTTCGTTGAATTGAAGTTTTTCGTTGATTTGGATTTCATCTAACGGAATAGTGAGATCTTCTTTAGCAAAACATTTCTTTAAATTCGAGACGTGGAAAGTGTTATGTACAGCCGCGAGTTGTTGAGGTAACTCTAGTCGGTAAGCTACTGGTCCGACACGATCAATAATCTTGAATGGTCCAATATACCTTGGATTTAATTTCCCTCGTTTACCAAATCGAACAACGCCTTTCCAAGGTGCAACTTTAAGCATGACCATCTCTCCAATTTCAAATTCTATATCTTTTCTTTTAATGTCAGCGTAGCTCTTTTGTCGACTTTGGGCGGTTTTCAACCGTTGTTGAATTTGGATGATCTTCTCGGTAGTTTCTTGTATAATCTCCGGACCCGTAATCTGTCTATCCCCCACTTCACTCCAACAAATCGGAGACCTGCACTTTCTACCATAAAGTGCTTCAAACGGCGCCATCTCAATGCTTGAATGGTAGCTGTTGTTGTAGGAAAATTCTGCTAACGGTAGATGTCGATCCCAACTGTTTCCGAAATCAATAACACATGCTCGTAGCATGTCTTCAAGCGTTTGTATCGTCCTTTCGCTCTGCCCATCAGTTTGTGGATGATAGGCAGTACTCATGTCTAGACGAGTTCCTAATGCTTGCTGTAATGTCTGCCAGAATCTTGAAATAAATCTGCCATCCCTATCAGAGATAATAGAGATTGGTATTCCATGTCTGGAGACGACTTCCTTCAAATACAGTCGTGCTAACTTCTCCATCTTGTCATCTTCTCTTATTGGTAGGAAGTGTGCTGATTTGGTGAGACGATCAACTATTACCCAAATAGTATCAAAACCACTTGCAGTCCTTGGCAATTTAGTGATGAAATCCATGGTAATGTTTTCCCATTTCCATTCCGGGATTTCGGGTTGTTGAAGTAGACCTGATGGTTTCTGATGCTCAGCTTTGACCTTAGAACACGTCAAACATTCTCCTACATATTTAGCAACATCGGCTTTCATACCCGGCCACCAAAAATGTTTCTTGAGATCCTTGTACATCTTCCCCGTTCCAGGATGTATTGAGTATCTGGTTTTATGAGCTTCTCTAAGTACCATTTCTCTCATATCTCCAAATTTTGGTACCCAAATCCTTTCAGCCCTATACCGGGTTCCGTCTTCCCGAATATTAAGATGCTTCTCCGATCCTTTGGGTATTTCATCCTTTAAATTTCCCTCTTTTAAAACTCCTTGTTGCGCCTCCTTTATTTGAGTAGTAATGTTATTATGAATCATTATATTCATAGATTTTACTCGAATGGGTTCTCTGTCCTTCCTGCTCAAGGCATCGGCTACCACATTTGCCTTCCCCGGGTGGTAACGAATCTCAAAGTCGTAATCATTCAATAATTCAATCCACCTACGCTGCCTCATATTCAGTTGTTTCTGATTAAATATGTGTTGAAGACTTTTGTGGTCGGTATATATAATACTTTTGACCCCATATAAGTAGTGCCTCCAAGTCTTTAATGCAAAAACAACCGCGCCTAATTCCAAATCATGCGTCGTATAATTTTGTTCGTGAATCTTCAATTGTCTAGACGCATAAGCAATCACCTTCGTTCGTTGCATTAATACACAACCGAGACCTTGCTTTGATGCATCACAATAAATCACAAAATCATCATTCCCTTCAGGCAATGACAATATAGGTGCCGTAGTTAGCTTTTTCTTCAATAACTGAAACGCTTTCTCTTGTTCATCATTCCATTCAAATTTCTTCCCTTTATGCGTTAATGCAGTCAAGGGTTTTGCTATTCTGGAAAAGTCTTGGATGAACCTTCTGTAGTAACCAGCTAGTCCTAAAAACTGGCGTATGTGTTTCGGAGTTTTCGGGGTTTCCCACTTTTCAACAGTTTCTATCTTTGCCAGATCCACCTTAATACCTTCTTTGTTCACTATGTGACCGAGGAATTGAACTTCTTCCAACCAAAATGCACACTTTGAAAACTTAGCATACAATTCTTCCTTCCTCAATACTTCTAACACCTTTCTCAAATGTTCACCGTGTTCTTGGTCATTCTTTGAGTAAATAAGTATGTCATCAATGAAAACAATGACAAACTTGTCAAGGTATGGTCCACACACTCGGTTCATAAGGTCCATGAACACAGCTGGTGCATTAGTTAAACCAAACGGCATGACCATAAACTCGTAATGACCGTAACGTGTTCTGAAAGCAGTCTTTGGAATATCATCTTCTTTCACCCGCATTTGATGATACCCGGAACGTAAGTCAATCTTTGAATAAACAGACGAGCCTTGTAGTTGATCAAATAAGTCGTCGATTCTCGGTAGTGGGTAGCGGTTCTTGATGGTAAGTTTGTTCAACTCTCGGTAGTCGATACACAACCTGAATGTACCATCTTTCTTCTTGACAAACAAAACAGGAGCTCCCCACGGTGATGTGCTTGGTCGAATGAAACCACGCTCTAAAAGTTCTTGTAATTGGCTTTGCAGTTCTTTCATCTCGCTGGGTGCGAGTCTGTAAGGAGCACGAGCTATTGGTGCAGCTCCTGGTACAAGATCTATTTGAAATTCAACGGATCGATGTGGGGGTAATCCCGGTAATTCTTTCGGAAATACATCGGGAAATTCTTTTGCAATGGGAACATCATTGATGCTCTTTTCTTCAGTTTGTACTTTCTCGACGTGTGCTAGAACAGCATAGCAACCTTTTCTTATTAGTTTTTGTGCCTTCAAATTACTAATAAGATGTAGCTTCGTGTTGCCCTTTTCTCCGTACACCATTAAGGGTTTTCCTTTTTCTCGTATAATGCGAATTGCATTTTTGTAACAAACGATCTCCGCTTTCACTTCTTTCAACCAGTCCATACCGATTATCACATCAAAACTCCCTAACTCTACTGGTATCAAATCAATCTTAAATGTTTCGCTAACCAGTTTAATTTCTCGATTCCGACATATATTATCTGCTGAAATTAATTTACCATTTGCTAATTCGAGTAAAAATTTACTATCCAAAGGCGTCAATGGACAACTTAATTTAGCACAAAAATCTCTACTCATATAGCTTCTATCCGCACCCGAATCAAATAAAACGTAAGCAGATTTATTGTCAATAAGAAACGTACCCGTAACAAGCTCCGGGTCTTCCTGTGCCTCTACCGCATTAATATTGAAAACTCTTCCACGGCCTTGTCCATTCGTGTTCTCCTGGTTCGGGCAATTTCTAATAATGTGGCCTGGTTTTCCACATTTATAACAAACTACATTGGCATAACTTGCTCCGACACTACTTGCTCCGCCATTACTCGTTCCGACACCATTTGTTCCTTTCGTTCTATTAACCCCTGGTCCGTAGACCTCACACTTCACCGCGCTATGACCATTTCTTTTACACTTGTTGCAAAATTTGGTGCAGAACCCCGAGTGATTGTTTTCACACCTTTGGCATAGCTGCTTCTGATTGTTGTTGTTGTTGCGGTTATTATTGTTGTTGGGATGATTGTTGTAGTTGCTGTTGTTGTTGTTGTTGTTGTTGTTGTTGGGCCGTTTGTTGTAGTTGCGATTGATGTTGCGATTGTTGGGATAATTGTTGCGATTATTGTTGTAATTGCTGTTGTTGTTGTATTGGTGATTCTTATCACCGTTTTCCTCCCACTTTCTTTTGACTTGCTTCACATTGGCCTCTTCAGCAGTCTGTTCTTTAATTCTTTCTTCAATCTGGTTCACTAGTTTGTGAGCCATTCTACATGCCTGTTGCATGGAGGCGGGCTCGTGTGAACTTATATCTTCTTGGATTCTTTCCGGTAATCCTTTCACAAACGCGTCGATCTTCTCTTCCTCATCTTCGAATGCTCCCGGACACAATAGGCACAATTCTGTGAATCGTCTTTCGTACGTGGTAATATCAAACCCTTGGGTTCGTAACCCTCTAAGTTCTGTCTTGAGCTTATTGACCTCGGTTCTGGGACGGTACTTCTCGTTCATCAAGTGCTTGAATGCTAACCACGGTAGTGCGTACGCATCATCTTGTCCCACTTGCTCTAGATAGGTATTCCACCATGTTAACGCAGAACCTGTGAAGGTATGCGTAGCGTACTTCACTTTGTCCTCTTCAGTACACTTACTTATGGCAAACACCGATTCAACCTTCTCGGTCCACCGTTTCAATCCGATCGGTCCTTCGGTTCCATCAAATTCCAAAGGTTTGTAGGCAGTGAATTCTTTGTAGGTGCATCCTACACGATTTCCTGTACTGCTAGATCCAAGGTTATTGTTGGTATGTAGCGCAGCCTGTACTGCGGCTATGTTTGAAGCTAGAAAAGTACGGAATTCCTCTTCATTCATATTCATGGTGTGTCGAGTAGTCGGTGCCATTTCCTTCAAAATAGTTAAATGGAACAAGTTAATCATACAGAATATTAAGAGTAGTTAATAGTATTTTGTAGCATAATATGAACTCATTTATAAAAGCTTTTTCTTCATATTAGCGTTTTATAAGTTTAAATTCGGGTAGTACCTACCCGTTAAGTTCATACTTAGTAGCTAATATACAATTCAACTACTACAATTCTATATGAAAAACTGATTATAATAATATTTCGCGTTCAAACTTTTATACAATATTTTACAAACTTACAATACCGCTTATTTTACATAAAGCATGAAATATAGCACACAATAACTTTGATACAAGATAGTTGTGAAGACAATTCTAGCTAGTACACAAGTCGTTCAGCAAAGGCAATAAAGACACGTAATTCATACGTCCAGAAACAAGTCATGCATTCTGGTTTTACTAGGACTACTTCCCATCCTTGGTCTTGTGCAACATAACCGTTATGGCCGTTGATAAGACAGTGTGTTGTAACGTCATCAAAGGGACGAGGGTTACGTAATGTCCAACAGTCCCGTAATAATCTAAAAACCTCATTTCTTACCCCAATTACCGACTCCGTCACTTGTGGAAACGTTTTGTTTAATAGTTGTAGCCCGATGTTCTTGTTCTCACTTTGGTGAGAAGCGAACATTACTAATCCGTAAGCATAACATGCTTCTTTATGTTGCATGTTAGCCGCTTTTTCTAAATCACGAAGTCCAATATTCGGATATATTGAGTCAAAATAATTTCTTAACCCGTTGCGTAAAATAGCATTTGGGTTCCCCGCAATATATGCGTCAAAGTAAACACATCGTAACTTATGGGTTTCCCAATGTGATATCCCCCATCTTTCAAACGAAAGTCTCTTATAAACCAAGACATTCTTGGAACGTTCTTCGAATGTCTTACAAACTGATCTCGCCTTAAATAGTTGTGCCGAAGAATTCTGGCCGACTCTAGACAAGATTTCATCAATCATGTCTCCGGGTAGGTCTCTTAAAATATTGGGTTGTCTATCCATTTTGTGTTTTTAAACTGTAAAATAGACAAGAGTTAGATTCATAAAAAAATACTTATTAATACAAGCAATTTTTACATATATCATAAAGCATAAGAACACTATATTACATATATTACACCACACGAATACAACTATCTTATTCTGACTCGCTCGTTTCTTCTTCTTCGGTTTTGGTTCGTTTTGCCAAGTTTCTAGGGATATATGATGTTCCCCTAATACGAGCCGTCGTTGTCCACATTGGTTTAGAAAAACCTGGTGGTTTAGAGGTTCCCGGGTCATTGTTACAACTTAAGGACTTCGGGGGTTGACGATACATATAAAGTTCATCGGGGTTGGAATTAGATTTCTCTATTTTTATGCCCTTTCCCTTATTATTTTCTTTTGCCTTTTTAAATTCAGTTGGGGTAATTTCTATAACATCATCGGAATTCTCGTCGGAATCCGATTCATCAGAGAATTGGTAATCCTCCCAATATTTTGCTTCCTTGGCGGAAACACCATTGACCATAATTAACTTTGGTCGGTTGGTTGAGGATTTTCTTTTACTTAACCGTTTTATTATTTCCCCCACCGGTTCTATTTCTTCATCCGGTTCCGATTCTTCTTCCGGTTCCGATTCTTCTTCCGGTTCCGACTCTTCTTCCGGTTCCTCTTCGGAAACTTGTGAATGAGTCCACAAATCATTCCAATTTACATTTGACTCTTCATTATTATTAGGTGAGTCAATGGGACTTGTTCTAGAGGTAGACATCTATCACATAATATCAAACACGTTAAGAGATTAATATATCACATAATATTCATATGTTAAAAATATATAGTTTCCAACAAAAATGTTAAGCAATCATTTTTAAAGAAAACACGGTCGAAGTCCAGACTCACTAATGCATCCTAACAAACTCGATAAGACACACTAATGCAAATTTTCTGGTTCTCTAAGACCAACGCTCTGATACCAACTGAAATGTCCCGTTCTTATTGATTAAAAACGTTCCATATTAATTGATTTCGTTGCGAGGTTTTGACCTCTATATGAGACGTTTTTCAAAGACTGCATTCATTTTTAAAACAAACCATAACCTTTATTTCATAAATAAAGGTTTAAAAAGCTTTACGTAGATTATCAAATAATGATAATCTAAAATATCCTGTTTACACACGACCATTACATAATGGTTTACAATACAAATATGTTACATCGAAATCAGTTTCTTGAATGCAGTTTTTACACAATATCATACAAACATGGACTCCAAATCTTGTCCTTATTTTAGTATGCAACAGCGGAAGCTCTTAATATTCACCTGAGAATAAACATGCTTTAAACGTCAACAAAAATGTTGGTGAGTTATAGGTTTAACCTATATATATCAAATCGTAACAATAGACCACAAGATTTCATATTTCAATACACATCCCATACATAGAGATAAAAATCATTCATATGGTGAACACCTGGTAACCGACAATAACAAGATGCATATATAAGAATATCCCCATCATTCCGGGACGCCCTTCGGATATGATATAAATTTCGAAGTACTAAAGCATCCGGTACTTTGGATGGGGTTTGTTAGGCCCAATAGATCTATCTTTAGGATTCGCGTCAATTAGGGTGTCTGTTCCCTAATTCTTAGATTACCAGACTTAATAAAAAGGGGCATATTCGATTTCGATAATTCAACCATAGAATGTAGTTTCACGTACTTGTGTCTATTTTGTAAATCATTTATAAAACTTGCATGTATTCTCATCCCAAAAATATTAGATTTTAAAAGTGGGACTATAACTCACTTTCACAGATTTTTACTTCGTCGGGAAGTAAGACTTGGCCACTGTTGATTCACGAACCTATAACAATATATACATATATATTAAAGTATGTTCAAAATATATTTACAACACTTTTAATATATTTTGATGTTTTAAGTTTATTAAGTCAGCTGTCCTCGTTAGTAACCTATAACTAGTTGTCCACAGTTAGATGTACAGAAATAAATCGATAAATATTATCTTGAATCAATCCACGACCAAGTGTATACGTATCTCAGTATTGATCACAACTCAAACTATATATATTTTGGAATCAACCTCAACCCTGTATAGCTAACTCCAACATTCACATATAGAGTGTCTATGGTTGTTCCGAAATATATATAGATGTGTCGACATGATAGGTCGAAACATTGTATACGTGTCTATGGTATCTCAAGATTACATAATATACAATACAAGTTGATTAAATTATGGTTGGAATAGATTTGTTACCAATTTTCACGTAGCTAAAATGAGAAAAATTATCCAATCTTGTTTTACCCATAACTTCTTCATTTTAAATCCGTTTTGAGTGAATCAAATTGCTATGGTTTCATATTGAACTCTATTTTATGAATCTAAACAGAAAAAGTATAGGTTTATAGTCGGAAAAATAAGTTACAAGTCGTTTTTGTAAAGGTAGTCATTTCAGTCGAAAGAACGACGTCTAGATGACCATTTTAGAAAACATACTTCCACTTTGAGTTTAACCATAATTTTTGGATATAGTTTCATGTTCATAATAAAAATCATTTTCTCAGAATAACAACTTTTAAATCAAAGTTTATCATAGTTTTTAATTAACTAACCCAAAACAGCCCGCGGTGTTACTACGACGGCGTAAATCCGGTTTTACGGTGTTTTTCGTGTTTCCAGGTTTTAAATCATTAAGTTAGCATATCATATAGATATAGAACATGTGTTTAGTTGATTTTAAAAGTCAAGTTAGAAGGATTAACTTTTGTTTGCGAACAAGTTTAGAATTAACTAAACTATGTTCTAGTGATTACAAGTTTAAACCTTCGAATAAGATAGCTTTATATGTATGAATCGAATGATGTTATGAACATCATTACTACCTTAATTTCCTTGGATAAACCTACTGGAAAAGAGAAAAATGGATCTAGCTTCAATGGATCCTTGGATGGCTCGAAGTTCTTGAAGCAGAATCATGACACGAAAACAAGTTCAAGTAAGATCATCACTTGAAATAAGATTGTTATAGTTATAGAAATTGAACCAAAGTTTGAATATGATTATTACCTTGTATTAGAATGATAACCTACTGTAAGAAACAAAGATTTCTTGAGATTGGATGATCACCTTACAAGATTGGAAGTGAGCTAGCAAACTTGAAAGTATTCTTGATTTTATGAAACTGGAACTTTTGGAATTTATGAAGAACACTTAGAACTTGAAGATAGAACTTGAGAGAGATCAATTAGATGAAGAAAATTGAAGAATGAAAGTGTTTGTAGGTGTTTTTGGTCGTTGGTGTATGGATTAGATATAAAGGATATGTAATTTTGTTTTCATGTAAATAAGTCATGAATGATTACTCATATTTTTGTAATTTTATGAGATATTTCATGCTAGTTGCCAAATGATGGTTCCCACATGTGTTAGGTGACTCACATGGGCTGCTAAGAGCTGATCATTGGAGTGTATATACCAATAGTACATACATCTAAAAGCTGTGTATTGTACGAGTACGAATACGGGTGCATACGAGTAGAATTGTTGATGAAACTGAACGAGGATGTAATTGTAAGCATTTTTGTTAAGTAGAAGTATTTTGATAAGTGTATTGAAGTCTTTCAAAAGTGTATAAATACATATTAAAACACTACATGTATATACATTTTAACTGAGTCGTTAAGTCATCGTTAGTCGTTACATGTAAGTGTTGTTTTGAAACCTTTAGGTTAACGATCTTGTTAAATGTTGTTAACCCAATATTTATAATATCAAATGAGATTTTAAATTATTATATTATCATGATATTATCATGTATGAATATCTCTTAATATGATATATATACATTAAATGTCTTTACAACGATAATCGTTACATATATGTCTCATTTAAAAATCATTAAGTTAGTAGTCTTGTTTTTACATATGTAGTTCATTGTTAATATACTTTATGATATGTTTTCTTATCATAGTATCATGTTAACTATATATATATATATCCATATATATGTCATCATATAGTTTTTACAAGTTTTAACGTTCGTGAATCACCGATCAACTTGGGTGGTCAATTGTCTATATGAAACATATTTCAATTAATCAAGTCTTAAAAAGTTTGATTGCTTAACATGTTGGAAACATTTAATCATGTAAATATCAATCTCAATTAATATATATAAACATGGAAAAGTTCGGGTCACTACACCACCCGCTAACCCTATTACACCGTTAACCATTACGCTATCTCCATTTTTCCATTTTAGTATCACGAGCGAAATTATTTAATCCGTATTTTCCGTTTTCATTTTCTTTCACAACCCTAATCACCATCATCGCTTAAATAAAATATATATATATATCTGAGTTGTCGTTGAATCAAGAAACAGATAGATGAGATTTCAACTTCGTGGCACAAGTTACTCCAAGACCCAATATCAGACAGATTTATTTGGCCCAATCATGTAACTTTGACCCACCCAATTTATTTGATGAACCAGTCCATAAATACATATAAGCCCACATCTTGTTTTACTCTAAACTGAATCAAGAGTTCATGGTGGGGGTTCGGTTAGCATAAAAAAATATTTTTAGCCGATAGTTGCATCATATTATTACATGTAATCATACCTTAATTATTTTAATCAAACAATATGATCCACCTAATTACTTAAAAAAAATAGGACGTCCCTTTTAGTCTTTCCTTTTGGTCGGCCGAAATTTTCCATTTGAATATAAAAATATACGCATTATGTAATCTTGATTATATTCACCACATATCTTGTAATTATAAAAGAAGAACCAAAACTTTTCCTTTTTGTGACTCCCACTGTGGTCGGCCAAAACAAAAATAAAGAAAGAGTTCGATTACTTTTAAATAGCTGGAGTTTGTAACATATTATGGTGAGTTGGTTCAGTGAAGATGAAGGGGTGTTCGTTGGTGGATTTGATGGTTTTAAATCACGAAACAGGTGCAATCATAGTTCATGGGCGGTTTAATGGGTGGTTTGATGTTGGTTGTGATTGCAAAGTTGGCGGACTTCTTGAAAGAAGAGGATGATAATAGGTACAATAAACAGAAATACATTAGAACCTGTGATTGTCGTGGTGGTTTGAGAACGGGGTAGTAGTAACAACACGAATAATCGTGCGAGGGTGATGGTAGTTCTTGAGGGCTTGTTGATTCACGAAACAAGAGTAGTAGAATAGTTGTAGGCTGTTTTGAGTCATCGAATGTAAGCAGAAGATAAGATGCAGCAGGTTCGAAGGATTTATAGATGGTGGTTTTGGTGGGTTTTGTGATGAATTGTAGAGAGAGTGAAGGTGAGATGATTGATATAGTGTATTCATGGTATTGAAGATATTGAGGTCGTTGATCATGGTTGTGGAGCTCGACAAGAAGAGAAAAAAAAACAGGAAAACTAAACGTAGGGATGGTGGCGATGTATTCGGTTGGTAATGGCCGTGAGTGGTGGTTCCCGGTGGCGTATGGTGGCGGAAGAAGGTGATTTACGGTTGAGGGTGATCGGGTATTGTTGAGTTATAAACTGAAGTGTGTAAGCATAACATATAGATATATAGATGTAGTAATATAGATATAAAAATATTTAGATGTGGTAATAGTAGTACTCAATAATTCTCAATTCATAATAGAAGATCATACTGCCGACACTTGTTCTGAATATTATTTCGTGCATATAATAAATCTGGTATATATATGTAAAGACTTATTACCAAGTAACAAAATAGCGATCAATCATATCATGATCAATCATAGTGATCAATAATAGTAATAAACAATAATAGTGATCAATCATGATTTATTATTAACAAGTGGATTTTGTTTCTGGCGAGTATGATTGAAAAGTTTAACAGAAAGTTATTAGCAACAACATAGAGAGAATTTGTGCATGTATGTAAACATATCAAATTTAAAGTAACAAAGCACTTTATTAACATTGATGTGTGAGTTTGTGTCGAATAGCAAAAATTTCATCAAAGGAAATATGCGCAGATTCATATTCTAATTACATATATATATATATATATATATATATATATATATATATATATATATATATATATATATATATATATATATATATATATATATATCATAATAACCTTATTATTATTATAATATATAAATATAAATTAACACATGTAGAAAAGAATAACTAATTCAGACGTTCCACTCTTTCTAAATCTAACTACAGTTTTCACAGGTTAATATTTCGTGCTACATTATTAATTAATGGCGAATGAAAGCTCTCAGAAAAAATCTCAAATTTTACAGTAACTATCTTTATTTATTTCAGTCATTTTGGTATATCATTCGGTCATTAACTATTAAATAGAAATTAGATTAACTATTCACTCTCAACACCAGGTAAAATATAAAAAGTTTCAAAATTCAATAAATAGTTCCTAATTACATTTTTAATAAGTCTATAATTTATATTACTTATTTCGTATCACCGTTTATATTAAAATTACATAAGTTTGTTTAGTTTGCTTAATAACAATCGGAACATCAAACGAGTATTACAATCATTTAATATTTATTTTTAATATACTTTATACATATATGTATTTATTTTAGTAATAATATTATATTTTATTTTTATTTTACATAGTTAACTAAAGCATATAATATTTTAAATTTAGTCTTCAAATATATACATATCTATATATATTGAAATATATATTTATCTATTTACAAATAGTTGTTCGTGAATCGTCGAGAACAGTCGAAGGGCAAATGAATTCATAAAAATAGTTCAAAAATTCTTGAGACTCAACTTTACAAACTTTGCTTATCGTGTCGAATTCATATAAAGATTAAGTTTAAATTTGGTCGAAAATTCCCGGGTCGTCACATACAACCCCCTCATTGTCTTCCTTTCCAAATGTGTCAGCAATATATGGCCCCAATGGCTTCATCCAAACCAGCCACCCCGTGAACAAAAAGTGCTACCTCTTCCATTAATCTCCTTTCAGCCGTATTTGGACATATTCATCTTTATTTAGAACCTCATAAGTTCTAATTAATATTCGATCATTTGTATAAACTATATATGTAAAAAGCATAGATTTCAACACATAATATAACCCTAATCAAACATAAAAGTCGTATATCGTATAACCTATTACATGAATATATTATATACTTAAGACGATGATAATTGAATCGACTAAGGATATCAACACATCGCTCAATACGTAGATCATAAATCTACGGATGAAAAACTGTACCTATAAACCGCTATTATACATGTTCATCGCTTAAGGTAGTATCATCAACACAACCTTCTGATTTAATGTTTTCAGATAGGCGTGTTATTCTGAAACGTAAACACAAATCGATTAGTAGCAGTTAGTTTTTTCAAAGAGAGATTGAAACGAATATTATTTTAAACTGGATTTTTGAATCAAGTATAGGGGAAAGAACGGATGTGAGAAGCTGGAAATACAGAGTAGTATTTTAGGGTTTAAGATTTCAAATTTTGTACTGAAATTAAGAAGGGGCGTGGCGTTAATTGATTTGCTCTTGTTTGATGGAAGGGTGAATTAGGTAGATTAGGACTAAAATTTGATTTATTCGCTAATAGTTTTAGGGAATGATTTTATACCATTAGATGAAAGGGTAGATGGATGTCTTTTTTTGATCCAATGCTTGTGAAGGTAGTTTTGAAAATAATTATCTGTTAATAAGTCTTGTGCTTTAAGGTATAGGGGGAGGGGGATAGTGTAAAACAAACCTAAAATTAATAACAAACACCCTTTAATGGTTGTGTGGGATAGATTAAAGCAGAGTACTACATAGCATTTACCACTGTGCCTACTCAATTTCTTTTATCATCATCAACATACCACTATCTAACACCGACCATTTTTAAAAAAAAAAAAAAAAAATATAACGGAAGACTTAATAATTTAAACCACAGCATTAATTAAATAATATTCACGTCATAAATCCACATAATTAAGTTTAAGTTTACAAACAGTGTTACGTTATTACAAAACACATGTTATAAAAGTCCACAACAGAGTTCGCTTGTCAAACATGTCTTCAACACCTGCATCCATCCTAACTAGCAGTACATAAACCTGCAGGGGAGAATGTGGGGATTTACGTACCCCTAAATGAATGGAATCTATTTACAGAATTAATTTAAGCACCAACCATACATTAATTAACAATCATGCTTACAACCAACAAGCATACAAGCAAAGACATTATGAGGATCGGCGGCTTGTACGAGCACACGACCTTAGCTGATCGGGCTAGGATCTCGAATAAATTAGCATTAGATATTTCATTCATATAGAAATGTCTAGCAACGGTGGAAAAATGTAGAATAGCAGTATGCATTTATCAATTCTTATTCACGGGGAGTTTTCCACCGTCAGAACTGTCAGTTTCTTGTGTTATCTTGTGTTGTAGTAGAACCTGCCACCACATTCTAGTTAATTTTAAATTCTAGTACGCACAAACAGATATAAAACACACTTTACTTGTACAAACAGGAATAACGAACACACGACTGAATGAAATATACTTTTAGTACCTTGAAATATGTATTTCATCTTATAAATTTTGTCACCGCATCATCACTATTTTGTTTTTGCTTAGAAATATGGACTTGACTGTCTTTTATCTTCTTTAGATACTGAATCAAGTTACTAAATTCTCTCTAGCCTACCTCTCTATTACTTCTCGCTCTTTCGTGCCCCTACTTGTGTGCTAAATTCTCTCGAGAGTGTGAGACGGAAATTTTTTTGGGGCAGGACGGGTTCTAACTCTAAAATGTCATGGGTTAAGTGGGAAAAAATCCTTCTTCCTCACGAAGAAGGAGGTTTAAATATCATGTCCTTAAAAAGTAAAAATTTAGCTCTTCTTTGTAAGTGGTGGTGGAGGTTTAAAACCGAAACTAACACTTTGTGGGTCGCCGTAATTCGTAGCATTTATGGTTCTAATGGAGGTCTTGTGCTTGGAAACGGGCTTGTCCGAAAACCAAACGCTAGCCTTTGGAATTCTATTTGTGTTGCAGGAAATCATGTGGACGGGTTAGGGATTTCTTTCTCTAAGTCTTTCATACGCTTGCTCGGGGACGGGAAAAGCACCTCTTTTTGGAATGACATTTGGGTGGGGAACGCAAGCCTCAAAGACAAATTCAAAAGATTATACAGGCTCGAGATTGACAAAGATATCAACATCAGTAACAAAACCGAAGAATTTAAGGGAGATGGGCTCGGCAATTGGGCCTATCCACCTATGGGACGAACGAATAGTGAACTAACTGAATTGCGAGATACTGTTCGGAACTTGCAGCTGATCGAAGATAAAAAAGACTGTTGGAGCTGGAATCTCAATTCGAAGGGTACATATATGGTCAAGGACTGTTCGGTTCTAGTGGACAAAGTCATCCTACCACGTGCGGTTAATTCAATTGAGTCGTTGCGAAATGGTTTGGTTCCAAAAAAAGTAGAGGTGTTTATTTGGCGGGCGAGATTAGGTCGTATACCGGTAAGGTTCGAGTTAGATAAACGGGGCATCGATTTGAACAGCGTGAGATGTCCGATTTGTGATGGTGACATTGAGACGGTGGAACATATACTTTTTTCTTGTCAAATGGCCAAAGACATATGGGCGAAAGTCCTTAAATGGTGGGGGTATAATTCGGCTTTATTCGGGTATGAGGATATTTTTAATGGTACCTTCGGCTACGTAGCACATGATCACAAAAGGAACCAATGGCAAGCGGTTTGTTGGGTGGTTTGTTACATTATATGGAAGAATCGAAATGCAAAGGTGTTCAAGAATAAGCTCGAGACGGTCCCATCTTTATTTAGCGAGGTTCAAGTTCTTTCATACGATTGGATTTCACGACGTTGCAAGGGTCATATTATGGATTGGCTTCAATGGTTCTCACAACCTTAGTTTCTCTCTTTTGTTAGTTGCAATCTTTGCAATTAGCTTAGGGCGGTGTAATTTGTTTTCTCTATTTCTTTCGTGATGTATTGTGTTGTTAAGGTTGCTCAGTCAACCATGTACTACTCGTGATTGTTTAATATAAGTCCTTCTTGCTTTTCAAAAAAAAAAAAAAAAAGATACTGAATCAAGTGGTTCAAACTTGAATGATTAAAAGGTGAATGTGAATTAATATGGGTATGTATGTATTTGTAAACCTGTGACTCAAGTGACTATAATTTAAGCTAGTGTAAATCTTACAATTTCTATGTATGCCATATGCTTTACATACCGCGTTACCCCAAGACCACTACCCTCATAATCTTATTCCACATCGTTATTATGTTCGACGAAAGATAGTATCTGAACTTTATATCAACCATGAACTTCTGTGGTTTTACAGGGAAAAAAAAACCGATCAGGTAATCAGAAAACTGTTGGAAAAAATGTGTTGAAAAAGTGTGTTTTCACCAACTTTGGACACAAATGATTATATGGTCGAGTGACATATATTGATAATAATTTAGTGCGGCTTGCGATCTTTACAGTGAACTAAAGTGTGTCCAAAACGGATAGATGGTGAATGGGATATCTGATCTCAAAGTTGATTTTTGGTACAAAATTGCAAGTGACATAAGTGCATCATTAACAGCGGCATCGGTTACGAATTCTTTTGAATTCTAGAGTTATGGTAGTAATCATTAAATAATTGAATGATTAATAATACTCAATAACCCGTTTGAATTCTCATGAGTTATACTATTACTCATTAATATAGTTAATGACTTTGAATGAGAGTTAATGACTAGCATGATAAGCTGTTACATTATGGACTTTAAAAGATGGCTTTGTTCTTTGCAAAAACACACACTAAAATCACGTAAGTAATAAAAGAAATACACAAGTAATCAACAACTTTCTTTCTCGATACAACACGGTCTCCCCTTTCGGCGAATTTTTAGGCAAGTTCAAGTCCGGCAGTACGCTGCTTAGGACCGGTGTACCCTGGGAACAGACGAAGAATCTGTTTAAAGGAATTGTGTCAAACACAAGCCCGGTTCCGTCTTGTTTTCGGTTTAATCGCATCTTATTTTTTTTTTGTTTCTATTCAATCTAATTGTTATGTATATATCTTTTGCATGATTGTTTCGTTGCTTATTATATTCAGTTTGTGTACAACTTTTACAACAAACTTAAACAGATTGTATTGTCACGAAACTGATTTGGAAAAAACACTTTGAGACAGATTACTAAAAGTGTTTCTAAAGTAAACGAAATTAATGTAACCGAGTCACGGAAGTAAAGTGTTTTGAAAAACTCCACTTCTATTTAAACTAATTATGTTTGCGGTTATTTCTATTATGCATCTGTATACATTTGTTTGTTAATATGTGGTGATAATATGCTTTTAACAATCATAAATTTTAATCGTAAGTTAGAACTGCTGTTTATAATTTTGTCTTAGAAAGTGAATAGTTTACTTGCTTTCTACTACTAGCCATTAGTTTATGGTTCGCGAATATAAACTTGCTAGAATTGTGTGTACGATTAGATTATTTTGTTAATGATTTTCTTGTAATTTGTTTGCTTTTGCAAGATTAGTAAACAAATTGTTCATCGAGATTACAAAGTGAATTTGTAAAGGGTCAATTTTCTATGAGCTGACTTTGTTAGTATATAAATTGAATTTTATGTTTATACTATTATGAAACTAATTTGTGATGACTTAATTGGTATATGATGAATTTATTATTTGGTTCACACGGTGATTATTTTTTTTTTTTATAAACGAATGTTATGAATATTAATTCGTGGTTTTTATTGTAACCATTATTAATATTCCACTCAATTGTGTATTGATTTTTAGTTGACGAATTTTCAGATTTCGGAATGGAATCTCAACCCATGAGCACTCAGTCGATTGTGTCCTCTGCTACTGCTGTTACCATTGCACCACTTCCTAATGCTGTTATTTCTCATGACCGAGAAACCCTAGAAACTCACGGGTGTGAATTTCAAGCGTTGGCAGCAAAAGATGCTCTTTTATCTGACCACGCTGAACCTCGCGAGTGAAATGTCCCGTTCTTATTGATTAAAAACGTTCCATATTAATTGATTTCGTTGCGAGGTTTTGACCTCTATATGAGACGTTTTTCAAAGACTGCATTCATTTTAAAACAAACCATAACCTTTATTTCATCAATAAAGGTTTAAAAAGCTTTACGTAGATTATCAAATAATGATAATCTAAAATATCCTGTTTACACACGACCATTACATAATAGTTTACAATACAAATATGTTACAACAAAATAAGTTTCTTGAATGCAGTTTTTATACAATATCATACAAGCATGGACTCCAAATCTCGTCCTTATTTAAGTATGCGACAGCGGAAGCTCTTAATAATCACCTGAGAATAAACATGCTTAAAACGTCAACAAAAATGTTGGTGAGTTATAGGTTTAACCTATATATATCAAATCGTAACAATAGACCACAAGATTTCATATTTCAATACACATCCCATACATAGAGATAAAAATCATTCATATGGTGAACACCTAGTAACCGACATTAACAAGATGCATATATAAGAATATCCCCATCATTCCGGGACACCCTTCGAATATGATATAAATTTCGAAGTACTAAAGCATCCGGTACTTTGGATGGGGCTTGTTGGGCCCGATAGATCTATCTTTAGGATTCGCGTCAATTAGGGTGTCTGTTCCCTAATTCTTAGATTACCAGACTTAATAAAAAGGGGCATATTCGATTTCGATAATTCAACCATAGAATGTAGTTTCACATACTTGTGTCTATTTTGTAAATCATTTATAAAACCTGCATGTATTCTCATCCCAAAAATATTAGATTTTAAAAGTGGGACTATAACTCACTTTCACAGATTTTTTACTTCGTCGGGAAGTAAGACTTGACCACTGGTTGATTCACGAACCTATAACAATATATACATATATATCAAAGTATGTTCAAAATATATTTACAACACTTTTAATATATTTTGATGTTTTAAGTTTATTAAGTCAGCTGTCCTCGTTAGTAACCTACAACTAGTTGTCCACAGTTAGATGTATAGAAATAAATCGATAAATATTATCTTGAATCAATCCACGACCCAGTGTATACGTATCTCAGTATTGATCACAACTCAAACTATATATATTTTGGAATCAACCTCAACCCTGTATAGCTAACTCCAACATTCACATATAGAGTGTCTATGGTTGTTCCGAAATATATATAGATGTGTCGACATGATAGGTCGAAACATTGTATACGTGTCTATGGTATCTCAAGATTACATAATATACAATACAAGTTGATTAAGTTATGGTTGGAATAGATTTGTTACCAATTTTCACGTAGCTAAAATGAGAAAAATTATCCAATCTTGTTTTACCCATAACTTCTTCATTTTAAATCCGTTTTTAGTGAATCAAATTGCTATGGTTTCATATTGAACTCTATTTTATGAATCTAAACAGAAAAATTATAGGTTTATAGTCGGAAAAATAAGTTACAAGTCGTTTTTGTAAAGGTAGTCATTTCAGTCGAAAGAACGACGTCTAGATGACCATTTTAGAAAACATACTTCCACTTTGAGTTTAACCATAATTTTTGGATATAGTTTCATGTTCATAATAAAAATCATTTTCTCAGAATAACAACTTTTAAATCAAAGTTTATCATAGTTTTTAATTAACTAACCCAAAACAGCTCGCGGTGTTATTACGACGGCGTAAATCCGGTTTTACGGTGTTTTTCGTGTTTCCAGGTTTTAAATCATTAAGTTAGCATATCATATAGATATAGAACATGTGTTTAGTTAATTTTAAAAGTCAAGTTAGAAGGATTAACTTTTGTTTGCGAACAAGTTTAGAATTAATTAAACTATGTTCTAGTGATTACAAGTTTAAACCTTCGAATGAGATAGCTTTATATGTATGAATCGAATGATGTTATGAATATCATTACTACCTTAAGTTCCTTGGATAAACCTACTGGAAAAGAAAAAAATGGATCTAGCTTCAACGGATCCTTGGATGGCTCGAAGTTCTTGAAGCAGAATCATGACACGAAAACAAGTTCAAGTAAGATCATCACTTGAAATAAGATTGTTATAGTTATAGAAATTGAACCAAAGTTTGAATATGATTATTACCTTGTATTATAATGATAACCTACTGTAAGAAATAAAGATTTCTTGAGGTTGGATGATCACCTTACAAGATTGGAAGTGAGCTAGCAAACTTGAAAGTATTCTTGATTTTATGTAACTAGAACTTGTAGAATATATGCAGAACACTTAGAACTTGAAGATAGAACTTGAGAGAGATCAATTAGATGAAGAAAATTGAAGAATGAAAGTGTTTGTAGGTGTTTTTGGTCGTTGGTGTATGGATTAGATATAAAGGATATGTAATTTTGTTTTCATGTAAATAAGTCATGAATGATTACTCATATTTTTGTAATTTTATGAGATATTTCATGCTAGTTGCTAAATGATGGTTCCCACATGTGTTAGGTGACTCACATGGGCTGCTAAGAGCTGATCATTGGAGTGTATATACCAATAGTACATACATCTAAAAGCTGTGTATTGTACGAGTACGAATACGGGTGCATACGAGTAGAATTGTTAATGAAACTGAACGAGGATGTAATTGTAAGCATTTTTGTTAAGTAGAAGTATTTTGATAAGTGTATTGAAGTCTTTCAAAAGTGTATAAATACATATTAAAACACTACATGTATATACATTTTAACTGAGTCGTTAAGTCATCGTTAGTCGTTACTTGTAAGTGTTGTTTTGAAACCTTTAGGTTAACGATCTTGTTAAATGTTGTTAACCCAATGTTTATAATATCAAATGAGATTTTAAATTATTATATTATCATGATATTATCATGTATGAATATCTCTTAATATGATATATATACATTAAATGTCTTTACAACGATAATCGTTACATATATGTCTCGTTTAAAAATCATTAAGTTAGTAGTCTTGTTTTTACATATGTAGTTCATTGTTAATATACTTAATGATATGTTTACTTATCATAGTATCATGTTAACTATATATATATCCATATATATGTCATCATATAGTTTTTACAAGTTTTAACGTTCGTGAATCACCGGTCAACTTGGGTGGTCAATTGTCTATATGAAACATATTTCAATTAATCAAGTCTTAACAAGTTTGATTGCTTAACATGTTGGAAACATTTAATCATGTAAATATCAATCTCAATTAATATATATAAACATGGAAAAGTTCGGGTCACTACAGTACCTACCCGTTAAATAAATTTCGTCCCGAAATTTTAAGCTGTTGAAGGTGTTGACGAATCTTCTGGAAATAGATGCGGGTATTTCTTCTTCATCTGATCTTCATGCTCCCAGGTGAACTCGGGTCCTCTACGAGCATTCCATCGAACCTTAACAATTGGTATCTTGTTTTGCTTAAGTCTTTTAACCTCACGATCCATTATTTCGACGGGTTCTTCGATGAATTGAAGTTTTTCGTTGATTTGGATTTCATCTAACGGAATAGTGAGATCTTCTTTAGCAAAACATTTCTTCAAATTCGAGACGTGGAAAGTGTTATGTACAGCCGCGAGTTGTTGAGGTAACTCTAGTCGGTAAGCTACTGGTCCGACACGATCAATAATCTTGAATGGTCCAATATACCTTGGATTTAATTTCCCTCGTTTACCAAATCGAACAACGCCTTTCCAAGGTGCAACTTTAAGCATGACCATCTCTCCAATTTCAAATTCTATATCTTTTCTTTTAATGTCAGCGTAGCTCTTTTGTCGACTTTGGGCGGTTTTCAACCGTTGTTGAATTTGGATGATCTTCTCGGTAGTTTCTTGTATAATCTCCGGACCCGTAATCTGTCTATCCCCCACTTCACTCCAACAAATTGGAGACCTGCACTTTCTACCATAAAGTGCTTCAAACGGCGCCATCTCAATGCTTGAATGGTAGCTGTTGTTGTAGGAAAATTCTGCTAACGGTAGATGTCGATCCCAACTGTTTCCGAAATCAATAACACATGCTCGTAGCATGTCTTCAAGCATTTGTATCGTCCTTTCGCTCTGCCCATCTGTTTGTGGATGATAGGCAGTACTCATGTCTAGACGAGTTTCTAATGCTTGCTGTAATGTCTGCCAGAATCTTGAAATAAATCTGCCATCCCTATCAGAGATAATAGAGATTGGTATTCCATGTCTGGAGACAACTTCCTTCAAATACAGTCGTGCTAACTTCTCCATCTTGTCATCTTCTCTTATTGGTAGGAAGTGTGCCGATTTGGTGAGACGATCAACTATTACCCAAATAGTATCAAAACCACTTGCAGTCCTTGGCAATTTAGTGATGAAATCCATGGTAATGTTTTCCCATTTCCATTCCGGGATTTCGGGTTGTTGAAGTAGACCTGATGGTTTCTGATGCTCAGCTTTGACCTTAGAACACGTCAAACATTCTCCTACGTATTTAGCAACATCGGCTTTCATACCCGGCCACCAAAAATGTTTCTTGAGATCCTTGTACATCTTCCCCGTTCCAGGATGTATTGAGTATCTGGTTTTATGAGCTTCTCTAAGTACCATTTCTCTCATATCTCCAAATTTTGGTACCCAAATCCTTTCAGCCCTATACCGGGTTCCGTCTTCCTGAATATTAAGATGCTTCTCCGATCCTTTGGGTATTTCATCCTTTAAATTTCCGTCTTTTAAAACTCCTTGTTGTGCCTCCTTTATTTGAGTAGTAATGTTATTATGAATCATTATATTCATAGATTTTACTTGAATGGGTTCTCTATCCTTCCTGCTCAAGGCATCGGCTACCACATTTGCCTTCCCCGGGTGGTAATGAATCTCAAAGTCGTAATCATTCAATAATTCAATCCACCTACGCTGCCTCATATTCAGTTGTTTCTGATTAAATATGTGTTGAAGACTTTTGTGGTCGGTATATATAATACTTTTGACCCCATATAAGTAGTGCCTCCAAGTCTTTAATGCAAAAACAACCGCGCCTAATTCCAAATCATGCGTCGTATAATTTTGTTCGTGAATCTTCAATTGTCTAGACGCATAAGCAATCACCTTCGTTCGTTGCATTAATACACAACCGAGACCTTGCTTTGATGCATCACAATAAATCACAAAATCATCATTCCCTTCAGGCAATGACAATATAGGTGCCGTAGTTAGCTTTTTCTTCAATAACTGAAACGATTTCTCTTGTTCATCATTCCATTCAAATTTCTTCCCTTTATGCGTTAATGCAGTCAAGGGTTTTGCTATTCTGGAAAAGTCTTGGATGAACCTTCTGTAGTAACCAGCTAGTCCTAAAAACTGGCGTATGTGTTTCGGAGTTTTCGGGGTTTCCCACTTTTCAACAATTTCTATCTTTGCCGGATCCACCTTAATACCTTCTTTGATCACTATGTGACCGAGGAATTGAACTTCTTCCAACCAAAATGCACACTTTGAAAACTTAGCGTACAATTCTTCCTTCTTCAATACTTCTAACACCTTTCTCAAATGTTCACCGTGTTCTTGGTCATTCTTTGAGTAAATAAGTATGTCATCAATGAAAACAATGACAAACTTGTCAAGGTATGGTCCACACACTCGGTTCATAAGGTCCATGAACACAGCTGGTGCATTAGTTAAACCAAACGGCATGACCATAAACTCGTAATGACCGTAACGTGTTCTGAAAGCAGTCTTGGGAATATCATCTTCTTTCACCCGCATTTGATGATACCCGGAACGTAAGTCAATCTTTGAATAAACAGACGAGCCTTGTAGTTGATCAAATAAGTCGTCGATTCTCGGTAGTGGGTAGCGGTTCTTGATGGTAAGTTTGTTCAACTCTCGGTAGTCGATACACAACCTGAATGTACCATCTTTCTTCTTGACAAACAAAACAGGAGCTCCCCACGGTGATGTGCTTGGTCGAATGAAACCACGCTCTAAAAGTTCTTGTAATTGGCTTTGCAGTTCTTTCATCTCGCTGGGTGCGAGTCTGTAAGGAGCACGAGCTATTGGTGCAACTCCTAGTACAAGATCTATTTGAAATTCAACGGATCGATGTGGGGGTAATCCCGGTAATTCTTTCGGAAATACATCGGGAAATTCTTTTGCAATGGGAACATCATTGATGCTCTTTTCTTCAGTTTGTACTTTCTCGACGTGTGCTAGAACAGCATAGCAACCTTTTCTTATTAGTTTTTGTGCCTTCAAATTACTAATAAGATGTAGCTTCGTGTTGCCCTTTTCTCCGTACACCATTAAGGGTTTTTCTTTTTCTCGTATAATGCGAATTGCATTTTTGTAACAAACGATCTCTGCTTTCACTTCTTTCAACCAGTCCATACCGATTATCACATCAAAACTCCCTAACTCTACTGGTATCAAATCAATCTTAAATGTTTCGCTAACCAGTTTAATTTCTCGATTCCGACATATATTATCTGCTGAAATTAATTTACCATTTGCTAATTCGAGTAAAAATTTACTATCCAAAGGCGTCAATGGACAACTTAATTTAGCACAAAAATCTCTACTCATATAGCTTCTATCCGCACCCGAATCAAATAAAACGTAAGCAGATTTATTGTCAATAAGAAACGTACCCGTAACAAGCTCCGGGTCTTCCTGTGCCTCTGCCTCATTAATATTGAAAACTCTTCCGCGGCCTTGTCCATTCGTGTTCTCCTGGTTTGGGCAATTTCTAATGATGTGGCCCGGTTTTCCACATTTATAGCAAACTACATTGGCATAACTTGCTCCGACGCTACTTGCTCCGCCATTACTCGTTCCGACACCATTTGTTCCTTTCGTTCTATTAACCCCTGGTCCGTAGACCTCACACTTCGCCGCGCTATGACCATTTCTTTTACACTTGTTGCAAAATTTGGTGCAGAACCCCGAGTGATACTTTTCACACCTTTGGCATAGCTGCTTCTGATTGTTGTTGTTGTTGCGGTTATTATTGTTGTTGGGATGATTGTTGTAGTTGCTGTTGTTGTTGTTGTTGTTGTTGTTGTTGGGCCGTTTGTTGTTGTTGCGATTGATGTTGCGATTGCTGGGATAATTGTTGCGATTATTGTTGTAATTGCTGTTGTTGTTGTATTGGTGATTCTTATCACCGTTTCCCTCCCACTTTCTTTTGACTTGCTTCACATTGGCCTCTTCAGCAGTCTGTTCTTTAATTCTTTCTTCAATCTGGTTCACTAGTTTGTGAGCCATTCTACATGTCTGTTGTATGGAGGCGGGCTCGTGTGAACTTATATCTTCTTGGATTCTTTCCGGTAATACTTTCACAAACGCGTTGATCTTCTCTTCCTCATCTTCAAATGCTCCCGGACACAATAGGCACAATTCTGTGAATCGTCTTTCGTACGTGGTAATATCAAATCCTTGGGTTCGTAACCCTCTAAGTTCTGTCTTGAGCTTATTGACCTCGGTTCTGGGACGGTACTTCTCGTTCATCAAGTGCTTGAATGCTGACCACGGTAGTGCGTACGCATCGTCTTGTCCCACTTGCTCTAGATAGGTATTCCACCATGTTAACGCAGAACCTGTGAAGGTATGCGTAGCGTACTTTACTTTGTCCTCTTCAGTACACTTACTTATGGCAAACACCGATTTGACCTTCTCGGTCCACCGTTTCAATCCGATCGGTCCTTCGGTTCCATCAAATTCCAAAGGTTTGCAGGCAGTGAATTCTTTGTAGGTGCATCCTACACGATTTCCTGTACTGCTAGATCCAAGGTTATTGTTGGTATGTAGCGCAGCCTGTACTGTGGCTATGTTTGAAGCTAGAAAAGTACGGAATTCCTCTTCATTCATATTCACGGTGTGTCGAGTAGTCGGTGCCATTTCCTTCAAAATAGTCAAATGGAACAAGTTAATCATATAGAATGTTAAGAGTAGTTAATTGTATTTCGTAGCATAATATGAACTCATTTATAAAAGCTTTTTCTTCATATTAGCGTTTTATAAGTTTAAATTCGGGTAGTTCCTACCCGTTAAGTTCATACTTAGTAGCTAATATACAATTCAACTACTACAATTCTATATGAAAAGCTGATTATAATAATATTTCGCATTCAAACTTTTATACAATATTTTACAAACTTACAATACCTCTTATTTTACATAAAGCATGAAATATAGCACACAATAACTTTGATACAAGATAGTTGTGAAGATAATTCTAGCTAGTACACAAGTCGTTCAGCAAAGGCAATAAAGATACGTAATTCATACGTCCAGAAACAAGTCATGCATTCTGGTTTTACTAGGACTACTTCCCATCCTTGGTCTTGTGGAACATAACCGTTATGGCCGTTGATAAGATAGCGTGTTGTAACGTCGTCAAAGGGACGAGGGTTATGTAATGTCCAACAGTCCCGTAACAATCTAAAAACCTCATTTCTTACCCCAATTACCGAATCCGTCACTTGTGGGAACGTTTTGTTTAATAGTTGTAGCCCGATGTTCTTGTTCTCACTTTGGTGAGAAGCGAACATTACTAATCTGTAAGCATAACATGCTTCTTTATGTTGCATGTTAGCCGCATTTTCTAAATCACGAAGTCCAATATTCGGATATATTGAATCAAAATAATTTCTTAACCCATTGCGTAAAATAGCATTTGGGTTCCCCGCAATATATGCTTCAAAGTAAACACATCGTAACTTATGGATTTCCCAATGTGATATCCCCCATCTTTCGAACGAAAGCCTTTTATAAACCAAGGCATTCTTGGAACGTTCTTCGAATGTCTTACAAACTGATCTCGCCTTAAATAGTTGTGCCGAAGAATTCTGACCGACTCTAGACAAGATTTCATCAATCATGTCTCCGGGTAGGTCTCTTAAAATATTGGGTTGTCTATCCATTTTGTGTTTTTATACTGTAAAATAGACAAGAGTTAGATTCATAAAAAAAATACTTATTAATACAAGCAATTTTTACATATATCATAAAGCATAAGCACACTATATTACTTATATTACACCACACGAATACAACTATCTTATTCCGACTCGCTTATTTCTTCTTCTTCGGTTTTGGTTCGTTTTGCCAAGTTTCTAGGGATATATGATGTTCCCCTAATACGAGCCGTCGTTATCCACATTGGTTTATAAAAACCTGGTGGTTTAGAGGTTCCCGGGTCATTGTTACAACTTAAGGACTTCGGGGGTTGACGATACATATAAAGTTCATCGGGGTTGGAATTAGATTTCTCTATTTTTATGCCCTTTCCCTTATTATTTTCTTTTGCCTTTTTAAATTCAGTTGGGGTAATTTCTATAACATCATCGGAATTCTCGTCGGAATCCGATTCATCGGAGAATTGGTAATCCTCCCAATATTTTGCTTCCTTGGCGGAAACACCATTGACCATAATTAACCTTGGTCGGTTGGTTGAGGATTTTCTTTTACTTAACCGTTTTATTATTTCCCCCACCGGTTCTATTTCTTCATCCGGTTCCGATTCTTCTTCCGGTTCCGATTCTTCTTCCGGTTCCGACTCTTCTTCCGATTCCTCTTCGGGAACTTGTGAATCAGTCCACGAATCATTCCAATTTACATTTGAATCTTCATTATTATTAGGTGAGTCAATGGGACTTGTTCTAGAGGTAGACATCTATCACATAATATCAAACACGTTAAGAGATTAATATATCACATAATATTTACATGTCAAAAATATATAGTTTCCAACAAAATTTGTTAAGCAATCATTTTTCAAGTAAACACGGTCGAAGTCCAGACTCACTAATGCATCCTAACAAACTAGATAAGACACACAAATGCAAAATTCTAGTTCTCTAAGACCAACGCTCGGATACCAACTGAAATGTCCCGTTCTTATTGATTAAAAACGTTCCATATTAATTAATTTCGTTGCGAGGTTTTGACCTCTATATGAGACGTTTTTCAAAGACTGCATTCATTTTAAAACAAACCATAACCTTTATTTCATCAATAAAGGTTTAAAAAGCTTTACGTAGATTATCAAATAATGATAATCTAAAATATCCTGTTTACACACGACCATTACATAATGGTTTACAATACAAATATGTTACAACAAAATAAGTTTCTAGAATGCAGTTTTTACACAATATCATACAAGCATGGACTCCAAATCTCGTCCTTATTTAAGTATGCGACAGCGGAAGCTCTTAATAATCACCTGAGAATAAACATGCTTAAAACGTCAACAAAAATGTTGGTGAGTTATAGGTTTAACCTATATATATCAAATCGTAACAATAGGCCATAAGATTTCATATTTCAATACACATCCCATATATAGAGATAAAAATCATTCATATGGTGAACACCTGGTAACCGACATTAACAAGATGCATATATAAGAATATCCCCATCATTCCGGGACACCCTTCGGATATGATATAAATTTCGAAGTACTAAAGCATCCGGTACTTTGGATGGGGCTTGTTGGGCCCGATAGATCTATCTTTAGGATTCGCGTCAATTAGGGTGTCTGTTCCCTAATTCTTAGATTACCAGACTTAATAAAAAGGGGCATATTCGATTTCGATAATTCAACCATAGAATGTAGTTTCACATACTTGTGTCTATTTTGTAAATCATTTATAAAACCTGCATGTATTCTCATCCCAAAAATATTAGATTTTAAAAGTGGGACTATAACTCACTTTCACAGATTTTTTACTTCGTCGGGAAGTAAGACTTGGCCACTGGTTGATTCACGAACCTATAACAATATATACATATATATCAAAGTATGTTCAAAATATATTTACAACACTTTTAATATATTTTGATGTTTTAAGTTTATTAAGTCAGCTGTCCTCGTTAGTAACCTACAACTAGTTGTCCACCGTTAGATGTACAGAAATAAATCGATAAATATTATCTTGAATCAATCCACGACCCAGTGTATACGTATCTCAGTATTGATCACAACTCAAACTATATATTTTTTGGAATCAACCTCAACCCTGTATAGCTAACTCCAACATTCACATATAGAGTGTCTATGGTTGTTCCGAAATATATATAGATGTGTCGACATGATAGGTCGAAACATTGTATACATGTCTATGGTATCTCAAGATTACATAATATACAATACAAGTTGATTAAGTTATGGTTGGAATAGATTTGTTACCAATTTTCACGTAGCTAAAATGAGAAAAATTATCCAATCTTGTTTTACCCATAACTTCTTCATTTTAAATCCGTTTTTAGTGAATCAAATTGCTATGGTTTCATATTGAACTCTATTTTATGAATCTAAACAGAAAAATTATAGGTTTATAGTCGGAAAAATAAGTTACAAGTCGTTTTTGTAAAGGTAGTCATTTCAGTCGAAAGAACGACGTCTAGATGACCATTTTAGAAAACATACTTCCACTTTGAGTTTAACCATAATTTTTGGATATAGTTTCATGTTCATAATAAAAATCATTTTTCTCAGAATAACAACTTTTAAATCAAAGTTTATCATAGTTTTTAATTAACTAACCCAAAACATCCCGCGGTGTTACTACGACGGCGTAAATCCGGTTTTACGGTGTTTTTCGTGTTTCCAGGTTTTAAATCATTAAGATAGCATATCATATAGATATAGAACATGTGTTTAGTTAATTTTAAAAGTCAAGTTAGAAGGATTAACTTTTGCTTGTGAACAAGTTTAGAATTTACTAAACTATGTTCTAGTGATTACAAGTTTAAACCTTCGAATGAGATAGCTTTATATGTTTGAATCGAATGATGTTATGAATATCATTACTACCTTAAGTTCCTTGGATAAACCTACTGGAAAAGAGAAAAATGGATCTAGCTTCAACGGATCCTTGGATGGCTCGAAGTTCTTGAAGCAGAATCATGACACGAAAACAAGTTCAAGTAAGATCATCACTTGAAATAAGATTGTTATAGTTATAGAAATTGAACCAAAGTTTGAATATGATTATTACCTTGTATTAGAATGATAACCTACTGTAAGAAACAAAGATTTCTTGAGGTTGGATGATCACCTTACAAGATTAGAAGTGAGCTAGCAAACTTGAAAGTATTCTTGATTTTATGTAACTAGAACTTGTAGAATATATGAAGAACACTTAGAACTTGAAGATAGAACTTGAGAGAGATCAATTAGATGAAGAAAATTGAAGAATGAAAGTGTTTGTAGGTGTTTTTGGTCGTTGGTGTATGGATTAGATATAAAGGATATGTAATTTTGTTTTCATGTAAATAAGTCATGAATGATTACTCATATTTTTGTAATTTTATGAGATATTTCATGCTAGTTGCCAAATGATGGTTCCCACATGTGTTAGGTGACTCACATGGGCTGCTAAGAGCTGATCATTGGAGTGTATATACCAATAGTACATACATCTAAAAGCTGTGTATTGTACGAGTACGAATACGGGTGCATACGAGTAGAATTGTTAATGAAACTGAACGAGGATGTAATTGTAAGCATTTTTGTTAAGTAGAAGTATTTTGATAAGTGTATTGAAGTCTTTCAAAAGTGTATAAATACATATTAAAATACTACATGTATATACATTTTAACTGAGTCGTTAAGTCATCGTTAGTCGTTACTTGTAAGTGTTGTTTTGAAACCTTTAGGTTAACGATCTTGTTAAATGTTGTTAACCCAATGTTTATAATATCAAATGAGATTTTAAATTATTATATTATCATGATATTATCATGTATGAATATCTCTTAATATGATATATATACATTAAATGTCTTTACAACGATAATCGTTACATATATGTCTCGTTTAAAAATCATTAAGTTAGTAGTCTTGTTTTTACATATGTAGTTCATTGTTAATATACTTAATGATATGTTTACTTATCATAGTATCATGTTAACTATATATATATCCATATATATGTCATCATATAGTTTTTACAAGTTTTAACGTTCGTGAATCACCGGTCAACTTGGGTGGTCAATTGTCTATATGAAACATATTTCAATTAATCAAGTCTTAACAAGTTTGATTGCTTAACATGCTGGAAACATTTAATCATGTAAATATCAATCTCAATTAATATATATAAACATGGAAAAGTTTGGGTCACTACAGCGAGGTTCTTAACTGAAACCGCTCCTCAAGTTGAAGGGGAACAAGATGCTCAAACTGTGAGCCCGGTTCAGGCTTGGAGTCATTCTGATTTCTTGTGCCATAACTATGTTTTGAATGGCATGGTTGATTCACTTTATAATGTGTACTGCAAAACAAAGACTGCCAAAGAATTATGGGAGTCTTTAGAACGCAAGTACAAGACTGAGGATGCGGGTACCAAGAAATGGGTGGTGGCTAAAAGCTTGGAGTTTATGATGATTGACTCAAAGACTGTTATGAGTCAAGTCCAAGAACTGCAAGTCATCATTCACGATATACATGCCGAAGGTATGGTGATTAGTGAAGGATTCCAAGTTGCAGCGGTAATCGAGAAATTACCACCAAGTTGGATGGATTTCAAGAATTATCTTAAGCATAAGCGAAAGGAAATGACCGTCGAGGACCTTGTGGTCCGTCTTCGAATTGAGGAAGACAACAAAGTTGCTCTTAAAAAGAGTTGTACCCCTAGTTCAGCAAAATTGAATGTTGTTGAATACGGTCAATCCTCGAGAGGTAACAAAGGCAAAGGAAAGGCTGAGAATAAGTACAAGGGGAAAGGGTCTAAGCTTGGACCAAAAGGTGGTGTCATGAAGAATAAATTTCAATGCACGTGCTATAACTGTGACCAACCGGGTCATCGGGCGAGTGAATGCAAGAAGCCCAAGAAAGAGAAATTGCACCAAGCGAATATGGTTGAGGATGTTGAAAACCACGTGGCTATGATTTCTGACCTCACAGTGATGATCTCTGATGAAATGTCCCGTTCATATTGATTATAAACGTTCCATATTAATTGATTTCGTCGCGAGGTTTTGACCTCTATATGAGACGTTTTTCAAAGACTGCATTCATTTTTATAACAACCATAACCTTTATTTTATCGATAAAGGTTAAAAAAGCATTACGTAGATTATCAAATAATGATAATCTAAAATATACCGTTTACACACGACCATTACATAATGGTTTACAATAAAAATATATTACATCAAAGTAAGTTTCTTGAATGCAGTTTTTACACAATATCATACAAGCATGGACTCCAAATCTTGTCCTTATTTTAGTATGCAACAGCGGAAGCTCTTAATAATCACCTGAGAATAAACATGCGTAAAACGTCAACAAAAATGTTGGTGAGTTATAGGTTTAACCTATATATTATCAAATCATAATAATAGACCACAAGATTTCTCATTTTTCATAAATATCATTACACTCGCAAGTGCATAAAAATAATTCATATGTTGAACACCTGGTAACCGACGTTAACTTAATGCATAGAATATCCCCAACCTCTCGTCTTTATAATAATCTTGAAGTACTAAACCATCCATAACCTGAATGGGGGTCGTTAAGCCCAATAGATCTATCTTTAGGATTCGCGTCAATTAGGGGCCATTTCCCTAATTCTTAGGCTACCAGGCTTGAAAGGCGATATTCGGTTTAATAATCCAACCATAGAATGTAGTTTCGCATACTTGTGTCTATTTTGTAAAAGATTTATAAAACTACTTGTATTCTCATCCCAAAAATATTAGATTTTAAAAAAATGGGGCTATAACTCACTTTCACAGATTTTTACTTCGTCGGAAAGTAAGACTTGGCCACTGGTCGATTCACAAACCTATAACAAATATGTACGTATATATCAAAGTATGATCGAAATATATTCACAACACTTTTTATTACGTTTTAATGATTTAAGTGTATTAAGTCAGCTGTCCACGTTAGTAACCTACAACTAGTTATCCATAGTTTGATGTACATAAATAAATTGATATATATTATCTTGAATCAATCCACGACCCAGTGTATACACGTCTCAGGCTAGATCACAACTCAAAGTATATATATTTTTGGAATCAACCTCAACTCTGTATAGCTAACTCCAACATTACTGCATATAGAGTGTCTATGGTTGTTCCAAATAATATATATACATGGGTCGATATGATATGTCAAAACATTTGCATACGTGTCTATGGTATCCCAAGATTACATAATATATTAGAATACATGTATAATACAATATAAGTTAGCTAGGATATGATTGATATAGATTTGTTACCAATTTTCACGTAACTATAACAAGCAAAATTATCCAATCTTGTTTTACCCATAACTTCTTCGTTTTAAATCCGTTTTGAGTGAATCAAATTGCTATGGTTTCATATTGAACTTAAGTTTATGAATCTAAGCAGAAAAAGTATAAGTTTATAGTCGAAAATATAGGTTACATGTCATTTACTAAAGAGGTAGTCATTTTCGTCGAAAGAACGACATCTTAATGACTATTTTGAAAAACATACTTCCACTTTGAGTTTAACCATGATTTTTGAATATAGTTTCATGTTCATAAGAAAAATCATTTTTCCAGAAGAACAACTTTTAAATCAAAGTTTATCATAGTTTTTAATTAACTAACCCAAAACAGCCCGCGGTGTTACTACGACGGCGTATGTCCGGTTTTACGGTGTTTCCAGTTTTAAATCATTAAGTTAGCATATCATATAGATATAGAAAATGTGTTTAGTTGATTTTAAAAGTCAAGTTAGAAGGATTAACTTCTGTTTGCGAACAAGTTTAGAATTAACTAAACTATGTTCTAGTGATTACAAGTTTAAACCTTCGAATAAGATAGCTTTATATGTATGAATCGAATGATGTTATGAACATCATTACTACCTCAAGTTTTGTGGATAAACCTACTGGAAAAGAAAAAAATGGATCTAGCTTCAAAGGATCCTTGGATGGCTTGAAAGTTCTTGAAGCAGAATCATGACACGAAAACAAGTTCAAGTAAGGTTTCCACTCAAAATAAGATTGTTATAGTTATAGAAATTGAATCAAAGTTTGAATATGAGTATTACCTTGAATTAGAAAGATATCTTACTGTAAATTAGAAAGATTTCTTGAGATTGGATGTGTAGTGACCCGAACTTTTCCATGTTTATATATATTAATTGAGATTGATATTTACATGACTAAATGTTTCCAACGTGTTAAGCAATCAAACTTGTTAAGAGTTGATTAAATGAAATAAGTTTCATATAGACAATTGATCACGCAAGTTGACCGGCGATTCACGAACGTTACAAAATTGTAAAAACTACATGTTGTGGTATATATAGACTTATATATATGGTTGACATGAGATTATGATGAGTAAGTATCTCACTAAGTATATTAAAAATGTGTGATATACATAAGAAATGAGATTACTAAGTTAAGAAACTCGAAATGATATATATAACGATTATCGTTATGATAACGTCTACTAAATATATATGTATCATATTAAGATATTGATACTCTATATTTAACATGATAAAATGATATTTAAATATATCATTAAGTGTGTTAATAATGAACTACATATGTAAAAAGAAGACTACTAACTCAAGAATTACGAAACGAGACTTATATGTAACGATTATCGTTGTAACGATATTTTAATGTATATATCATATTAAGAGATGTTCATACATCATAATATCATGATAATATAATAATTTAACATCTCATTTGATATAATAAACATTGGGTTAACAACATTATTTGAGATCGTTAACTTAAAGGTTTCAAAACAACACTTACATGTAACGACTAACGAAGACTTAACGACTCCATTAGAATGTATATACATGTTGTGTTTTGATATGTATTCTTACACTTTTGAAAGACTACAAGACACATATCAAAGTACATCTACTTAACAAAAATGTTTACAATTACATCCTCGTTCAGTTTCATCAACAATTCTACTCGTATGCACCCGTATTCGTACTCGTACAATACACAGCTTTTAGATGTATGTACTATTGGTATATACACTCCAATGATCAGCTCTTAGCAGCCCATGTGAGTCACCTAACACATTTGGGAACCATCATTTGGAAACTAGCATGAAATATCTCATAAAATTACAAAAAATATTAGTAATCATTCATGACTTATTTACATGAAAATAAAATTACATATCCTTTATATCTAATCCATATACCAACGACCAAAAATACCTACAAACACTTTCATTCTTAAAATTTCTTCATCTAATTGATCTCTCTCAAGTTCCATCTTCAAGTTCTAAGTGTTCTTCATAAATTCCATAAGTATAGTTTCATAAAAATCAAGAATACTTTCAAGTTTGCAAGTCTACTTCCAAGCTTTCTAATCCATTCCAAGTAATCATCTAAGATCAAGGAACCTTTGTTATTTACAGTAAGTTATCTTTCTAATTCAAGGTAATATTCATATTCAAACTTTGATTCAATTTCTACAACTATAACAATCTTATTTTGTGTGAAAATCTTACTTGAACTGTTTTCGTGTCATGATTCTGCTTCAAGAACTTTCAAGCCATCCAAGGATCCTTTGAAGCTAGATCCATTTTTCACATTTCCAGTAGTTTTATCCAGAAAACTTGAGGTAGTAATGATGTTCATAACATCATTCGATTCATACATATAAAGCTATCTTATTCGAAGGTTTAAACTTGTAATCACTAGAACATAGTTTAGTTAATTCTAAACTTGTTCGCAAACAAAGGTTAATCCTTCTAACTTGACTTTTAAAATCAACTAAACACATGTTCTATATCTATATGATATGCTAACTTAATGATTTAAAACCTGTAAACACGATGAACACCATAAAATCGGATATACGCCGTCGTAGTGAAACCGGGGGCTGTTTTGGTTTGGATAATTAAAAACTATGATAAACTTTGATTTAAAATTTGTTCTTCTGAGAAAATAATTTTTCATATGAACATGAAACTATATCCAAAAATCTTGGTTAAACTCAAAGTGAAAGTATGTTTTTCAAAATGGTCATCAAGATGTCGTTCTTTTGACGGAAATGACTACCTCTTTAGTAATTGACATGTAACTTAAATTTCTGACTATAAACCTACACTTTTTCTGTTTGGATTCTTAAATTAGAGTTCAATATGAAACCATAGCAATTTGATTCACTCAAAACGGATTTAAAATGAAGAAGTTATGGGTAAAACAAGATTGGATATTTTTGATCTTTTTAGCTACGGGAAATGTTTAACAAATCTATACAAATCATATCCTAGCTAACTTATATTGTATTATACATGTATTCTAATATATTATGTAATCTTGGGATACCATAGACATGTATGCAAATGTTTTGACATATCATATCGACCCATGTATATATATTATTTGGAACAACCATAGACACTCTATATGCAGTAATGTTGGAGTTAGCTATACAGGGTTGAGGTTGATTCCAAAAATATATATACTTTGAGTTGTGATTTAGCCTGAGACGTGTATACACTGGGTTGTGGATTGATTCAAGATAATATATATCGATTTATTTCTGTACATCTAACTATGGACAACTAGTTGTAGGTTACTAACGAGGACAGCTGACTTAATACACTCAAATCTTTAAAACATAATAGAAATGGTTGTAATTATATTTTGATCATACTTTGATATATATGTACATATTTGTATAGGTTCGTGAATCGATCCGTGGCCAAGTCTTATTTCTGAGGAATGAAATATCTGTGAAAGTGAGTTATAGTCCCACTTTTAAAATCTAATATTTTTGGGATGAGAATACATGCAGGTTTTATAAATAATTTACAAAATAGACACAAGTACGTGAAACTTCATTCTATGGTTGAATTATCGAAATCGAATATGCCCCTTTTTATTAAGTCTGGTAATCTAAGAATTAGGGAACAGACAACCTAATTGACGCGAATCCTAAAGATAGATCTATTGGGCCTAACAAACCCCATTCAAAGTACCGGATGCTTTCGTACTTCGAAATTTATATCATATCCGAAGGGTGTCCCGGAATGATGGGGATATTCTTATATATGCATCTTGTTAATGTCGGTTACCAGGTGTTCACCATATGAATGATTTTTATCTCTATGTATGGGATGTGTATTGAAATATGAAATCTTGTGGTCTATTGTTACGATTTGATATATATAGGTTAAACCTATAACTCACCAACATTTTTGTTGACGTTTAAAGCATGTTTATTCTCAGGTGAATACTAAGAGCTTCCGCTGTTGCATACTAAAATAAGGACAAGATTTGGAGTCCATGTTTGTATGATATCGTGTAAAAACTGCATTCAAGAAACATATGTCGATGTAATATATTTCTATTGTAAACCATTATGTAATGGTCGTGTGTAAACAGTATATTTTAGATTATCATTATTTGATAATCTACGTAATGTTTTTAAAACCTTTATTGATAAAATAAAGGTTATGGTTGTTTTTAAAAAATGAATGCAGTCTTTGAAAAACGTCTCATATAGAGGTCAAAACCTCGCAACGAAATCAATTAACATGGAACGTTTATAATCAATATGAACGGGACATTTCAGTTGGTATCCGAGCCTTGGTATTAGAGAACCACAAAATTTTTATTAGTTTGTCTTATCGAGTTTGTTAGGATGCATTATTGAGTCTGGACTTCGACCGTGTTTTCTTTAAAAATGATTGCTTAACATTTTTGTTGGAAACTATATATTATTAACATGTAAATATTATGTGATATATTAATCTCTTAACATGTTTGATATTGTGTGATAGATGTCTACCTCTAGCACAAATCCCATTGACTCACCTAATAATAACGAAGAGTCGAATATATATTGGCAAGATTCACAAGTTCCCGAAGAACCGGAAGAAGAGGAAACGGAACCGGAAGAAGAGGAACCGGAAGAAGAGGAATCAGAAGAAGAGGAACCGGAAGAAGAAGAGGTTCCGGAGGGGGGAATAGTAGGAACCACAGAAAACCGGTCAAATAAAAGAAAATCCTCAACTAATGGACCAAAGTTAATAATGGTCAATGGTGTTTCCGCTAAGGAAGCAAAATATTGAGAAAATTACCAATTTTCCGATGAATCGGATCCTGATGAGGATTCCGATGATGTTATAGAAATTACCCCGACCCAATTTAATGAGGGAAAAGAAAATAATAAGGGAAAAGGTATCAAAATAGAGAAATCTGATTCTGACCCCGATGAACTTTATATGTACCGTCAACACCCGTATTTTCAATATCGTGACAATAACCTGGGAACCTCTAAACCACCAGGTTTTTCTAAACCAATGAGGAACATCATATATCCCTAGAAGATTAGGAAAAAGAACCAAGTCCGAAGAAGAAGAAACCAGTGATTCAGATTAGAGGGGTGTGAGCATGTTGTGTAATAAATGTATTGTAGTGTGCTTGTACTTTTATGTTCTATGTAAAAATTGCTTGTATTATTTGTTATTACGAATCTAATCCTTGTCTATTTTACAGTATAAAAACAAAATGGATGTTAAGGGTAGACAACCGAATATTTTAGAAGACCTACCAGAGGATATGATTGAGGAAATCTTGTCTAGAGTCGGTCAGAATTCATCACCACATTTAGTTATGGCAAAATTAACTTGTCAAACATTTAAAAGACTTTCCAGAAATGCCTTAGTTTATAAAAGGCTTTCCTTTGATAGGTGGGGTATATCACATTGGGGAGACTTTAAGTTACGTTGTGTTTTCTTTAAAGCGTTAAATGCGGGGAACCCAAATACAATTTTACGCTACGGGTTAAGAACCTATTTTGACTCAACATATCCCAACATAGGATTTCGTGAATTAGAAAGAGCTTCTAACATGCAACATAAAGAAGCATGTTATGCTTACGGGTTAGTGATGTTCGCTTCTTACCAAAGTGAGAAAAAGAACATCGGATTGCAGCTTTTAAATAAAACTTTCCCACAAGTGACGGATTCAGTAATTGGGGTGAGAAACAAGGTTTTTAGATTATTATGGGGCTGTTGGACATTACGAAACCCTCGTCCTTTTGACGACATTACAACATGCTGCCTAGCCAATGGTCATAACGGTTATTTTCCACAAGACCAAGGATGGGAAGTCGTCTTAGTAAAACCAGAATGCATGACTTGTTTTTGAACTTATGAATTACGTGTCTTTATTTCCTTTGCTGAACAACTTGCGTATTAACTAGATTTATCTTCAAAACTGTCCTGTATCATAGTGTACTATATTTCATGTTATATGTAATATAGCGAAGTTGTAAGTTTGAAGAATATTTGTATGTGATATATTATTATAATCAGTTTTTCATATGGAATTGTAGTAGTTGAATTGTATATTAGCTACTAAGTATGAACTTAACGGGTAGGTAGTACCCGAATTTAAACTTATAAAATGCTAATATGAAGAAAAAGCTTTTATAAATGAGTTCATATTATGCTACGAGATACTATTGACTACTCTTAATATTCTGTATGATTAACTTGTTTCATCTGACTATTTTGAAAGAAATGGCAGCGACTACTCGACACACCTTGAATATGAGCGAAGAGGAATTTCGTGCCTTTCTTGCTTCAAACATAGCCGCAGTACAGGCTGCGCTACATACCAACAATAACTCTGAATCTAGCAATACAGCTAACGGCGCAAGAAATCGTGTAGGATGCTCCTACAGGGAATTCACTGCCTGCAAACCTTCAGAATTTGATGGGACCGAAGGACCAATCAGATTGAAACGGTGGACAAAGAAAGTTGAATCGGTGTTTGCCATAAGTAAGTGTGCTGAAGGAGACAAAGTGAAGTACGCTACGCATACCTTCACAGGTATTGCGTTAACACGGTGGAATACCTATCTAGAGCAAGTGGGACAAGATGCTGCTTATGCGCTACCGAGGTCATCATTCAAGCACTTGATGAACGAGAAGTACCGTCCCAGAACCGAGGTGAATAAGCTCAAGTCAAAACTTAGAGGGTTACGAACACAGGGATTAGATATTACTTCATACGAAAGACGATTCACAGAATTGTGCCTATTGTGTCCGAGAGCGTTCGAAGATGAGGAAGAGAAGATCGACGCGTTTGTGAAAGGGTTACCGGAGAGAATCCAAGAAGATATAAGTTCACACGAGCCTGCCTTCATACAAAAGGCATGTAAAATGGCTCACAAACTAGTAAACCAAATTGAGGGAAGAATTAAAGAACAGGCGCCCGAAGAGGACAACGTGAAACCAGTCAAAAGAAAGTGGGAGGAAAACGGTGATAAGAGTCACCAAAACAACAACAACTATCCCAATAATCGCAACATCAATCGCAACTACAACAAACGGCACAACAACAACAACAACAACAACAAAAATAACAACAACTACAACAATCATCTGAACAACAATAACAACCGCAACAACAACAACAACAACAATCAGAAGCAGCTATGCCAAAGGTGTGAAAAGTATCACTCGGGGTTCTGCACCAAATTTTGCAACAAGTGTAAAAGAAATGGTCATAGCGCGGCGAAGTGTGAGGTCTACGGACCAGGGGTTAACAGAACGAAAGGAACAAATAGTGTCAGAACGAGTAATGGCGGAGCAAGTAGTGTCGGAGCAAGTTATGCCAATGTAGTTTGTTATAAATGTGGAAAACCGGGCCACTTTATTAGAAATTTCGCGAACCAGGAGAACACGAATGGACAAGGCCGCAGAAGAGTTTTCAATATTAATGCGGCAGAGGCACAGGAAGACCCGGATCTTGTTACGGGTACGTTTCTTATTGACAATAAATCTGCTTACGTTTTATTTGATTCGGGTGCGGATAGATGCTATATGAGTAGAGATTTTTGTGCTAAATTAAGTTGTCCATTGACGCCGTTGGATAGTAAATTTTTACTCGAATTAGCAAACGGTAAATTAATTTCAGGAGATTATATATGCCGGAATCGAGAAATTAAACTGGGTAGCGAAATATTTAAGATTGATTTGATACCTGTAGAGTTAGGGAGTTTTGATGTAATAGTTGGCATGGACTGGCTAAAGGAGATGAAAGCAGAGATCGTATGTTACAAAAATGCAATTTGCATTGTACGAGAAGAAGGAGAATCCTTAATGGTGTACGGAGAAAAGGGCAACACGAAGCTACATCTTATTAGTAATTTGAAGGCACAAAAACTAATAAGAAAAGGTTGCTATGCTGTTCTAGCACACGTCAAGAAAGTACAAACTGAAGAAAAGAGCATCAATGATGTTCCCGTCGCAAAAGAATTTCCCGATGTATTTCCGAAAGAATTACCGGGACTACCTCCACATCGATCTGTTGAATTTCAAATAGATCTTGTACCAGGAGCTGCACCAATAGCTCGTGCTCCTTACAGACTCGCACCCAGCAAGATGAAAGAACTGCAAAGCCAACTGCAAGAACTGTTAGAACGTGGTTTCATTAGACCAAGCACATCAGCATGGAGAGCTCCTGTTTTGTTTGTCAAGAAGAAGGATGGTACATTTAGGTTGTGTATTGACTACAGAGAGTTGAATAAACTTACCATCAAAAACCGTTATCCACTGCCGAGAATTGACGACATATTTGATCAACTACAAGGCTCGTCGGTTTAATCGAAAATCGATTTACATTCTGGATATCATCAAATGCGAGTAAAGGAGGATGATATTCCAAAAACTGCTTTTAGGACGCGTTATGGTCATTACGAGTTTATGGATATGCCGTTTGGATTGACTAACGCACCAGCTGTATTCATGGACCTTATGAACGAGTGTGTGGGCCATATCTTGACAAGTTTGTCATTCTTTTCATCGATGACATACTTATTTACTCAAAGAATGATCAAGAGCACGAAGAACATTTGAGAAAAGTGCTAGAAGTATTGAGGAAAGAAAAACTGTACGCTAAGTTTTCAAAGTGTGCATTTTGGTTGGAAGAAGTTCAATTCCTCGGTCACATAGTGAACAAAGAAGGTATCCAGTGTAACAACCCAAATACAAAACACAAACGAACCCGCGGAAAATATCAAATAAAAAAGAAAATTTTGCTGGAACAGCATATGGCGCGCCGCGCCAGAAGGCCGCGCGGTGCGCCATTCTGGTCTGTCCAAAAAGTCTTGAAATGCTAAAAAGATTGGCCACTTCCCGACATAATTAGACAAAACGCTTTTAACCACATATTCGAATATGTAAAACTAACACATTCCATTAATAAAAATGAGTTTTACGAAGCGAGGCCCACATCGTCTGTTTTACGAGTTTAATTCAAAATATGAGTTTCGACCATCAAAAGTTTAAGTACCAAACTACACTACGAGCATGGTGTTTGGGATTAAACTACCCAAGTCTCGGTCAATACTCCAAAATCTAAATAGCCCAAAAGCATTCTCTAGCAACGACGGGATCTCTAATCCAAGATGATGCCCTTACCCTTGTCCACAACCGAACCTATAAAAAGGTAAACAACGAGAGGGTAAGTAAAGCTTAGTGAATGCAATAATTATACACATACATATATAATATACCTACTTGCAAATCACCTACTCAAACACCGCATACATGCTAGCAACACAATTAGCTTATAATCTCGAATACAAGCTAGAAATCTCCAATACCGTAAGCTAGCATAGCAACGCATATAATATAATTCGAATAATATATTATGCTTACACTTACAACACAAATAACCATGGTTAATCAATCGTACAAGGGAACGGCGCTCGCGAAAACGCCATCGGTGTTCATAACATCCGTTAGGGCACTTAACACCTCGCACCACTAACCCCTAGGGTGACACCTTAACACCTCGGTACTTCACCCCGAGTGGCATCTTAACACCTCGATGCTTCACTCATTATTTTACGGAGTGGTGTCTTAACACCTCGACACTACACTCCTAGGTGGCATCTTAACACCTCGATGCTACACCCGAGTGGCATCTTAACACCTCGATGCTACACTCTTCACGTGAAATGTGGTGTCTTAGCACCTCGACACTACACATTTCACGCTACAACAAATAGATACATTATATACCTACACATATAATTATTCCACTCACCTTACGCCTTCGGTGAAAGATAATCAAGTCTGAGAACCTTCAATGTAACGTACCTATTACATTATACATAAAATCAATCACAAACTCAAGTTGGTCAACCCACTAAAACTCCATTCTAGGGTTATCTTGACCCATGGTGCAATTTTGACCCGTTTGTAACCCTAACCCTAATATTTGGGTTAACATCCCTAAAACCCTAATCATTATCCAAGTTAGGTCCTAAGACACTTTCCAATACAAGGTTTATGCATCAAACACATACATATACCTACTTAGGTCCATCATGACCCATTTGACCATTTAAAGTCAATACACCCATTTCGGGTCACCCACTAACCCACTTAACACCCATTTACATATATATAAGTGTGCTAGTACTTTAACTAACCAATTTAGGCACATAAACATAGTTTAATACTTTGAAAACCCTAGTTAGTCATCTTTGGGTCTCCATGACGCAAATTCGCCCAAAACACCCAATTTACTTACAAAGTGGGTTTTTAAGTTCACCATTAACCCTAACACTAACCCTTTCCCAAAATTAAATTAGGAAATCAAGATTAGAGCATACCACTATGATCAAAGCGTAGCTAGAGGATAGATGAACGAATTTAAAGCTTGCATTTTGACCCGATTCAACCTCCTTCTTCTTTATTTTGAGCTTTCTCACACTAGAACAACCCTCTCTCTCTAAAATTGAATGGATGAGATTGATGTAGGTGGAAATGGAGTAAAGGAGACTCCAACAACTGATTTAGGGCCTTAAAGTCGGACCCCAAAGTGATATTACCAAATTGCCCCCAAAATATCTAATTTAAAGGAAGGAAGAATCTGTCAGCCGCCAAATGCCCAGTTCAGCTTCTTTTGCATTTTACTTAAGTACAACAAAACTTCCACTTCAAGAATCTTAAACACACGTATGTACAAGGAAAAATATTCGGGTCTTACAATTCTCCCCCACTTAGATTAGATCACGTCCTCGTGATCCGCACTAAAACTGGAAGTTAAACATTTCTACCTTGAACATTTCCGTCTCCAATGCGGAATTGCACATGTAGCAATCACCCATCCGGGTTCTCACTTCCATTCGATCAAAATTCTCACCACTCACTCGGAAGTATACCGTGGAAACACCATAATATTTTTTCCAAAAGCCTTATCATTTTATCATATCAACGATATCGGGTAATCAACCCACGAGACAAAAAAACCACAACTGCTTGCTCCTACGTCGAGTATCCAAACTCGTACCCTACACTCCACAATCATCCTAAAAGTAGTACAATCCACCAACAATCATTGTCGTCACGTCTAACAATCGTGGAATATTCGGGAATCGTCCCAACACTTTCCGAAAATCTCTCGTATCCCTCTATCGGGAAACTTCGCCATACCGACTCACGTCGCTAACTACCTTCGCAATTAGCCCCAAAGTCCAACTTGGGACTTTTTCGAAGACCACCAAAGCTTTCCTTTCCTAAATAAGCGACACCCGATCGCTCATCACGTCTACAAGATAGGAACCTTTTTCGCATTCTTCGGTACTTAACTCCCCCATTTAGGGTTTTAGCCCCTTACTTTCACCGTCGAGATAATAACACCCCGCGGAATTCCGACTTTCCACAACGCACATTACCCTATCCGGCGTTGGTCATACTCAATAGTCCTTCCAAGGACTCGCTATAAGATATTCGAACCCCGATCTTTCAAATCATTTGAGTGTCAACGCTCGCTAAACATCACACTATACCATAGTTGTAAATTCGGGTTTCTCACCGGTACTCAAAATCAAAGCAATCACATCATCGGTCAAAAGTTACACTAGTAGGTATAAGGAGGCACCTGACGTCGTGTTATCCCACTCCAATTACTAACACCGAGTCTCCAAGACTCGACCCTTACGGGGTCTACTCCCGATGTCACACGTCACCTAACTACACGCGGTCACACAAATCTAACGAACCTTACGGCTCAACACCCATGACTTCCTAGCGACACCTGCTAGTCACTATCCACCTAGGCCGCATAGCTAGTCTATTTATCTTCCATCTCAACACTAAGGAGGCACTTGGAACACCAAGGCTTACACCCTTCCAACTTCATCCTAACCATTAACCCGGTTACCTACATACATAAGGATAGTTAACCACCAAGACTCTACTCGCACACGAATGCGATTAACGAAAATGCTTCTCGAACGGCATACCGCGTACATTCCCAAAATCATAAAGAAAAGGGTGGCCGTCAAGAGCGCCCAACACTCGCCACCCAATCACAAAACTGCCATCGGAATCGAACCACCAATTTAATCATTAACTCGGAGATTATTCCATTTAACCATTTCACACTTGCACGCATTCTGGAACATGCAATGCACACCATATTCGGAATCAACTACAATAGTTTAGTATACACGGAATCATCACACGTTTTTTTCCAACTCCCCTCACCAAAATTTCATACCGAGACATCGTCTCTATCGTATACCCTAACAAGCACAATGCTATAATAACCACATCCCCAACATGAAGTCAACAAACCAACTGATGAAGACTGACAAAAGTGAATCCTTACGGGTAACCCTTACCACCTAACATTCCTCTTAGTGCGCATACACGGCTAATATGCATCTACCGCACGTATTTGATCATAACACGTCTATTGTATCACTAGTCACACAACATGGTCCACATGACCGAACCACCGGCGTACACAATCAATAGTTTTCATTACTAATAATAAGAAGGTTATTCAATACAAAGCTCAAGGCGTACAAAAACGGCTATCGTGATATATCCGTAGTGTGTAAAAATGGCTATTGCAACACTACCAACAATATGTGAGTGAAACACGGTTACCGCACTATTAATACCAATGTGTGAGTAAAACCGACTATTACTCACAACCATGTGCACAAAACGGCTATGTGCACAATTCCTACGGGCAATTAAAATCATAAATATACAAGTAACGGTTTTCCCGAGAGCCGCTTGCCATCCATCACAACCAAGGGTGGTTAACGAAGAGCTAATCCTTCCGGTTATCACTCATCACCTAACACAAGTCAAACGTGGTCAACAGAGAGATAACCCCAAATAAACACATACATGTAATTACCTCATAGTACACAAAATGGCTATTGTATAGCTACTACCCAAAGTATGCGATAATGAGGCATCGTACCCTTGCTCAAAGTCCCATTACGCTTCCTCGGTAGTAATATAAATCCTCAATGAAGTCGACACACTTTCCTTAATACAACATTACGAACTTTCTCACGTGGTAGTACAAACTCCCCAACTTAGAACGAAATTATCGCTACCCGCAAGGTAGACTTTTCCAACTATCAAATTCTTTCTACCCGTTACCACTACAAGATCATCCGGCCGACGATACACACATGCTCTCAAGGGTTTCACCCACTTCACTACAAACGCGAACACGCGCTCACAACCTAACGCCAAAGTTCGTTCTCATGGCTTAGTGGATTCATTTACCCCATCACTAAGAAATGCTTGGTTGCACCAAGTCTTACGCCCTCGTCCGTCAATATAAATGTCATCATAGGGTGTTTCCATTAGGAATTTCACCCGTATCAATACTACGTATTACCACTATGCATTCGTCCCCAGGGTGCGTTTCCACGAGTCAACTACTCAGGCGCTACCCTGGTGCACTATCATCAAAACCATCAACAAACCGAATCTTCACCGAGTTCACTTGAGTCTAAATAGATCTCGAAACAAAGTTTAAGTCCCTAATACATACACGAATCCATCGGCACAAATAAAAAATAATAAAGCATATTTGTACCAAAGACGAAAATACCTAAAACATCATCGTTGGACCCTTGCGCTTCACTGATCATCAGATAGTCACGCTCTAACCTCCTAACCCGATCTACAAACGATTCGGAACAATCCGACTTACGGTGTCCTTTCTTTCGGCAAATAAAGCACTTGATCGTGCTTAAAGGTACACTCGAACAATCCCGTGCAAAATGACCTCGTCCTCCATGAAATGTCCCGTTCTTATTGATTAAAAACGTTCCATATTAATTGATTTCGTTGCGAGGTTTTGACCTCTATATGAGACATTTTTCAAAGACTGCATTCATTTTTAAAACAAACCATAACCTTTATTTCATAAATAAAGGTTTAAAAAGCTTTACGTAGATTATCAAATAATGATAATCTAAAATATCCTGTTTACACACGACCATTACATAATGGTTTACAATACAAATATGTTACATCGAAATCAGTTTCTTGAATGCAGTTTTTACACAATATCATACAAACATGGACTCCAAATCTTGTCCTTATTTTAGTATGCAACAGCGGAAGCTCTTAGTATTCACCTGAGAATAAACATGCTTTAAACGTCAACAAAAATGTTGGTGAGTTATAGGTTTAACCTATATATATCAAATCGTAACAATAGACCACAAGATTTCATATTTCAATACACATCCCATACATAGAGATAAAAATCATTCATATTGTGAACACCTGGTAACCGACATTAACAAGATGCATATATAAGAATATCCCCATCATTCCGGGACACCCTTCGGATATGATATAAATTTCGAAGTACTAAAGCATCCGGTACTTTGGATGGGGTTTGTTAGGCCCAATAGATCTATCTTTAGGATTCGCGTCAATTAGGGTGTCTGTTCACTAATTCTTAGATTACCAGACCTAATAAAAAGGGGCATATTCAATTTCGATAATTCAACCATAGAATGTAGTTTCACGTACTTGTGTCTATTTTGTAAATCATTTATAAAACCTGCATGTATTCTCATCCCAAAAATATTAGATTTTAAAAGTGGGACTATAACTCACTTTCACAGATTTTTACTTCGTCGAGAAGTAAGACTTGGCCACTGGTTGATTCACGAACCTATAACAATATATACATATATATCAAAGTATGTTCAAAATATATTTACAACAATTTTAATATATTTTGATGTTTTAAGTTTATTAAGTCAGCTGTCCTCGTTAGTAACCTACAACTAGTTGTCCACAGTTAGATGTACAGAAATAAATCGATAAATATTATCTTGAATCAATCCACGACCCAGTGTATACGTATCTCAGTATTGATCACAACTCAAACTATATATATTTTGGAATCAACCTCAACCCTGTATAGCTAACTCCAACATTCACATATAGAGTGTCTATGGTTGTTCCGAAATATATATAGATGTGTCAACATGATAGGTCGAAACATTGTATACGTGTCTATGGTATCTCAAGATTACATAATATACAATACAAGTTGATTAAGTTATGGTTGGAATAGATTTGTTACCAATTTTCACGTAGCTAAAATGAGAAAAATTATCCAATCTTGTTTTACCCATAACTTCTTCATTTTAAATCCGTTTTGAGTGAATCAAATTGCTATGGTTTCATATTGAACTCTATTTTATGAATCTAAATAGAAAAAGTATAGGTTTATCGTCGAAAAAATAAGTTACAAGTCGTTTTTGTAAAGGTAGTCATTTCAGTCGAAAGAACGACGTCTAGATGACCATTTTAGAAAACATACTTCCACTTTGAGTTTAACCATAATTTTTGGATATAGTTTCATGTTCATAATAAAAATCATTTTCCCAGAATTACAACTTTTAAATCAAAGTTTATCGTAGTTTTTAATTAACTAACCCAAAACAGCCCGCGGTGTTACTACGACGGCGTAAATCCGGTTTTACGGTGTTTTTCGTGTTTCCAGGTTTTAAATCATTAAGTTAGCATATCATATAGATATAGAACATGTGTTTAGAAGGATTAACTTTTATTTGCGAACAAGTTTATAATTAACTAAACTATGTTCTAGTGATTACAAGTTTAAACCTTCGGATAAGATAGCTTTATATGTATGAATCGAATGATGTTATGAACATCATTACTACCTCAAGTTCCTTGGATAAACCTACTGGAAATGAGAAAAATAGATCTAGCTTCAAAGGATCCTTGGATGGCTTGAAAGTTCTTGAAGCAGAATCATGACACGAAAATAATTTCAAGTAAGATTTCCACTCGAAATTAGATTGTTATAGTTATAGAAATTGAATTAAAGTTTAAATATGATTATTACCTTGTATTAGAAATATAACCTACTGTAAGTAACAACGGTTTCTTGATCTAGGATGATTACTTGGAATGGATTTAGAAAACTTGGAAGTAAACTTGCAATCTTGGAAGTATTCTTGATTTTATGAAACTAGAACTTTTGAAATTTATGAAGAACACTTAGAACTTGAAGATAGAACTTTAGAGAGATCAATTAGATGAAGAAAATTGAAGAATGAAAGTGTTTGTAGGTGTTTTTGGTCGTTGGTGTATGGATTAGATATAAAGGATATGTAATTTTGTTTTCATTTAAATAAGTCATGAATGATTACTCATATTTTTGTAATTTTATGAGATATTTCATGCTAGTTGCCAAATGATGGTTCCTTCATGTGTTAGGTGACTCACATGGGCTATTAAGAGCTGATCATTGGAGTGTATATACCAATAGTATATACATCTAAAAGCTGTGTATTGTACGAGTACGAATACGGGTGCATACGAGTAGAATTGTTGATGAAACTGAACGAGGATGTAATTGTAAGCATTTTTGTTAAGTAGAAGTATTTTTATAAGTGTCTTGAAGTCTTTAAAAAGTGTATGAATACATATTAAAACACTACATGTATATACATTTTAACTGAGTCGTTAAGTCATCGTTAGTCGTTACATGTAAATGTTGTTTTGAAACCTTTAGGTTAACGATCTTGTTAAATGTTGTTAACCCATTATTTATTATATCTAAAGAGATGTTAAATTATTACATTATCGTGATATTATGATATATTAATATATCTTAGTATAATATATATACAGTTAAATGTCGTTACAACGATAATCGTTACATATATTTCTCGTTTCGAAATCATTAAGTTAGTAGTCTTATTTTTACATATGTATTTCATTGTTAATACACTTAATAATATATTTACTTATCATTTAACATAATTAACCAAGTGTATCAATATTTACTTATCATGTTAACTATATATAACCATATATATGTCATCGTATAGTTTTTACAAGTTTTAACGTTCGTGAATCACCGGACAACTTGGGTGGTCAATTGTCTATATGAAATCTATTTCAATTAATCAAGTCTTAACAAGTTTGATTGCTTAACATGTTGGAAACACTTAATCATGTAAATAACAATTTCATTTAATATATATATAAACATGGAAAAGTTCGGGTCACTACAGTACCTACCCGTTAAATAAATTTCGTCCCGAAATTTTAAGCAGTTGGAGGTGTTGACGTATCTTCTGGAAATAAATACGGGTATTTCTTCTTCATCTGATCTTCATGATCCCAGGTGAACTCGGGTCCTCTACGAGCATTCCATCGAACCTTAACAATCGGTATCTTGTTTTGTTTAAGTCTCTTAACCTCACGATCCATTATTTCGAGGGGTTCTTTAATGAATTGAAGTTTTTCATTGATTTGGATTTCGTCCAACAGAATAGTGAGATCTTCTTTAGCAAAACATTTCTTTCAAATTTGAGACGTGGAAAGTGTTATGTACAGCCGTGAGTTGTTGAGGTAGCTGCAGTTGGTAAGCTACTGGTCCGACACGATCTATAATCTTGAATGGTCTAATGTACCTTGGATTTAGTTTCCCCCGTTTACTAAATCGAACAACGCCTTTCCATGGTGAAACCTTAAGCATGACCATTTCTCCAATTTCAAACTCTATATCTTTTCTTTTACTGTCCGCGTAGCTTTTTTGTCGACTCTGGGCGGTTTTCAATCTTTGTTGAATTTGGATGATTTTCTCGATAGTTTCTTGTATTATCTCCGGACCCGTAATCTGTCTATCTCCCACTTCACTCTAACAAATCAGAGACCTGCACTTTCTACCATAAAGTGCTTCAAACGGCACCATCTCAATGCTTGAATGGTAGCTGTTGTTGTAGGAAAATTCTGCTAACGGTAGATGTCGATCCCAACTGTTTCTGAAATCAATAACACAAGCTCGTAGCATGTCTTCAAGCGTTTGTATCGTCCTTTCGCTCTGCCCATCAGTTTGTGAATGATAGGCAGTACTCATGTCTAGACGAGTTCCCAATGCTTGCTGTAATGTCTGCCAGAATCTTGAAATAAATCTGCCATCCCTATCAGAGATAATAGAGATTGGTATTCCATGTCTGGAGACGACTTCTTTCAAATATAGTCGTGCTAACTTCTCCATCTTGTCATCTTCTCTTATTGGCAGGAAGTGTGCTGACTGGGTGAGACGATCAACTATTACCCAAATAGTATCATAACCACTTGCAGTCCTTGGCAATTTAGTAATGAAATCCATGGTAATGTTTTCCCATTTCCATTCCGGGATTTCAGGTTGTTGTAGTAGACCTGATGGTTTCTGATGTTCAGCTTTGACCTTAGAACACGTCAAACATTCTCCTACATATTTAGCAATATCGGCTTTCATACCTGGCCACCAAAAATGTTTCTTAAGATCCTTGTACATCTTACCCATTCCCAGGATGTATTGAGTATCTGGTTTTATGAGATTCTCTAAGTACCATTTCTCTCATATCTCCAAATTTTGGTACCCAAATTCTTTCAGCCCTATACCGGGTTCCGTCTTCCCGAATATTAAGATGCTTCTCCGATCCTTTGGGTATTTCATCCTTTAAATTTTCATCTTTTAAAACTCCTTGTTGCGCCTCCTTTATTTGAGTAGTAAGGTTAGTGTGAATCATTATATTCATAGATTTTACTCGAATGGGTTCTCTATCCTTTCTGCTCAAGGCGTCGGCTACCACATTTGCCTTCCCCGGGTGGTAACGAATCTTAAAGTCATAATAATTCAACAATTCAATCCACCTACGCTGCCTCATATTCAGTTGTTTCTGATTAAATATATGTTGAAGACTTTTGTGGTCGGTATATATAATACTTTTAACCCCATATAAGTAGTGCCTCCAAGTCTTTAATGCAAAAACAACCGCGCCTAATTCCAAATCATGCGTCGTATAATTTTGCTCGTGAATCTTCAATTGTCTAGACGCATAAGCAATCACCTTCGTCCGTTGCATTAATACACAACCGAGACCTTGCTTTGATGCGTCACAATAAATCACAAAATCATCATTCCCTTCAGGCAATGACAATATAGGTGTCGTAGTTAGCTTTTTCTTCAATAATTGAAACGCCTTCTCTTGTTCATCCTTCCATTCAAATTTCTTCCCTTTATGCGTTAATGCAGTCAAGGGTTTTGCTATTTTGGAGAAATTTTGGATGAATCTTCTGTAGTAACCAGCCAATCCTAAAAATTGACGTATATGCTTCGGAGTTTTTGGGGTTTTCCACTTTTCAACGGTTTCGATCTTTGCCGGGTCCACCTGGATACCTTCTTTGTTCACTATGTGACCGAGGAATTGAACTTCTTCCAACCAAAATGCACACTTTGAAAACTTAGTGTACAGTTTTTCTTTCCTCAATACTTCTAGCACTTTTCTCAAATGTTCTTCGTGCTCTTGATCATTCTTTGAGTAAATAAGTATGTCATCTATGAAAACAATGACAAACTTGTCAAGATATGGCCCACACACTCGGTTTATAAGGTCCATGAACACAGCAGGTGCGTTAGTCAATCCAAACGGCATAACCATAAACTCGTAATGACCATAACGCGTCCTAAAAGCAGTTTTTGGAATATCATCCTCCTTTACTCGCATTTGATGATATCCAGAACGTAAATCGATCTTCGAATAAACCGACGAGCCTTGTAGTTGATCAAATAAGTCATCAATTCTCGGCAGTGGATAACGGTTTTTAATGGTAAGTTTGTTCAACTCTCTGTAGTCAATACACAACCTAAATGTACCATCCTTCTTCTTGACAAACAAAACAGGAGCTCCCCATGGTGATGTGCTTGGTCGAATGAAACCACGTTCTAATAGTTCTTGCAGTTGGCTTTGCAGTTCTTTCATCTCGCTGGGTGCAAGTCTATAAGGAGCACGGGCTATTGGTGCAGCTCCTGGTACAAGATCTATTTGAAATTCAACAGATCGATGTGGAGGTAGTCTCGGTAATTCTTTCGGAAATACATCGGGAAATTCTTTTACGACGGGAACATCATTGATGCTCTTTTCTTCAGTTTGTACTTTCTCGATGTGTGCTAGAACAGCATAGCAACCTTTTCTTATTAGTTTTTGTTCCTTCAAATTACTAATAAGATGTAGCTTCATGTTGCCCTTTTCTCCGTACACTATTAAGGGTTCTCCTTCTTCTCGTACAATGCGAATTGCATTTTTATAACATACGATCTCTGCTTTCACCTTCTTCAGCCAGTCCATGCCAACTATTACATCAAAACTCCCTAACTCTACTGGTATCAAATGAATCTTAAATATTTCGCTACCCAGTTTAATTTCTCGATTCCGGCATATATTATCTGCTGAAATTAATTTACCGTTTGCTAATTCGAGTAAAAATTTACTATCCAACGGCGTCAATGAGCAACTTAATTTAGCACAAAAATCTCTACTCATATAGCTTCTATCCGCACCTGAATCAAATAAAACGTAAGCAGATTTATTGTCAATAAGAAACGTACCCGTAACAAGCTCCGGGTCTTCCTGTGCCTCTGCCGCATTAATATTGAAAACTCTTCCGCGGCCTTGTCCATTCGTGTTCTCCTGGTTCGGGCAATTTCTAATAATGTGGCCCGATTTTCCACATTTATAACAAACTACATTGGCATAACTTGCTCCGACACTACTTGCTCCGCCATTACTCGTTCCGACACCATTTGTTCCTTTTGTTCTGTTAACCCCTGGTCCGTAGACCTCACACTTCGCCGCGCTATGACCATTTATTTTACACTTGTTGCAAAATTTGGTGCAGAACCCCGAGTGATACTTTTCACACCTTTGGCATAGCTGCTTCTGATTGTTGTTGTTGTTGCGGTTGTTATTGTTGTTGGGATGATTGTTGTAGTTGCTGTTGCTGTTGTTGTTGTTGTTGTTGTTGTTGGGCCATTTGTTGTAGTTGCCATTGATGTTGCGATTGTTGGGATAATTGTTGCGATTATTATTGTAATTGCTGTTGTTATTGTATTGGTGATTCTTATCACCGTTTTCCTCCCACTTTCTTTTGACTTGCTTCACATTGGCCACTTCAGCCGTCTATTCTTTAATTCTTTCCTCAATCTGGTTCACTAGTTTGTGAGCCATTCTACATGCCTGTTGTATGGAGGCGGGCTCATGTTAACTTATATCTTCTTGGATTCTTTCCGGTAATCCTTTCACAAATGCGTCGATCTTCTCTTCCTCATCTTCGAACTCTCCCGGACACAATAGGCACAATTCTGTGAATCATCTTTCGTACGTGGTAATATCAAATCCTTGGGTTCGTAACCCTCTAAGTTCGGTCTTGAGCTTATTGACCTCGGTTCTGGGACGGTACTTCTCGTTCATCAAGTGCTTGAATGCTGACCACGGTAGTGCGTACGCATCATCTTGTCCCACTTGCTCTAGATAGGTATTCCACCATGTTAACGCAGAACCTGTGAAGGTATGCGTAGCGTACTTCACTTTATCCTCTTCAGTACACTTACTTATGGCAAACACCGATTCGACCTTCTCGGTCCACCGTTTCAATCCGATCGGTCCTTCGGTTCCATCAAATTCCAAAGGTTTGCAGGCAGTGAATTCTTTGTAGGTGCATCCTACACGATTTCCTGTACAGCTAGATCCAAGGTTATTGTTGGTATGTAGCGCAGCCTGTACTGTGGCTATGTTTGAAGCTAGAAAAGTACGGAATTCCTCTTCATTCATATTCACGGTGTGTCGAGTAGTCGGTGCCATTTCCTTCAAAATAGTCAAATGGAACAAGTTAATCATACAGAATATTAAGAGTAGTTAATAGTATTTCGTAGCATAATATGAACTCATTTATAAAAGCTTTTTCTTCATATTAGCGTTTTATAAGTTTAAATTCGGGTAGTACCTACCCGTTAAGTTCATACTTAGTAGCTAATATACAATTCAACTACTACAATTCTATATGAAAAACTGATTATAATAATATTTCGCGTTCAAACTTTTATACAATATTTCACAAAATTACAATACCGCTTATTTTACATAAAGCATGAAATATAGCACACAATAAATTTGATACAAGATAGTTGTGAAGATACTTCTAGCTAGTACACAAGTCGTTCAGCAAAGGCAATAAAGACACGTAATTCATACGTCCAGAAACAAGTCATGCATTCTGGTTTTACTAGGACTACTTCCCATCCTTGGTCTTGTGGAACATAACCATTATGGCCGTTGATAAGACAGCGTGTTGTAACATCGTCAAAGGGACGAGGGCTACGTAATGACCAACAGTCTCGTAATAACCTAAAAACATCATTTCTTACCCCAATTACCGACTCCGTCACTTGTGGGAACATTTTGTTTAATAGTTGTAGCCCGATGTTCTTTTTCTCACTTTGGTGAGAAGCGAACATTGCTAACCTATAAGCATAGCATGCTTCTTTATGTTGCATGTTAGCTGCTTTTTCTAAATCATGAAGTCCTATATTCGGATACATTGAGTCAAAATAATTTCTTAACCCGTTGCGTAAAATAGCATTTGGGTTCCCCGTAATAAATGCGTCAAAGTAAACATATCGTAACTTATGGGTTTCCCAATGTGATATCCCCCATCTTTCAAACGAAAGTCTCTTATAAACCAAGACATTCTTGGAACGTTCTTCGAATGTCTTACAAACTGATTTCGCCGTAAATAGTTGTGCCGAAGAATTATGACCGACTCTAGACAAGATTTCATCAATCATGTCTCCGGGTAGGTCTCTTAAAATATTGGGTTGTCTATCCATTTTGTGTTTTTATACTGTAAAATAGACAAGAGTTAGATTCATAAAAAAATTACTTATTAATACAAGCAATTTTTACATATATCATAAAGCATAAGCACACTATATTACATATATTACACCACACGAATACAACTATCTTATTCCGACTCGCTCGTTTCTTCTTCTTCGGTTTTGGTTCGTTTTGCCAAGTTTCTAGGGATATATGATGTTCCCCTAATACGAGCTGTCGTTTTCCACAACGGTTTAGAAAAACCTGGTGGTTTAGAGGTTCCCGGGTCATTGTTACAACTTAAGGGCTTCGGGGGTTGACGATACATATAAAGTTCATCGGGGTTGGAATTAGATTTGTCTATTTTTATGCCCTTTCCCTTATTATTTTCTTTTGCCTCTTTAAATTCAGTTGGGGTAATTTCTATAACATCATCGGAATTCTCGTCGGAATCCGATTCATCGAAGAATTGGTAATCCTCCCAATATTTTGCTTCCTTGGCAGAAACACCATTGACCATAATTAACCTTGGTCGGTTGGTTGAGGATTTTCTTTTACTTAATCGTTTTATTATTTCCCCCACCGGTTCTATTTCCTCCTCCGGTTCCTCCTCTTCCGGTTCTGATTCTTCTTCCGGTTCTTCTTCGGGAACTTGTGAATCAGTCCAATATATATTCGACTCTTCGTTATTATTAGGTGAGTCAATGAGATTTGTGCTAGAGGTAGACATCTATCACACAATATCAAACATGTTAAGAGATTAATATATCTAATAATATATAGTTTCCAACAAAAATGTTAAGCAATCATTTTTAAAGAAAACACGGTCAAAGTCCAGACTCACTAATGCATCCTAACAAACTCGATAAGACACACTAATACAAATTTTCTAGTTCTCTAAGACCAACGCTCGGATACCAACTGAAATGTCCCGTTCTTATTGATTAAAAACGTTCCATATTAATTGATTTCGTTGCGAGGTTTTGACCTCTATATGAGACATTTTTCAAAGACTGCATTCATTTTTAAAACAAACCATAACCTTTATTTCATAAATAAAGGTTTAAAAAGCTTTACGTAGATTATCAAATAATGATAATCTAAAATATCCTGTTTACACACGACCATTGCATAATGGTTTACAATACAAATATGTTACATCGAAATCAGTTTCTTGAATGCAGTTTTTACACAATATCATACAAACATGGACTCCAAATCTTGTCCTTATTTTAGTATGCAACAGCGGAAGCTCTTAGTATTCACCTGAGAATAAACATGCTTTAAACGTCAACAAAAATGTTGGCGAGTTATAGGTTTAACCTATATATATCAAATCATAACAATAGACCACAAGATTTCATATTTCAATACACATCCCATACATAGAGATAAAAATCATTCATATGGTGAACACCTGGTAACCGACATTAACAAGATGCATATATAAGAATATCCCCATCATTCCGGGATACCCTTCGGATATGATATAAATTTCGAAGTACTAAAGCATCCGGTACTTTGGATGGGGTTTGTTAGGCCCAATAGATCTATCTTTAGGATTCGCGTCAATTAGGGTGTCTGTTCCCTAATTCTTAGATTACCAGACTTAATAAAAAGGGGCATATTCGATTTCGATAATTCAACCATAGAATGTAGTTTCACGTACTTGTGTCTATTTTGTAAATCATTTATAAAACCTGCATGTATTCTCATCCCAAAAATATTAGATTTTAAAAGTGGGACTATAACTCACTTTCACATATTTTTACTTCGTCGGGAAGTAAGACTTGGCCACTGGTTGATTCACGAACCTATAACAATATATACATATATATCAAAGTATGTTCAAAATATATTTACCACACTTTTAATATATTTTGATGTTTTAAGTTTATTAAGTCAGCTGTCCTCGTTAGTAACCTACAACTAGTTGTCCACAGTTAGATGTACAGAAATAAATCGATAAATATTATCTTGAATCAATCCACGAACCAGTATATACGTATCTCAGTATTGATCACAACTCAAACTATATATATTTTGGAATCAACCTCAACCCTGTATAGCTAACTCCAACATTCACATATAGAGTGTCTATGGTTGTTCCGAAATATATATAGATGTGTCGACATGATAGGTCGAAACATTGTATACGTGTCTATGGTATCTCAAGATTACATAATATACAATACAAGTTGATTAAGTTATGGTTGGAATAGATTTGTTACCAATTTTCACGTAGCTAAAATGAGAAAAATTATCCAATCTTGTTTTACCCATAACTTCTTCATTTTAAATCCGTTTTGAGTGAATCAAATTCTATGGTTTCATATTGAACTCTATTTTATGAATCTAAACAGAAAAATTATAGGCTAATAGTCGGAAAAATAAGTTACAAGTCATTTTTGTAAAGGTAGTCATTTCAGTCGAAAGAACGACGTCTAAATGACCATTTTAGAAAACATACTTCCACTTTGAGTTTAACCATAATTTTTGGATATAGTTTCATGTTCATAATAAAAATCATTTTCCCAGAATAATAACTTTTAAATCAAAGTTTATCATAGCTTTTAATTAACTAACCCAAAACAGCCCGCGGTGTTATTACGACGGCGTAAATCCGGTTTTACGGTGTTTTTCGTGTTTTCAGGTTTTAAATCATTAAGTTAGCATATCATATAGATATAGAACATGTGTTTAGTTGATTTTAAAAGTCAAGTTAGAAGGATTAACTTTTATTTGCGAACAAGTTTAGAATTAACTAAACTATGTTCTAGTGATTACAAGTTTAAACCTTCGAATAAGATAGCTTTATATGTATGAATCGAATGATGTTATGAACATCATTACTACCTAAAGTTCCTTGGATAAACCTACTGGAAATGAGAAAAATAGATCTAGCTTCAAAGGATCCTTGGATAGCTTGAAAGTTCTTGAAGCAGAATCATGATACGAAAACAATTTCAAGTAAGATTTCCACTCGAAATAAGATTGTTATAGTTATAGAAATTGAATTAAAGTTTGAATATGATTATTATCTTGTATTAGAAATATAACCTACTGTAAGTAACAAAGGTTTCTTGATCTTGGATGATTACTTGGAATGGATTTAGAAAACTTGGAAGTAAACTTGCAATCTTGGAAGTATTCTTGATTTTATGAAACTAGAACTTTTGAAATTTATGAAGAATACTTAGCACTTGAAGATAGAACTTGAGAGAGATCAATTAGATGAAGAAAATTGAAGAATGAAAGTGTTTGTAGGTGTTTTTGGTCGTTGGTGTATGGATTAGATATAAAGGATATGTAATTTTGTTTTCATGTAAATAAGTCATGAATGATTACTCATATTTTTGTAATTTTATGAGATATTTCATGCTAGTTGCCAAATGATGGTTCCCACATGTGTTAGGTGACTCACATGAGCTGCTAAGAGCTGATCATTGGAGTGTATATACCAATAGTACATACATCTAAAAGCTGTGTATTTACGAGTACGAATACGGGTGCATACGAGTAGAATTGTTGATGAAACTGAACGAGGATGTAATTGTAAGCATTTTTGTTAAGTAGAAGTATTTTGATAAGTGTATTGAAGTCTATCAAAAGTGTATGAATACATATTAAAACACTACATGTATATACATTTTAACTGAGTCGTTAAGTCATCGTTAGTCGTTACATGTAAATGTTGTTTTGAAACCTTTAGGTTAACGATCTTGTTGAATGTTGTTAACCCATTGTTTATTATAACAAATGAGATGTTAAATTGTTATATTATCATGATATTATGATATATAATATATCTTAGTATGATATATATACAGTTAAATGTTGTTACAACGATAATCGTTACATATATGTCTCGTTTCGAAATCATTAAGTTAGTAGTCTTATTTTTACATATGTATTTCATTGTTAATACACTTAATAATATATTTACTTATCATTTAACATAATTAACCAAGTGTATCAATATCTTAATATGATTCATATGTACCTAGTAAGACGTTGTTATAACGATAATCGTTATATATATCGTTTTCGAGTTTCTTAAATTAATAGTCTCATTTTTATGTATATAACTCATTGTTAAAATACCTAATGAGATACATACTTATAATAAAATCATGTTAACTATATATATAACCATATATATGTCATCGTATAGTTTTTACAAGTTTTAACGTTCGTGAATCACCGGTCAACTTGGGTGGTCAATTGTCTATATGAAACCTATTTCAATTAATCAAGTCTTAACAAGTTTGATTGCTTAACATGTTGGAAACACTTAATCATGTAAATAACAATTTCATTTAATATATATATAAACATGGAAAAGTTCGGGTCACTACACTCCACACCGAAAGCACGTAGGCCCATAACCTGTCTTACTCCTCTTCTTCACCTTTTCAACTCCTTCTGGCGTACTTCTCGCCCTTTTACTAGGAGCACCTCTTGATTCAAATTTCTCTTACCCAAACAGTGATCAGCAATTTTTGGAGCATGAGATTCAATCCCCATAGTTGCTCCTTCGTCACCGACACCTTGAGGTTTAAGAAACCTCTTTTCTAACTCTTCCTTCACGACCTTAGGCACTTGGTCTCGGACCATCTCGGTCACTATCCCCTCGAACGACTCTTGGAGAACCTGCTTAACCTTGTCGGCGAAAATCAAGATATAGCGTTCGAACTCTGTCTCAATCCTTAATGTTAACTCATCATTCCCCTCATGAATAGGCCCGTCCATTCCATATCCCTCTTCCATCTTCATTCTAAAGAATGCAATCGATTAAGCAATGAACGAGTACAATCCTACGTACAATCCCGACTCATCTTGCTCAGCAATCATCTTACATCACTTGTCAAATACGATTTGCACCCGTAAAAATGGTAGCTAATCATTATTACGCGTACACGCCGTATTCACTCGTTAGTATCACGACTGCTTTGCTCGATGATTTAACCCAACACAAATACAAAATATATTAATAATATCCGCATATTAATATAAAAGTTAGTCCACCCATAAACTAGGACACTATCCGAATTCCCGTTCTGACCCATAATTCTACAAGTCCCGCACAAAAAAGCACACACAAAAGTCTAAGTCTAGGCACCTATCTCAAGTCACCTAAATCCCTTAGATCATGCTCTGATACCACTTGTAACAACCCAAATACAAAACATAAACAAACCCGTGGAAAATATCAAATAAAAAAGAAAATTTTGCTGGAACAGCATATGGCGCGGCGCGCCATTCTAGTCTGTCCAAAAAGTCTTGAAATGCTAAAGAGATTGGCCACTTCCCGACATAATTAGACAAAACGCTTTTAACCACATATTCGAATATGTAAAACTAACACATTCCATTAATAAAAATGAGTTTTACGAAGCGGGGCCCACATCGGCCGTTTTACGAGTTTAATTCAAAATATGAGTTTCGACCATCAAAAGTTTAAGTACCAAACTACACTACGAGCATGGTGTTTGGGATTAAACTACCCAAGTCTCGGTCAATACTCCAAAAGCTAAATAGCCCAAAAGCATTCTCTAGCAACGACAGGATCTCTAATCCAAGATGATGCCCTTACCCTTGTCCACAACCGAACCTATAAAAAGGTAAACAACGAGAGGGTAAGCAAAGCTTAGTGAATGCAATAATTATACACATACATATATAATATACCTACTTGCAAATCACCTACTCAAACACCGCATACATGCTAGCAACATAATTAGCTTATAATCTCGAATACAAGCTAGAAATCTCCAATACCGCAAGCTAGCATAGCAACGCATATTATATAATTCGAATAATATATTATGCTTACACTTACAACACAAATAACCATGGTTAACCAATCGTACAAGGGAACGGCGCTCGCGAAAATGCCATCGGTGTTCATAACATCCGTTAGGGCACTTAACACCTCGCACCACTAACCCCTAGGGTGACACCTTAACACCTCGGTACTTCACCCCGAGTGGCATCTTAACACCTCGATGCTTCACTCATTATTTTACGGAGTGGTGTCTTAACACCTCGACACTACACTTCTAGGTGGCATCTTAACACCTCGATGCTACACCCGAGTGGCATCTTAACACCTCGATGCTACACTCTTCACGTGAAACGTGGTGTCTTAGCACCTCGACACTACACATTTCACGCTACAACAAATAGATACATTATATACCTACACATATAATTATTCCACTCACCTTACGCCTTCGGTGAAAGATAATCAAGTCCGAGAACCTTCAATGTAACGTACCTGTTACATTATACATAAAATCAATCACAAACTCAAGTTGGTCAACCCACTAAAACTCCATTCTAGGGTTATCTTGACCCATGGTGCAATTTTGACCTGTTTGTAACCCTAACACTAATATTTGGGTTAACATCCCTAAAACCCTAATCATTATCCAAATTAGGTCCTAAGACACTTTCCAATACAAGGTTTATGTATCAAACACATACATTTACCCACTTAGGTCCATCATGACCCATTTGACCATTTAAAGTCAATACACCCATTTCGGGTCACCCACTAACCCACTTAACACCCATTTACATATATATAAGTGTGCTAGTACTTTAACTAACCAATTTAGGCTCATAAACTTAGTTTAATACTTTGAAAACCCTAGTTAGTCATCTTTAGGTTTACATGACCCAAATTCGCCCAAAACACCCAATTTACTAACAAAGTGGGTTTTTAAGTTCACCATTAACCCTAACACTAACCCTTTCCCAAAATTAAATTAGGAAATCAAGATTAGAGCATACCACTATGATCAAAACGTAGCTAGATGATAGATGAACGACTTTAAAGCTTTCACTTAGACCCGATTCAACCTCCTTCTTCTTTATTTTGAGCTTTCTCACACTAGAACAACCCTCTCTCTCTAAAATTGAATGGATGAGATTGATGTAGGTGGAAATGGAGTAAAGGAGACTCCAACAACTGATTTGGGGCCTTAAAGTCGGACCCCAAAGTGATTTTACCAAATTGCCCCCAAAATATCTAATTTAAAGGAAGGAAGAATCTGTCAGCCCGTAATGGCGCGACGTGCCATAAGGCCGCGTGGCGCGCCAAATGCCCAGTTCAGCTTCTTTTGCATTTTACTTAAGTACAGCAAAACTTCCATTTCAAGAATCTTAAACACACGAATGTACAAGGAAAAATATTCGGGTCTTACATCCAGGTGGACTCGGCATAGATCGAAACCGTTGAAAAGTGGGAAACCCCAAAAACTCCGAAGCATATACGTCAATTTTTAGGATTGGCTAGCTACTACAGAAGATTCATCCAAGATTTCTCCAAAATAGCCAAACCCTTGACTGCATTAACGCATAAAGGGAAGAAAATTGAATGGAAGGATGAACAAGAGAAGGCGTTTCAGTTATTGAAGAAAAAGCTAACTACATCACCTATATTGTCATTGCCTGAAGGGAATGATGATTTTGTGATTTATTGTGACGCATCAAAGCAAGGTCTCGGTTGTGTATTAATGCAACGAACGAAGGTGATTGCTTATGCGTCTAGACAATTGAAGATTCATGAGCAAAATTATATAACTCACGATTTGGAATTGGGTGCTGTTGTTTTTGCATTAAAGACTTGGTGGCATTATTTATATGGAGTCAAAAGTATTATATATACCGACCACAAAATTCTCCAACATATATTTAATCAGAAGCAACTGAATATGAGACAACGCAGGTGGATTGAACTGTTGAATGATTATAATTTTGAGATTCGATACCACCCGGGGAAGGCGAATGTGGTAGCCGACGCTTTGAGTAGAAAGGACAGAGAACTTATACGGGTAAAAGCTATGCATATAATTATTTGTACTAACCTTACTACTCAAATAAAGGAGGCACAGCAGGGGGTTGTAAAAGAAGGAAAGTTGAAGAATGAGATACCCAAAGGATCAAAGAAACATCTTAATATTCGGGAAGACGGAACCTGATATGGGGCTGATAGAATTTGGGTACCAAGGTTTGGAGATGTGAGAGAAATGGTACTTAAAGAAGCACATAAAACCAGATATTCAATACATCCCGGAGCGGGGAAGATGTATAAAGATCTCAAGAAACACTTTTGGTGGCCAGGTATGAAAGCCGATATTGCTAAATATGTAGGAGAATGTTTGACGTGTTCTAAGGTCAAAGCTGAACATCAGAAACCATCAGTTCTACTACAACAACCTGAAATCCCAGAATGGAAATGGGAAAACATTACCATGGATTTCATTACTAAATTGCCAAGGACTACAAGTGGTTATGATACTATTTGGGTAATAGTTGATCGTCTCACCAAGTCAGCACACTTCCTGCCAATGAAAGAAGATGACAAAATGGAGAAGTTGGCGCGATTGAATTTGAAGGAGGTTGTCTCCAGACATGGAATACCCGTCTCTATTATCTCTGATAGGGATGGTAGATTTGTTTCAAGGTTCTGGCAGACGTTGCAACAAGCATTGGGGACTCGTCTAGACATGAGTACTGCCTATCATCCACAAACTGATGGGCAGAGTGAAAGGACGATACAAACGCTTGAAGACATGCTACGAGCATGTGTTATTGATTTCAGAAACAGTTGGGATCGACACCTACCGTTAGCAGAATTTTCCTACAACAACAGTTATCATTCTAGTATTGAGATGGTGCCGTTTGAGGCACTTTATGGTTGAAAGTGCAGGTCTCCGATTTGTTGGAATGAAGTGGGGGATAGACAGATTACGGGTCCGGAGATAATACAAGAAACTACCGAGAAAATCATCCAAATTCAACAACGATTGAAAACCGCCCAGAGTCGACAAAAGAGCTACGCGGACAGTAAAAGAAAAGATATAGAGTTTGAAATTGGAGAAATGGTCATGCTTAAGGTTTCACCTTGGAAAGGAGTTGTTCGATTTGGTAAACGGGGGAAACTAAATCCAAGGTACATTGGACCATTTAAGATTATAGATCGTGTCGGACCAGTAGCTTACCAACTGGAGCTACCTCAACAACTCGCGGCTGTACATAACACTTTCCACGTCTCGAATTTGAAGAAATGTTTTGCTAAAGAAGATCTCACTATTCCGTTGGACGAAATCCAAATCAATGAAAAACTTCAATTCATTGAAGAACCCGTCGAAATAATGGATCGTGAGGTTAAGAGACTTAAGCAAAACAATATACCGATTGTTAAGGTTCGATGGAATGCTCGTAGAGGACCCGAGTTCACCTGGGAGCGTGAATATCAGATGAAGAAAAAATACCCGCATCTATTTCCAGAAGATTCGTCAACACCTTCAACAGCTTAAAATTTCGGGACGAAATTTATTTAACGGGTAGGTACTGTAGTGACCCGAACTTTTCCATGTTTATATATATTAATTGAGATTGATATTTACATGACTAAATGTTTCCAACGTGTTAAGCAATCAAACTTGTTAAGACTTGATTAAATGAAATAAGTTTCACATAGACAATTGATCACCCAAGTTGACCGGCGATTCACGAACGTTACAAAATTGTAAAAACAACATGTTGTGGTATATATAGACATATATATATATATATATATATATATATATATGGTTGATGTGAGATTTTGATGAGTAAGTATCTCACTAAGTATATTAACAATGTGTGATATACATAAGAAATGAGATTACTAAGTTAAGAAACTCGAAATGATATATATAACGATTATCGTTATGATAACGTCTACTAAATATATATGTAGCATATTAAGATATTGATACACTATATTTAACATGATAAAATGATATTTAAATATATCATTAAGTGTGTTAATAATGAACTACATATGTAAAAACAAGACTACTAACTCAAGAATTACGAAACGCGACTTATATGTAACGATTATCGTTGTAACGATATTTTAATGTATATATCATATTAAGAGATATTCATACATCATAATATCATGATAATATAATAATTTAACATCTCATTTGATATAATAAACATTGGGTTAACAACATTAATTGAGATCGTTAACTTAAAGGTTTCAAAACAACACTTACATGTAACGACTAACGAAGACTTAACGACTCCATTAGAATGTATATACATGTTGTGTTTTGATATGTATTCTTACACTTTTGAAAGACTGCAAGACACATATCAAAGTACTTTTACTTAACAAAAATGCTTACAATTACATCCTCGTTCAGTTTCATCAACAATTCTACTCGTATGCACCCGTATTCGTACTCGTACAATACACAGCTTTTAGATGTATGTACTATTGGTATATACACTCCAATGATCAGCTCTTAGCAGCCCATGTGAGTCACCTAACACATTTGGGAACCATCATTTGGCAACTAGTATGAAATATCTCATAAAATTACAAAAAATATTAGTAATCATTCATGACTTATTTACATGAAAACAAAATTACATATCCTTTATATCTAATCCATATACCAACGAACAAAAACACCTACAAACACTTTCATTCTTAAATTTTCTTCATCTAATTGATCTCTCTCAAGTTCCATCTTCAAGTTCTAAGTGTTCTTCATAAATTCCATAAGTATAGTTTCATAAAAATCAAGAATACTTCCAAGTTTGCAAGTCTACTTCCAAGCTTTCTAATCCATTCCAAGTAATCATCTAAGATCAAGGAACCTTTGTTATTTACAGTAGGTTATCTTTCTAATTCAAGGTAATATTCATATTCAAACTTTGATTCAATTTCTACAACTATAACAATCTTATTGTGAGTGAAAATCTTACTTGAACTGTTTTCGTGTCATGATTCTGCTTCAAGAACTTTCAAGCCATCCAAGGATCTTTTGAAGCTAGATCCATTTTTCTCATTTCCAGTAGTTTTATCCAGAAAACTTGAAGTAGTAATGATGTTCATAACATCATTCGATTCATACATATAAATCTATCTTATTCGAAGGTTTAAACTTGTAATAACTAGAACATAGTTTAGTTAATTCTAAACTTGTTCGCAAACAAAGGTTAATCCTTCTAACTTGACTTTTAAAATCAACTAAACACATGTTCTATATCTATATGATATGCTAACTTAATGATTTAAAACCTGGAAACACGATGAACACCATAAAATCGGATATACGCCGTCGTAGTGAAACCGGGGGCTGTTTTGGTTTGGATAATTAAAAACTATGATAAACTTTGATTTAAAAGTTGTTCTTATGGGAAAATGATTTTTCATATGAACATGAAACTATATCCAAAAATCTTGGTTAAACTCAAAGTGAAAGTATGTTTTTCAAAATGGTCATCAAGATGTCGTTCTTTCGACGGAAATGACTACCTCTTTAGTAATTGACATGTAACTTAAATTTCCGACTATAAACCTATACATTTTTTGTTTGGATTCTTAAATTAGAGTTCAATATGAAACCATAGCAATTTGATTCACTCAAAACGGATTTAAAATGAAGAAGTTATGGGTAAAACAAGATTGGATATTTTTGATCTTTTTAGCTACGGGAAATGTTTAACAAATCTATACAAATCATATTCTAGCTAACTTATATTGTATTATACATGTATTCTAATATATTATGTAATCTTAGGATACCATAGACACGTATGCAAATGTTTTGACATATCATATCGACCCATGTATATATATTATTTGGAACAACGATAGACACTCTATATGCAGTAATGTTGGAGTTAGCTATACAGGGTAGAGGTTGATTCCAAAAATATATATACTTTGAGTTGTGATTTAGCCTGAGACGTGTATACACTGGGTCGTGGATTGATTCAAGATAATATATATCGATTTATTTCTGTACATCTAACTGTGGACAACTAGTTGTAGGTTACTAACGAGGACAGCTGACTTAATACACTCAAATCTTTAAAATATAATAGAAATGGTTGTAATTATATTTTGATCATACTTTGATATATATGTACATATTTGTATAGGTTCGTGAATCGATCCGTGGCCAAGTCTTATTTCCGAGGAAGGAAATATCTGTGAAAGTGAGTTATAGTCCCACTTTTAAAATCTAATATTTTTGGGATGAGAATACATGCAGGTTTTATAAATGATTTACAAAATAGACACAAGTACGTGAAACTACATTCTATGGTTGAATTATCGAAATCGAATATTCCCCTTTTTATTAAGTCTGGTAATCTAAGAATTAGGGAACAGACACCCTAATTGACGCGAATCCTAAAGATAGATCTATTGGGCCTAACAAACCCCATCCAAAGTACCGGATGCTTTAGTACTTCGAAATTTATATCATATCCGAAGGGTGTCCCGGAATGATGGGGATATTCTTATATATGCATCTTGTTAATGTCGGTTACCAGGTGTTCACCATATGAATGATTTTTATCTCTATGTATGGGATGTGTATTGAAATATGAAATCTTGTGGTCTATTGTTACGATTTGATATATATAGGTTAAACCTATAACTCACCAACATTTTTGTTGACGTTTAAAGCATGTTTATTCTCAGGTGAATACTAAGAGCTTCCGCTATTGCATACTAAAATAAGGACAAGATTTGGAGTCCATGTTTGTATGATATTGTGTAAAAACTGTATTCAAGAAACATATGTCGATGTAATATATTTCTATTGTAAACCATTATGTAATGGTCGTATGTAAACAGTATATTTTAGATTATCATTATTTGATAATCTACGTAATGTTTTTAAAACCTTTATTGATAATATAAAGGTTATGGTTGTTTTAAAAATGAATGCAGTCTTTGAAAAACGTCTCATATAGAGGTCAAAACCTCGCAACGAAATCGATTAATATGGAACGTTTATAATCAATATGAACGGGACACTTCAGGATGATCACTTGAAATGGATTTGCAAGATTAGAAGTAAGCTAGCATGATTTCTTGAAGTGTTCTTGAATGGTTGTTTTTATGATGATTAAAGCTTGTAATTGAAGCTAAAAGATGGTGAAAATGCTTGGAGATGATCAAGTATGATGTTAGGAGTATTTTGAGAGAGAATTTGGAGTGTAAGTATGAGAAAATAGAATGGAAAAATTGGGTGAAATCATAAAAACGAAATTACTTGTTATAAAGAAAAAAAAAGATCCTTAAGTTTGTTTTTATCTCATTAGTCATACAAGTTATTAAATAATGGTTCCACATATTTTTGACTCTAAGATGGCTGCTAATAATGAATGATTAAAGGTGTATATACTAATAGTAAATACATCTAGAAGCTGTGTATTGTACGAGTACAAATACGGGTGTACACGAGTAGAATTGTTGATGGAAACGAATGAGAATGTAATTTTGAGCATTTTTGCTAAGTAGAAATACTTTGATATATGTCTTGAAGTCTTTCAAAAGTATATTAATTCATCTTAATACACTACATGTATATACATTTTAACTGAGTCGTTAAGTCACCGTAAGTCATTACATGTAAGTGTTGTTTTAAGACCTTTAAGTTAACGATCTTGTTAAATGTAATTAAACCATTGTTATTATACTTAAATGAGATGTTAAATTATTACATTATCATGATATTATAATGTATGAATATATCTTAATATGATATATATACATTAAAATGTCGTTACAACGATAATCGTTACATATATGCCTCGTTTCGAAATTCTTAAGTTAGTAGTCTTGTTTTACATATGTAGTTCATTGTTAACACACTTAATGATATACTTAATTATCATTTTATCATGTTAAACATAGTGTATTAATATCTTAATATGATTCATATGTATTTAGTAAGACGTTGTTATAACGATAATCGTTATATATATCGCTTGCGAGTTTCTTAATTCAATAAACTCATTTTATGTATATCACTCATTGTTAATATACTTAGTGAGATACTTACTTATCATAATCTCATGTTAACCATATATATATCCATATATATATATATATATATATATATATATATATATATATATATATATATATATATATCATCATGTAGTTTTTACAAATTTTTAACGTTCGTGAATCGCCGGTCAACTTGGGTGGTCAATTGTCTATATGAAGCACATTTCAAATAATCAAGTCTTAACAAGTTTGATTGCTTAACATGTTGGAAACATTTAATCATACAAATATAGTTTTCATTTAATATATAACATGGAAAAGTTCGGGTCACTACATCTGAGGTTAATCTGGTTTCCTCAAATACCAAAGAGTGGTGGATTGATACTGGGGCTACTCGTTATGTTTGTACCGACAAGAGCCTCTTCAACACCTTTAAGGATGTTACTAGTGGAGAAAAGCTCTACATGGCAAACTCTGCCACTGCTGATATCAAGGGAGAAGGCAATGTGATCTTGAAGATGACCTCTGGAAAGGAACTCACTTTGACCAATGTGTTGTATGTTCCTGAGATTCGTAAGAATCTTGTGTCTGGGTGGGTGTTGAATAAGTTTGGCTTTAAGATTGTGTTAGATTCTGATAAGGTCGTGTTGACCAAAAATGCTATGTATGTTGGTAAGGGGTATGCCCTTAATGGTATGTTTAAATTGAATTGAATGTAATGGTTGTTAACAGTGAAGCTAATAAAACTGGTACTAGTTCTGCTTACTTGCTTGAGTCTTCTAATTGTGTCATGGTAGACTTGGTCATGTTAACTTTAATTTCATTCATCATTTGATTAAATTGAATTGCATACCAACATTCCATATTGACTCAACCATAAATGTGAAACGTGTGTTGAAGCCAAATAAACGAGATCATCATTTGTAGTGACCCGAACTTTTCCATGTTTATATATATTAAATGAAATTGTTATTTACATTATTAAGTGTTTCCAACATGTTAAGCAATCAAACTTGTTAAGACTTGATTAATTGAAAAAGGTTTCATATAGAAAATTGACCACCCAAGTTGACCGGTGATTCACGAACGTTAAAACTTGTAAAAACTATATGATGACATATATATGATTATATATATAGTTAACATGATATTATGATAAGTAAGTATCTCATTAGGTATTTTAACAATGAGTTATATACATAAAATTGAGTTTATTGAATTAAGAAACTCGAAACGATTTATATAACGATTATCGTTATAATAACGTCTTACTAAATACATATGAATCATATTAAGATATTGATACACTATGTTTAATCATGATAAATGATAAGTAAACATGTCATTAAGTGTATTAACAATGAACTACATATGTAAAAACAAGACTGCTGACTTAATGATTTCGAAACGAGACATATATGTAACGATTATCGTTGTAACAACATTTAACTGTATATATATCATACTAAGATATATTAATATATCATAATATCATGATAATGTAATAATTTAACATCTCTTTAGATATAATAAACAATGGGTTAACAACATTTAACAAGATCGTTAACCTAAAGGTTTCAAAACAACATTTACATGTAACGACTAACGATGACTTAACGACTCAGTTAAAATGTATATACATGTAGTGTTTTAATATGTATTCATACACTTTTGAAAGACTTCAAGACACTTATCAAAATACTTCTACTTAACAAAAATGCTTACAATTACATCCTCGTTCAGTTTCATCAACAATTCTACTCGTATGCACCCGTATTCGTACTCGTACAATACACAGCTTTTAGATGTATGTACTATTGGTATACACACTCTAATGATCAGCTCTTAATAGCCCATGTGAGTCACCTAACACATGTGGGAACCATAATTTGGCAACTAGCATGAAATATCTCATAAAATTACAAAAATATTAGTAATCATTCATGACTTATTTACATGTAAACAAAATTACACATCCTTTATATCTAATCCATATACCAATGACCAAAAACACCTACAAACACTTTAATTCTTCAATTTTATTCATCTAATTGATCTCTCTCAAGTTCTATCTTCAAGTTCTAAGTGTTCTTCATAAATTCTATAAGTTCTAGTTTCATAAAATCAATAATACTTCCAAGTTTGCTTGCTTACTTCCAATCTTCTAAAGCGATCATCCATCCTCAAGAAATCTTTCTTATTTACAGTAAGATATCTTTCTAATACAATGTAATACTCATATTCAAACTTTGATTCAATTTCTATAACTATAACAATCTTATTTCGAGTGGAACTCTTACTTGAACTTGTTTTCGTGTCATGATTTTGCTTCAAGAACTTTCAAGCCATCCAAGGATCCTTTGAAGCTAGATCTATTTTTCTTATTTTTAGTAGGTTTATCCACAAAACCTGAGGTAGTAATGATGTTCATAACATCATTCGATTCATATATATAAAACTACCTTATTCGAAGGTTTAAACTTGAATCACTAGAACATAGTTTAGTTAATTCTAAACTTGTTCGCAAACAAAAGTGAATCCTTCTAACTTGACTTTTAAAATCTACTAAACACATGTTCTATATCTATATGATATGCTAACTTAATGATTTAAAACCTGGAAACACGAAAAAACACCGTAAAACCGGACATACGCCGTCGTAGTAACACCGCGGGCTGTTTTGGGTTTGATAATTAAAAACTATGATAAACTTTGATTTAAAAGTTGTTCTTCTGGGAAAATGATTTTTCTTATGAACATGAAACTATATCCAAAAATCATGGTTAAACTCAAAGTGGAAGTATGTTTTTCAAAATGGTCATCAAGACGTCGTTCTTTCGACTGAAATGACTACCTCTTACAAAAACGACTTATAACTTATATTTTCGACTATAAACCTATACTTTTTATATTTAGATTCATAAAATAGAGTTTAATATGAAACCATAGCAATTTGATTCACTCAAAACGGATTTAAAACGAAGAAGTTATGGGTAAAACAAGATTGGATATTTTTTGATTGTTGTAGCTACCGGAAATATTGTAAAAATTCTATACAAATCATATCCTAGCTAACTTATATTGTATTATACATGTATTCTAATATATTATGTAATCTTGGGATACCATAGACACGTATGAAAATGTTTTGACATATCATATCGACCCATGTATATATATTATTTAGAACAACCATAGACACTCTATATGCAGTAATGTTTGAGTTAGCTATACAGGGCTGAGGTTGATTCCAAAAATATATGTACTTTGAGTTGTGATCTAGCCTGAGACGTGTATACACTGGGTCATGGATTGATTCAAGATAATATATATCAATTTATTTCTGTACATCTAACTATTGACAACTAGTTGTAGGTTACTAACGAGGACATCTGACTTAATAAACTTAAAACATCAAAATGTATTAAAAATGTTGTAAATATATTTTGAACATACTTTGATATATATATGTATATATTTGTTATAGATTCGTGAATCGACCAGTGGTCAAGTCTTACTCCCGACGAAGTAAAAAATATGTGAAAGTGAGTTATAGTCCCACTTTTAAAGTTTAATATTTTGGGATGAGAATACATGCAGTTTTATAAATGTTTTACGAAATAGACACAAGTAAATGAAATTACATTATATGGGTGAATGATCGACGCCGAATATGCCCCTTTTGCTTGGTAGCCTAAGAATTAGTAAACCGATCTACTAATTGACGCGAATCCTAAAGATAGATCTATTGGGCCTAACGAACCCCATCCAAAGTACCGGATGCTTTAGTACTTCGAATTCGTTTTTATCATGTCCGAAGGATTTCTCGGAATGATAGGGAATATTCTTATATGCATCTTGTTAATGTCGGTTACCAGGTGTTCACCATACGAATGATTTTTATCTCTATGTATGGGATGTATATTGAAATATGAAATCTCGTGGTCTATTATTATGATTTGATAATATATAGGTTAAACCTATAACTCACCAACATTTTTGTTGATATTTTAAGCATGTTTATTCTCAGCTGATTATTAAGAGCTTCCACTGTTGCATACTAAAATAAGGACAAGATTTGGAGTCCATGCTTGTATGATATTATGTAAAAACTGCATTCAAGAAACTTATTTTTGATGTAATATATTCTTATTGTAAACCATTATGTAATGGTCGTGTGTAAATGGTATATTTTAGATTATCATTATTTGATAATCTACATAATGCTTATTAAACCTTTATAGATAAAATAAAGGTTATAGTTATTTTAAAAATGAATGCAGTCTTTGAAAAACATCTCATATAGAGGTCAAAACCTCGCGACGAAATCAATTAATATGGAACGTTTATAATCAATATGAACGGGACATTTAAGTTGGTATCCGAGCGTTGGTCTTAGAGAACCAGAAATTTGCATTAGTGTGTCTTATCGAGTTTGTTAGGATACATTAGTGATTCTGTACTTCGACCATGTTTTCTTTAAAAACGATTGCTTAACACTTTGTTGGAAACTATATATTATTAACATGTAAATATTATGTGATATATTAACCTCTTAATGTGTTTGATATTGTGTGATAGATGTCTACCACTAGTACAAATCCCATCGATTCACCTAATAATAATGAAGAGTCGAATACATTTTGGGAAGATTCACAAATTCCCGAAGAGGAACCGGAAGAAGAGGAACCGGAAGAGGAGGAACCGGAAGAAGAGGAACCGAAAGAGGAGGAACCGAAAGAGGAGGAACCGGAAGAAGAAGAGGTTCCGGAGGAAGAAATATTGATACCTATAGTAAATCGATTAAATAAAAGAAAATCCTCAACCAACTGACTAAAGTTAATAATGGTCAATGGTGTTTCTGCCGAGGAAGCAAAATATTGGGAAGATTACCAATTTTTCAATGAATCGGATCCTGATGAGGATTCCGATGATGTTATAGAAATTACCTCGACCCAATTTAATAAAGCGAAAGAAAATAATAAGGGAAAAGGTATAAAAATAGAGAAACCCGATTCCAACCCGATGAACTTTATATGTATCGGCAACATTCATATTTCCTAAAATGTAACAATGACCCGGGAGGCTCTAAACTGAGACGACCCGGAAATTTTCGACCAAATTTAAACTTAATCGGATTATAATTCCGACACGATAAGCAAAGTCTGTAATGTTGAGTCTCGAAAATGTTGGAAACTATGTTCATATATTCAAATTACCCTTTGACTATTACCGACGATTCACGAACAACTATTTGTAAATAGGTATGTATATATATTTAAATAAACATATATATGATTTAAAATATAATTTATGATGTAATTGTAGAAAATTAATTATGTAAAAATAATAATTATTATTTAAAACATATCTATATACAAATTAAGTATATTAAAAATAAATATTAAATAATACTCATTGATGTTCCGATTGATATTAAGCAACTTAAATTCAAAATGATATTATTTTAAAATAAAGGGTGATCCAAGAATGAGTTCTATAAATTTTAGGCTTATTAAAGATATATTTAGGAGCCATTTGTTGAATTTTAAAACTTTTCATATTTTACTTGGGGTTGGGAGTGAATAATTAATGTATTTTTTATTTAATAGTTAATGACTAAATTTTATACCATAATGACCAAAATAAATAAATATAGTTAATTTAAAAATATGGGATTTTTCTGAATACTTTTATCCACCACTTAATTAATCAACGGGACACGATATAACACCCCGTGAAGAGTGTCGGTAGAAGAGTCCAAATGTTTAGGCTGCTTCACTATTAAAATGTTGAAATTGTTATATGCACTCACACGTTTAGATTTCCTTCATTTTTATTGTGATTATTAAACATTATTATTAAATTATTAAATACTGTTGTTGCTTTTGTCTGCCACACCTTAGTTAAAATATCTATTCTATATATTCTTATACATACAAATGCAGTAGAGTAAAATGATCAACCATCTTTTTCCCTCTATATCCATATATGCATGCCTACATATAAACTAGCAAAGAACATCAACCAACATGAAAACACCACTTTAGTTCTCCATCATCAACCTCAAACCACCATTACAACACTAACAACCACCAATTTCATCATGATAAACAAAACACCCATTTGTTCTATTTCTTTCCTGTCAAACACAAGAACTCAAAAGCCATCACCTTCCACCCTCAATCGACATCTTTACTCTCTATATATATATCTTTTTCTACAACTCGCGGGTTTTTATCTTGATTTGTTTTCGTATCCAATTAACAAACCATATTTAAACATCACAACGAACCCACCATGAACAACCCGTCACGTAGATCACCACATCATCACCTTTGTGCTCCATTCAAACCACCATCGACTACCTGCATTTTTTTTACTGTTTGTCGAACTCAACCACCCATCACCACCGTTTTTAACACCAAGGAACCACCACCACTACGGCCACTTCACCACCATCGGTTACCCTCATCACCTCTCTCTCTTGTATATCTCTCTATCTTAAATTATTTTTTTTCTGTTGAGTTTCGGTTACCAACAAACCAAAATAACCACTCTATCTCTCTCTCTCTCTACAAAATCTCTTCTTTGTTTGAGCAACCACCGCCACCTAAAACAAACCACCACCGAACACCTGTAGCACCACCATCAACCGATCACAACCACCATGAACCTATCTCAAAAATTGTTTTCCTGTTTCTTGTTCGAAGTAATTGCTACCAATGTCTTTCTGTTTTCAGCTTATCAACCATCACAAAACAATCATCACTACCGCCACATACTACGGCAACTGTGCTGCGATAACCGCCATCCAACACCACTTCATATGATTCTACGAAGATGATGATGAATAGTATTTGATAAACGTTGATAAAGATAGCATTAATGATGAACCATAAACTTGTGAACATTCGTGAGATTTCATTGTCTGTGTTCTATTACCGTTACTCGCGTTTCTGTTTTGAACCCCAAATAAAAACTCGCAGTTACGGCAGGTGGGTTATTTGAAGATTAGACTTGAAGATTGGGCTTGTAAAACTGCAGTTGGGCCGAAGCAATCATGGGCCATTCGAATGGATTTATGGAAGTAATGATTTGTGCTTGGTTAAATTAAAGAAGAAATAGGAAACGGTATATTACGGGTTATATATAAATACTATGTGATTAAAATGAGAAAAGTAAAGGCAACCGAGATGGTTTGGAGTGTTTGTGTTTAAGCGAGAGGTTGCGGGTTCGAGTCCCGGCTCAGGCGGTTTATTATTTTTAAGCCTTTAAAGGTAGTTTTAAAAGTAGTTTTCATAATTATTATTATTATTATTATTATTATTATTATTATTATTATTATTATTATTATTATTATTATTATTATTATTATTATTATTATTATTATTATTATTATTATTATTATTATTATTATTATTATTATTATTATTAATATAATAATAAACTTAAAAGTTTTAAAACTTACAAAAAATTAGTGGGAAGCCTAGAGACAATCTAGGCCCCCACACCTCTAGCAATAGCAAAACCTATCCTAGTAAAAATATGAGCAGTAGCACCGGCACCAATATCTTGCGCCATCGAACTCTTCTGCACCCGCTTTAGCAAAGAAACAACCTCCTTCTCTAATTCCCCAAGGGAAGAAAATGAGAAAGGAATGAAACCATAACCAATCGCCTGACAGCTAGATTCGTACTTGACCCGCTTCCGACGAGCCGCATCAATCACAGCACGTCCAGGGACAAAGTCAGAAAGCCCAGACTGTGTCAAAGGAGAAGACCCTGTCAAGTCAACACAAACATCGCGACCACACTCCCAGGAATAAATTAACACATCTGCAGGTCTGAGGGCCCTGTCGTTCCCTCCAGACAACCCAATGTCAACCTCCTTTCTCGCTGAAATCCCAGATCAATAACAAACATCAACAAGGGAATCCCGAACAACATTATGTCGATGCTTAATACCCACCATGCCAGCACAAGACACCGCGTGATCCCCGAAAATATTCCCAGTAAAAACCCTTGAACAGGCAGAGCATGCCGTCGAGATAGAGAACAATGGAACACCCAACCGGTAGCACAACACACATCGGTAAGTCTTTGCGTTCATCGTCTGACCCAACCCCAAAATAGGGACTGCCCTTAGCCAAGCAGAGGTGTGATCACCCTGCTGTGATTTCCATAAGGCCGATTATCGGGGAGATAACGAAAAAGTGGATTCTGCAGAAGCGGTAACCTTTGTGAAATAAACATCTGCCAATTTCTTCATGAGTATTGGGGCAGCGACCTCACTCGGATTACCTAAAATATCAAACCCAACCGTTTTATTAAAAAGACCTAATGCCTCTTCAAAAGCACGACGAAGACCAACAATACCCGCATGACGTAGGAGCTTGGTCTGCAACCCATCAGACTGTAATCGAGAAGCCAAAAAAGCATAATGACGAACATCTCCCGTAGAATAAACACCAAGCCCTCCAAATGCAAATGGCAGGGTGGAAAGCCGCCACTGCCAATCACCAAACCCAGGCCCGGAAGCAGTAACAATACGCTCCAAGGAAGAACGAAGTGCTCCATCGAAAGCGCGTTGAGCTGCCTCAAATATACTAGGAGGACAAGTACGCAAGGTAAAGTAGAGTTTAGAAACTCCCGTACATGCCCTAAGCAACATTAACTCACACTGAGGATCATCAAGCTTAGCAACCTTATCCATAAGCGCAATGGACTTGGTCACCCTTTGCATCACCAGTTCACTACTAAAACCAGGATCGGAACTTGCGGGGGCCCCAAGCAACTTAACACCATTTAAAGGTCGAGAAATATTAGGAGGAAAGACACCAACTTGCCTGCTGTGAGGGTCCTCCGTAGGCCAGAAAATTTATGTTTTTTCCACGTTGAGATGTAGCCTAAAACGAGGCCCATCCTCCATAATCAAATGCAGAACCTTCCGCACCACCAAAGTGTCCCCAATAATAGTGCCATCATCCAAATACCACGCCTGAAGACAAACCTCAAAATTATCTCTGATTTTAGAAACCAAGGGTTGTAAGACCAAAGCAAAAAGCAGCAAACCAAGGGGATCACCCTGTTGCACCCCGTGAGAAGACCATAAGGTGTGGTTCCCATAATACAATCTGGCTGGATTAGAGTAGCAAAATTCAACCCACCGAGAAATGCTCGGACAAAGGCGGCGAACTTCACGCAACATGACCGTACGATCAACTAGATTGAATGCATTTTGAAAATCAACTAATAACATAGAGAGGCCAACATCAGAGCCACGATCCTCAATCAACCGATTCACAGCATGAAGAATTGCCTCACCACCTGAAGAAACACCAACACCAAATTGAAGACCACCGAAGTAACTTCCCAAAGACTGGCCAACCATAGCAGCGCCAACCTTTGAAACAAGACGTTGCCAAACAGTACCCACAGCTATAGGATGAAGACCACTGCCGGGCTTGACAAGCGGTGTGAGGGGAGCACTAGCTATATACTCTCCTAATTCCATAGGGCACCTTCCAGCTAGAAAGAGATTAACGACCCCGGTAATAGAGCCAACCAACTCATCCGAGACTGCTACAGCAGCACCACTCAAGCAATCCATAAGGTGTTGTGCATGTAAACCATCCCTACCACATGATGTGCCCCGAGGAAAACTTTTAATCTGGCCCAAAACAACAGCAGAAGTCGTAAAGAGGTGAAGTTGATCAACCGGCATATCAGGCAAGGATGGAGCTAAAGAAGAAGGGTGCTTAGACAGCAAGTCCGCCAGTGTGGCGTCATTATAAGGAGCAATGCCTGATGAAGAAAGAACACGAGCTGCAGTGGTGTAATGGCCATCACAAATCTTCCTACGACACTGCTTAATATTACGCTCTTCCAAATCAAGGACCTCATCATCAACCACTGACAACATAGGAGAATCCTCTGCCAAATACTCCCTCACAAGCTATAAACTTCCACCCGCTGTCCCCCAAGAGTAAAAAGCACGGGAAATATTCTCTTCCTGATGCCGACGCTTTATCGAAGACCTAGACTCACGACTACTCCGTGGCCGAAAGGTTTTAAGGGTACAAAGGGGTAACACCAACAAAGAGACCCAACAAGAAATGTCATCAGGCTTAGAGATCACCTTATCAAGAGCACCTTTCAAAATTCGAGAAACCCCAAACGACACTTGGGAGGATTGACTTAACCGTGAGAAACCCCTTAGAGAACAAACGATCAAGGAGAGTCACGTCAAAACCATCATTATGATCATGCACTAAACCATCCTCAATACAAAGTCGAGCAGGAGAAGAGGGAGCTAGTGGCTTGGTAAAATTATGAAGCACAAAACGAACAACACCATTTCCCTCATCGGGGGGCGGTACATCCGGGCCCCTACCATGACGGCACTTAGCACATACCGTGTGTGTTTTGTAGCACACCACATAACCAAATCCTCATACGCCTAAAAGTAACATCAGCCTCAGTATAAACACCCAAATTAGAAGTAAGAGAATGTCGAGTGATATCCCGCGCATCGATACCACAATGACGATCACTAAGATGCTTGATAAGAGAACTTCTAACTAGCCCATTTCCACTCCCATTTTGACAGCCACTAAGACCCACAAAGGGACAATGAAACTTCACAGCGGCATGCGACATAGCTACACACAACCTTTAGTTGTAGTACATAGAAAAAATTACAGATGCAAAATCCCCATACACAGTAACATAATTAAAATCATGAAGCCAAGATAAAACCCACAGGGGACTTTTAACAAACACCTGGTGGGCACTCAAAAATTCTGTGAAACAAAATCATTATCACCCTCAATTTAGGAGTTGATATCCTTCTACTTCTTCTCCACTAATCTACATGAGTTATCTTCAATGGGTCCAGAAACAAATTCTTCAACATAAGATCTATCTTTTATTAATTTATAGAATTCAAAAATACCCAGGATATAATCAGCGATTGGCTTAAGTTATTGTGGTTTGAATCATTTTATTCATCCTTTTTAGTAAGTTGGTTATGGTTTTAGGTGATTGACGTCGGACGGCTATCTATATGGGTTCCGTTGCTGGTAGCCTTAGGGTTCCCGCACCGACACAGGTGTTATTATCATTAAGTATTAGGAGTATTATTAAGATTATTATTATTAACATATGTATTATGATCATTATTATGATTGCAATTATTATTATTATTATTATTATTATTATTATTATTATTATTATTATTATTATTATTATTATTATTATTATTATTATGTTGATTATTATTATTATTATTATTATTATTATTATTATTATTATTAGGGATAAGTTAATTTTTATTGTTACCATCATTAACACAATTAAATATTATTACCATTATTGTTATTACTATGTATTATCATTAAGTATTAGGAGTATTATTAAGATTATTATTATTAACATATGTATTATGATCATTATTATGATTACGATTATTATTATTATTATTATTATTATTATTATTATTATTATTATTATTATTATTATTATTATTATTATTATTATTATTATTATTATGATGTTGAAAACAATACAAATTATTATTATTTTCATTAACATTAGTACTAGTATCAGTATTATTATTATTATTATTATTATTATTATTATTATTATTATTATTATTATTATTATTATTATTATTATTATTATTATTATTATTAACATAAGTATCATTATTAACAATATCATTTTTATTATTAGTATTATCATTATTAATAAAGTTATTATTATTATTATTAAATCATTATTTTCAAAACTATCATTTTAACAAATAGATATTTTGTATGTAAAAATATACTAATTAAATATACTATAACTATATTAATATTACATATACATTATATATTAAACCTAGTAACATTGTTTACGTAAATATTTACACATAACAAATTTTTGATTTAACAATATAATACTAATTATATAGATATATATGTGTAACTATAAGTATAAATATTAAAATACAAAGTAAATATATAGATAACCTTTGAAATAACAAATATATTACTAAATTAAATAAGTAATACACATAAACTAGTTTGATTATTATTACATGTTAATTATATGTGTTAATATATATACTTGATATAGGTTCGTGAATCCAAGGCCAACCCTGCATTATTCAATATCGTCGTATGAATATTTTTACTACAAAATATTGTAGAGTGAGTTCATTTGATTCCCTTTTACTCTTTACATTTTTGGGACTGAGAATACAAGCGCTGTTTTTACAACTGCTTTATTAAATGCTTTTGAAATTTATTTTAAACTGCGAATACATGAAATGCTTTTATAAATGTTTGACGAGATAGACACAAGTAAAACATTCCTCGAATGAATTATGTGGACGTGATAATTACCACCATTGAATTATGTGGACGTGATAATTGCCACAATTGATATGAATATTTTTCCCCAGATTATTATTACTTGGTAACCTAAGAATTAGGGAACATCACTAATTTTGAGAATTAGTGCACGCCTAATTGACGCGAATCCTAAAGGTAGCTACCGGGTTTAACACCCCCACCCAGAATGTTCACTAGATGGAAGAGCTAGTGGGCGTGGTATTTAGTACTTCGAAGTTTATATGATTATTATACAGACGAGATGTTATGTTTTGGGGATATTATTATGCGCATTATATGTTAAGGTCGGTTACCAAGCCAAGCTATGAAAGCAATGAAAAGTGAATGTTATGTATCGAGATAATGATTTTATACACAGATTATGTGTATGTTATTTTTGTGCACAAGATATGTGTACGGTTACTAAGATTTATGAAAGATGATTTTGTACACGAGAAAGGTGTATTGTATTTAAAAGATATCGTATGTACATTACAGGTGGGTATAGGATTCGGGCCCATTTGTACCATGCAACATTTAAATCTTGTGGTCTATCAAAATGATGAATTTTATTGTTTTATGATAAACCTATGAACTCACCAACCTTTTGGTTGACACTTGAAAACATGTTTATTCTCAGGTATGAAAGAAATCTTCCGCTGTGTATTTGCTAATTTCAAAGACATTATTTGGAGTCGATCATCGCAATGGGACCAGATGTTGGTGACTTTGTCCAGATGGATTAGGATGGGGTATGACATGTGGTATCAGAGCGGTGGTCTTAGTGAACCAGGTCTTGCATTAGTGTGTCTAACTGATAGTTGTTTAGATGCATTAGTGGGTCTGGACTTCGACTGTGTCTGCATGTCAAAAGTTTTGCTTATCATTTCGCGTCGAAAATTACTTGCTTATTGATAATACTAAAAACGAACATATTTTCATAGCATTATCCCTCAAGAAAGGCAAGCTTTTAGTTGCAATTGTCCTATTTACAAGTGATATTCGTTTAAATAATAAAAGGTGAAGACAAAAGGCAGATTCGACGAATTGAAGACGCAAACGACCAAAAAGCTAAAAAGTATAAAGTACAATCAAAGAGGTTCAAATTGTTGATGAGGAACGTCTAAAAATTACAAGAGTACGAGCCGCAAAACGCAAAATACAAGATATTAAATTATACGCAAGGACGTTCGAAAATCCAGAACAGGGACCAAAGTCAACTCTCAACGCGCGACGCGACCAAAAATTACAAGTCAATTGTGCACAAGAATATAATATAATATATAATTAATTATATATATTATTATATATATTAATTAAAACCCGCCCACGTTTTGGATCATAATGTGAGTTGTATTTAAGACCTCCGCACTCGAGGAGTTCTAAAGTGCAAAAGCTCCTCACTCGCGGAGCTGCACAGTAAATTGTGGGCCTATAAAAGCCATCGAATTCTGCACGAAACATACACATCTTTTTGTTTTCCTTACTCTATCTCTCAATATATATATATTTATATTTATAATTTATAATTTTAATTTTAATTTAATTTTAATAATAAGGGTATGTTAGCGAATGTTTTAAGTTTGTAAGTCGAAATTCTGTTCGTGTAACGCTACGCTATTATTAATCATTGTAAGTTATGTTCAACCTTTTTAAATTAATGTCTCGTAGCTAAGTTATTATTATGCTTATTTAATACCGAAGTAATCGTGATGTTGGGCTAAATATTAAAATTGGGTAATTGGGCTTTTTGTACCATAATTGGGGTTTGGATAAAAGAACGACACTTGTGAAAATTAGAATATGGGCTATTAATGGGCTTTATATTAGCTAAACGATACCTCATTAATTCAATATAAAGGTTATAATTTGACATATCTATAAATAACCACTTACGCTTAGTCGGGTACGGTGGGCGGGATATCTATAAATATCAATAATTGTTCATTTTACCGGACACAGAACTGGATTAATAGTTAATAGACTTGTTGAAACAGGGGTGGATTACATTCAAGGGTAATTGGTGTAATTTTTAACAAAGTAGTAAAACCTTGGACTACACGCAGTCGATAACCTGGTGTATTCATTAAACAAAGTATTAAGACCTTGTTACAATTCGAATCCCCAATTAGTTGGAATATTTGACTTCGGGTATAAGGATAATTTGACGAAGACTCTCGCACTTTATATTTATGACTGATGGACTATTATGGACAAAACCGTATGGACATATTGAATAATCCAGGACAAAGGACAATTAACCCATGGTAATAAACTAAAATCAACACGTCGAACATCATGATTACGGAAGTTTAAATAAGCATAATTCCTTTATTTCATATTTAATTGCACTTTTAATTATCGCACTTTAATTTATTGTCATTTTAATTATCGTACTTTTTAATTATCACAACTTTTATTTACTGTCATTTTATTTTATCGCACTTTAATTTATCGCACTTTAATTATTGTCATTTACTTTATGCTTTAAATTAAGTTATATTTATTTTTAATATTTTATATTAGGTTTTAACTGCGACTAAAGTTTTAAAATCGACAAACCGGTCATTAAACGGTAAAAACCCCCTTTTATAATAATAATACTTCTTATATTTATATATATATATATATATATATATATATATATATATATATATATATATATATATATACACAAATATAGTTTTTAAAAATATAGCGTTAAACTTGGCTAGTTCCCTGTGGACGAACCGAACTTACTAAAAACTACACTACTGTACGATTAGGTACACTGCCTATAAGTGTTGTAGCAAGGTTTAGGTATATCCACTCTATAAATAAATAAATAACTTGTGTAAAATTGTATCGTATTTAATAGTATTTCCTAGTAAAATATTATAGTATTTAGTACCCCTTCGCTTTAACACCAAGTTTTTGGCGCCGCTGCCGGGGAGCAACACTTAACGCCGAAGCGAGACGCTATTAAAAATTTTTTTAGTTTTTAAGTTATTTTTTTTTTACATAAGTTTTAAATATCAAAAATATAAAAACATAAAATATATATATCTTTAAGTCTTTAAAAAAATATTTTTAGTTATAAAATACTAATAAGTAATTTTTATTCAAAATAAAAGTTTTAGTTATATTATAAAACATTTTCTATAAAATAAAAACAGAAAATTAAAAACAAAACAAAAAAGTAAAAAAAATAAAAAAATAACTGAACCTGTAATATTTCGACCTGCACTTCAACTGAACCTGCATCCTCTGCACTCGCGGAGTTTTTGAACAGAATATATCCGCACTCGCGGAGCAGTCTGACAGACTGAAACATAGTACGTAATTAATGCAAAATTAGGGTTAAATTATTTCTTATTAATTATAATTAGGGTTTATATTTAATATTAATTAGTTAATTAAATTTGTATTTTTAAGTTTTATTTAGTTTTATTAATATATAAATTAATACTTTTATAAAATATAATATAAAAATAATATTTTTATAAAAATTGTATTTTTTTACAACTTTAAGTTTTATTTTTATTTCGTACCCTTTTAATCGTTTATTCGTAATATTTATATTTTTCGCTCGTAATTAGTTTTAAGACTAGTATTTGCCGTAGTTTATTTTTATTTTTAGATTCTTAGGCTTTGCCGTAAAATCCCTTAAGTGCTTTTTCTTTAGACTAAGATTTAGGTGCTTTAGAATTTTGCGACGCTGTTTATAAATTTTAGTTTTTTTTAGTTTCGACGCGCTACTCTATTTTTATTTTTCGACGCCTTATTTTTCGACCTTTTATTTTTCGACGTTTTTCGACGCACTCTTTTTCTTTCTTTTTTCTCACCGTTTTAGTTTTTAGGACTTAGAATTTTCTCTACTTCTTCTCTAATAATTCAAAATGAAAAATTATTTTAAGCTGTTAAATTGATAGACATCCAAAATTTTCTGGTTCGTAGTAATAGTTGGATTTGTTAGTGGCGAGTTGTGGGCTTCCGATTTAAAGGGTTCTGGCTCCCTGCTACATCTTTTGACTATTCGAAACGTGGGCAAAAGCAGAAAAGTCTATTAATTGGATAACTTATATAATTTTTCTTTCTTTTTATAACTAATAGGATATTCAGTGAATGCACCGAGCAAAACGTTCACCACCTTTCATACGTTCACCACCTGTAACTCGATCAAGACATCTAACCAATATTGTCGCCGTTGATTTTTCTTTAGAATCTTCATCAAGTCGACCAAGTACTCCAATTCAAATTTCTGATAATCCATTTTTTGAACCCGACCTCACAATTGAGAATCCAGAGGATATTCAGGGACAATTCAGAGATCCTGAACCATTAATCTTTCCTCCGGAACCACCAATCATTCAAACAGAGATTGTCGAGGAACAAACCATTAAATCAGAATCCTCTAGTGATTCAGATTCAACAAATTCAATCATGGAAAATCTGAAACCATTAAGTATGGAAGACCGAATGAGGGCTAAACGCACTGTCCAAGGTCACGCAATTACTCAACCAGACATTAATGCGCCAGATTATGAAATCAAAGGAAAAATTCTACACATGGTAACTAATTAATGCCAATTTAGTGGTGCGCCGAAGGAAGATCCAAACGAACATCTTCGTACCTTTAATAGGATTGTACTTTATTCAAAATAAGAGAAGTGGAGTATGAACAGATATATCTCATGTTATTTCCCTGGACTTTAAAGGGAGAAGTCAAATATTGGTTGGAATCGTTACCTGAATGGGCGATTGATACATGGGACGTTTTAGTTGAAATTTTTCTTAAACAATTCTTTCCGGCATCTAAAGCCGTGAGACTTCAAGGAGAAATTGTTACATTCACACAAAAGCCAAATGAAACTCTATATGAGGCGTGGACAAGATTTGAAAAGTTATTAAGAGGATTTCCGCAACATGGTTTAGACACTTATCAAATAGTATAAATATTCTACCAAAGATGTGACATCACTACAAGAAAAGACATCGATATAGCAGCTGGTGGTTCCATTATAAAGAAAACAGCAACTGAAGCTTACAAAATTATTGATAACACTACTTCCCACTCACATGAGTGGCATCAAGAAAAAGATATCGTTAGATCATCTAAAGCTGCTAGAGCCGATTCTAGCCATGACTTTGATTCCATTTCCGCAAAGATATATGCTGTCGAGAGATGAATGGAAAAGATGACTAAAGATATTCACTCAATACGAATTAGTTGTGAGCACTGTGGAGGACCACATTTGATAAAAGAATGTCTCAGTATTGAACAAACAATGGAACAAAGAGAAAATGTTTCATACATGAACCAAAGGCCTGGAAATAATTATCAGAATAATTATCAACCGCCAAGACCAATCTACAATCAAAATCAGAATTATAATCGAAATGTTCCATACAACAACCAACAAGGTCCTAGCAATCAACAAGTATCCAACAATCCTTACAATCAGCAAAGACCTATTTTTCAAAATAAACCACCACAAACCGATGATAAAAAGTCAAATTTAGAAGATATGATGTCGAAGCTAGTTGAATCTCAAACGCAGTTTTTCACATCTCAGAAACAAATGAATGAACAAAATGCTCAAGCATTTAGAAATCACCAAGCTTCTATTCAAAATTTGGAACAAGAAGTAAGCAACCTAGCAAGGTTGATAGGTGAAAGAAAACCGGGAAGTTTACCTAGTGATACAAATGCTAACCCCCGGAATGAAACGGCTAAAGTCATTACCAGAAGAAGTGGTATTACACTTAAACCACCTGAAATGTCTATAATTTCTGATGACTCTATTCCTACTCCACAAGAACCACAATCTAAACAAGATAAGGAAAAAGAACCGGTAGTTGAAAAGGTTAATGAAGATAACACAGTTAAGGCAAAACCTTATGTTAAACCATACCAACCACCACTTCCTAACCCGAGTAAAATGAGAAAAGAGAGACTTGAAGCCGAGCAATCCAAATTCTTGGATATGTTTAAACAAATAAATGTAAATCATCCTTTCATTGATGTGATTTCAGGAATGCCTAGATATGCTAAATTCTTGAAAGATCTAATCACAAATAGAAAGAAAATGGAAGAACTCTCAGCTGTTACTATGAATGCTAATTGTTCTGCAGTGCTGTTGAATAAGATACCAGAAAAATTATCAGATCCAGGAAGTTTCACGATTTCATGTTTTTTGGGTAGTCTTAGTTCAATAGAAGCATTGGCAGATTTAGGTGCTAGTATAAATTTAATGCCATATTCATTATACACTAAACTAGACCTTGGAGAATTGAAACCAACAAGAATAAGTATACAACTAGCCAATCGATCAGTAAAATATCCTAGAGGGATAATGGAGAACATGCTAGTTAAAGTTGGTACTTTAGTATTTCTAGTAGATTTTTTTATTCTAGACATGGAAGAAGATTCTCGAGTTCCTCTCATATTAGGAAGACCATTCTTAAACACGGCTAAAGCAATAATAGACGTGTTCGGTAAGAAATTAACCCTATGTATAGAGGACGAGAGTGTTACATTTTCAGTTGATAGAGCAATGCAACAACCGCAATCTGCAGATGATACATGTTATTATATTCATACTATAGATTCACATGCAGAATTGTTAGAAGAATTTCCAGAATTGCAAGGAACAGGAGAATGTTCTTTAAGTGAAGGAACTGAACCAGCTGAAGAAACTGAAATGTTAGCCGCACTTATGGCTAATGGATATGAACCAACAACAGAAGAAATTCAAATGCTAAAAGAAGAAGATAGATATCGATACAAATCATCGATAGAAGAACCACCGATGTTAGAGTTAAAACCACTTCCAAACCATTTGGAATATGCTTATTTACATGGTGAATCTGAATTACCTATAATAATATCGTCTTCCCTTACGCAAAATGAAAAATCTCAACTCATTTCTGTGCTAAAAGCTCATAAACCAGCTATTGCATGGAAGATTCATGACATTCAAGGCATAAGTCCTTCGTATTGCACACATAAAATCCTTATGGAAGAAGGTCATAAAACGTATGTGCAACGCCAACGAAAACTAAATCCTAATATGCAAGATGTTGTTAAGAAAGAAATTATTAAACTGCTTGATGTAGATTTAATTTATCCAATCTCTGATAGTCCATGGGTAAGCCCAGTTCAATGCGTACCTAAGAAGGGTGGCATGACTGTCATCACAAATGAAAAAAATGAGCTTATTCCTACTAGGACTGTAACAGGATGGCGTGTTTGTATTGATTATAGAAAATTAAATGACGCCATCAGAAAAGATCACTTTCCCTTACCTTTCATTGATCAAATGTTGAAAAGATTAGCCGGAAATAGTTACTATTGTTTTCTTGATGGTTTTTCCGGATATTTTCAAATTCCAATAGCACCCGAGGACCAAGATAAAAACACATTCACATGCCCTTATGGTACTTTTGCTTACAAACGTATGCCATTTGGACTTTGCAATGCCCCTGCAACCTTTCAAAGATGCATGATGGCGATATTTCACGACATGATAGAAGAATGCATGCAAGTTTTCATGGATGACTTTTCAGTCTTCGGTGATACATTTGAAACATGTCTAGTCAATCTTGAACGAATGTTTATTAGATGCAAACAATCAAATCTAGTACTTAATTGGGAGAAATTCCATTTCATGGTTAGAGAAGGCATTGTTCTTGGTCATAAAATTTCAAAGGAAGGAATTGAAGTGGATAGAGCTAAAGTATATGTAATTGCTAAACTTCCACATCCCACCAATGTTATAGGAGTTAGGAGTTTTCTAGGGCATGCCGGTTTTTACCGACGTTTCATAAAAGATTTTTCTAAAATTGCCACTCCTATGAATAAACTCCTAGAAAAGGATGCTCCATTCATCTTTTCAGATGAATGCATCAAATCTTTTAATATTCTTAAAAAAAACTCACTAATGCGCCGATCATGATAACTCCAAATTGGAATCTACCATTTGAACTCATGTGCGATGCAAGTAACTTTGCAATAGGAGCCGTTTTATGTCAAAGGATTGAAAAACGATTTCAACCTATTTATTACACTAGTAAGATGTTTCAAGGAGCACAAACAAATTACACAACTACTGAAAAAGAACTCCTTGCTATTATCTTTGCTTTTGACAAATTTCATTCATATCTCGTTCTAGCTAAAACAGTGGTCTATACCGACCATTCTGCTCTTAGATACCTATTTTTGAAATAAGATGCCAAACCAAGATTAATCCGTTGGATCTTACTCTTACAAGAGTTCGATATTGAAATCCGAGACAAAAAGGGAGCAGAAAATCTCGCCGCTGATCATCTTTCTCATCTTGAAAATCCTGAATTAGAAGTTCTAAATGAATCAGCCATACAAGATAACTTTCCTGATGAATATCTATTGAAGATAGATTATAGTGAAATTCCATGGTTTGCAGACTATGCAAACTACTTAGTATGTGGATTCCTTGAAAAAGGGTTGTCGTACTAAAAACGAAATAAATTCTTTAGTGATATAAAACACTATTTCTGGGAAGATCCACATTTGTTTAAAAGTTATCCCGATGGAATAATACGCCGATGTGTATTCGGGGATGAAGCTAGTCAAATCTTAAACCATTGTCACACAGGACCAACAGGAGGGCATTATGGGCCTCAACTCACAGCAAGAAAAGTTTACGATGCTGGATTCTATTGGCCTACAATTTTCAAAGACGCACACCTTCTTTGCAAATCGTGTGATGCTTGTCAAAGGGCCGGAAAAATAAGTCAACGTAATGAAATGCCACAAAATGTCATTCAAGTATGTGAAGTATTTGACGTTTGGGGTATTGACTTTATGGGTCCATTTCCAAAATCTCATGATAATCTCTACATTCTTGTTGCCATTGATTATGTATCTAAATGGGCGGAAGCACAAGCTCTCCCAACTAACGATGCACGAGTTGTAGTCAACTTTTTAAAACGTCTTTTTGCAAGGTTTGGAACACCGAAAGCTTTAATAAGTGATCGGGGTACTCATTTATGTAATAATCAACTTGAGAAAGTTCTTAAAAGATATGAAGTAACTCATAAAATCTCAACCGCTTATCATCCACAAACAAGTGGACAAGTTAAAAATACCAACCGAGCTTTAAAACGTATTCTAGAGAAAATCGTAGGATCAAATCCGAAGGAATGGTCCATGAAATTGTAGGATGCACTCTGGGCTTTTAGAACAGCCTACAAAACTCCAATTGGAACCACACCTTTTAAACTCGTTTACGGAAAAGCATGTCATCTTCCCGTAGAAATTAAGCACAAAGCATTTTGGGCTTTGAAGACATGTAATCTTGATTTACATGAAGCCGGATGTCTACGATTAAGTCAACTAAACGAATTAGAAAAATTAAGACTTGAGGCATATGAAAATTCCTTAATCTATAAGGAAAGAACGAAGAAATGGCATGATAAAAGAATCAGAAGTTCAAAAGAATTTAAGGAAGGAGATAAAGTTCTTCTTTTCAATTCACGATTCAAGCTATTTCCTGGAAAATTGAAATCAAGATGACCTGGACCATTTATAGTCAAAAGAGTTTTCCCATACGGAACAATAGAGTTAATAAATTCAAATGGGATTGAATTTAAAGTTAATGGTCACAGAGTTAAACATTACATACATGGTCCGATGGAAGTTGACAATGAAGTCAATCATAATTTCACCACCCAAGAAAACCTTCAAAATGAAAACATAAATATGTATCAACAACATATGAAAAATCAAAATTGAAAAACGGGGAGGATTCAAATTGGAGAAGAATTTCTATACAAACCTCCCATTCCAAGAAATGAAGAAAAAGAAGTTCAAATAGAAGTGAAAGAACCAAGAAAAGAACATCCGAAAAAGGTTAACAAACCAACTCGACTTACTAAAGTAGGAGACCCGGGTGAATTTATCATTTCTTGCTTGCTTAATGATGGTGCTATATATAATGGACTCGCAGATTTAGGAGCAAGTGCAAATATTATGCCTCTTTCCTTATACAAAAGATTAGGTATGGGTAAATTAAAACCAACCAAAATAGGCGTTCAATCATTTGACCTAGCTATTAAACACCCGGTTGGAATAGCAAATAATTTACTTGTTAAAGTGGGAAGTTTAACCTTTGTTGCAAACTTCATAGTTATTAATATGGAGGAAAACCTTGATATTCCTCTAATTTTAGGTCGCCCATTTTTAGCAACCACCGAGGCATTCATTGATGTAAGAGAAGGTAGAATGACAATTAGGGATGGTGATAAATCAGTCACTTTTGTGAACCGAAAGTTTAGATCTCCACCAACCAAAACTGTTAAACCAATAAAAATGCATAAGTGTGGGGAAGATGAAGAAACACTTAATGATGATCCGATAACAAAGAACCCCATTGATAATGCGAAATTAGATGAACCCATTTTTAACAGTTCAACGAAGAAACTTTATAAATGGATTCACAATGCTAGGATTAAGGGAAACTTTAAGTTATGTAACTGATTAGTATCCAATTTATCCCCAAAAGAAAAGGCAATGTTAGTTGAATTTGTGAAAGTTACAGAGGAAATCAACAATTGGCTTGAAGTAAAAGTCAAAGATATACAAGTTGTTGATAGTCCAATTGAAAACGAAGTTAATCACAAATTCGATACCACATCTAACTAAGTGTGGGGAGATTCAAATCTTTTAAGGGTAATATGTATTTATGTTAGAGTTAGATTTTCTGTTTTCGTATAGTTCCGAGAATTGAATCCGAATGGTCCTTCCCTAGCAGACCCTAAAGAACTAGTCTTTTCCCCCCATTCTGAATTTTTATTTTTTTAGGTTTTACGAGATGAAGAATTCCTTTGATCTGAACCATGGTCTAATGCTACATGCTATGATTACTAAACGTAATAATGACACCCTTCCGAGTGAACTGGTGTCATTCATAAGAGAAAAAATGGATGGAGTAAGAAAAGAACTCAGAAAAGATCATTATAAGATACATTTTGGTAAAGGAAAATCAAAATTCGTAACAAAAAGAAGAGCACGACACCTTGAAAGATGTTATAAATGCGGAAAATGGTCACACGAAGGTAAATGTTCAAACAATCAAACATATTCAAATACCGAATTTGTTACTCTATGCAGAGAAGGACTGTTTATATGTTTAGAAGAAAAGATATTGAAGAATCGAGGTTACGCTTACGTAGCTATGGAAAACCAAATCACACGACTCTCCTATGAGTCGGCTAAAGCAGGTCTCTGAGTATTCTTTTTCATAGGTAAGTATGTACAGTTTTTTTTTTTGCTTTTAACCTTTTGATAATAAATGCTTAATCGTTCACTATAAAGTATTAAATTGGTATTCAATAAAATTAGATATGCGTAACCGAAATTATTAATATCATACAAAAATTTATTACATCACTGCGAAATTTACCGTTTATTCTTAAGGTATAAATATCTTTAATCAATCAACCCAAAATATTTCAGAAATTCGTCAGGAGTAAAACTAGGTTATGGAACCGAAATTACTTTACTGAAAATAGGGGCGTATATTTTTGATAATATTTGATTGATTAAAGTGGGATAAAAGACCAAAAAGATTTTTAATTTTATTTTTTTACCATGTTTTTAAAATTAATATATAAATATTAAATTAATATTGTAAACTTTTTAAAATCAATATATTTAAGTTTGTAAATATTTGAAAAAAAATTAATATTTTTAATATAAGTTTGTATGTATAAAAACAAAAATATAATATAAATTTGATGTGAATTTTTAATATTAATAATATGAATTTTTAATTTTATGTATTTTAAATTTAAGTTTGGTGTGAATTTAAAAACAAAAATTTACTTTATTTCCCTAAGTTAAAAATATGATTTTTAAAATTCATCGTGAGTTGAAAACTAGATCGTTGAACCGAAATTGCTTTACCCAAGGGAGGGACGAGAACTTTTATTATCATTATTTTTAATCTTATTGAATTAAAGTATGCCAAAAACATTTAAAAAACCCAAAAATCTTTGCTTTTAAAACCGCGCTTAAAAATGACAAATTTTAAAATTTTTTCGAGGGACGGACTAGGAAAACGATCCGAAACGCCCTCATTCTTAAAAGAAACAAATTTTTAAAATTTATTAATTTATGTTTTATTAAGTAAAGGTTTTTATTTAAAAAAAAAGGTAAATAAGCACTCGCGGAGTTAGGAGTGGGACTACCTCAGCACTGGCGGAGTTTAAAAATTCCAGAAAGGGATAACTGGTCGAACAGACCAGTCCCCAACACACCCCATCTCAATTTTTTGCTAAAAAATACCCAAAAACACTCTCAAATTCGAAATTTTTCACCATAAATCATCAAATTTTTTGCTAAAATCACAATGAGGAGATTATTAACAAGGAGTTACTCAAGGAAAATGGTAATTTTTACATCTAAACACTCTTTAATCCGGATTTTTAATATTCTTGAGCAAATTTATACCTAATTTGATTTTGATGATTTTTAGTGTAATTGTGCTTAAATTGATTGTATATTATGCTTGTATAACCTCGATTGATGCTATTTAACACGATTAGAAGCCTTAAACTTCAAATTTTGAGTAATCTAGGGTTTGTGTTCTTGAGCAAAATTGGGACTTTTGATATAAACGGGTTATGGCCGAATTTTGTTGTTAGTTTATGCTAAATTGAGTTGTGTAACATGTTTAGGTTGCTAAATGATTAAAACTTTGATCCTAAACATGATTTATGAAGATTAAAGTGGACTTTTTAAGTCAAAAATACATGAACTTGATCTAATTGATATGAATGCCATGTTGATGTTTCGCGAGGTGTATATAAAATACTATTAAATTTTACAAGGAAATACTATTAAATACGATACAATTTTACAGAAGATATTTATTTATTTATTGAATGGATATACTTAAATCTTGCTACAACACTTATAGGCAGTGTACCTAATCGTACAGTAGTGTAGTTTTTAGTAAGTCCGGTTCATTCCACAGGGAAATCTTTAAACAAAGCTTAACGCTATATTAATTTACTTTTATAAAAATACAAATATATATATATATAAGTAATATTATTATTATAAAGGGGGGTTTTTACCGTTTAATGACCGGTTTGTCGATTTTAATTCTTCAGTCGCAGTTAAAATCAAATGTAAAATATTAAATAAAAGACTTAATTTAAAGCGTAAAGTAAATAACGATAATATAATTACGAATAATAAAAGTGCGATAAAATAAACTTGCGATAATTAAAAAGTACGATAATTAAAAGTGCAATTAAATACAATAACAATAAAAAATGCGATAATTAGAAGTGCAATTAAATATAAAATAAAGGAAATTAAATATGAAATAAAAGAATTATGCTTATTTAAACTTCCATAATCATGATGTTTGACGTGTTGATTTTAGTTTTATGCCCATGGGTTAATTGTCCTTTGTCCTGGATTATTTAATATGTCCGTCTGGTTTTTGTCCATAACAGTTCATCAGTCATAAATATAAAGTGTGAGTGTCCTCGTCAAATTATCCTTATACCCGAAGTTAAATATTCCAACTAATTGGGGACTTAAACTGTAACAAGATTTTAATACTTTGTTTAATAATTACACCAGGATGTCGACTGAGTGTAACCCAAGGTTTTAATATTTTGTTATCAATTATACCAAGTGTCCTTGTACATAATTTCACCCCTGTTTTAATTATTCTAGTGGCTATTAATCCATTCCCGTGTCCGGTTAAATGAACGATTATTCGTACATATAAATACCCCGCCCATCGTGTCCGATCGAGTGTATATGGTAATTTATAGGGACGCCCAATTGTAAATCTTTATATTAACATTAACAAACTATCATTTAGTTAAACAAATATAAAGCCCATTAATAGCCCATAGTCTAATTTCTACAAGTGTCGTTCTTTTGTCCAAACCCCAATTATGGTACAAAGCCCAATTACCCAATTTTAGTAATTACCCCAACATCATGATTACTTTGGATTAAATAAGCATAATAATAACTTAGCTACGAGACATTAAATTAAAAAGGTTGAACATAACTTACAATGATTAAAAATAGCGTAGCGTTACACGGACAGAATTTCGACTTACACCCTTACAACATTCGCTAACATACCCTTATTATTAGAATTATAATTAAAATTAAAATTAAAATATAAATTATAAATATAAATATTACGTATGAATGGAGAGAAGAGAAAGATAGATTTATTTTGTGGTACACCAAAGCTCGATTTTTATAGGCATGTGGGCTGGAACTGGGGCTCATGCGATCGCATGGATTTATGCCTTCCAGGCCATGCGATCGCATGGCCAGCTGGGGAGGCTCATATTTGGTTGTTTTCTTCTGCCGACGGTTTTATAAATAATATAATATATTAAATAATTATAAGAATTATTTAAATATTATATTATATTTATGTGCACAGTTGACTTGTAATTTTTAGTCCGTTGCGTCGAGCGTTGAGAGTTGACTCTGGTCCCGGTTCCGGATTTTCGAACGTCCTTGCGTACAATTTAATATCTTGTACTTTGTGTTTTGAATCTTGTACTCTTGTAATTTCGAGACGTTTCTTATCAATAATTGGAATCTCTTTGATTGTATTTTGTACTTTTGAGCTTTTTGGTCGTTTGCGTCTTCAATTCGTCGAATATGTCTTTTGTTTTCACCTTTTATTATTTAAACGAATATCACTTGTAAATAGAATAATTGCAACTAAAAGCTTGTCTTTCTTGAGGAATAATGCTATGAAATATATGTTCGTTTTTAGCATTATCAGATATTCCCACACTTGAGCGTTGCTTGTCCTCAAGCAATATCGTCTTGAAATACTAGAATCACTTCTTTATTCTTCACACTTTGTACATCAGTGATTTCTATATGGCGGTATAAACAATGGTAGTAACGATATGGTTTACAGTCCCAAATGACTATAAAAATTTAGATCCATTAAGGAAATTGGATCTTTATATAAATATTTGATCTTTTGAAAATTAAATCTAGTTTTTACCCTAGATAAGTTTTCCGGAATAACCCTTCACCGGTGTTTGCAAAATATTTTTGTGGGCTTGGTGGGTTTCAGATTTGAAAATTTTAGCTCAAAACTTGCGGTTTTGTGTCACCCACTTGCTAACCTTGTATTAGGAAAGCAACACGTCCAGTTTACTTGTCCCGTATATTACCTTTCGGTAAACTACCGTTCGGTTGTAAAGGAAAGCGTTGAACAAGCAACTGTTAAGGCAATGTCCCCTGACATGCTTTTAATTATGGTCTATAACGTGTCGGACGCAATTACTATCCTTAGTAGGAGCAATAGTAAAGCTCACCCTTATGATTTTTCGGTCTGGCACAAGGTCCTGTCTTTGACCATGCTATGCAACCACCGTTCTTACGGTTGACACCCGATTTGGTTCAGGTGACCTAATGAATTCCAGGTGAATTCCTAGGATTTTACGTTCAATGGTAATGAACGCATTAAAAATAGGGTTTTCAGAAAACAAATCGGTTTGTAATTTTGATCAAAATATTTTCTCGTTCAAGCTCGAGTTTAGATATCATTGAATTCCATGAGTTTGTAATTCTCAATCTTTAAGGTCAATCTCAAGGATTGAGTAATATCAGGCTTAAAAGCTGATTTTTGATCTTTTAAGGAGATTATCCTTTCTGGGGATCTGATTCATTAGTCTTATCCAGCTAATTTGCATGGTGCCCCCCATTGTACGAGATAAATCCTTCTCATGGTTAGGATAAATCTGACCACTTGGCGACCCTGTTTAATGCTGAGGTCCGTGGATTTTCTGCTGATTTTAGTGATGACTTTTCTAGATTTTTCGTCAACCTACAGCTGGTCTGGACGACAACTTCTTGACCTAAATCAAGAAGCGCGTGTCTTTTTCGGAAGACTTTACTTCCTTTTAATGATGGAATTGATTCATCGTGTAGATCCATCTCTTCTTTTCTTTCATCGGGTAAAATAGTTTAGTTTAGTCCAAAGCAAAAGTATTTTCAAAAATATGTGACATATGTTTAAGATAACTTGGTAATTTTTCCCACACTTGGCTTTTATTTTCCTTTTTATTGTTCTCTATTCCATTTTAAATGAATTTTAACATTTTGGTTTGTTTCTCAATTTATGTCCTTTCCGAGGTAACAATAATTTCGGTGTTAACACCTAGTTTTATCGTTCATAAATATGTATAAACATGATTTTGAGTTCATTTAATTGAAAATTTTGAAAAATTTTACTAGAATTGGGTAGTCAGTATATAAGACTAGGGCTGCTCTTTATTATCAGAGAGCACTAGATTCTAATACAACTACTACGTTACTAGTATTTTTAATGGTAACCAAGTGTATAAAGATAAAAATTTTAAAAATCCGAAAGAATTTAACCCCTTCCCACACTTAAGATCTTGCAATGCCCTCATTTGCAAGAAATCAGTACAATTTAAATTATTGAGGGTGATTAGCGTAGAAATGATTAAATTTTACCAAAGTTTCCAAACATATTGGCGTTTGTTTGCTGAATGATAAATGGTGCATATCATTTGTTCATTTCGTCTGTTGTTACATCACATTTATTTGTCATCTTGTCGTCAAAATTAGTAGCTTTTGCTGAACTTAATGCCAGTCTTTGAAAATGCTCTGTTTTACCCTGTTTTGTACAATCGACAATATACATACATACAAATATAATCATGCATGGCAATTTGAAATGGGACTTAATATCCCACTTTCAAATTCTAAATATGAAATATTAGTACACAATAATAATAAAATAATAAAAATTACACAAATATATCCAATAACATAAGTTTAAACATGAAAAAGTCAAAAGATAAAAACATAAAAATCATAAAAATAACCAAATGGAACTAAATCACTCTGGATAGGGGTTCCAGTTCATCTCATCGGGTGGGTTCCATTTTTGGTTATAGGTGTTCTGATAGGCTTGGTTATAGTCATACCGGTTAAAGGGTGGTCGGATATCGGGGCTATGTGGCGGAAAATGAGCAGGTCGAGTAGGTACATAGTTATTTGGTACCTGATATGATAGCTGGCTCATGATTTGGTGCTGATGAACTAACCATCTATCGTGTTGGCGTCGCCTATAATCCTCGTATACTCGCTCGAAGTTCCACTGCTCATACATACTATGTCTGGCCGCGTTCGTCATTGCTTCCTCATCTATACGAACGTGGACGTCAAGAATAGCATCTCGAAAGACATCCCTAATGTCTTCCGCCTCCTCCATTTCCTCGTCTGAGCCTCTCTCTACCTGAGGATGAGATCCCTCATAGGGTACTGCCTGGTTACGTCTACTTTTTCAATACCTTAGCACCCACATAAACTTTCAATCCTAAGGGCTCAACCTGTTCTCTACAAATCTGTAATGGACTCCCTTGGTTCCTATCAACACCTAAATACTCTCCAATGAGAGTAACAAAAATACCTCCTCCTATTATACTCCCGTCCTGCATTCCCTCTACCATTTTAGATAAATAAAAAGCAACACAGTAAGGGATATTGACAAAGCTTCTAGGATCCCGAATACACTTTAGGTAGAATAGATCATATAAGGTAATTTTTTCTTTATTATGACCTCTTTGTGTAATCGAGTTAGCCAAAAATCTATGAATAATACGAAGCTCGGCTCTATCAATATGTGTATAGGAGTGTCCTCCTGCTCGTGTAAAAACATCAAAATGTGACATACGCCTCCAAATGGCGTCAGCGTCAAAGTTACTATCTACCCGTTCACCATAATGAATCAAGTTTGTACAATCGGGTAATAGCAACTCACCAGGAGTATATATCTGTAAGGCCCTGGCCATGTCCAGCATGGACATTCTGTACATCCTCCCGCCAAGGATAAACCTAAGAAATCTTCTATCATCTATTCTAACAATATTTGTATCAAGTGATACAGTACTCATCAACTCAACACACCATTCCTTATATACAGGTCTACGAATGGTGAAAAGACGTTCCCAATCTGTAAAAGAAGAACTGCCATACCTTTGAACTAAAAGCTGTCTAACACGGTCAGCTAGATGGACCGTTTCCAAAGGGGCCCAATCAATTACCCTTGGCACCTCTACATTTTTTGTTACCAATTTGAATTTGTTCCTTTGATATGTCTCGTAATCTCTCCATCTTCTATCAAATCTCAGATTAGGATGTAGAGTGTGCTCAGGAATCGTTGGGAATTCTACTGGCGGCCTCATTGGGAATACTATGAATTCATCAACAAACTGTACCGGATCATAATAAGGTATGTGCTGATCAGGCTGTTGTTATTGTTCCTGTTGTGGTTCTTGTTCGTGTTGCATTTCTGGTTCTGGTTCTGGTGCTGGTGCTGGTCGTCTAGATGATGATGCTCCTGAACCTCCAGTATCGGCTCTCTGTAAAACACATTAAACACAAAATTTGTGCATCCAAATATGCATTAGTGTTAGCAAAATAACAACTTAAAACAATCACTATAACATGTTAAATCAAAATTAAACTTATACACATTTTCACAATTTTTCACAATTCTACACTTTTCAAATAAGCACATATGAAAATGTATACAAAATTCATAAGCATTTAACTCAAATAACATGTCAAAATATTCATTACTAATAATTAAACAAGTCTCAAATGGCAAATATATCAAATTAATCAAGTTCATGAATTTTGGACTTAAAAAGTCCACTTTAATCTCTAAAAATCATGTTTAGGATCATTGTTTAGATCATTTAACTATCTAAACATGTTACACTACTCAATTTAGCAATAATTCATGACAAAAATCGGCCATAACCTGTTTATATCAAAAAGCCCCAAATTGCTCAAGAACACAAACCCTAGATTTCTAAAAATTTTGAAGTTTTTGGCTTCAAATCATGTTAAATAGCATCAATCTAGGTTATACATGCATAAAATACTAACAATTTAACACTAATTACACTAGAAATTAACAAAATTGCATTAGGTAAAAAATTGGTAATTATCACAAAAACTAGGAATTTATAGAGTTTAGGGGTGTAATTTTTACCAATTTGCTGAAGAATGAGAATCTAGGCATGATTAGAGCAAGAAAAATGACGAATTACGGTGGAAAAATGGCGAAAATTGGTGAATTTTTGGGTGAGTTTCGTGAATGTGTGTGTGTTGTGGTGAGGAAGACAGAACAGGCTGCTGTATGTATCAGGTCTGATTTTTGCCTCCATGCGATCGCATAGAGGTATAGTGAAAATACCATGCGATCGCATGGGGGTCCGGGTACAGTGTTTTCAGCTTTTTTTTTTTTTTTTAAAAACTTATACTTTATAAAACTTATAATTAATTAAATTTTAAAAATTTTGTTTTCCTTTAGGAGCGAGGGTCGGATCGTTGTCCTAGTCTGTCCCTCGACAAAATTTTAAAATTTGTCAAATCAAAGCGCGGTTTTTAAAAGTAAAGATTTTTGGGTTTTTTTTAATGTTTTTGGCATACTTTAATTCAATAAGATTAAAAATAATGATAATAAAAGTTCTCGTCCCTCCCTCGGGTAAAGCAATTTAGGTTCAAAGACCTAGTCTTCAACTTACGACGATTTTAAAAATCATATTTTTAACTTAATGAGATAAAGTAAATTTTTGTTTTTAAATTCACACAACTTAAATATAAAATTCAAAATTAATATTAAAAATTCACACCAAATTTAATTTAAAAATTCATATTATAAATTCACACCAAACTTATATTAATTTTTTTAAATATTTACAATTTTAAATATATTGATTTTACAAAGTTTACAATATTAATTTAAGATTTATATATTAATTTTAAAAACATGGTAAAAATAAAATTAAAAATCTTTTTGGCTTTTTATCCCACTTTAATCAATCAAATATTATCAAAAATATGCGCCCCACTTTTCGGTAAAGTAATTTCGGTTCCAAGACCTAATTTAACTCATGACGAATTTTTAAAATATTTTGGGTTGATTGATTAAAGATATTTATACCTTAAGAATAAACGTTAAATTTCGCAGTGATGTAATAAATTTTTGAATGATATCAATAATTTCGGTCGCCAAACCTAATTTTATTCAATACCAATTTAATACTTTATAGCGAACAAATTAGCGTTTATTATCAAAAGGTTAAAAATAAAAAAAAATAAAATAAAAACTGTACAAACATACCTGTGAAATAGATTTCTTAGTTATATGATCTATTCCATTCATAAGATAGTCGGTTTAATTGGTTTTCCATAGCTACATAGGCGTAACCTCGAGCATTCAGTGTCTTTTCTTCTAAACATATGAACGGTCTGTCTCTGCATAAAGTAACAAATTCGGTGTTTGAATAGGTTTGATTATTTGAACATTTACCTCCATGTGACCATTTTCCGCATTTGTGACATCTTTCTAGGTGTCGTGCTCTTCTTTTTGCTGCGGATTTTGATTTTCCTTTACCAAATTGTAACTTATTATCTTCGCATCTGGATTCTTTTCTAACTCCGTCCATTCTTTCTCTGATTACTGATACTATTTCACTCGGTAGTGTGTCATTATTACGTTTAGTGATCAAAGCGTGTAGCATTAGACCATGGTTTAGTTCACAGGCAGTCTTCATTTCCTAAAAAAAATAAAAATTCAGAATGGGGGGAGAAGACTAGTTCTTTAGGGTCTGCTAGGGAAAGACCATTCGGGTTCCATTTTCGAGAACTACACGAAAACAGACAATCTAACTCTAACAGAAATACATATTATCCTTTAAAGATTTGATTCTCCCCACACTTAGTTAGCTGTGGTATCGAAATTGTGATTAACTTCGTTGTCGACTTCCATCAGACTATCTATGTAGTGTTTAACTCTGTGACCATTAACTTTAAATTCAATCCCATTTGAATTTATTAATTCTATCGTTCCGTATGGAAAAACTCTTTTGACTATGAATGGTCCAGACCATCTTGATTTCAATTTTCCAGGAAATAGCTTGAATCGTGAATTGAAAAGAAGAACTCTGTCTCCTTCCTTAAATTCTTTTGAACTTCTGATTCTTTTATCATGCCATTTCTTCGTTCTTTCTTTATAGATTAACGAATTTTCGTATGCTTCATGTCTTAATTCTTCTAATTCGTTTAGTTGACTTAATCGTAGACGTCCGGCTTCATGTAAATCAAGATTACATGTCTTCAAAGCCCAAAATGCTTTGTGTTCAATTTTTACTGGAAGATGACATGCTTTTCCATAAACAAGTCTAAAAGGTGTGGTTCCAATTGGAGTTTTGTAGGCTGTTCTAAAAGCCCAGAGTGCATCCTCCAATTTAATGGACCATTCCTTCGGATTTGATCCTAAGGTTTTCTCTAGAATACGTTTTAAAGCTCGGTTGGTATTTTCAACTTGTCCACTTGTTTGTGGATGATATGCGGTGGAGATTTTATGAGTTACTCCATATCTTTTAAGAACTTTCTCAAGTTGATTATTACAGAAATGAGTACCCCGATCACTTATTAAAGCTTTCGGTGTTCCAAACCTTGCAAAAAGACGTTTTAAAAAGTTGACTACAACTCGTGCATCGTTAGTTGGGAGAGCTTGTGCTTCCGCCCATTTAGATACATAATCAATGGCTACGAGAATATAGAGATTATTATGAGATTTTGGAAATGGACCCATAAAGTCAATACCCCAAATGTCAAATACTTCACATACTTGGATGACATTTTGTGGCATTTCATCACGTTGACTTATTTTTCCGGCCCTTTGACAAGCATCACAAGATTTGCAAAGAAGGTGTGCGTCTTTGTAAATTGTAGGCCAATAGAATCCAGCATCATAAACTTTTCTTGCTGTTAGTTGAGGCCCATAATGCCCTCCTGTTGGTCCTGTGTGACAATGGTTTAATATTTTACTGGCTTCATTTCCAAATACACATCGGCGTATTATTCCATCGGGACAACTTTTAAACAGATGTGGATCTTCCCAAAAATAGTGTTTTATATCACTGAAGAATTTCTTTCGTCTTTGGTACGATAATCCTTTTTCAAGGAATCCACAAACTAAGTAGTTTGCATAGTCTGCAAACCATGGAATTTCTTTATAATCTATCTTCAATAGATATTCATCAGGAAAGTTGTCTTGTATGGCCGATTCATTTAGAACTTCTAATTCGGGATTTTCAAGACGAGAAAGATGATCAGCGGCGAGATTTTCTGCTCCTCTTTTATCTCGGATTTCAATATCAAACTCTTGTAAGAGTAAGATCCAACGGATTAATCTTGGTTTAGCATCTTGTTTCGAAAATAGGTATCTAAGAGCAGAATGGTCGGTATAGACCACCGTTTTTGCTAGAACGAGATATGATCAAAATTTGTCAAAAGCAAAGACAATAGCAAGGAGTTCTTTTTCAGTAGTTGTATAGTTCATTTGTGCTCCTTGTAACGTCTTACTAGCATAATATATAGGTTGAAATCGTTTTTCAATCCTTTGTCCTAAAACGGCTCCCATTGCAAAATCACTTGCATCGCACATTAGTTTAAATGGTAGATTCCAATTTGGTGTTATCATGATCGGCACATTAGTGAAAGGTAAGGGAAAGTGATCTTTTCTGGTGGCGTCATTTAATTTTCTATAATCAATACACACACGCCATCCTGTTACAGTCCTAGTAGGAATAAGCTCATTTTTCTCATTTATAATGACAGTCATGCCACCCTTCTTAGGCACGCATTGAACTGGGCTTACCCATGGACTATCAGAGATTGGATAAATTAAACTTGCATCTAGCAGTTTAATAATCTCTTTCTTCACTACATCTTGCATATTAGGATTTAGTCTTCGTTGGCGTTGCACATACGTTTTATGACCTTCTTCCATAAGGATTTTATGTGTGCAATACGAAGGACTTATTCCTTTAATATCATGAATATTCCATGCAATGGCTGGTTTATGAGCTATCAACACAGAAATGAGTTGTGATTTCTCATTTTCAGTAAGAGAAGACGATATTATTACAGGTAATTCAGATTCACCATGTAAATAAGCGTATTCCAAATGGTTTGGAAGTGGCTTTAACTCTAATTTCGGAGGTTCTTCTATCGATGATTTATATCGATATCTGTCTTCTTCTTTTAGCATTTGAATTTCTTCTGTTGTTGGTTCATATCCATTAGCTATAAGTGTAGCTAACATTTCAGCTTCATTAATTGGTTCATTACCTTCTCCTAAAGAACATTCTCCTGTTCCTTGTAATTCTGGAAATTCTTCTAACAATTCTGCATGTGCATCTATAGTTTGAATATAATAACATGTATCATCTGCAGATTGTGGTTGTTGCATTGCTCTATCAACTGAAAAGGTAACACTCTCATCCTCTATACTTAGGGTCAGTTTCTTACCGAACACGTCTATCATTGCTTTAGCCGTGTTTAAGAATGGTCTTCCTAATATGAGAGGAACTTGAGAATCTTCTTCCATGTCCAGAACAACAAAATCTACTGGAAATACTAAAGTACCAACTTTAACTAGCATGTTCTCCATTATCCCTCTAGGATATTTTATTGATCTATCGGCTAGTTGTATGCTTATTCTTGTTGGTTTCAATTCTCCAAGGTCTAGTTTAGCGTATAGTGAATACGGCATTAGATTTATACTAGCACCTAAGTCTGCCAATGCTTCTATTGAACTAAGACTACCCAGAAAACATGGAATTGTGAAACTTCCTGGATCAGATAATTTTTCTGGTATCTTATTCAACAGCACTGCTGAACAATTAGCATTCATAGTAACAGCCGAGAGTTCTTCCATTTTCTTTCTATTTGAGATTAGATCTTTCAAGAATTTAGCATATCTAGGCATTCCTGAAATCACATCAATGAAAGGAAGATTTACATTTATCTGTTTAAACATATCCAAGAATTTGGATTGCTCGGCTTCAAGTTTCTCTTTGTTCATTTTACTCGGGTAAGGAAGTGGTGGTTGGTATGGTTTAACATAAGGTTTAGCCTTAACTGTGTTATCTTCATTAACCTTTTCAACTACCGGTTCTTTTTCCTTATCTTGATCAGGTTGTGGTTCTTGTGGAGTAGGAATAGCTTCATCAGAAGTTACAGGTATTTCAGGTGGTTTAAGTGTTGTACCACTTCTTGTGGTAATGGCTTTAGCTGTTTCATTCCGGGGGTTAGCATTTGTATCACTAGGTAGACTTCCCGGTTTTCTTTCACCTATTAACCTTGCTAGGTTACTTACTTCTTGTTCCAGATTTTGAATAGAAGCTTGTTGATTTCTAAATGCTTGAGCATTTTGTTCATTAGTTTGTTTCTGAGATGTGAAAAACTGCATTTGAGTTTCAACTAGCTTCGTCATCATATCTTCTAAATTCGGCTTTTTATCATCGGTTTGTTGTGGTGGTTTGTTTTGAAAATTAGGTCTTTGTTGATTGTAAGTATTATTGGATACTTGTTGATTGCTAGGACCTTGTTGGTTGTTGTATGGAATATTTCGGTTATAATTTTGGTTTTGATTGTAAATCGGTCTTAGCGGTTGATAATTATTTTGATAATTATTTCCAGGCCTTTGGTTTATGTATGAAATATTCTCTCTTTGTTCCATTGTTAATTCAATACTGAGACAATCTTTTGTCAAATGTGGTCCTGCACACTGCTCACAACTAATTCGTATTGAGTGAATATCTTTAGTCATCTTTTCCATTCGTCTCTCGACAGCATCTATCTTTGCGGAAATGGAATCTAAGTCATGGCTAGAATCGACTCTAGCTGCTTTAGATGATCTAATGATATCTTTTTTTTGGTGCCACTCATGTGAGTGGGAAGCAGTGTTATCAATAATTTTGTAAGCATCAGTTTCGGTTTTCTTCATAATAGAACCACCAGCTGCTATATCTATGTCTTTTCTTGTAGTGATGTCGCATCCTTGGTAGAATATTTTTACTATTTGACAGGTGTCTAAACCATGTTGCGGGCATCCTCTTAATAACTTTCCATATCTAGTCCACGCCTCATATAGAGTTTCATTTGGTTTCTGTGTAAACGTAACAATTTCTGCTTGAAGTCTTACGGCTTTAGATGCAGGAAAGAATTGTTTAAGAAATTTTTCAACTAAAACGTCCCATGTATCGATCGCCCCTTCAGGTAACGATTCCAACCAATCTTTGGCTTCTCCCTTTAAAGTCCAGGGAAATAACATGAGATATATCTGTTCATCCTCCACTTTTCGGATTTTAAATAGTGTGCAGATCCTATTAAAGGTACGTAGATGTTCATTTGGATCTTCCTTCGGCGCACCACTAAATTGGCATTGATTAGTCACCATGTGTAGAATTTGTCCTTTGATTTCATAATCTGGCGCATTAATGTCTGGATGAGTAATTGCGTGACCTTGGCCAGTGCGTTTAGCTCTCATTCGGTCTTCCATACTTAAAGGTTCCAGATTCTCCATACATGAATTTGTTGAATCGGAATCACTAGAGGATTCTGATTTAATGGTTCGTTCCTCAACAATCTCTGTTTGAATGATTGGTTGTTCCGGAGGAAAATTTAATGGTTCAGGATCTACGAATCATCCCTGAATATTCTCCGGATTCTCAATTGTGAGGTCGGGTTCAAAAAATGGATTATCGGAAATTTGAACTGAAGTACTTGGTCGACTGGATGATGATTCTAAAGAAAAATCAACGGCAGTAATATTTGCTAAATGTCTTGATCTAGTTACAGGTGGTGAACGTACAAAAGGTGGTGAACATCTTGCTCGGTGCATTCACTGAATATCCTATTAGTTTTTAAAAGGAAAGAAAAATTATAATAAGTTATCCAATCAATAGACTTTTCTGATTTTGTCCACGTTTCGAATAGCCAAAAGATGCAGCAGAGGGGCAGGATTCGTTTGGTCTCAATATAATTAAGGACTGTTTGGCTCCAATAACCCGGTCCACGTACAAATCCAACTATTACTACGAACCAAAAAATTTTGATGTCTATTAATTTAACCACTTAAAATAAATTTTCGTAATTTTAAGAAATTTAGATAAGAAGTAGAATAAAAATCTATGTCCTAAAACTAGAATAGCGAGAAATAAGAAAGAAAAAGAGTTCGTCGAAAAAGGTCGAAAAAGAAAAATGGTTGAAAAATAAAAGGTGACAGAAAAATAAAAGAGACTTATAAAACTTAAAAATACTTGACTAACCTAACCTTATTACTACAACTAACTTAAAATTATAATCGCAAATTGAGATTACTAATTGGAATGATAATTGATACATAGGTAAAAGTCGTCTAAAAATATTAAAGCTTATAGGAAAAACTAAATCCCAAATGGAAATAACTTAAAAAGGTACTAAAATCTAAAAACTGCGTCCAAAATTCTAAAGCACTTAAATCTTAGTCTAAAGAAAAAGCACTTAAGGAATTCTACGGCAAAGCCTAAAAATCTAGAAGTAAAAATAACTATGGCAAAGACTATAAATTAAAACTAAATATGAGCGAAAAATACAAAAGTTACGCTAAAACGATTAAAAAGGGAAAAAATATAAAAATATATAAAAAGTTGTAAAAAGTACAATTTTTATAAAAATATTATTTTTATATTATTTATTTATTAAAACTATTAATTTTACAATTTAAATAAACTAATTAAACTAAAAATACAAATTAATAATAAAAACTAAATTAATATATATTATATATAACCCTAATTAGGGTTTAAATATAATAATAATTATTATTATCCGTAATTAATGCAGGCTGCAGTCTGGCGTGTCAGATGGGCTCATGCGATCGCATGAGTCCTCAGTTGCCCAGCCATGCGATCGCATGGGCTAGGGTTTCGGGCCACAGAGTGGGCTGCTACAGTACAGGCCGAATTAATAATTTTTTTTTTCTGTTTTTGCTGTAAAATATAAAATATATTTATTAATTAAATAAAACTTATATTTTTACAAAAAAAAATAGAAATAAAGAAACTTTATAAAACTTAAATATTTACCAAACTCTAAAAAAAATATTTATATTTTTGTTTTTCTTTTTATATTTTCGAATATTTAAAACGTATTTTTATAAAAACAAATTTTAATAAAAGTAAACTAAAAATCTTTTTTATTTTTTTTATTTTTTTATATTAGCGTTGCACTTCCGGCTTTTAAGCGTTTCCCCGGCAGCGGCGCCAAAAATATACTTGATGTTTCGCGAGGTGTATATAAAATACTATTAAATTTTACAAGGAAATACTATTAAATACGATACAATTTTACACAAGATATTTATTTATTTATTGAATGGATATACTTAAACCTTGCTACAACACTTATAGGCAGTGTACCTAATCGTACAGTAGTGTAGTTTTTAGTAAGTCCGGTTCGTTTCACAGGGAAATCTTTAAACAAAGCTTAACGCTATATTAATTTACTTTTATAAAAATACAAATATATATATAAGTAATATTATTATTATAAAGGGGGGTTTTTACCGTTTAATGACCGGTTTGTCGATTTTAATTCTTCAGTCGCAGTTAAAATCAAATGTAAAATATTAAATAAAAGACTTAATTTAAAGCGTAAAGTAAATAACGATAATGAAATTACGAATAATAAAAGTGCGATAAAATAAACTTGCGATAATTAAAAAGTACGATAATTAAAAGTGCAATTAAATACAACAACAATAAAAAATGCGATAATTAGAAGTGCAATTAAATATAAAATAAAGGAAATTAAATATGAAATAAAAGAATTATGCTTATTTAAACTTCCGTAATCATGATGTTTGACGTGTTGATTTTAGTTTTATGCCCATGGGTTAATTGTCCTTTGTCCTGGATTATTTAATATGTCCGTCTGGTTTTTGTCCATAACAGTCCATCAGTCATAAATATAAAGTGCGAGTGTCCTCGTCAAATTATCCTTATACCCGAAGTTAAATATTCCAACTAATTGAGGACTTAAACTGTAACAAGATTTTAATACTTTGTTTAATAATTACACCAGGATGTCGACTGAGTGTAACCCAAGGTTTTAATATTTTGTTATCAATTATACCAAGTGTCCTTGTACATAATTTCACCCCTGTTTTAATTATTCTAGTGGCTAATTATCCATTCCCGTGTCCGATTAAATGAACGATTATTCGTACATATAAATACCCCACCCATCGTGTCCGATCGAGTGTATATGGTAATTTATAGGGACGCCCAATTGTAAATCTTTATATTAACATTAACAAACTATCATTTAGTTAAACAAATATAAAGCCCATTAATAGCCCATAGTCTAATTTCTACAAGTGTCGTTCTTTTGTCCAAACCCCAATTATGGTACAAAGCCCAATTACCCAATTTTAGTAATTACCCCAACATCATGATTACTTCGGATTAAATAAGCATAATAATAACTTAGCTACGAGACATTAAATTAAAAAGGTTGAACATAACTTACAATGATTAAAAATAGCGTAGCGTTACACGGACAGAATTTCGACTTACACCCTTACAACATTAGCTAACATACCCTTATTATTAGAATTATAATTAAAATTAAAATTAAAATATAAATTATAAATATAAATATTACGTATGAATGGAGAGAAGAGAAAGATAGATTTATTTTGTGGTGCACCAAAGCTCGATTTTTATAGGCATGTGGGCTGGAACTGGGGCTCATGCGATCGCATGGATTTATGCCTTCCAGGCCATGCGATCGCATGGCCAGCTGGGGAGGCTCATATTTGGTTGTTTTCTTCTGCCGACGGTTTTATAAATAATATAATATATTAAATAATTATAAGAATTATTTAAATATTATATTATATTTATGTGCATAGTTGACTTGTAATTTTTAGTCCGTTGCGTTGAGCGTTGAGAGTTGACTGTAACGACCCGTCCTTATCCCTCTGGACGAAGTCATCAACATTTGGTCCCATTGCGATGATCGACTCCAAGTAATGTCCTTAAAATGAGCAAATGCACAGCGGAAGACTTAATTCGTACCTGAGAAATAACATGCTTAAAAGTGTCAACCAAAAGGTTGGTGAGTTCATAGGTTTATCATAATAATCATTTCAATATGTTAATAGACCACAAGATTTCATAAACATAAACATAATACACTCGCAAGTGTATGTAAAGCATTCTAAGTGGTTGAGCACTTGGTAACCATACTTAACATTTAATCACGTCGCATATTCCCTTTATTATGAAATCTTACTACACCGTACCAAGTGTAGTCACGAAACGAAGTACTGTGCAACCGTTGAATACTGGTCGTCCAGTCCGGTTGGGGTTGTCAGGCTCGATAGATCTATCAACAGGATTCGCGTTTACAATACCCATGTAAATAGTAGTTACCAAGCTACAGGAAAATATGCCAGTGGTACAACTCAACGTAGAATATATTTTTAAGTACTTGTGTCTATTTTGTAAACATTTATAAAAGCAGTGCATGTATTCTCAGCCCAAAAATATATATTGCAAAAGCAATTAAAAAGGGAGCAAATGAAACTCACCATACTGTATTTTGTAGTAAAAATACAGAGGACGACATTGAACAAGCATAGGGTTGGTCTCGGATTCACGAACCTATATCAAGTATATATATTAACACATATATTTATAATCGAACAAATTTATATATTATTCGTGATTTAATTGTTATTTTTATTATGTGTTTCATTAATAACCTATTTAGTTACATTTATTAATATTTATTATAAAGGTATTAATATAGTTATGTTATATGTAGTAAATATAGTTTTATATAACTACTAGTTATTTGATAAAATAATATTGATAATAATAATAAAAAGTCGTTTCATCCTATAATAATAATAGTAATAGTTATAATAATAAAAATGATAATTTCTATCAAAATAGTACTTTTATCAATAATGAATACTAATAATAATAACTATAAAAATAATGATTTTACTTTTAATAATAATACTAATCATAATAATAATAATAATATTAATGATCATAATAATATTAGTAATAATATTAATGATAATAATAATACTTAATAATTCATTTAAATCATATCTTAATTATGCTTTTATTCATTATAATATTTCTATTTATACTTTTTATATATTTTTTTTTTTATAATCCTATTAAGAATCCTACATATTTTTAATTATATTATTAATGATAATATTCATAATATCAATATTAGTATTCGTGTAATAATAATAAATATAATAATAATAATAATAATAATAATAAATACAACCTTAAAAAGATTGAAAAATGTCCCAAGCGAGTTTCGAACCCGCGACCCCTAACTTCTCAACACAACCCTCAAACCATTGAGCCATTCGCTCATATCTGAAATCATATTCATGCTAAATATATATAACCGTTTTATCTCGGCCCAATCAGGAAACTGATTCATTCCAGCCCACCAAAATAAAATGGGTCTTGGCCCAACATATATTTTGATCACGGCCCAAAGGGAGTCCGATGCAAAAAAAAATAATACAAAACAATCCCGTTTTTTTTTGTCTGATAACTTTGGAACTGCATCACCTACTCCCACTAACAAAAAGTGTAGGCCATAACTTGTATTACTTTCCCCACTTGCAACCTCTTCGTCATCATTAATAGAAAACATAAAAGGGCGACTAGCAAAATGGTAACATAACCGAAACAATCGCAGGTTTTTGTGATGATATGAGTTGTCAATGGTGGCGATGGATGGTTTTTAAAGTGGTGCTCCGGTGGTGGTTTGCTACGGTTTAAACAAAACAGCTTCAGTAACAGTTTTATGGTGGATCGAGGGTGGTGTTAAGGTGGTTTAATAAAGGTGGTGGAATATGGTTCGTAAATGGGTGGTGATGGAAGGGGTTATAGGGTGATGGTACGGTGGTGTTGGCCAAGGGTGACTGATGGTGGTGATAATCATGGTGGTTGTCTATGGTGGTTCGAACAATGCATTAAGTGAAGTGATTAATGGTGGTTATGGTTAGTGAACGATGGTTGCCGTGAAGGTGGTTGTGTTGGTTAGCGGTTGTTAAGGTGTTGAGGTGGTGGATAGTGGTGGATTGGGGTGTTGAGTTGAGTCTCGACAAACAGAAAAAAAAAAGAATCGGGTTGTGGGTATTTGTCATTCGAAACAAAATAAATAGATAGCGAAGGTGGCGTTTTGGTTATGGTGAGGGTGTAGATGGTTCATAGTTGTAGCCGTAGCCAAAGGTAGCAGAAGTAGCTCGATTGCACATGGTGACCGAAGGAAATAGAAGGGAAAACAAGGTGGTCTTCAAATGGTAGTAGCAAAACCCGAAGTGGGTTCATGGAGAGTAGCAAAAGATCACGATGGACATCATAGTTGTAAGTGGGTTTTGGGTCTCGGTTGTAACCGATGATCGAAACATGAAGAAACACACAACTTGATAGTTGTGGTGGCGGTTGATTGTGGTATCCGGTGGTGATCTTGAAAAAGAGAAAAAAAAATGTAAAGTGGGTATGGGCTGATCAATTCCCCTCTGATATGTGTATATGTTTAAATATAGATAGATATAGAGAGAGCTAATAATTAAGGTGATTAGTTATAGTTTTGTGAAACAAACAAATACATATACAGTAAATTAAATGTTAACTCCTGAATTTACGGATAATAATTATAATATAATATAAATAAATCATATGAGGTGAAACGTGTAAAAACACAGTTCAGCAGCCGGATTCTTAACTTATTAATGTTTCACGGGGTATTAAATCGTGTCTAATGCTAATCAGTTGTCTTATAAAAGTGTTCCTAAAAATCCCAAACTTTTAGATTAAATAAATTTAATTATTTCACTCATTATCTGTTTGAAACCAAATCAAAAAGGTTCGATAATTATTTATTTTCTGTTCCAATTTATATGTACGGGGTACTAATATTTAAACTTAAAAATGTAAAAATATTTTTATCAAATCTAAGATTTTCGTAATCAATTTACAGACTAACTTTTATTCTAACTTTTCATAAACTATTATTAGATGTATATAAATACTAACGAGATGCCAACCGAGTGTTCCTGACGATTACTAATTAGGTCCGAAATCACAAAATATATAATTAATATACTTTATTTAAATATGTAGATTTTTTTTTAAATAATAATTATCATAGTATTATAATTACATTTAATAAGAACAATATATAATATTTCAATTATATATATATATATATATATATATATACACACACACACACATATCTATTCACAATTAAAGGTTCGTGAATCGTCAGGATAGTCGAAGTTAAATGAATATATAAACATAGTTCAAAAATTTTTGAGACTCAATATCACGGACTTTGCTTATCATGTCAGAATTTTGAAATCGTATCGAGAGTTTGGTTTAAAATTAGTCGAAATTTTCCGGGTCGTGACAGTACCTACCCGTTAAAGAAATTTCGTCCCGAAATTTGATCGAGGTCGTCATGGCTAACACTAAAAATGTTTTCATGACGAATATGAGTTGCTAAATAGAGTTTTACCATTATTGAGTAATATAGATAAAACGATTCGGTTAGGTGAAGTGTACGAGTGAAGCTGTCACAACAGATAGAGATTTAACTTTTGCTGTAGTCATGGTGGAATTTAGAAAATAAGGTGCGTCTTAACTTTTGACGTTGTCTTGGTTGAATTCCGGAATTCAAGGGATTAAAGAAAAATCTTTAAAATCTAAAAGATTTGCCTCTTCGGCGAATAAGGAAATTAGGATCTCTCTAATTAAATGCGGAAATCTGTCTTGATTTCTTTGTCTAGTATTTTCAATATAAATGGACTTCTTTCGTTCCATTATTTTCACCACTTCAATTCTTTCTTCTCGATCCATACTTTCAAACAATTGTGAAAATGCTTAATCCAGTTCTGATCGTTGTCTTCATCCTTATTATCGCAACATTCATTCTCCTTTTTCAACTTCCACCAGAGGAATCTACTTTCTTCTACTTCGCCTTTGGGGTTATATTGTTTTTAATTCTCCCGTGTCTTTATGTTGCGATAAACTTTGACCTACACGGTTTGTAATTTATGTGTTGTTATCGGGCTTTATATTCTCCCTTATATTTCGAAGCTCTATGCTTTTGTTTTCTCTTCCCGACTTCAAGTCAAGCGAATAATGGTCCAGAATTCGTAAATATAGAAGTTCGAATGATTATAATGTTCTAGGCAAGAAGGAACGTGATAGCACGATTTGATTTTCAAATTTATCAAAATTACTGAAGATAGAATTATCAAGAATATATTCTTCTTGATAAGTTCGGAGGTTATGTAGAGTGAAAGAGTTAGGTAATATGACACATGATGATGGTATAATCTACTGTGAACCATCATCACATTTCATTAGAAACTCAGCATGATTTACTGTAATGTAATCACGTTGGCCAAGCGCATTATATTATACTAACTCATGCTTCAGTTCCCAACACTTATCCACAATTCATAATTTATACTTGGATTTTACCGGAGTTTCCAATATAATGGGATACTGGAAACACGAAGAGGTAGATAATTTCGGATAAGAATATTTATGTAAATATCCTCAGAAATATCGAAGATATTTATGATGATATTTTGAAATTTCTAAGTTCGAAGGTGAATGAAGAAAGATTTTCCGCAAGATTTTAACATGACTTTGGAGCAAGATATTCTCTAAAGATTTCATCGGATCCAGAATCACCTGGATTCTTTGAATATAGGGTTTCGTACTTGTATTTGTTCTTTGTTTCCTTCACGGTGTGCTCAATCTAATTTTCAATACCAAATTTTCTATCGAGCGTTCCTAACACTTCCTTCTTTATCATCAACTATTGACCATTAAGACCATCTACAACATGCTACTTCGTCAGCATTTTCAAAGTTAACGGATCTGGGTCATCGGTTATCCAACTGAGGTGGTTTCAGGAGAATTGTATTTTTAGATGATTAAACGCTGATGGTGATATGGTGAAATATAAAAGGTTCCCCAGTAACAATAAAGAGTATGCATATATATCAAGGTTATAATAAGGTTGTTTCGGATGAAAAGTCGGAATTGACTTGCTGGAGCTGTGACAAAATTGGCTAATTTGAAGAAGAATTGCAAAGTTATTTTGGGTAATAATAACACTAAAGGAATTAACACAGCTATGTGTTAAATGTTTATTCAGGTTTCGAGAGTTTTTCAGATGCATAACTATATGCATAAATCTTTTCTTCCGTAGTTGAAGTGTGGATAGTCCATCCTTTTAATCGAGGTGTTTTCAAGAATCATGAAATGTTTAAACGCAGATTGGAATCGTCAAGATACAAATGAGGTTTAAGATGAAATCAAGTGGCAAACTTGAAGAATTGTTTAGTTTCATATGTTATAATTAATATTTTAATTCATTTTTTTTTTTTTTTAATTGTCCAATGTTGATAGTCCCAATCGATAGTCCACAGTTAACAGTACAATAATTCATATATAATTTAATTTATAATATTCGAATTAATTAATACGTATCGTGACCCGTGTACATGTCTCAGACTCGATCACAACTCAAAGTATATATATTATTTGAGAATCAACCTCAACCCTGTATAGCTAACTCCCGCATTACTGCATATAGAGTGTCTATGGTTATTCCAAATAATATATATAGATGCGTCGATATGATATGTCAAAACCTTGTATACGTGTCCCGATATTTAAAGTGCGTAAAATAAATAACAGAAATTAAATGACGATAAATTAAATGCGTAAAGTAAATAACAGAAATTAAATGACGATAAATAAAATTGCGATAATTAAATTGCGATAAATAAAATGTAATCAGTTAGCTAGGAACAGTTAGCTGGAACAGTTAGCGTGGATTCTTAACAAAATTTCAATTAGTTAATTCGTTTGTTTCTAACAAATTTTATTGTCCAATGTTTTCTTCATTATGCCACTTGTTGGATTCTGATAGGTCAAAATCCAAATATGAAATTTAAATGGAAATGATTATTCTGTGGTGAATGGATACGTATATCGGTGGTTGTACATAGGATAGTAAATGACCGTTGAATCAGATTCGAAGAATGTACAGTGCAACTTATTAATGTGAAATCTAAATATTCCTCGGGTATTACCTACCCGTTAAAATATTTTCACCATTAACAGTTTGTACAAAAGAATTTTAAATTACAATCTTTATGAAAATATACATACATATATATATTTTCTTCAGATGTAATCATGGATTTTATGAGTTAATATGATATTAACTCATCTAATTTACCGTTAGAACAAGAATATATAATCTCTAAAACATTAGAGATTACATAATCACTATGTCGAAATAAGATAAATGATGTAGAACGTCATGTAGAACGATGATTATACTCGAGGTGTCGAAGCTGGTGACGCGAAAGTTGTTCTTGGTGGTACTAGTGCTGTTGGTGCTGAGGCTGGTGATGTTACTGGTGTTGATGATACTGCTAGTGCTTGCAAATTGTGTACCGTGCTCTCTAAAGTTAACACTCGAGCTCGGAGTTCTTTAACTTCTTCTACTAACCCTGGTTGGTTATCAGTGTGAGGTAGAGGTCGGATATCTTCTCTAGTTCCGTTAATGGTAGCCTCAAGACGAAAAATTCTTGCAAAAAGGGTATAAACGGTGTTGCGAACAGGTTCGCCGGTGAGCGGGTCGAGCACTCCGACGTTAGGTGGTAAGTTCGGCTCGTGATATGGAGTACCTTCTTCATTTCTCCATAGGGTAAGTATTTCGCGAACCCATCCCCACTTTCTAAAGAAATCACGGTAGTTGATCGGTTGGTGCGCTCCCGTCACGCTATCTTCGGAGTCAGAAGAACTTGGTCGATTCGTAGAGGCCATCGTACACGATCACAGAAAAGATTTTTGGTATGAAAAGCATAGTGATAGCAAATGATAGTTGGATGGTATTCTCAATGCATAATATGCCTAGATATATATAGTACCAGGATCCCTTAAATTACGGAGAAATTTACGGAAGATATCAGGCAAAGTTTACCGTAATAGATACGCTAAGATATAAATTTGTCTATACACTATCTATGCAATAAAGGCAGTAAGGCATGTCTAGACTTAGGAATGATTAGCGGAAATTTTCCACTAGGAATGATATACAATACTTATAATATGCAGCTAAGGTCGAAGTCCAGACTCGCTAATGCATCTTAACAACTATCAGTTAGACACACTAATGCAAGACCTGGTTCGCTAGGACCAACGCTCTGATACCACCTGTAACGACCCGTCCTTATCCCTCTGGACGAAGTCATCAACATTTGGTCCCATTGCGATGATCGACTCCAAGTAATGTCCTTAAAATGAGCAAATGCACAGCGGAAGACTTAATTCGTACCTGAGAAATAACATGCTTAAAAGTGTCAACCAAAAGGTTGGTGAGTTCATAGGTTTATCATAATAATCATTTCAATATGTTAATAGACCACAAGATTTCATAAACATAAACATAATACACTCGCAAGTGTATGTAAAGCATTCTAAGTGGTTGAGCACTTGGTAACCATACTTAACATTTAATCACGTCGCATATTCCCTTTATTATGAAATCTTACTACACCGTACCAAGTGTAGTCACGAAACGAAGTACTGTGCAACCGTTGAATACTGGTCGTCCAGTCCGGTTGGGGTTGTCAGGCCCGATAGATCTATCAACAGGATTCGCGTTTACAATACCCATGTAAATAGTAGTTACCAAGCTACAGGAAAATATGCCAGTGGTACAACTCAACGTAGAATATATTTTTAAGTACTTGTGTCTATTTTGTAAACATTTATAAAAGCAGTGCATGTATTCTCAGCCCAAAAATATATATTGCAAAAGCAATTAAAAAAGGAGCAAATGAAACTCACCATACTGTATTTTGTAGTAAAAATACAGAGGACGACATTGAACAAGCATAGGGTTGGTCTCGGATTCACGAACCTATATCAAGTATATATATTAACACATATATTTATAATCGAACAAATTTATATATTATTCGTGATTTAATTGTTATTTTTATTATGTGTTTCATTAATAACCTATTTAGTTACATTTATTAATATTTATTATAAAGGTATTAATATAGTTATGTTATATGTAGTAAATATAGTTTTATATAACTACTAGTTATTTGATAAAATAATATTGATAATAATAATAAAAAGTCGTTTCATCCTATAATAATAATAGTAATAGTTATAATAATAAAAATGATAATTTCTATCAAAATAGTACTTTTATCAATAATGAATACTAATAATAATAACTATAAAAATAATGATTTTACTTTTAATAATAATACTAATCATAATAATAATAATAATATTAATGATCATAATAATATTAGTAATAATATTAATGATAATAATAATACTTAATAATTCATTTAAATCATATCTTAATTATGCTTTTATTCATTATAATATTTCTATTTATACTTTTTATATATTTTTTTTTATAATCCTATTAAGAATCCTACATATTTTTAATTATATTATTAATGATAATATTCATAATATCAATATTAGTATTCGTGTAATAATAATAAATATAATAATAATAATAATAATAATAATAATAATAATAATAATAATAATAAATACAACCTTAAAAAGATTGAAAAATGTCCCAAGCGAGTTTCGAACCCGCGACCCCTAACTTCTCAACACAACCCTCAAACCATTGAGCCATTCGCTCATATCTGAAATCATATTCATGCTAAATATATATAACCGTTTTATCTCGGCCCAATCAGGAAACTGATTCATTCCAGCCCACCAAAATAAAATGGGTCTTGGCCCAACATATATTTTGATCACGGCCCAAAGGGAGTCCGATGCAAAAAAAAATAATACAAAACAATCCCGTTTTTTTTTGTCTGATAACTTTGGAACTGCATCACCTACTCCCACTAACAAAAAGTGTAGGCCATAACTTGTATTACTTTCCCCACTTGCAACCTCTTCGTCATCATTAATAGAAAACATAAAAGGGCGACTAGCAAAATGGTAACACAACCGAAACAATCGCAGGTTTTTGTGATGATATGAGTTGTCAATGGTGGCGATGGATGGTTTTTAAAGTGGTGCTCCGGTGGTGGTTTGCTACGGTTTAAACAAAACAGCTTCAGTAACAGTTTTATGGTGGATCGAGGGTGGTGTTAAGGTGGTTTAATAAAGGTGGTGGAATATGGTTCGTAAATGGGTGGTGATGGAAGGGGTTATAGGGTGATGGTACGGTGGTGTTGGCCAAGGGTGACTGATGGTGGTGATAATCATGGTGGTTGTCTATGGTGGTTCGAACAATGCATTAAGTGAAGTGATTAATGGTGGTTATGGTTAGTGAACGATGGTTGCCGTGAAGGTGGTTGTGTTGGTTAGCGGTTGTTAAGGTGTTGAGGTGGTGGATAGTGGTGGATTGGGGTGTTGAGTTGAGTCTCGACAAACAGAAAAAAAAAAGAATCGGGTTGTGGGTATTTGTCATTCGAAACAAAATAAATAGATAGCGAAGGTGGCGTTTTGGTTATGGTGAGGGTGTAGATGGTTCATAGTTGTAGCCGTAGCCAAAGGTAGCAGAAGTAGCTCGATTGCACATGGTGACCGAAGGAAATAGAAGGGAAAACAAGGTGGTCTTCAAATGGTAGTAGCAAAACCCGAAGTGGGTTCATGGAGAGTAGCAAAAGATCACGATGGACATCATAGTTGTAAGTGGGTTTTGGGTCTCGGTTGTAACCGATGATCGAAACATGAAGAAACACACAACTTGATAGTTGTGGTGGCGGTTGATTGTGGTATCCGGTGGTGATCTTGAAAAAGAGAAAAAAAAAATGTAAAGTGGGTATGGGCTGATCAATTCCCCTCTGATATGTGTATATGTTTAAATATAGATAGATATAGAGAGAGCTAATAATTAAGGTGATTAGTTGTAGTTTTGTGAAACAAACAAATACATATACAGTAAATTAAATGTTAACTCCTGAATTTACGGATAATAATTATAATATAATATAAATAAATCATATGAGGTGAAACGTGTAAAAACACAGTTCAGCAGCCGGATTCTTAACTTATTAATGTTTCACGGGGTATTAAATCGTGTCTAATGCTAATCAGTTGTCTTATAAAAGTGTTCCTAAAAATCCCAAACTTTTAGATTAAATAAATTTAATTATTTCACTCATTATCTGTTTGAAACCAAATCAAAAAGGTTCGATAATTATTTATTTTCTGTTCCAATTTATATGTACGGGGTACTAATATTTAAACTTAAAAATGTAAAAATATTTTTATCAAATCTAAGATTTTCGTAATCAATTTACAGACTAACTTTTATTCTAACTTTTCATAAACTAGTATTAGATGTATATAAATACTAACGAGATGCCAACCGAGTGTTCCTGACGATTACTAATTAGGTCCGAAATCACAAAATATATAATTAATATACTTTATTTAAATATGTAGATTTTTTTTTAAATAATAATTATCATAGTATTATAATTACATTTAATAAGAACAATATATAATATTTCAATTATATATATATATATATATATATATATATACACACACACACACACATATCTATTCACAATTAAAGGTTCGTGAATCGTCAGGATAGTCGAAGTTAAATGAATATATAAACATAGTTCAAAAATTTTTGAGACTCAATATCACGGACTTTGCTTATCATGTCAGAATTTTGAAATCGTATCGAGAGTTTGGTTTAAAATTAGTCGAAATTTTCCGGGTCGTGACATTGACTCTGGTCCCGGTTCCGGATTTTCGAACGTCCTTGCGTACAATTTAATATCTTGTACTTTGCGTTTTGAATCTTGTACTCTTGTAATTTCGAGACGTTTCTTATCAATAATTGGAACCTCTTTGATTGTATTTTGTACTTTTGAGCTTTTTGGTCGTTTGCGTCTTCAATTCGTCGAATCTGTCTTTTGTCTTCACCTTTTATTATTTAAACGAATATCACTTGTAAATAGAACAATTGCAACTAAAAGCTTGTCTTTCTTGAGGAATAATGCTATGAAATATATGTTCGTTTTTAGCATTATCACATGTGGAACCTGTTTAATTGCTATAATGATTATTTTTGACATGTTTTAGAAGTTAAATGCTTAGGAATGTTGTATACATTTTCATATAAGTTTATTTGTAAAAATATAGAATTGTTAGTATTATGAAAATGTGTATAAAGTTTAATATGGTTTAAACATGTCATTGTCATTGTTTTGATTTATGATTTTGCTAACACTAATGCATATTTGGATGCACAAAAATTGTGTTTGATGTGTTTTGCAGACTGAAAGGGGTGAATCTTTATCCCAGGCTCGCAATGCTCCTCCTCCTGAGAATGCTGAACAACAGGAAGTTAATGACTTTTATCAACAAAATGTAACCCATCCAATTGTTTCATTTTCAAATATCGATGTGCCGAATTTACACCCAAACTTGAGGTTTGACAGACTTTGGATAGACTATCCAAAATATCAGAGGAACTTGCACATCCTTCAGTCTAATGTTGTTGAGGTGCCTAGGATAATAGAATGGGACTCGTTAGAAGCAGTTGGATTAGCCGAACCAATCAGAGAATTACTTACACAAAGGTATGATAATTCTACTTTTAATGATTGGGTACGTTTATTCAACATATATAGGCCTGTATATAGAGAATGGTGTGTGGAATTGTTATGTAGTATTGAAATAAATGATCGGGTATCTACTTTAACCGATCGAAGTTTTCTTAGATTTTTATTAGGATGTGAGATGTGCCATATGTCTTTACTAGATATGGCTCAGGCTTTACGTATATATACGCCTGATGAGCTAGCATCTCCTGATTGTCAGAGGTTGATAGTTCATGGTAGGAGGGTTGATGAGAATTTTGATATGAATGGTGTATGGAGTAGAATGACTAGCCATAACTGATTCAAAGGGGGATCTTACTCTTATCTTGATATTGATAGAGCCAAGTTAAGATTGATCCACAGGTTTTTAGCCAATTCGATTACACAACGAGGTAGGAACAAGGAAAAGGTAAATGAACAGGATTTATTTTACCACGTATGTATTCGAGACTCACAGAGTGCTGTAAGTATACCTTATTGTGTGGGTTATTATCTATCGACTATGATTAGGGGTATGCGGCCTAATAGCATAATAGGAGGTGATATCTTTCTTACATTAATTGCTGAACATCTCGTGTGGATAGAAGTCGGGGGGGGGGGATTATTAATGGCAGAACCAGAACCCCGTGATAGGATAGATTTACGCGTGTATCATGGTGCTAAGGTTTTAAAGAAACAAAACAACGCTGCAGCACAATATGATGGCAGGCATCCACAGGTTGAGAGAGATCAACACCAAGGTAATGCGGGAGGGGGTAATCAGATGACAGAAATGCAAATTTTTATGGCTCATCATGAGTATGAAATGGCTAGACAACGAGCATTTCAAGATTGGCAGTATCATCAAAACCAAATCATAAGTCATCGTGCACACATAAATGCAAACTACATTGCTACTCCAATGCCCGTATTTCCTCCCTAGACTATACAGACCCGACCACTGTACCCTACATATGACCCAGCTCAAGCATTCTACAGCACATACGGCAATGAATGGGATCCCTACTGGCACCATCCTCATCAACCCTGATTTTCTTTTATGCTTATTTTTATTTATTTGGTAACTTGTAATTTTATACTTTTAATATTTCTTTTGATACTATAATAGTTTTTATAATTTTCTAACTTTTGTTATTAGATCTTAATAATTTTTGAATGTGGGGTGATATACCCAACTTCAAAAATATGTATATATATGTTTGTAGTTTATCTCATATACAAAACAGGGTAAAACAGCGCATTTTCAAAGACTGGCATTAAGTTCAGCAAAAGCAACTAATTTTGACGACAAGATACAATATATATGTGAAAAAACAACTGCAGGAATGAACAAATGATGTGCACCATTTATCATTCAATAAACAAAGGCCAATATGTTTGGAAACTTTGGTAAAATTTAATCATTTTTCTACGCTAATCACCCTCAATAATTTAAATTGTTACTGATTTCTTGCAAATGAGGGCATTGCAAGATATTAAGTGTGGGAAGGGGTTAAATTTTTTCGGATTTTAAAAATTTTTGACTTATACACTTGGTTACCATTAAAAATACTAGTAATGCAGTAGTTGTATTAGAATCTAGTGCTCTCTGATAATAAAGAACAGCCCTAGTCTTATATACTGACTACCCAATTCTAGTAAAATTTTTCAAAATTTTCAAATAAATAAATTCAAAATCATGTTTATACATATTTATGAACGATAAAACTAGGTGTTAACACCGAAATTATTGTTACCTCGGAAAGAACATAAATTGAGAAACAACCCAAAATGTTAGAATTCATTTAAAATGGAATAGAGGACAATAAAAAGGCAAAGAAAGGAAAATAAAAGACAAGTGTGGGAAAAATTTACCAAGTTATTTAAAACATATATCACATATTTTTGTACAAATAACTGAAGATACTTTTGTTTTGGACAATTTTATCAGTTTTACCCAATTTCTTATAATATATTTGAAAGAAAAGATGGATCTACACGATGAATCAATTCCATCATTAAAAGGAAGTAAAGTCTTCCGAAAAAGACATGCGTTTCTTGATTTAGGTCAGGAAGTTGTCGTCCAGACCAGTTGTAGAGTCTACGAAAAACCTTGAAAAGTTTTCTCAAAAATCAGCTGGAAATCCACGGACCTCAGCATCAAACAGGGTCGCCAAGTGGTCTGACTTATCCAAACCATGAGAGGATCTGTCTCATAAAATGGGGAGAGCACCGTGCAAATTAGCTTGATAAGACTAATGAATCAGACCCCCAGAAAGGATAATCTCCTTAAAGATTAAAAATCAGCTTTTAAGCCTGATATTACTCAATCCTTGAGATTGACCCTAAAGATTGAGAATTACAAACTCATGGAATTCAATGATATCTAAACTCGAGCTTGAACGAGAAAATATTTTGATCAAAATTAAAACCGATTTGTTTTCTAAAAACCTATTTTCAAGGAGTTCATTACCATTGAACGTAAAATCCTAAAAATTCATCAGAATTCATTAGGTCACCTGAACCAAATCGGGTGTCAACCGTAAGAACGGTGGTTGCATAGCATGGTCGAAGACAGGACCTTGTGCCAGACCGAAAAATTATAGGGTGATCTTTGCTATTTCTCCTACAAAGGATAGTAATTGCATCCGACACGTTGTGGACCATAATCAAAAGCATGTCACGGGACATTGCCTTAACAGTTGCTTGTTCAACGCTTTCCTTTACAACCGAACGGTAGTTTACCGAAAGGTAATATACGGAGAAAGTGAACTGGACGTGTTGCTTTCCCAATACAAGGTTAGCAAGTGGGTAACACAAAACCATAAGTTTTGAGATAAAATTTTCAAATCTGAAACCCACAACACTCACAAAAATATTTTGCAAACACCGGTGAAGGGTTATTCCGGAAAACTTATCTAGGGTAAAAGCTAGATTAAATTTTCAAAAGATCAAATATTTTCATAAAGATCCAATTTCCTAACGGATATAAATTTTCATAGTCATGTGGGACTGTAAACCACATCGTTACTACCATTGTTCATACCGCCGTATAGAAATCACTGATATACAAAGTGTGAAGAATAAAGAAGTGATTCAAGTATGTTTTTATTCAAAGTACTATATTGCTTGAGGACAAGCAACGATCAAGTGTGGGAATATTTGATAATACTAAAAACGAACATATATTTCATAGCATTATCCCTCAAGAAAGACAAGCTTTTAGTTGCAATTGTCCTATTTACAAGTGATATTCGTTTAAATAATAAAAGGTGAAGACAAAAGGCAGATTCGACGAATTGAAGACGCAAACGACCAAAAAGCTAAAAAGTACAAAGTACAATCAAAGAGGTTCAAATTATTGATGAGGAACGTCTAAAAATTACAAGAGTACGAGCCGCAAAACGCAAAGTACAAGATAATAAATTATACGCAAGGACGTTCGAAAATCCGGAACCGGGACCAAAGTCAACTCTCAACGCGCGACGCAACGGACCAAAAATTACAAGTCAACTATGCACAAGAATATAATATAATATATAATTAATTATATATATTATTATATATATTAATTAAAAGCCGCCCACGTTTTGGATCATAATGTGAGCTGTATTTAAGACCTCCGCATTCGCGGAGTTCTAAAGTGCAAAAGCTCCGTACTCGCGGAGCTGCACAGTAAATTGTGGGCCTATAAAAGCCATCGAATTCTGCACGAAACATACACATCTTTTTCTTTTCCTTACTCTATCTCTCAATATATATATTTATTTTTATAATTTATAATTTTAATTTTAATTTTAATTTAATTTTAATAATAAGGGTATGTTAGCGAATGTTTTAAGTTTGTAATTCGAAATTCTGTCCGTGTAACGCTACGCTATTATTAATCAATGTAAGTTATGTTCAACCTTTTTAAATTAATGTCTCGCAGTTAAGTTATTATTATGCTTATTTAATGCCGAAGTAATCGTGATGTTGGGCTAAATATTAAAATTGGGTAATTGGGCTTTTTGTACCATAATTGGGGTTTGGATAAAAGAACGACACTTGTGGAAATTAGAATATGGGCTATTAATGGGCTTTATATTAACTAAACGATACCTCGTTAATTCAATATAAAGGTTATAATTTGACGTATCTATAAATAACCACTTACGCTTAGTCGGATATGGTGGGCGGGATATCTATAAATACCAATAATTGTTCATTTTACCGGATACGGAACTGGATTAATAGTTAATAGACTTGTTGAAACAGGGGTGGATTACATTCAAGGGTAATTGGTGTAATTGTTAACAAAGTAGTAAAACCTTGGACTACACGCAGTCGATAACCTGGTGTATTCATTAAACAAAGTATTAAGACCTTGTTACAATTCGAATCCCCAATTAGTTGGAATATTTGACTTCAGGTATAAGGATAATTTGACGAAGACTCTCGCACTTTATATTTATGACTGATGGACTATTATGGACAAAACTGTATGGACATATTGAATAATCCAGGACAAAGGACAATTAACCCATGGTAATAAACTAAAATCAACACGTCGAACATCATGATTACGGAAGTTTAAATAAGCATAATTCCTTTATTTCATATTTAATTGCACTTTTAATTATCGCACTTTAATTTATTATCATTTTAATTATCGTACTTTTTAATTATCGCAGCATTTATTACTGTCATTTTATTTTATCGCACTTTAATTTATCTCACTTTAATTATTGTCATTTACTTTACGCTTTAAATTAAGTTATATTTATTTTTAATATTTTATATTAGGTTTTAACTGCGACTAAAGTTTTAAAATCGACAAACCGGTTATTAAACGGTAAAAACCCCCTTTTATAATAATAATAATACTTCTTATATTTATATATATATATTTATATACAAATATAGTTTTTAAAAATATAGCGTTAAACTTGGCTAGTTCCCTGTGGACGAACCGGACTTACTAAAAACTACACTACTGTACGATTAGGTACACTGCCTATAAGTGTTGTAGCAAGGTTTAGGTATATCCACTCTATAAATAAATAAATAACTTGTGTAAAATTGTATCGTATTTAATAGTATTTCCTAGTAAAATATTATAGTATTTAGTACCCCTTCGCTTTAACACCACTTATCATCATTAAAGTCAAGACACGTCTTACTGCCTCTATTGCATAGACTGTGTATAGATAAATTCATATCTTAGCGTATCTGTTATTGTTACCTTTGCCTGACAGCTTTTGTAGATTCCTCCGTAACTTATGGAATTTTAGTATTATATATGCATATGTAAATTATGTATTGTAGGGTACTAATCTACATCTTATAATCTATTTCTTATCGAAAATCCTTCATCTGATCATACGGGATGAATCCTTCAACTTCCGATAGCTATTCCGATAGTTATTCCGATGGCTATTCCGACATGGACGTTCACCTAAGCTCCGAAAGCAGCGTCACCAGAATGAATCAACCAATCATCCATCCCCAATTCATATGATGAGTTTGTGATCGACTCAATCAATGGAGGCGCGAAGAAGGCGATCCCTTCCACCAGCCGAATTTGCCTCTTGGCGATGAACATGAAGCATTTACCGGCGAACCCATTCGAAACACCATTTTCACACTCATTTCCAGAGTATTTCGTCACGATTATATTTTATCAAAAATTCTAAACCTTATTCATCCGTTCGTTCCGACCGACAATCATCCTGGAATAATTGAAGAAGTCAACGAGCTTCGCGCTCAAGTAATCAATTTAGAAAACATGGTGCAAAACTTACCAGCTTCAGCAACATCACCGGCACCAATAGTACCATCAACAACCCAAGTCTCAACATCACATGTCTCAACATCTCATTCTGTACTTCGAGTATAATCATCATTCTACATGAAGTTCTACATCATTTATCTTCGTTCGACATGGCGATTATGTAATCTCTAATGTTTTCGAGATTATATATTCTTGTTCTAATGGTAAACCAAATGAGATTAATAGCATATTAACTCATTAAATCTATATTACATCTGAAGAAAATTTATATGTATATATATTTTTTTCATAAAGATTGTAATTTAAAATTCTTTCGTACAAACTGTTAATGGTGAAAATATTTTAACGGGTAGGTAATACCCGAGGAATATTTAGATTTCAAATTAATAAGTACACTATATATTCTTTCAAATCTGATTCAACAGTCAATTACTATCCTACTTACATCTACAGATATACGAATCAGTTCACCGCAGAATAACTATTTTCATCCAATTTCATATTTGGATTTTGATTTATCAGAATCCAACAAGTGGCATAATGAAGAAAACATTGGACAAAATAAAATTTGTTAGAAACAAACAAATTAACTATGAGAAATTTTGTTAAGAATCCACGCTAACTGTTCCTAGCTAACTGTTCCTAGCTAACTGTTAATTCCGTATTACCTTTTATTTATCGCAATTTATTTATTGCATTTTATTTATCACAATTTTAATTCTCGCAATTTTATTTATCGTCATTTAATTTCTGTTATTTATTTTACGCACTTTAAATATCGGGACACGTATACAAGGTTTTGGCATATCATATCTACGCATCTATATATATTATTTGGAATAACCATGGACACTCTATATGCAGTAATGCTGGAGTTAGCTATGCAGGGTTGAGGTTGATTCTACAATAATATATATAGTTTGAGTTGTGATCGAGTCTGAGACATGTACACGGGTCACGATACACATTAATTAATTCGAATATTATATATTAATCTATATATGAATTATTGGACTGTTAAATGTAGACTATCAATTGTAGACTACCAACACTGGACAATTAAAATAAATTAAAATATTGATTATAACATATGAAACTAAACAATTCTTCAAGTTTGCCACTTGATTTCACTTTAAACCTCATTTGTATCTTGACGATTACAATCTGTGTTCAAACCTTTCATGGTTCTTGGAAACACCTCAATCGAGAGGATGAACCAACCGCATTCATCTACAAAAGGAAAGATTTATGCATATAGTTATGCACCTGAAAACACTCAGAACTGAGTAAACGCTTAACACGTATCTGTGCTAGCTCCTTTGGCATTTATTACCAAAAACAACTTTTCAATTCCTTTTTCAGAGTAGCAAATTCTGTCACAGCTCCAACAAGTCAACTTCGACTTTTCATACGGATTAGCCTTATTATAACCGTGATATATAAGTTACCCTTTTCGTCATCATTGCCGGAGAACCATTTACATCCCACCACGTTAGCAGTAAACTTACCAGCAACTTCATAAACCTTTGACTTTTCGAGAAATCATTATATTCATTGAAACCCTGTCATATACTGATCCACACCTTATAATGAGAATTGCTATACTAATTACTGAGAATTAGCACTCAATATTTTGAAATCTCGCAGCATGTCTACATCAACAGTTATATGTATACATATAGCCTTTATCTCTTAGAATTACGATCTTCAACTCTGAAATTTTGAAAAGCAACCAGCCTACAAATCAATACATTGAACTTTGAAAAAGCTGAATGAAGCAGCATAAACTGTAGACAACCGTAAACGACCTTAATCGTCGGAAGTTTGATGATAAAGAATAGTATGTTGGAAAAGCTCAAAAAAAAAAGTTAGAACTGAAAAACGGATTGAGCTAACCACGAAGGAGACCAAGGACAAATACAAGGACCATACTCTATATTCAAAGAATCCAGGTAATTCTGGATCCGTTGAATTCTTTAGAAATTATCTTGCTCCGAAGTCATGTTAAAATCTTGCGGAAAATTTTTCTTCATCAACCTTCGAACTTAGAAATTCCAAAATATCATAATCAATATCTTCGATATTTTTGAGGATATTTTCATAAATATTCTCATCCGAAATTATATACCTCTTCGTGCTTCCTGTGTTACATCATAAAAGAAACTATTTTAATTTCTAAATTTTGAAACCTTTGAGTTTGAAGTGTGAATATTTTTAAAGTAGTGTTGGGAACTGAAGCATGAGTTAGTATAATATAATGACACTTGATCAACGTGATTATATTACAGTAAGTCATGCTGAGTTTCTAACGGAACGTGATGATTCACAGACTGTAACATCATCATGTGCCATTTACACAACTCTTATATTCTACCTAATCTCGAAACATATCGAGAACATATCCTCCTGATAGTTCTATCTTTCTTGGATATTCTGGTAATTTGACAAATCAAATCGTGCTAATACGTTCCTCTCTGCTTAGAATATTATAGTCATTCGAAACTCTATACCTACGAATTTTGGACCGTTACTCGCTTTACTAGAGGTCGGGAGGATATTAAAAAGGCAAAGAGCTCCAAAATATAAGAGAAAATATAAAGCCCAATAACAACACGGAAGTCACAAACCGTGGATATTAATACGAATAGCAATATAAGGACATGGTAGAATTAAGAATAGTATCACCCCAAGGTAATAGTAAAAGTAAACAGATTTTTCTGGTGGAAGATTGAAAAGAAGGATGACAGATATGATAATTAGGAAAACATCAAGGATTAGAATTGGATTAAGCATTTTCACAATCTTTTGGATGTATGAACAAAAAGAAAGTATAGGATTGGTGAGAATAATGGAACGGAAGAGCTTAATTTATAATGAAAATATCAGACAGAGTAATCAAGGCGGATCACCGTATTTAATTATAGAGATCTTAATTTCCTTACTCGCCGAAGAATCAAATCTTTTAGATTTCGAAGATTTTCTTTATATCCCTTGAATTTCGAAATTCAACCGAGATGATGTCAAAAGTTAAGACGCACCTTATTTTCTAAATTCAACCCTGACTACGTCAAAAGCTAAGACAAATCTTTATCCTTTCATTTCATTATTTTGTGATAACTTCACTTGTACGCTCCGCATAGTCAAATCATTTTATCTATATTAATCAGTAATGATAAAACTCTATTTATCAACTCATATTCGTCATGAAAAAATTTTATTCTTAGCCATGACCACCTCACTTAAATTTTGGGACAAAATTTCTTTAACGGGTAGGTACTGTGACGACCCGAAAATTTTCGACCAAATTTAAACTTAATCGGATTATAATTCCGACACCATAAGCATAGTCTGTAATGTTGAGTCTCGAAAATGTTGGAAACTATGTTCATATATTCAAATTACCCTTTGACTATTACCGACGATTCACGAACAACTATTTGTAAATAGGTATGTATATATATTTAAATTAACATATATATGATTTAAAATATAATTTATGATGTAATTGTAGAAAATTAATTATGTAAAAATAATAATTATTATTTAAAACATATCTATATACAAATTAAGTATATTAAAAATAAATATTAAATAATACTCATTGATGTTCTGATTGATATTAAGCAAGTTAAATTCAAACTGATATTATTTTAAAATAAAGGGTGATCCGAGAATGAGTTCTATAAATTTTAGGCTTATTAAAGATATATTTAGGAGCCATTTGTTGAATTTTAAAACTTTTCATATTTTACTTGGGGTTAGGAGTGAATAATTATTGTATTTTTTATTTAATAGTTAATGGCTAAATTTTATACTATAATGACCAAAATAAATAAATATAGTTAATTTAAAAATATGAGATTTTTCTGAACACTTTTATCCACCACTTAATTAATCAACGGGGCACGATATAACACCCCGTGAAGAGTGTCGGTAGAAGAGTCCAAATGATTAGGCTGCTTCACTATTAAAATGTTGAAATTGTTATATGCACTCACACGTTTAGATTTCTTTCATTTTTATTGTGATTATTAAACATTATTATTAAATTATTAAATACTGTTGTTGCTTTTGTCTGCCACACCTTAGTTAAAATATCTATTCTATATATTCTTATACATACAAATGCAGTAGAGTAAAATGATCAACCATCTTTTTCCCTCTATATCTATATATGCATGCCTACATATAAACTAGCAAAGAACATCAAGCAACATGAAAACACCACTTTAGTTCTCCATCATCAACCTCAAACCACCATTACAACATTAACAACCACCAATTTCATCATGATAAACCAAACACCCATTTGTTCTATTTCTTTCCTGTCAAACACAAGAACTCAAAAGCCATCACCTTCCACCCTCAATCGACATCTTTACTCTCTCTATATATATCTTTTTCTACAACTCGCGGGTTTTTATCTTGATTTGTTTTCGTAACCAATTAACAAACCATATTTAAACATCACAACGAACCCACCATGAACAACCCGTCACGTAGATCACCACATCATCACCTTTGTGCTCCATTCGAACCACCATCGACTACCTGCATTTTTTACTGTTTGTCGAACTCAACCACCCATCACCACCGTTTCCAACACCAAGGCACCACCACCACTACGGCCACTTCACCACCATCGGTTACCCTCATCACCTCTCTCTCTTGTATATCTCTCTATCTTAAATTATTTTTTTTCTGTTGAGTTTCGGTTACCAATAAACCAAAACAACCACTCTATCTCTCTCTCTCTCTACAACCTCTCTTCTTTGTTTGAGCGACCACCGCCACCTAAAACAAACCACCATCGAACACCTGTAGTATCACCATCAACCGATCACAACCACTATGAACCTATCTCAAAAACTGTTTTCCTATTTCTTGTTCGAAGTAATTGCTACCAATGTCTTTCTATTTTCAGCTTATCAACCATCACAAAACAATCATCACTACCGCCACATACTACGGCAATTGTGCTGCTATAACTGCCATCCAACACCACTTCATATGATTCTACGAAGATGATGATGAATAGTATTTGATAAATTTTGATAAAGATAGCATTAAAGATGAACCAGAAACTTGTGAACATTCGTGAGATTTCATTGTCTGTGTTCTATTACCGTTACTCGCGTTTCTGTTTTGAACCCCAAATAAAAACTCGCAGATACGGCAGGTGCGTTATTTGAAGATTAGACTTGAAGATTGGGCTTGTAAAACTGCAGTTGGGTCGAAGCAATCATGGGCCATTCGAATGGATTTATGGAAGTAATGATTTGGGCTTGGTTAAATTAAAGAAGAAATAGGAAACGGTATATTACGGGTTATATATAAATACTATGTGATTAAAATGATAAAAGTAAAGGCAGCCGAGATGCTTTGGAGTGTTTTTATTTAAGCGAGAGGTCGCGGGTTCGAGTCCCGGCTCAGGCGGTTTATTATTTTTAAGCCTTTAAATGTAGTTTTAAAAGTAGTTTTCATAATAATAATAATAATAATAATAATAATAATAATAATAATAATAATAATAATAATAATAATAATAATAATAATAATAATATTAATTATTATTATTATTATTATTATTATTATTATTATTATTATTATTATTATTATTATTATTATTATTAGGGATAAGTTAATTTTTATTGTTACCATCATTAACACAATTAAATATTATTACCATTATTGTTATTACTATGTATTATCATTAAGTATTAGGAGTATTATTAAGATTATTATTATTAATATATGTATTATGATCATTATTATGATTATGATTATTATTATTATTATTATTATTATTATTATTATTATTATTATTATTATTATTATTATTATTATTATTATTATTATTATTATTATTATTATGTTGAAAACAATACAAATTATTATTATTTTCATTAACATTAGTATTAGTATCATTTTTTATTATTATTAGTATTATTATTATTATTATTAACATAAGTATCATTATTAACAATATCATTTTTATTATTAGTATTATCATTATTAATAAAGTTATTATTATTATTAAATCATTATTTTCAAAACTATCATTTTAACAAATAGATATTTTGTATATAAAAATATACTTATTACATATACTATAAATATATTAATATTACATATACATTATATATTAAACCTAATAACATTGTTTACGTCAATATTTACACATAACAAATTTTTGATTTAACAATATAATACTAATTATATAGATATATATATATGTGTAACTATATGTATAAATATTAAAATACAAAGTAAATATATAGATAACCTTTGAAATAACAAATATATTACTAAATTAAATAAGTAATACACATAAACTAGTTTGATTATTATTACATGTTAATTATATGTGTTAATATATATACTTGATATAGGTTCGTGAATCCAAGGCCAACCCTGCATTATTCAGTATCGTCGTATGAATATTTTTACTACAAAATATTGTAGAGTGAGTTCATTTGATTCCCTTTTACTCTTTACATTTTTGGAACTGAGAATACAAGCGCTGTTTTTACAACTGCTTTATTAAATGCTTTTGAAATTTATTTTGAACTGCGAATACATGAAATGCTTTTATAAATGTTTGACGAGATAGACATAAGCAAAACATTCCTCGAATGAATTATGTGGACGTGATAATTGCCACCATTGAATTATGTGGACGTGATAATTGCCACAATTGATATGAATATTTTTCCCCAGATTATTATTACTTGGTAACCTAAGAATTATTGAACATCACTAATTTTGAGAATTAGTGCACGCCTAATTGACGCGAATCCTAAAGGTCGCTACCGGGTTTAACACCCCCACCCAGAATGTTCACTAGACGGAAGAGCTAGTGGGCGCGGTGTTTAGTACTTCGAAGTTTATATGATTATTATACAGACGAGATGTTCTGTTTTGGGGATATTATTATGCGCATTATATGTTAAGGTCGGTTACCAAGCCAAGCTATGAAAGCAATGAAAAGTGAATGTTATGTATCGAGAGAATGATTTTATACACAGATTATGTGTATGTTATTTTTGTGCACAAGATATGTGTACGGTTACTAAGATTTATGAAAGATGATTTTGTACATGAGAAATGTGTACTGTATTTAAAAGATATCGCATGTACATTACAGGTGGGTATAGGATTCGGGCCCATTTGTACCATGCAGCATTTAAATCTTGTGGTCTATCAAAATGATGAATTTTATTATTTTATGATAAACCTATGAACTCACCAACCTTTTGGTTGACACTTGAAAACATGTTTATTCTCAGGTATGAAAGAAAGCTTCCGCTGTGCATTTGCTCATTTCAAAGACATTATTTGGAGTCGATCATCGCAATGGGATCAGATGTTGGTGACTTCGTCCAGATGGATTAGGACGGGGTATGACATAAACCACAAGGTTTTTCTAAACCATTGTGGAAAACGACGGCTCGTATTAGAGGAACACCATATATTCCTAGAAAATTAGAAAAACGAACCAAGTCCGAAGAAGAAGAAACCAGTGATTCAGATTAGAGGGTTGTAATCATGTTGTGTATTATATGTATTGTAGTGTGCTTGTACTTTTATGTTCTATGTAAAAATTGCTTGTATTGTTTGTTAATTATCTCTTTACGAATCTAGTCCTTGTCTATTTTACAGTATAAAAACAAAATGGATGTTAAGGGTAGACAACCGAATATTTTAGAAGATCTACCAGAGGATATGATTGAGAAAATCTTGTCTAGAGTCGGTCAGAATTCATCAGCACAATTAATTATGGCAAAATTAACTTGTCAAACATTTGAAAGACTTTTCAGAAATACCTTAGTTTATAAAAGGCTTTCCTTTGATAGGTAGGGTATATCACATTGGGGAGACCGTAAGTTACGCCGTGTTTTCTTTAAAGCGTTAAATGCGGGGAACCCAAATGCAATTTTACGCTACGGGTTAAGAACCTATTTTGACTCAACATATCCCAACATAGGATTTCGTGAATTAGAAAGAGCTTCTAACATGCAACATAAAGAAGCATGTTATGCTTACGGGTTAGTGATGTTCGCTTCTTACCAAAGTGAGAAAAAGAACATCGGATTGCTACTTTTAAATAAAACCTTCCCACAAGTGACGGATTCAGTAGTTGGGGTGAGAAACAAGGGTTTTAGATTATTACGAGGCTGTTGGACATTACGAAACCCTCGTCCTTTTGACGACATTACAACATGCTGCCTAGCTAATGGTCATAACGGTTATTTTCCACAAGACCAAGGATGGGAAGTCGTCTTAGTAAAACCAGAATGCATGACCTGTTTCTGGACTTATGAAATACGTGTCCTTATTTCCTTTGCTGAACAACTTGCATATTAACTAGATTTATCTTCAAAACTGTCCTGTATCAAAGTGTACTATATTTCATGTTATATGTAATATAGCGATGTTGTAAGTTTGAAGAATATTTGTATGTGATATATTATTATAATCAGTTTTTCATATGGAATTGTAGTAGTTGAATTGTATATTAGCTACTAAGTATGAACTTAACGGGTAGGTAGTACCCGAATTTAACCTTATAAAACGCTAATATGAAGAAAAAGCTTTTATAAATGAGTTCATATTATGCTACGAAATACTATTGACTACTCTTAATATTCTGTATGATTAACTCGATTCAGTTGGCTATTTTGAAGGAAATGGCACCGACTACTCGACACACCATGAATATGAGCGAAGATGAATTTCGTACCTTTCTTGCTGCAAACATAGTCGCAGTACAGGCTGCGCTACATACCAACAATAACTCTGAATCTAGTAATGCAGTTAACGGCGCAAGAAATCGTGTAGGATGCTCCTACAAAGAATTCACTGCCTACAAACCTTTAGAATTTGATGGAACCGAAGGACCAATTGGATTGAAACGGTAGACCGAGAAAGTCGAATCGGTGTTTTCCATAAGTAAGTGTACTGAAGAGGATAAAGTTAAGTACGCTACGTATACCTTCACAGGTACTGCGTTAACTTGGTGGAACACCTATCTTGAACATGTAGGACAAAATGCTGCTTACGAACTACCGTGGTCGGCATTCAAGCAATTGATGAACGAGCAGTACCATCCTAGAAACGAAGTCAATAAGCTCAAGGTAGAGCTTAGAGAGTTACGAACACAAGGGTTCGACATTACCACGTATGAAGGACGATTCACAGAGTTGTACCTATTTTGTCCTGGAGCGTTCGAAGATGAAGAAGAAAAGATCGACGCATTTGTAAAAGGGTTACCAGTAAGGATTCAAGAAGATGTGAGTTCACATGATCCGCTTCCATATAAAAGGCAAGTCGAATGGCTCATAAACTCATAAATCAGATTGAGAGAAGAATTAAAGAGTAGGTGGCCAAAGAAGCCAACACGAAACAACTTAAGAGGAAGTGGGAGGAAATGGTGACAAGAGTCACCAATACAACAATAATAACAATTACAACCACAATTTCAACAACTATCCCAACAACTGCAACAACAATCGCAACAATAACCGCAATCCTAACAATAACTACAACAAACATCCCAACAACAACAACCGTATCAACAACAATAACAATCCCAACAAAAACCTTAATAACAACAACGGCAACAAAAACCAAAAACAGCCATGTCATGAGTGTGAAGAAAATCATCAGGGGTTTTGCACGACATTTTACAACAGGTGTAAAAGAAATGGTCATAGTGCGATAAAGTGTGAGGTATACGGACCAAAGTTTAACAGAACTAAAGGAACAAATAGTGTCAGAACAAGTAATGCTGGAACGAATAGTGTCGGAGCAAGTAATACCAACGCTGTTTGTTATAAATGTGGAAAACCAAGCCACATTATTAGAAATTGCCCGAATCAGGGGAATACTAATGGGCAGGGCCATGGAAGAGTTTTCAATATTAATGCGGCAGAAGCACAGGAAGACCCGGAGCTTGTTACGGGTACATTTCTTATTGACGATAAATCTGCTTATGTTTTATTTGATTCGGGTGCGGATAGAAGCTATATGAGTAGAGAATTTTGTGCTAAATTAAGTTGCCCATTGACGCCTTTGGATAATAAATTTTTATTCGAATTAGCAAATGGTAAATTAATTTCAGCAGATAATATATGTTGGGATAGAGAAATTAAACTGGGTGATGAAATGTTTAAGATTGATTTAATACCAGTCGAGTTAGGGAGTTTTGATGTAATAATTGGCATGGACTGGTTGAAGAAGGTAAGAGCAGAGGTCGTTTGTTACAAAAATGCGACTCGCATTATGTGTGAAAAAGGAAAACCTTTAATGGTGTACGAGAAAATAACAACGCGAAGTTAAATCTTATTAGTAGTTTGAAGGCGCAAAAACTAATAAGAAAAGGTTGTTACGTCATTCTAGCACACATCGAGGAAGTTAAACCTGAAGAAAAGAACATCAGCGATGTTCCCGTCACAAAAGAATTTTCCGATGTATTTCCGAAAGAATTACCGGGATTACCCCCACATCGATCCGTTGAATTTCAAATAGACCTTGTACCAGGAGCTGCACCAATAGCTCGTGTTCCATACTGACTCACACCCAGCGAAATGAAAGAATTACAAAGTCAGTTACAGTAACTTTTAGAGCGTGGTTTCATTCTACCAAGTACATCACCATAGGGAGCTCCTGTTCTGTTTGTCAAGAAGAAAGATGGTACATTCAGGTTGTGTATCGATTATCGAGAGTTGAACAAACTTACCATCAAGAACCGTTACCCATTACCGAGAATCGATGACTTATTTGATCAACTACAAGGCTCGTCGATTTATTCGAAGATCGATTTACGTTCTGGATATCACCAAATGCGAGTGAAAGAGGATGACATTCTGAAGACTGCTTTTAGGATGCGTTATGTTCATTACGAGTTTATGGTTATGCCATTTGGATTGACTAACGCACCAGCTGTGTTCATGGACCTCATGAACCGAGTGTGTGGGCCATATCTTGACAAGTTTTTAGTGTTTTCATCGATGACATATTTATTTACTCGAAGAATGATCAAGAGCACGAATAACATTTGAGAAAAGTGCTAGAGTTACTGAGAAAAGAAAAACTATACGCTAAGTTTTCAAATTGTGCATTTTGGTTGGAAGAAGTTCAATTCCTCGGTCATATAGTGAACAAAGAAGGTATTCAGGTGGATCCAGCAAAGATTGAAACCGTTGAAAAGTGGGAAACCCCTAAAACTCCGAAACACATACGCTAATTTTTAGGGCTAGCTGGTTATTACAGGAGATTCATCCAAGATTTTTCTAAAATAGCAAAACCCTTGACAGCATTAACGCATAAAAGGAGGAAATTTGAATGGAAGGATGAATAAGAAAAAGAGTTTCAATTGTTGAAGAAAAAGTTAACTACGGCACCTATATTGTCATTACCTGAAGGGAATGATGATTTTGTGTTATATTGTGATGCCTCAAAGCAAGGTCTCGGTTGTATATTAATGCAACGAACGAAAGTAATTGCTTATGCGTCTAGACAATTGAAGATTCAAGAGCAGAATTATATGATGCATGATTTGGAATTAGGCGCGGTTGTTTTTACATTAAAGACTTAGAGGCACTACTTATATGGGGTCAAAAGTGTTATATATACCGATCACAAAAGTCTTCAACAGATATTTAATCAGAAACAACTGAACATGAGGCAGCGCAGATGGAGTGAATTGTTGAATGATTACGACTTTGAGATTCATTATCACCCGGGGAAGGCAAATGTGGTAGCCGACGCCTTGAGCAGAAAGGACAGAGAACCCATTCGAGTAAAAGCTATGAATATAATGATTCACACTAACCATACTACTCAAATAAAGGAGGCGCAACAAGGAGTTTTAAAAGAGGGAAATTTAAAGGATGAAATACCCAAAGGATCGGAGAAGCATCTTAATATTCGGGAAGACGGAACCTGGTATAGGGCTGAAAGGATTTGGGTACCAAAATTTGGAGATATGAGAGAAATGGTACATAGAGAAGCTCATAAAACCAGATACTCAATACATCCTGGAACGAGGAAGATGTACAAGGATCTCAAGAAATATTTTTGGTGGCCGGGTATGAAAGCCGATGTTGCTAAATACGTAGGAGAATGTTTGACGTGGTCTAAGGTCAAAGATGAGCATCAAAAACCATCAGGTCTACTTCAACAACCTGAAATCCTGGAATGGAAATGGGAAAACATTACCATGGATTTCATCACTAAATTGCCAAGGACTGCAAGTGGTTTTGATACTATTTGGGTAATAGTTGATCGTCTCACCAAATCAGCACACTTCCTGCCAATAAGAGAAGATGACAAGATGGAGAAGTTAGCACGACTGTATTTGAAGGAAGTCGTCTCCAGACATGGAATACCAATCTCTATTATCTCTGATAGGGATGGCAGATTTATTTCAAGATACTGGCAGACATTATAGCAAGCATTAGGAACTCGTCTAGACATGAGTACTGCCTATCATCCACAAACTAATGGGCAGAGCAAAAGGACGTTACAAACGCTTGAAGACATGCTACGAGCATGTGTTATTGATTTCGAAAACAGTTGGGATCGACATCTACCGTTAGCAGAATTTTCCTACAACAACAGCTACCATTCAAGCATTGAGATGGCGCCGTTTGAAGCACTTTATGGTAGAAAGTGCAGGTCTCCAATTTGTTGGAGTGAAGTGGGGGATAGACAGATTACGGGTCCGGAGATAATACAAGAAACTACTGAGAAGATCATCCAAATTCAACAACGGTTGAAAACCGCCCAAAGTCGACAAAAGAGCTACGCCGACATTAAAAGAAAAGATATAGAATTTGAAATTGGAGAGATGGTCATGCTTAGGGTTGCACCTTGGAAAGGCGTTGTTCGATTTGGTAAACGAGGGAAATTAAATCCAAGGTATATAGGACCATTCAAGATTATTGATCGTGTCGAACCAGTAGCTTACCGACTTGAATTACCACAACAACTCGCGGCTGTACATAACATTTTCCACGTCTCAAATTTGAAGTAATGTTTTGTTAAAGAAGATCTCTCTATTCTGTTAGACGAAATCCAAATCAACGAAAAACTTCAATTCGTCGAAGAACCCGTCAAAATAATGGATCGTGAGGTTAAAAGACTTAAGGAAAACAAGATACCAATTGTTAAAGTTCGATGGAATGCTCGTAGAGGACCCAAGTTCACCTGGGAATGAGAAGATCAGATGAAGAAGAAATACCCGCACTTATTTCCAGAAGATACGTCAACACCTCCAACTTCTTAAAATTTCGGGACGAAATTTATTTAACGGGTAGGTACTGTAGTGACCCGAACTTTTCCATGTTTATATATATTAAATGAAATTGTTATTTACATGATTAAGTGTTTCCAACATGTTAAGCAATCAAACTTGTTAAGACTTGATTAATTGAAATAGGTTTCAAATAGACAATTGACCACCGAAGTTGACCGGTGATTCACGAACGTTAAAACTTGTAAAAACTATATGATGACATATATATGATTATATATATAGTTAACATGATATTATGATAAGTAAGTATCTCGTTAGGTATTCTAAGAATGAGTTATATACATAAAATTGAGTTTATTGAATTAAGAAACTCGAAATGATATATATAACGATTATCGTTTTAACAACGTCTTACTAAATACATATGAATCATATTAAGATATTGATACACTATGTTTTATCATGATAAATGATAAGTAAACATGTCATTAAGTGTATTAACAATGAACTACATATGTAAAAACAAGACTACTAACTTAATGATTTCGAAACGAGACATATATGTAACGATTATCGTTGTAACAACATTTAACTGTATATATATCATACTAAGATATATTAATATATCATAATATCATGATAATGTAATAATTTAACATCTCTTTATATATAATAAACAATGGCTTAACAACATTTAACAAAAAGTTAACCTAAAGGTTTCAAAACAACATTTACATGTAACGACTAATGATGACTTAACGACTCAGTTAAAATGTATATACATGTAGTGTTTTAATATGTATTCATACACTTTTGAAAGACTTCAAAACATTATCAAAATACTTCTACTTAAAAAAAATGCTTACAATTACATCCTCATTCAGTTTCATCAACAATTCTACTCGTATGCACCCGCATTCGTACTCGTACAATACACAGTTTTTAGATGTATGTACTATTAGTATATACACTCTAATTATCAGCTATTAGTAGCCCATGTGAGTCACCTAACACATGTGGGAACCATCATTTGGAAACTAGCATGAAATATCTCATAAAATTACAAAAATATTAGTAATCATTCATGACTTATTTACATGTAAACAAAGTTACACATCCTTTATATCTAATCCATATACCAACGACCAAAAATACCTAAAAACACTTTCATTCTTCAATTTTCTTCATCTAATTGATCTCTCTCAAGTTCTATCTTCAAGTTCTAAGTGTTCTTCATAAATTCTATAAGTTCTAGTTTTATAAAATCAAGAATACTTCCAAGTTTGCTAGCTTACTTCCAATCTTGTAAATTGATCATCCAACCTCAAGAAATCTTTCTTATTTACAGTAAGATATATTTCTAATACAAGGTAATACTCATATTCAAACTTTAATTCAATTTCTATAACTATAACAATCTTATTTCGAGTGAAAATCTTACTTGAACTTGTTTTCGTGTCATGATTCTGCTTCAAGAACTTTCAAGCCATCCAAGGATCCTTTGAAGATAGATCTATTTTTCTCATTTCCAGTAGGTTTATCCACAAAACCTGAGGTAGTAATGATGTTCATAACATCATTCGATTCATATATATAAAACTACCTTATTCGAAGGTTTAAACTTGAAATCACTAGAACATAGTTTAGTTAATTCTAAACTTGTTCGTAAACAAAAGTTAATCCTTCTAACTTGACTTTTAAAATCAACTAAACACATATTCTATATCTATATGATATGCTAACTTAATGATTTAAAACCTGGAAACACGAAAAACACTGTAAAACCGGACATACGCCATCGTAGTAACACCGCGGGCTGTTTTGGGTTTGATAATTAAAAACTATGATAAACTTTGATTTAAAATTTGTTCTTCTAGGAAAATGATTTTTCTTATAAACATGAAAGTATATACAAAATCATGGTTAAACTCAAAGTGGAAGTATGTTTTTTAAAATGGTCAACAAGACGTCGTTCTTTCGACTGAAATGACTACCTCTTACAAAAACTACTTGTAACTTATATTTCCGACTATAAACCTATACTTTTTCTGTTTAGATTCATAAAATAGAGTTTAATATGAAACCATAGCAATTTTATTCACTCAAAACGGATTTAAAACGAAGAAGTTATGGGTAAAATAAGATTGGATATTTTTTGATTGTTGTAGCTACGGGAAATATTGTAACAATTCTATACAAACTATATCCTAGCTAACTTATATTTTATTATACATGTATTCTAATATATTATGTAATCTTGGGATACCATACACACGTATGCAAATGTTTTGACATATCATATCGACCCATGTATATATATTATTTGGAACAACCATAGACACTCTATATGCAGTAATGTTTGAGTTAGCTATACAGGGTTGAGGTTGATTCCAAAAATATATATACTTTGAGTTGTGATCTAGCCTGAGACGTGTATACAATGGGTTGTGAATTGATTCAAGATAATATATATCAATTTATTTCTGTACATCTAACTATGGACAACTAGTTGTAGGTTACTAACGAGGACATCTGACTTAATAAACTTAAAACATCAAAATGTAATAAAAATGTTGTAAATATATTTTGAACATACTTTGATATATATATGTATATATTTGTTATAGGTTCGTGAATCGAGCAGTGGCCAAGTCTTACTCCCGACGAAGTAAAAATCTGTGAAAGTGAGTTATAGTCCCACTTTTAAAATCTAATATTTTGGGATGAGAATGCATGCCGTTTTATAAATGTTTTACGAAATAGACACAAGTAAATGAAACTACATTATATGGGTGAATGATCGAATCCGGATATGCCCCTTTTGCTTGGTAGCCTAAGAATTAGTAAACCGATCTACTAATTGACGCAAATCCTAAAGATAGATCTATTGAGCCTAACGAACCCCATCCAAAGTACCGGATGCTTTAGTACTTCAAATTCATTTTTATCATGTCTGAAGGATTTCCCGGAATGATAGGGGATATTCTTATATGCATCTTGTTAATGTCGGTTACTAGGTGTTCACCATACGAATGATTTTTATCTCTATGTATGGGATGTATATTGAAATATGAAATCTTGTGGTCTATTATTATGATTTTATAATATATAGGTTAAACCTATAACTCACCAACATTTTTGTTGACGTTTTAAGCATGTTTATTCTCAGGTGATTATTAAGAGCTTCCACTGTTGCATACTAAAATAAGGACAAGATTTGGAGTCAATGATTGTATGATATTATGTAAAAACTGCATTCAAGAAACTTATTTTTGATGTAATATATTCTTATTGTAAACCATTATGTAATGGTCGTGTGTAAACGGTATATTTTAGATTATCATTATTTGATAATCTACGTAATGCTTTTTAAACCTTTATAGATAAAATAAAGGTTATGGTTGTTTTAAAAATGAATGCAGTCTTTGAAAAACGTCTCATATAGATGTCAAAACCTCGCGTCGAAATCAATTAATATGGAACGTTTATAATCAATATGAATGGGACATTTCATCATTTAAATTGGTTGAACGAAAGACCGAGCCCCACCTAATGAACTAGTTCAAAATGAACTAGTAGAATTAAAGTAACTTCCTCGATAAATAGCACACACGTTATGCTTATAGAGGAACCAATACTGAATGTATACAAAGATAGTGATACTTATTGAAATGCCCCGTTCATATACAATATAAACGATTCACAATAGTTGATTTCATCGCGAGGTAATTGACCTCTATATGATACATTTTACAAACATTGCATTTAAAAGACAAACTTTCTTTACATCGAAAGTTGACGGCAAACATACTATTCCATAATACCTCCAACTATAATTGACTTAATAATAATCTTGATGAACTCGACGACTCGAATGCAACGTCTTTTGAAATATGTCATGAATGAATCCAAGTAATATCTCTAATATGAGCAAATGCACAGCGGAAGATTTCTTTCATACCTGAGAATAAACATGCTTTAAAGTGTCAACCAAAAGGTTGGTGAGTTCATTTGATTCCCTTTTACTCTTTACATTTTTGGGACTGAGAATACATGTGCTACTTTTACAACTGCTTCATTAAATGCTTTTGAAATACATTTTGAACTATGAATACATGAAATGCTTTTATAAATGTTTGACGAGATAGACACAAGCAAAACATTCCTCGAATGAATTATGTGGACGTGATAATTGCCACCATTGAATTATGTGGACGTGATAATTGCCACAATTGATATGAATATTTTTCCCCTGATTATTATTGCTTGGTAACCTAAGAATTAGTAAACCGATCTACTAATTGACGCGAATCCTAAAGATAGATCTATTGGGCCTAACGAACCCCATCCAAAGTACCGGATGCTTTAGTACTTCGATGTTGTTTTTATCATGTCTGAAGGATTTCCCGGAATGATAGGGGATATTCTTATATGCATCTTGTTAATGTCGGTTACCAGGTGTTCACCATATGAATGATTTTTATCTCTATGCATGGGACGTATATTTATGAGAACTGAAAATGAAATTCTTGTGGTCTATTAAAATGATGGAAATGATTATTTACCAACTGTAGAGAACCATCCTAATCCATCTGGACGAAGTCCATATCGATTACAAACGATTCACAATAGTTGAGTACATCGCGAGGTACTTGACCTCTATATGATACATTTTACAAATATTGCATTCGTTTTGAAAAGACAATCTTTCATTACATCGAAAGTTGACGGCATGCATACCATTTCATAATATATCCAACTATACTTGACTTAATAATAATCTTGATGAACTCAACGACTCGAATGCAACGCCTTTTGAAATATGTCATGAATGACTCCAAGTAATATCTCTAATATGAGCAAATGCACAGCGGAAGATTTCTTTCATACCTGAGAATAAACATGCTTTAAAATGTCAACCAAAAGGTTGGTGAATTCATTAGTTCATCATAAACATTCATTTCCATCATTTTAATAGACCACAAGATTTTCATTTCTCATAAATATACGTCTCATGCATAGAGACAAAAATAATCATTCATATGGATTGAACACCTAGTAACCGACATTAACAATATGCATATAAGAATATCCCCTATCATTCCGGGAAATCCTTCGGACATGATAAAACAACGTCGAAGTACTAAAGCATCCGGTACTCTGGATGGGGTTCGTTATGTAGTGACCCGAACTTTTCCATTTTTATATATATTAAATGAAATTGTTATTTACCTGATTAAGTATTTCCAACATGTTAAGCAATCAAACTTGTTAAGAATTGATTAATTGAAATAGGTTTCATATAGACAATTGACCACCCAAGTTGACCGGTGATTCACGAACGTTAAAACTTCTAAAAACTATATGATGACATATATATGATTATATATATAGTTAACATGATATTATGATAAGTAAGTATCTCATTAGGTATTTTAACAATGAGTTATATACATAAAATTGAGTTTATTGAATTAAGAAACTCGAAACGATATATATAACGATTATCGTTAAAACAACGTCTTACTATATACATATGAATCATATTAAGATATTAATACACTATGTTTAATCATGATAAATTATAAGTAAACATGTCGTTAAGTGTATTAACAATGAACTACATATGTAAAAACAAGACTACTAACTTAAGGATTTCGAAACAAGACATATATGTAACGATTATCGTTGTAACGAAATTTAATTGTAGATATATCATATTATGATATATTAATACATCTTAATATCATGATAATATAATAATTTAACATTTCATTAGATATAATAAACATTGGGTTAACAACATTTAACAAGATCGTTAACCTAAAGGTTTCAAAACAACACTTACATGTAACGACTAACGATGACTTAACAACTCAGTTAAAATGTATTTACATGTGGTGTTTTAATATGTATTTACACACTATTGAAAGACTTCAAGACACTTATCAAAGTACTTCTACTTAACAAAAATGCTTACAATTATATCCTCGTTCAGTTTCATCAACCATTCTACTCGTATGCACCCATATTCGTACTCGTACAATACACAGCTTTTAGATGTATGTACTATTGATATATACACTCCAATGATTAGCTCTTAGCAGCCCATGTGAGTCACCTAACACATGTGGGAACCATCATTTGGCAACTAGCATGAAATATCTCATAAAATTACAAAAATATTAGTAATCATTCATGACTTATTTACATGTAAACAAAATTACACATCCTTTATATCTAATCCATATACCAATGACGAAAAACACCTACAAACACTTTCATTCTTCAATTTTCTTCATCTAATTGATCTCTCTCAAGTTCTATCTGTGAAGACCCGTCCTAATCCATCCGGACGAAGTCTATATCGATTATAAACGATTCACAACAGTTGATTACATCGCGAGGTACTTGACCTCTATATGATACATTTTACAAACATTGCATTCGTATTTGAAAAGACAATCTTTCATTACATCTAAAGTTGACGATATGCATACCAATTTGTAATATATCTAACTATGAAAGACTTAATAATAATCTTGATGAACTCAACGACTCGAATGCAATGTCTTTTGAAATATGTCATGAATGACTCCAAGTAATATCTCTAAAATGAGCAAATGCACAGCGGAAGATTTCTTTCGTACCTGAGAATAAACATGCTTTCAAGTGTCAACCAAAAGGTTGGTGAGTTCATTAGTTTAACATAAATAATCATTTTATAATTTTAATAGACCACAAGATTTCATATTTCCATTTCTCATAAACATACGTCCCATGCATAGAGACAAAAATATCATTCATATGGATTGAACACCTGGTAACCGACATTCACAATATGCATATAAGAATATCCCCATTATTCCGGGATCCTCCTTCGGACATGATATAAATTTCGAAGTACTAAAGCATCCGGTACTTTGGATGGGGCTTGTTGGGCCCGATAGATCTATCTTTAGAGTTCGCGTCAATTAGGGTGTCTGTTCCCTAATTCTTAGATTACCAGACTTAATAAAATGGGGCATATTTGATTTCGATCATTCAACCATATAATGTAATTTCAATTACTTGTGTCTATTTCGTAAAACAGTTATAAAAACAACGCATGTATTCTCAGTCCCAAAAATATATATTGCGAAAGCATTTAAAAAAGGGAATAATGACACTCACAATACTGTATTTTGTAGTAAAAATACATATGACGACATTGAACAATGCAAGGTTGGCCTCGGATTCACGAACCTATATCATTCATATATATTAAAACATATAATCGGAATCTAGCACATTGATATACTATATTTTTAGTTATATGTTATATATATTTATTTTGTAAACTTATTAATATTTATACACATAGTTATATTAATCTATATATATATATATATATATATATATATATATATATATATATATATATATATATATATATATATATATATATATATATATATATATATATATATATATATATATATATATATATATATATATATATATATATATATATATATATATATATTAGTATTATATCAAAAATTAATAATTTGTTATATGTAATATTAATATAGTTATGTAGTAGGTATTTAATGTATAAAATATTTATTTGTTAGAATAATAGTTTTTGTTAATATTGATTTATTAATGATAATAAATAATTTTATTAGTAATGATAATATTAATAACGAAAATGAAAATGATAATTTTTAATAATAATGATACTAATAATGTTTTTAATACTAATAATGATAAAAATCATAATAATACTGATAATAATATTAATACTAGTACTAATGTTATTAATAATAATAACAAAAATTTTATTAATTATCTTAATTCTAATGATAATAATATTAATTGTATGAATGATACTAATAATTAGATTTTTTTATTATTTGAAATAACGTATTAGCAATAATAATTAGTAATAACAATAATAATAATAATAATAATAATAATAATAATAATAATAATAATAATAATAATAATAATAATAATAATAATAATAACAATAATAATAATAATAATAATAATAATAATAATAATAATAATAATAATAATAATAATAATAATAATAATAATAATAATAATAATAATAATAATAATAATAATAATAATAAAAATGAGTAATAAGTAAACTACCTCAAAGCAGTAGCCCTTAAAAAAAATGCCCAAGTCCAGGTTTGAACCCGCAACCTCCCACTAACCTAATAACATCCTTAACCATTACTCTATAGTTTTATTTCTGAATTATTTGGAACCTAAATTCTTTTAACATTAATCTCTGTGTCCTTCTTCTTATTATCATCAATTTCATCATCTAATCTATCATCATCTATCAAAACCGCCATTCATCATCACCATTTCATTATCATTATCATCATCTAATCAACGCATCATTATTCTATCATGATATCATTCATCATCTTAACTACATAACATCCTCATCATTCTTAAGTCATCACTAACATGAAATATCATCTAGTAATCATGTTCTCTTCATTCATTTGAGTCCAACCGAAAGTAAGTAAAATTTCGGCCCAATAAAACTCCAGCTCGTTAAACAATAATTCAAGGATTTCGTTTTCATATATTGTCCCCACAATAATCTTTATCATTCCACAATTCTTAACCCAATTATTATGATATATAAAATTGTCCATAAAAAAAATAAAGACAAAGTTTTGAGTATTGGATTACTAGTTGTCTGCCACCAGCAATAACATCGACCACCTTTAATCATTTACTATAATTAGAGTATATTGTAGCCTCACTTTTTCCTTTTTCAAGATACATCATACACATCATTACACGATACCTAATATATCACCTAACTTCATTGCTAATCATCGTCCATATCATTATTGTAATAGAAATAGACGAGATGAGCTGCTATCTGCAGTAGTTTATAGTGGCCATAAAATAAAAAAAGTAAAGAGGAAAAGAATAGAAAAAGCATTACGCTAGATTGGTAGTGGTGAGGTTTTCATCGAACAGTAACAGGAAGAATTTGCAGCTATAGTGGAGTCCTTCGAATTAGTAGAAAAGAAAGAAAAAGATATACTTCCATTTATCAAAGACCTCGAGCAGCTGTTGCAATAGTGAGGGAGAAGGAGAGAGAGAATTTGTAGAGGTTGTGGTGGGTTGCAAGGTGGCCGTGATTTTCATGGATGTGCAAACAACAGAAAGAAAGAAGGAAGAGAGTGAGGTGGTGATTGACAATATGGTTTGGTTGTTTGATCGGGTAAGAAAACAAAAATGAAACGAGCAGGTTTCTTTGGTGATTGAGGGTAATCGAAGGGTTAATGACCGAATAATAGAAAGACATAAACAATAAATTTTGATAGTAATTGGTGTTTAATATATAGTATGATAGAGTGGTGATGTTCAAGGGTGACTTACAATGGTGATCAAAGTGAGGTTGTAATGATAATCGGCGATGGGTTGTTCGAGTAAACCAAAATGGGTAGGAGCTTGCTAAAACGAGTGGTAGTATTGTGGGTTTCACTGATGTAATACAAGGGCTTGATCTTTGCGAATTTTTTGAGAGGTTCAGTGACTGAACAAGTTTTCGTGGTAAATAATATGGACGTTGAAGTGATAGAAACATAAACGAACATGTAGCAGCTGTGATGATGGTGTTAGAGGTTGTTTCAAAGATTGAAGATGGTGGTCTCGGTTCTTGGTTGGGTTGACGAGTGGTAATTGTCGTGGGGATTCAAAACAGAAACAAATAGCGAGGAAAAAATATAAAGGATGGCCGTTTAATAGTGATTGTTTGGTGGCGATACATGGACAAAACGGTGAACCGAGTGATGATGATGATAGGTTTCGTTTGATGATGGTTAGATGGGTGTTTGGTTTGTTTGAGAATCAAAAACAAAACACATGCAAACGCAAATGGATGTTCAAGGGTGTTGAAAGTGTAATGGTGATAAGCATATATCGGGTGTATATAAATTTATGTGCTATATATATATATAGAATTGGTGATGGGTTTAAACAGATAAGAAAATAGAAGCAAGTAATAATGTTGAGTTGAAGGATAGGTTGGTTTAATCTATCTTGTATATATATAATTTAGATAGATAAAGATATAGATAGATTGATGTACAGTAATCAATCAGAAACAGTAATCTATGTTCTCAATCAATTCACGGATCGTAAATTTAGAATGACATATAATGGAAAGATGCAATAAATTCAACAACACAGAATATTAAATATTATAATATAATTTAAAGAAATCAAACGTGCATTAAAATTAAATTAGCTGTCACCATTTACGGACTAGATCTCGTTCTTTATTGTTAATCAGTGTCGAATAAAAGTATACAGAAAAATCCTAAATTTTTACAGTAATTATATTTATTGATTTTAGTCATTATGGTATAAAATTTGATCATTAACTATTAAATAAATATTACATTAATTATTTACTCCAAACCCCAAATAAAATATAAAAAGTTTTATAATTCAATAAATAGTTCCTAAATATATTTTTAATGAGCCTAAATTTTATAGAACTCATTTTCGTATCACCGTTTATTTTAAAATAATATAAGTTTGATTTTAACTTACTTATTATCGAACGAATGACAATTTAGCGTTATTGTTGCTTACAAAATAAATTCAAAACTATATATATATATAATCATTATACATTATTTACATATATAGTTATATAATAGTTATTATATATTATTTTATTTTACATTATTAATTCTAACAATTACATCATATAATATTTTAATTTATATTTTAAATTCATATAATTTAAATATATATGTATTTATTTACAAATAGTGGTTCGTGAATCGTCGAGAGCAGTCGAAGGTCAATGAATACATGAACACAGTTCAAAGTTTTTGAGATTTCAACATTACATACTTTGCTTATCGTATCGAAATCCTATAAGATTAAGTTTAAATTTGGTCGGAAATTCCCGGGTCATCACAGTACCTACCCGTTAAAGAAATTTCGTCCCGAAATTTGAGTGAGGTGGTCATGGCTAACAATAAAAATGTTTTCATGACGAATATGAGTTGATAAATTGAGTTTTATCATCATTGAGTAATATGTATAAAAATAATTCGATTATTCGAAGAGTACAAATGAAGCTATCACCAAAGAGTGAAATAGGAAAGTAAAGATTCATCTTAACTTTTGACAGAGTCAGGGTTGAATTCCGGAATTCAAGGGATTTAAAGAAAATCTTCGAAATCTAAAAGATATGATTCTTCGGTGAATAAGGAGATTAAAATCTCTATAATTAAATACAGTGATCTGTCTCGATTACTCTGTCTGATATTTCCATTATGAATTAAACTCATCCGTTTCATTATTCTCACCATTCATATACCTTCTTTCTTAATTCTTACATCCAAAAGATTGTGAAAATGCTTAATCCTGTTCTAATCCTTGATATTTTCCTAATTATCATTTCTGTCATCCTTCTTTTCAATCTTCCACCCGAAAAATCTGTTTACATCTACTATTACCTTGGGGTGATACTATTCTTAATTCTACCGTGTTTTTTTATTGCTATTCGTATTAATATCCACGGTTTGAAATCTCCGTGTTGTTATTGGGCTTTATATTTTCTCTTATATTTTGGCACTCTTTTGCCTTTTTATTCTCTTCTCGACCTCTAGTAAAGCGGGTAACGGTCCAGAATTCGTAAGTATGGAATTTCGGATGAATTTAATGTTCTAACCAAGAAAGAACGTAATCGTACGATTTGATTGTTAAATTATCAGAATCTTTGAGAATAGAACTATCAAGAATATACTTTCTTGATATGTTCAGAAATTAATCGGAATGAAAGAGTTATGTAACATGATACATGATGACGTTATAATCTGTGAATCATCATGTTCCATTTAGAAACTCAGCATGACTTACTGTAATATAATCACGTTGATCAAGTGTTATTATATTATACTAACTCATACATCAGTTCCCAACATTACTTCAATAACATTCATATTTTAAGCTCGAAAGTTTACAGAATATAGAAACTAACAGTTTCTATATGATGTAACACTGATAGCACAAAGAGATTAATGATTTCAGATAAGAATAGTTATAAAAATATCTTCAGAAATATAGAGGATCTTTATAATGAAAGATACGATGATATCTTGGAATTTCTAATATCGAAGGGTGGTGAAGAAAATTTGTCCGCAAGTGTTTGGAGACAGAAGCAAGGTATTCGCTAAAGATTACATCAGAAATAGAATCATCAGGATTCTTAATGTACAAGTTTAGTCCTTGTGTTTTGTTCAGAGACTCCTTCATAGTTTGCTCAATCTGTTTTTCAGTACCAAATTTTCTATCGAGCGTTCCTAACACTCCTTTCTTTATCATCAAACTTTTAGCCGTTTAGACCATCTACCATTTTTCTGTTTCCTCTGCATTTAATGCCACGATATCTGAATCATTGGTTATCAATCCGAGGTGGTTTCAGGAGAATTGTGTTTTTAGATGATTAAACGCTGATGGTAATATGGTGGAATATGAAAAGGTTCCCCGGTAACAATAAAAGAGCACGCATATATATCAAGGTTATAATAAGGCTGTTTTGAACGAAAAGTCGAAGTTGACTTGCTGGAGCTGTGACAAAATTGGCTAATTTGAAAAGAGATTGTAAAGTTATTTTCGGTAATAATAACGTAAAGGAATTAACATAGCTACGCGTTAAACGTTTATTCAGTTTTCGGGAGTTTTCATATACATAACTATACGCATAAATCTTTTCTTTCTGTAGATGAAGTGTGAATGGTTCATCCTCTCGATTGAGGTGTTTTCAAGAATCATGAAAGATTTGAACGCAGATTGTAATCGTTGAGATACAAATGGGGTTTAAGATGAAATCAAGTGGCAACTTGAAGAATTGTTTAGTTTCATATGTTATAATCAATATTTTAATTCATTTTTAATTGTCCAATCTTGATAGTCCACATTTGATAGTCTACAGTTAAAAGTCTAATAATTCATATATAGTTTAATTTATAATATTCGAATTAATTAATACGTATCGTAACCCGTGTACATGTCTCAGACTCGATCACAACTCAAACTATATATATTATTGTAGAATAAACCTCAATCCTGTATAGAGAATTCGATCATTGTTGTATATAGAGTGTCTATGGTTATTCCAAATATTATATATAGATGCGTCGATATGATATGCCAAAACCTTGTATACGTGTCCCGATATTTAAAGTGCGTAAAATAAATAACAGAAATTAAATGACAATAAATAAAATTGCGATAAATAAACTGCGATAAATAAAATGTAATAAGGAATTAACAGTTAGCTAGGAACAGTTAGCTAGGATTTTGTTAGCGTGGTTTCTTAACAGAATTTCTTATAGTTAATTTGTTTGTTTCTAACAAATTTTTATTTTGTCCAATGTTTTTCTTCATTTATGCCACTTGTTGGATTCTGATAGGTCAAAATCCAAATTTGAAATTGAATGAAAATGGTTATTCTGCGATGAACGAATTCGTATCTTTGAAAATGTAAGTAGGATAGTAAATGAATGTTGAATCAGATTCGAAGAATGTACAGTGTAACTTATTAATTTGAAATCTAAATATTCCTCGGGTATTACCTACCCGTTAAAATATTTTCACCATTAACAGTTTGTACGAAAGAATTTTTAATTACAATCTTTATGAAAATATATTTACATATATATTTTCTTCAGATGTAATCATGAATTTAGAGATATCGATTGTTAAATCGTTGATGAAAGATGTGAATGATAACATATGTGAATTAATTATGATAGAAGCTCTTTAAAGCTTCTTCTTTCTCGGGTATTACCTACCCGTTAAAATTTCACATGTCATAGTAAATATGAAAAGAATTTTTATTACGATCTCGAGATATACATAAATATATTACATATATCTTCCAACCATGAACAGAAAGTAATGAATTATTATTTCATAATTCATCATTCCCAGTACTCTTCGGTGTCTGTGGTGCTTACGGAGCTCGTGGTGTTGGAAATGATGTTGGTGCTGGTGGTGTTGCTGTTGGTGTTGGTACTGATTGTGGTACCTGCGTAGTAGACGCAAGCCTAGCTTCTAAATCGATCACCGTCACCTCCAAGGTTTCTACTTTACGGTCGAGCCTATGAATTAGTTCTACGCATTCTTCCGTAAGGTTTGTCAATTCTTGATATTTAGTTCGAAGTCTTCTAACTTCTTCTAATAATCCTATCCGATTAGAATTTGGGAGTAGAGGACGAATACTATCTTTAATGACATCGAGTCGACCTTCAAGACGGAAAATCCGTGCGAAAAGAGTGAAAACAGTATTGCGAACAGGTTCGCCGGTAAGCGGATCGAGCACTCCGACGTTAGGTGGTAAGTTCGGCTCGTGATATGGAGTACCTTCTTCATTTCTCCATAGGGTAAGTATTTCACGAACCCATCCCCACTTTCTAAAGAAATCACGGTAGTTGATCGGTTGGTGCGCTCCCGTCACGCTGTCTTCGGAGTCAGAGGAACTTGGTCGATTCGTAGAGGCCATCTTACACGATCACAGGAAAGATTTTTGGTTAGAAAAGTTTAGTGACAGCAATTGATAGTTGGATGGTATTCTCAGTGCATAATATGCATAGATATATATAGTACCAGGATCCCTTAAATTACGGAGAAATTTACGGGAGATATCAGGCAAAGTTTACCGTAATAGATACGCTAATATATGAATTTGTCTATACACTATTCATGCAATCAATGCAGTAAAACGTGTCTAGACTAAGAATTATGAGCAGGTAATTTCCTAAGGATGATAAGCAGATGATTTCCGACAAAATGATAAGCAAAACTTTTGACATGCAGACACGGTCGAAGTCCAGACTCACTAATGCATCCTAACGACTATCAGTTAGACACACTAATGCAAAACCCGGTTCGCTAAGACCATCGCTCTGATACCAACTGTGAAGACCCGTCCTAATCCATCCGGACGAAGTCCATATCGATTATAAACGATTCACAACAGTTGATTACATCGCGAGGTACTTGACCTCTATATGATACATTTTACAAACATTGCATTCGTATTTGAAAAGACAATCTTTCATTACATCTAAAGTTGACGATATGCATACCAATTTGTAATATATCTAACTATGAAAGACTTAATAATAATCTTGATGAACTCAACGACTCGAATGCAACGTCTTTTGAAATATGTCATGAATGACTCCAAGTAATATCTCAAAAATGAGCAAATGCACAGCGGAAGATTTCTTTCGTACCTGAGAATAAACATGCTTTCAAGTGTCAACCAAAAGGTTGGTGAGTTCATTAGTTTAACATAAATAATCATTTTATAATTTTAATAGACCACAAGATTTCATATTTCCATTTCTCATAAACATACGTCCCATGCATAGAGACAAAAATATCATTCATATGGATTGAACACCTGGTAACCGACATTCACAATATGCATATAAGAATATCCCCATCATTCCGGGATCCTCCTTTGGACATGATATAAATTTCGAAGTACTAAAGCATCCGGTACTTTGGATGGGGCTTGTTGGGCCCGATAGATCTATCTTTAGAGTTCGCGTCAATTAGGGTGTCTGTTCCCTAATTCTTAGATTACCAGACTTAATAAAATGGGGCATATTTGATTTCGATCATTCAACCATATAATGTAATTTCAATTACTTGTGTCTATTTCGTAAAACAGTTATAAAAACAGCGCATGTATTCTCAGTCCCAAAAATATATATTGCGAAAGCATTTAAAAAAGGGAATAATGAAACTCACAATACTGTATTTTGTAGTAAAAATACATATGACGACATTGAACAATGCAAGGTTGGCCTCGGATTCATGAACCTATATCATTCATATATATTAAAAGATATAATCGGAATCTAGCACATTGATATACTATATTTTTAGTTATATGTTATATATATTTATTTTGTAAACTTATTAATATTTATACACATAGTTATATTAATCTATATATATATATGTATTTAGTATTATATCAAAAATTAATAATTTGTTATATGTAATATTAATATAGTTATGTAGTAGGTATTTAATGTATAAAATATTTATTTGTTAGAATAATAGTTTTTGTTAATATTGATTTATTAATGATAATAAATAATTTTATTAGTAATGATAATATTAATAACGAAAATGAAAATGATAATTTTTAATAATAATGATACTAATAATGTTGTTAATACTAATAATGATAACAATCATAATAATACTGATAATAATATTAATACTAGTACTAATGTTATTAATAATAATAACAAAAATTTTATTAATTATCTTAATTCTAATGATAATAATATTAATTGTATGAATGATACTAATAATTAGATTTTTTTTTATTATTTGAAATAACGTATTAGCAATAATAATTAGTAATAATAATAATAATAATAATAATAATAATAATAATAATAATAATAATAATAATAATAATAATAATAATAATAATAATAATAACAATAATAATAATAATAATAATAATAATAATAATAATAATAATAATAATAATAATAATAATAATAATAATAATAATAATAATAATAATAATAATAATAATAATAATAATAATAATGAGTAATAAGTAAACTACCTCAAAGCAGTAGCCCTTAAAAAAAATGCCCAAGTCCAGGTTTGAACCCGAAACCTCCCACTAACCTAATAACATCCTTAACCATTACTCTATAGTTTTATTTCTAAATTATTTGGAACCTAAATTCTTTTAACATTAATCTCTGTGTCCTTCTTCTTATTATCATCAATTTCATCATCTAATCTATCATCATCTATCAAAACCGCCTTTCATCATCACCATTTCATTATCATTATCATCATCTAATCAACGCATCATTATTCTATCATGATATCATTCATCATCTTAACTACATAACATCCTCATCATTCTTAAGTCATCACTAACATGAAATATCATCTAGTAATCATGTTCTCTTCATTCATTTGAGTCCAACCGAAAGTAAGTAAAATTTCGGCCCAATAAAACTCCAGCTCGTTAAACAATAATTCAAGGATTTCGTTTTCATATATTGTCCCCACAATAATCTTTATCATTCCACAATTCTTAACCCAATTATTATGATATATAAAATTGTCCATAAAAAAAATAAAGACAAAGTTTTGAGTATTGGATTACTAGTTGTCTGCCACCAGCAATAACATCGACCACCTTTAATCATTTACTATAATTAGAGTATATTGTAGCCTCACTTTTTCCTTTTTCAAGATACATCATACACATCATTACACGATACCTAATATATCACCTAACTTCATTGCTAATCATCGTCCATATCATTATTGTAATAGAAATAGACGAGATGAGCTGCTATCTGCAGTAGTTTATAGTGGCCAGAAAATAGAAAAAGTAAAGAGGAAAAGAATAGAAAAAGCATTACGCTAGATTGGTAGTGGTGAGGTTTTCATCGAACAGTAACAGGAAGAATTTGCAGCTATAGTGGAGTCCTTCGAATTAGTAGAAAAGAAAGAAAAAGATATACTTCCATTTATCAAAGACCTCGAGCAGCTGTTGCAATAGTGAGGGAGAAGGAGAGAGAGAATTTGTAGAGGTTGTGGTGGGTTGCAAGGTGGCCGTGATTTTCATGGATGTGCAAACAACAGGAAAGAAAGAAGGAAGAGAGTGATGTGGTGATTGACAATATGGTTTGGTTGTTTGATCGGGTAAGAAAACAAAAATGAAACGAGCAGGTTTCTTTGGTGACCGAGGGTAATCGAAGGGTTAATGACCGAATAATAGAAAGACATAAACAATAAATTTTGATAGTAATTGGTGTTTAATATATAGTATGATAGAGTGGTGATGTTCAAGGGTGACTTACAATGGTGATCAAAGTAAGGTTGTAATGATAATCGGCGATGGGTTGTTCGAGTAAACCAAAATGGGTAGGAGCTTGCTAAAACGAGTGGTAGTATTGTGGGTTTCACTGATGTAATACAAGGGCTTGATCTTTGCGAATTGTTTGAGAGGTTTAGTGACTGAACAAGTTTTCGTGGTAAAGAATATGGACGTTGAAGTGATAGAAACATAAACGAACATGTAGCAGCTGTGATGATGGTGTTGGAGGTTGTTTCAAAGATTGAAGATGGTGGTCTCGGTTCTTGGTTGGGTTGACGAGTGGTAATTGTCGTGGGGATTCAAAACAGAAACAAATAGTGAGGAAAAAATATAAAGGATGGCCGTTTAATAGTGATTGTTTGGTGGCGATACATGGACAAAACGGTGAACCGAGTGATGATGATGATAGGTTTCGTTTGATGATGGTTAGATGGGTGTTTGGTTTGTTTGAGAATCAAAAACAAAACAGATGCAAACGCAAATGGATGTTCAAGGGTGTTGAAAGTGTAATGGTGATAAGCATATATCGGGTGTATATAAATTTATGTGCTATATATATATATATATATATATATATATATATATATATATATATATATATATATATATATAGGATTGGTGATGGGTTTAAACAGATAAGAAAATAGAAGCAAGTAATAATGTTGAGTTGAAGGATAGGTTGGTTTAATCTATCTTGTATATATATCATTTAGATAGATAAAGATATAGATAGATTGATGTACAGTAATCAATCAGAAAGAGTAATCTATGTTCTCAATCAATTCACGGATCGTAAATTTAGAATGACATATAATGGAAAGATGCAATAAATTCAACAACACAGAATATTAAATATTATAATATAATTTAAAGAAATCAAACGTGCATTAAAATTAAATTAGCTGTCACCATTTACGGACTAGATCTTGTTCTTTGTTGTTAATCAGTGTCGAATAAAAGTATACAGAAAAATCCTAAATTTTTACAGTAATTATATTTATTGATTTTAGTCATTATGGTATAAAATTTGATCATTAACTATTAAATAAATATTACATTAATTATTTACTCCAAACCCCAAATAAAATATAAAAAGTTTTATAATTCAATAAATAGTTCCTAAATATATTTTTAATGAGCCTAAATTTTATAGAACTCATTTTCGTATCACCGTTTATTTTAAAATAATATAAGTTTGATTTTAACTTACTTATTATCGAACGAATGACAATTTAGCGTTATTGTTGCTTACAAAATAATTTTAAAACTATATATATATAATCATTATACATTATTTACATATATAGTTATATAATAGTTATTATATATTATTTTATTTTACATTATTAATTCTAACAATTACATCATATAATATTTTAATTTATATTTTAAATTCATATAATTTAAATATATATGTATTTATTTACAAATAGTGGTTCGTGAATCGTCAAGAGCAGTCGAAGGTCAATGAATACATGAACACAGTTCAAAGTTTTTGAGATTTCAACATTACATACTTTGCTTATCGTATCGAAATCCTATAAGATTAAGTGTAAATTTGGTCGAAAATTCTCGGGTCATCACACTATCTTCAAGTTCTAAGTGTTCTTCATAAATTCTATAAGTTCTAGTTTCATAAAATCAAGAATACTTCCAAGTTTGCTAGCTTACTTCCAAATTTGTAAACCGATCATCCAATCTCAAGAAATCTTTCTTATTTACAGTAAGATATCTTTCTAATACAAGGTAATACTCATATTCAAACTTTGATTCAATTTCTATAACTATAACAATCTTATTTCGAGTGGAAATCTTACTTGAACTTGTTTTCGTGTCATGATTCTGCTTCAAGAACTTTCAAGCCATCCAAGGATCCTTTGAAGCTAGATCTATTTTTCTCATTTTCAGTAGGTTTATCCACAAAACCTGAGGTAGTAATGATGTTCATAAAATCATTCGATTCGTATATATAAAACTACCTTATTCGAAGGTTTAAACTTGAAATCACTAGAACATAGTTTAGTTAATTCTAAATTTGTTCGCAAACATAACTTGACTTTTAAAATCAACTAAACACATGTTCTATATCTATATGATATGCTAACTTAATGATTTAAAACCTAGAAACACAAAAAACACCGTAAAACCGGACATACGCCGTCGTATTAACACCGCGGGCTGTTTTGTGTTTGATAATTAAAAACTATGATAAACTTTGATTTAAAAGTTGTTCTTCTGGGAAAATGATTTTTCTTATGAACATGAAACTATATCCAAAAATCATGGTTAAACTCAAAGTGGAAGTATGTTTTTCAAAATGGTCATCAAGACGTCGTTCTTTCGACTGAAATGACTACCTCTTACAAAAACGACTTGTAACTTATATTTTTTACTATAAACCTATACTTTTTCTGTTTATATTCATAAAATAGAGTTCAATATGAAACCATAGCAATTTGATTCACTCAAAACGAATTTAAAATGAAGAAGTAATGGGTATAACAAGATTGGATATTTTTTGATTGTTGTAGCTACGGGGAATATTGTAACAAATCTATATTAAACATATCCTAACTAACTTATATTGTATTATACATATATTCTAATATATTATGTAATCTTGAGATATCATAGTCACGTATGCAAATGTTTTGACATATCATATCGACCCATGTATATATATTATTTGGAACAACCATAGACACTCTATATGCAGTAATGTTGGAGTTAGCTAGACAGGGTTGAGGTTGATTCCAAAAATATATATACTTTGAGTTGTGATCTAGCCTGAGACGTGTATACACTGGGTCGTGGATTGATTCAAGATAATATATATCGATTTATTTCTGTACATCTAACTGTGGACAACTAGTTGTAGGTTACTAACGAGGACAGCTGACTTAATAAACTTAAAACAGTAAAACGTATTAAAAATGTTGTAAATATATTTTGAACATACTTTGATATATATGTATATATTTGTTATAGGTTCGTGAATCAACCAGTGGCCAAGTCTTACTTCCCGAAGAAGTAAAAATCTGTGAAAGTGAGTTATAGTCCCACTTTTAAAATCTAATATTTTGGGATGAGAATACATGCTGTTTTATAAATGTTTTATGAAATAGACAAAAGTAATTGAAACTACATTATATGGGTGAATGATCGAAGCCGAATATGCTCCTTTTGCTTGGTAACCTAAGAATTAGTAAACTGATCTACTAATTGACGCGAATCCTAAAAATAGATCTATTGGGCCTAACGAACCCCATCCAAAGTACCGGATGCTTTAGTAGTTTGAATTCGTTTTTATCATGTCTGAAGGATTTCCCGGAATGATAGGGGATATTCTTATATGCATCTTGTTATTGTCGGTTACCAGGTGTTCACCATATGAATGATTTTTATCTCTATGTATGGGATGTATATTGAAATATGAAATCTTGTGGTCTATTATTATGATTTGATAATATATAGGTCAAACCTATAACTCACCAACATTTGTGTTGACGTTTTAAGCATGTTTATTCTCAGGTGATTATTAAGAGCTTCCGCTGTTGCATACTAAAATAAGGACAAGATTTGGAGTCCATGCTTGTATGATATTATGTAAAAACTGCATTCAAGAAACTTATTTTTGATGTAATATATTCTTATTGTAAACCATTATGTAATGGTCGTGTGTAAACGGTATATTTTAGATTATCATTATTTGATAATATACGTAATGCTTTTTAAACCTTTATAGTTAAAATAAAGGTTATGGTTGTTTTAAAAAAGAATGCAGTCTTTAAAAAACGTCTCATATAGAGGTCAAAACCTCGCGAAGAAATCAATTAATATGGAACGTTTATAATCAATATGAACGGGACATTTCACGTTAGGCCCAATAGATCTATCTTTAAGATTCACGTCAATTAGTAGACTGGTTTACTAATTCTTAGGTTACCAAGCAAAAGGGGCATATTCGGCTTCGATCATTCAACCATATAATGTAGTTTCTATTACATATGTCTATTTCGTAAAACATTTATAAAAATTGCGCATGTATTCTCAGCCCAAAAATATAAAGGGTAAAAAGGCAAATGAAACTCACCTAAAGTATTTTGTAGTAAAAATACATATGACGACATTAAACAATGTAGGGTTGGCCTCGGATTCACGAACCTATATCATTTATATATATATATATATATATATATATATATATATATATATATATATATATATATATATATATATATATATATATATATATATATATATATATATATATATATATATATATATATACACACACATATACTCGTAATCGAACAACTATGTATATTATTAGTAATATAAGTTTTAATATCAATAACCTATATGCTTCATTATATTCATTTTATTTATTTTAATAACTAAGATATTAATATAGTTTACTTTTGTGTATTAAATATATTGTTATATGAATATTAATTGTTAGTTAATTTAATAAAAATATTAAGGTATGGGTAATAATACTATTAGATGTAATAATAATAATAATAATAATGCAAATTTTATATAATATGATAAGTTTAATAATATTTATAATGTTAATGATAATGGTACTACTTAGTTTTTAATAAAAATATAATAATGATACTTATAATGTTAATAATAATGATTACCTCTAATATTAATGATAACGGTAATAATATTGATATTAATAATAACTATAAAAATAACCATTTTGTTACTAAAGATAATAATTTTAGTAGTAGTTCATTAAATGATACTTATGTTAATAATAATAATAATAATAATGATGATAATAACTTGATACTAATACTAATATTAATGATAATAATAATATTTTGCATTATTTTCATAATAACAATATTCCTAATAATCATATTCACAATAATCACGCTTATATCAATGATAATAATAATACTATTAATACTTGATGATATTACATAATAATAACTAAAATGATAATAATAACAATAATCTTATTAATCTCATTAATACTAATTATAATAATATAATATTCATAATAATACTAACAATAACGATATTAATAATTATATAATGATATTAACTCTATTAATAATAATAATTTGAATTTATAATAGTAATTATAACAATTAACATAACAATAATAATAACAAATTAAAAATTGAAATCTACCTCCAATATTAGGAATAAAAAGAAATGCCCCAGCCGGGTCTTGAACCCGTGACCTCTCGATCCCCGACAACACTCCCAAACCATCACACTATCTGTTGTTTTTCTGATTATTACTCCACCTAAATCTATATGTCTAAATCTATCTGCGTGGTTTTCTTCTTCTTCCTCAACAATGAATTACGACAGAATTAAATCCATTAATCAAACATAAATACGGAATCATTTTTAGGATATGAAATTGATAAATAACGATTTATAATTGTGGTTTTAAAAAAACGGGGAACGAAGAAGAAAAAATAAAAATTAAAAACCAAAACAGTCCATGGCCTGTTACGCGAAGAAGAATAAAAAACTCAACATTTGACTTCGAAAACTAATTGGTTTTAGCCCATGATTTCTACATGAATTAGGTAGGGAATCATTCCTCAAACCTTCTGAGATTATCAATTGAACTTAAAGTATAAACACAGACTCAAATTTCTTCATGAACTCGAAGTTTGACTTTTTAAACCAAAACATTGACTCCAAAATTCGAAATCGTTACTAGGAATTAAGAGCTCAAACTTTGCAATTGTGTTTTTATATTTTGGAAATTTATTAGGATTCGTGGTTTTGATAAAAGAGATAAAGAACAGAGTTGCCAGGTACTTATTTGTTTTAATTATTTACTTGTTATGACAATTGAATTGATTTGAGTCATTGAATGAATTATACTACTCATAATTGATCCTATATCGTTGTGTAAGGAATGTGGATGGGGACGTATAACAAGTTCTGACATCGGATTAACAAACGAACAAACAGGAGCAGGAAAAGAAATAAGTCTTGATATTGATTTGTACTGCATTCCCTATTTAATTGTGATTTGAATTGATACTGTAATCTGGTTTGGAGACATAAACAAAGTTTTACACCCAATGTGATAACGATGTGTAACAGAATACACAGGTATGCGTATATATAACCGTATATATCTATAAATCTGTATTTTTTTATGTAATTATTTATATAAATCTGTATTTTATATATGTATATTTATCTGAATATGAATTACCTGTATTTTTATAACTTATAATAAATCTGTATCTGATTCTGTATTTTTAAACTTAATTTTAGTATTAAATAATATGTTAATAAATTATAATGTTGTTAATAATTTAGTAAAAATAATAATAGAGTTAACAATAAAGATATTAATAATAATAATATCAATATAAAACTAATAAAAAAATCATATTAATAACTTAAATCATTATTATAATAATGATAATTTAGTAACAACAATATAAATAATAATAGTACTTATATTATTTATGATAATAATAATATTAGAAATTTTATCACATTATTTGTATCAAGTTTCGTATCTAATAATATTAATAATGCTGATATTAATATTAACATGAATATTATACAATAACGAAGTAATGATAATTATATTAATATAACAACTATATTCTTCTTGAAACCACATTTAATATATATATTACAATTCATTAACCATGTAAATATTTAATAATTATATATTACATTTTATGATAATATTCAATGAATATTTAATGTTCATGTATTTTATATATTACAATATAATCATATTTATAAATAGAAATCATATATAAATTTATATATAACTACAACTATATATACAATTATGTTTTAAATACAAAGTAGATAATTAATTATATAACTTAGACAATTAAACTTATAGTATAACATTATACATGTAATACTTTGATAACGTTGATAATTATATTTGAAACCGTTTATATATAATATACTCTATGTATTCAAAATAATAAATTTTAGTTAGTTAAAGTTATCTCTCATATTAACTAAATTACATAATAGTTCGTTTGATATATAGTTATTTATTTATATTTACATTTCTGTTTACAATTATAGGTTCGTGAATCGTCAAAACTAGTCAAAAGGTCAATTGAATATATGAACATAGTTCCAAAGTTTTTCGAGACTCAACATTACAGACTTTGCTTATCGTGTCAGAAACATATAAAGATTAAGCTTAAATTTGGTCGGAAATTCCCGGGTCGTCACAGTACCTACCCGTTAAAGAAATTTCGTCCCGAAATTTGAGTGAAATGGTCATGGCTGACAATAAGTATGTTTTCATGACACGTATGAGCTGATGAATAGCATTTTATTATCATTGAGTAATATAGATAAAACAATTCGAATATGTGAAGCGTACGAGTGAAGTTATCACAAAAGAGTGAAATGAGAAAATACAAGTTTGTCTTAACCAGTGACGTAGTCACGGTTGATTTCAGAGAATAAGGTGCGTCTTAACTTTTGACGATGTCTTGGTTGAATTCTGGAATTCAAGGGATTTAAGAAAATCTTCGAAATCTAAAAGATTTGGTTCTTCGACGAGTAAGGAAATTAAGATCTCTATAATTAAATACGGTGATCTGCCTTGATTACTCTGTCTGATATTTCCATTATAAATTAAACTCTTCTGTTCCATTATTCTCACCATTCCTATACTTTCTTTCTTAATTCATACATCCAAAAGATTATGAAAATGCTTAATCCAGTTCTAATCCTTGATATTTTCCTAATTATCATTTCTGTCATCCTTCTTTTCAATATTTCACCAGAATATCTGTTTACTCATACTATTACCTTGGGGTGATACTATTCTTAATTCTACTGTGTCTTTATATTGCTATTCGTATTAATATCCATGATTTGTAATCTCCGTGTTGTTATTGGGCTTTATATTTTCTCTTATATTTTGGAGCTCTTTGCCTTTTCATTCTCTTCTCGACCTCTAGTAAAGCGAGTAACGGTCCAAAATTCGTGAGTATAGAGTTTTTGAATGAACTTCATGTTCTAAACAAGAAAGAACGTAATAGCACGATTTGATTTGTCAAATTATCAGAATCACTGAGAATAGAACTATCAAGGAAATATGTTCTTGATATGTTTGGAGATTAGGTAGAATGTAAGAGTCATGTAGAACAGTACATGATGATGTTATAATTTTGTGAATCATCACGTTCCACTAGAAACTCAGCATGACTTACTGTAATATAATCACGTTGATCAAGTGTCATTATATTATACTAACTCATGCATCAGTTCCCAACACTACTTCAAAAACATTCATAATTTAAGTGTAGTGACCCGAACTTTTCCATGTTTATATATATTAATTGAGATTGATATTTACATGATTAAATGTTTCCAACATGTTAAGCAATCAAACTTGTTAAGACTTGATTAATTGAAATATGTTTCATATAGACAATTGACCACCCAAATTGACCGGTGATTCACGAACGTTAAAACTTGTAAAAACTATATGATGACATATATATGGATATATATATATAGTTAACATGATACTATGATAAGTAAGCATATCATTAAGTATATTAACAATGAACTACATATGTAAAAACAAGACTACTAACTTAATGATTTTTAAACGAGACATATATGTAACGATTATCGTTGTAAAGACATTTAATGTATATATATCATATTAAGAGATATTCATACATGATAATATCATGATAATATAATAATTTAAAATCTCATTTGATATTATAAACATTGGGTTAACAACATTTAACAAGATCGTTAACCTAAAAGTTTCAAAACAACACTTACATGTAACGACTAACGATGACTTAACGACTCAGTTAAAATGTATATACATGTAGTGTTTTAATATGTATTTATACACTTTTGAAAGACTTCAATACACTTATCAAAATACTTCTACTTAACAAAAATGCTTACAATTACATCCTCGTTCAGTTTCATCAACAATTCTACTCGTATGCACCCGTATTCGTACTCGTACAATACACAGCTTTTAGATGTATGTACTATTGGTATATACACTCCAATGATCAGCTCTTAGCAGCCCATGTGAGTCACCTAACACATGTGGGAACCATCATTTGGCAACTAGCATGAAATATCTCATAAAATTACAAAAATATGAGTAATCATTCATGACTTATTTACATGAAAACAAAATTACATATCCTTTATATCTAATCCATACACCAACGACTAAAAACACCTACAAACACTTTAATTCTTCAATTTTCTTCATCTAATTGATCTCTCTCAAGTTCTATCTTCAAGTTCTAAGTGTTCTTCATAAATTCCAAAAGTTCTAGTTTCATAAAAATCAAGAATACTTTCAAGTTTGCTAGCTCACTTCCAATCTTGTAAGGTGATCATCCAACCTCAAGAAATCTTTGTTTCTTACAGTAGGTTATCATTCTAATACAAGGTAATAATCATATTCAAACTTTGGTTCAATTTCTATAACTATAACAATCTTATTTCAAGTGATGATCTTACTTGAACTTGTTTTCGTGTCATGATTTTGCTTCAAGAACTTCGAGCCATCCAAGGATCCATTGAAGCTAGATCTATTTTTCTCTTTTCCATTAGGTTTATCCAAGGAATTTAAGGTAGTAATGATGTTCATAACATCATTCGATTCATACATATAAAGCTATCTTATTCGAAGGTTTAAACTTGTAATCACTAGAACATAGTTTAGTTAATTCTAAACTTATTCGCAAACAAAAGTTAATCCTTCTAACTTGACTTTTAAAATCAACTAAACACATGTTCTATATCTATATGATATGCTAACTTAATGATTTAAAACCTGGAAACACGAAAAATACCGTAAAACCGGATTTACGCCGTCGTAGTAACACCGCGGGCTGTTTTGGGTTAGTTAATTAAAAACTATGATAAACTTTGATTTAAAAGTTGTTATTCTGAGAAAATGATTTTTATTATGAACATGAAACTATATCCAAAAATTATGGTTAAACTCAAAGTGGAAGTATGTTTTCTAAAATGGTCATCTAGACGTCGTTCTTTCGACTGAAATGACTACCTTTACAAAAACGACTTGTAACTTATTTTTCCATCTATAAACCTATACTTTTCTGTTTAGATTCATAAAATAGAGTTCAATATGAAACCATAGCAATTTGATTCACTCAAAACGGATTTAAAATGAAGAAGTTATGGGTAAAACAAGATTGGATAATTTTTCTCATTTTAGCTACGTGAAAATTGGTAACAAATCTATTCCAACCATAACTTAATCAACTTGTATTGTATATTATGTAATCTTGAGATACCATAGACACGTATACAATGTTTCAACCTATCATGTCGACACATCTATATATATTTCGGAACAACCATAGACACTCTATATGTGAATGTTGGAGTTAGCTATACAGGGTTGAGGTTGATTCCAAAATATGTATAGTTTGAGTTGTGATCAATACTGAGATACGTATACATTGGGTCGTGGATTGATTCAAGATAATATTTATCGATTTATTTCTGTATATCTAACTGTGGACAACTAGTTGTAGGTTACTAACGAGGACAGCTGACTTAATAAACTTAAAACATCAAAATATATTAAAAGTGTTGTAAATATATTTTAAACATACTTTGATATATATGTATATATTGTTATAGGTTCGTGAATCAACCAGTGGCCAAGTCTTACTTCCCGACGAAGTAAAAATCTGTGAAAGTGAGTTATAGTCCCACTTCTAAAATCTAATATTTTTGGGATGAGAATACATGCAGGTTTTATAAATGATTTACAAAATAGACACAAGTACGTGAAACTACATTCTATGGTTGAATTATCGAAATCGAATATGCCCCTTTTTATTAAGTCTGGTAATCTAAGAATTAGGGAACAGACACCCTAATTGACGCGAATCCTAAAGATAGATCTATTGGGCCTAACAACCCTCATCCAAAGTACCGGATGCTTTAGTACTTCGAAATTTATATCATATCCGAAGGGTGTCCCGGAATGATGGGGATATTCTTATATATATGCATCTTGTTAATGTCGGTTACCAGGTGTTCACCATATGAATGATTTTTATCTCTATGTATGGGATGTGTATTGAAATATGAAATCTTGTGGTCTATTGTTACGATTTGATATATATAGGTTAAACCTATAACTCACCAACATTTTTGTTGACGTTTTAAGCATGTTTATTCTCAGGTGATTATTAAGAGCTTCCGCTGTCACATACTTAAATAAGGACGAGATTTGGAGTCCATGCTTGTATGATATTGTGTAAAAACTGCATTCAAGAAACTTATTTTGTTGTAACATATTTGTATTGTAAACCATTATGTAATGGTCGTGTGTAAACAGGATCTTTTAGATAATCATTATTTGATAATCTACGTAAAGCTTTTTAAACCTTTATTAATGAAATAAAGGTTATGGTTTGTTTTAAAATGAATGCAGTCTTTGAAAAACGTCTCATATAGAGGTCAAAACCTCGCAATGAAATCAATTAATATGGAACGTTTTTAATCAATAAGAACAGGACATTTCAGTTGGTATCCGAGCGTTGGTCTTAGAGAACCAGAATTTTGCATTAGTGTGTATTATCTAGTTTGTTAGGATGCATTAGTGAGTCTGGACTTCGACCGTGTTTACTTGAAAAATGACTGCTTAACAAATTTTGTTGGAAACTATATATTTTTAACATGTGAATATTATGTGATATATTAATCTCTTAACGCGTTTGATATTATGTGATAGATGTCTACCTCTAGAACAAGTCCCATTGACTCACCTAATAATAATGAAGAGTCAAATGTAAATTGGAATGATTCGTGGACTGATTCACAAGTTCCCGAAGAGGAACCGGAAGAAGAGTCGGAACCGGAAGAAGAATCGGAACCGGAAGAAGAATCGGAACCGGATGAAGAAATAGAACCGGTGGGGGAAATAATAAAACGGTTAAGTAAAAGAAAATCCTTAACCAACCGACCAAGGTTAATTATGGTCAATGGTGTTTCCGCCAAGGAAGCAAAATATTGGGAGGATTACCAATTCTCCGATGAATCGGATTCCGACGAGAATTCCGATGATGTTATAGAAATTACCCCAACTGAATTCAAAAAGGCAAAAGAAAATAATAAGGGAAAGGGCATAAAAATAGAGAAATCTAATTCCAACCCCGATGAACTTTATATGTATCGTCAACCCCCGAAGTCCTTAAGTTGTAACAATGACCCGGGAACCTCTAAACCACCAGGTTTTTCTAAACCAATGTGGACAACGACGGCTTGTATTAGGGGAACATCATATATCCCTAGAAACTTGGCAAAACGATCCAAAACCGAAGAAGAAGAAACAAGCGAGTCGGAATAAGATAGTTGTATTCGTGTGGTGTAATATATTTAATATAGTGTGCTTATGCTTTATGATATATGTAAAAATTGCTTGTATTAATAAGTATTTTTTTTTATAAATCTAACTCTTGTCTATTTTTCAGTTTAAAAACACAAAATGGATAGACAACCCAATATTTTAAGAGACCTACCCGGAGACATGATTGATGAAATCTTGTCTAGAGTCGGCCAGAATTCCTCGGCATAACTATTTAAGGCGAGATCAGTTTGTAAGACATTTGAAGAACGTTCCAAGAATGTCTTGGTTTATAAGAGACTTTCGTTTGAAAGATGGGGGATATCACATTGGGAAACCCATAAGTTACGATGTGTTTACTTTGACGCATATATTGCGGGGAACCCAAATGCTATTTTACGCAACGGGTTAAGAAATTATTTTGACTCAATATATCCGAATATTGGACTTCGTGATTTAGAAAAAGCGGCTAACATGCAACATAAAGAAGCATGTTATGCTTACGGATTAGTAATGTTTGCTTCTCACCAAAGTGAGAACAAGAACATCGGGCTACAACTATTAAACAAAAGATTTCCGCAAGTGACGGAGTCAGTAATTGGGGTAAGAAATGAGGTTTTTAGATTATTACGGGACTGTTGGACATTACGTAACCCTCGTCCCTTTGACGACGTTACAACACGCTGTCTTATCAACGGCCATAACGGTTATGTTCCACAAGACCAAGGATGGGAAGTAGTCCTAGTAAAACCAGAATGCATGACTTGTTTCTGGACGTATGAATTACGTGTTTTTATTGCCTTTGCTGAACGACTTGTGTACTAGCTAGAATTATCTTCACAACTATCTTGTATCAAAGTTATTATGTGCTATATTTCATGCTTTATGTAAAATAAGCGGTATTGTAAGTTTGTAAAATATTGTATAAAAGTTTGAACACGAAATATTATTATAATCAGTTTTTCATATAGAATTGTAGTAGTTGAATTGTATATTAGCTACTAAGTATGAACTTAACGGGTAGGTACTACCCGAATTTAAACTTATAAAACGCTAATATGAAGAAAAAGCTTTTATAAATGAGTTCATATTATGCTACGAAATACTATTAACTACTCTTAATATTCTGTATGATTAACTTGTTCCATTTGACTATTTTGAAGGAAATGGCACCGACTACTCGACACACCGTGAATATGAATGAAGAGGAATTCCATACTTTTCTAGCTTCAAACATAGCCGCAGTACAGGCTGCACTACATACCAACAATAACCTTGGATCTAGTAGTACAGGAAATCGTGTAGGATGCACCTATAAAGAATTCACTGCCTGCAAACCTTTGGAATTTGATGGAACCGAAGGACCGATCGGATTGAAACGGTGGACCGAGAAGGTCGAATCGGTGTTTGCCATAAGTAAGTGTACTGAAGAAGACAAAGTGAAGTACGCTACGCATACCTTCACAGGTTCTGCGTTAACATGGTGGAATACCTATCTAGAGCAAGTGGGACAAGATGATGCTTACGCACTACCGTGGTCAGCATTCAAGCACTTGATGAACGAGAAGTACCGTCCCAAAACCGAGGTCAATAAGCTCAAGACAGAACTTAGAGGGTTACGAACCCAAGGATTTGATATTACCACGTACGAAAGATGATTCACAGAATTGTGCCTATTGTGTCCGGGAGCATTCGAAGATGAGGAAGAGAAGATCGACGCGTTTGTGAAAGGATTACCGGAAAGAATCCAAGAAGATATAAGTTCACACGAGCCCGCCTCCATACAACAGGCATGTAGAATGGCTCACAAACTAGTGAACCAGATTGAAGAAAGAATTAAAGAACAGACTGCTGAAGAGGCCAATGTGAAGCAAGTCAAAAGAAAGTGGGAGGAAAATGGTGATAAGAATCACCAATACAACAACAACAACAATTACAACAATAATCGCAACAATTATCCCAACAATCGCAACATCAATCGCAACTACAACAAATGGCCCAACAACAACAACAACAACAACAACAGCAACTACAACAATCATCCCAACAACAATAATAACCGCAACAACAACAACAATCAGAAGCAGCTATGCCAAAGGTGTGAAAAGTATCACTCGGGGTTCTGCACCAAATTTTGCAACAAGTGTAAAATAAATGGTCATAGCGCGGCGAAGTGTGAGGTCTACGGACCAGGGGTTAATAAAACGAAAGGAACAAATGGTGTCGGAACGAGTAATGGCGGAGCAAGTAGTGTCGGAGCAAGTTATGCCAATGTAGTTTGTTATAAATGTGGAAAACCGGGCCACATTATTAGAAATTGCCCGAACCAGGAGAACACGAATGGACAAGGCCGCGGAAGAGTTTTCCATATTAATGCGGCAGAGGCACAGGAAGACCCGGAGCTTGTTACGGGTACGTTTCTTATTGACAATAAATCTGCTTACGTTTTATTTGATTCGGGTGCGGATAGAAGCTATATGAGTAGAGATTTTTGTGCTAAATTAAGTTGTCCCTTGACGCCTTTGGATAGTAAATTTTTACTCGAATTAGCAAATGGTAAATTAATTTCAGCAGATAATATATGTCGGAATCGAGAAATTAAACTGGTTAGCGAAACATTTAAGATTGATTTGATACCAGTAGAGTTAGGGAGTTTTGATGTGATAATCGGTATGGACTGGTTGAAAGAAGTGAAAGCAGAGATCGTTTGTTACAAAAATGCAATTCGCATTATACGAGAAAAAGGAAAACCCTTAATGGTGTAAGGAGAAAAGGGCTACACGAAGCTACATCTTATTAGTAATTTGAAGGCACAAAAACTAATAAGAAAAGGTTGCTATGCTATTCTAGCACACGTCGAGAAAGTACAAACTGAAGAAAAGAGCATCAATTATGTTCCCGTCACAAAAGAATTTCCCGATGTATTTCCGAAAGAATTACCGGGATTACCCCCACATCGATCCGTTGAATTTCAAATAGATCTTGTACCAGGAGCTGCACCAATAGCTCGTGCTCCTTACAGACTCGCACCCAGCGAGATGAAAGAACTGCAAAGCCAATTACAAGAACTTTTAGAGTGTGGTTTCATTCGACCAAGCACATCACCGTGGGGAGCTCCTGTTTTGTTTGTCAAGAAGAAAGATGGTACATTCAGGTTGTGTATCGACTACCGAGAGTTGAACAAACTTACCATCAAGAACCGCTACCCATTACCGAGAATCGATGACTTATTTGATCAACTACAAGGCTCGTCTGTTTATTCAAAGATTGACTTACGTTCCGGGTATCATCAAATGCGGGTGAAAGAAGATGATATTCCAAAGACTGCTTTCAGAACACGTTACGGTCATTACGAGTTTATGGTCATGCCGTTTGGTTTAACTAATGCACCAGCTGTGTTCATGGACCTTATGAACCGAGTGTGTGGACCATACCTTGACAAGTTTGTCATTGTTTTCATTGATGACATACTTATTTACTCAAAGAATGACCAAGAACACGGTGAACATTTGAGAAAGGTGTTAGAAGTATTGAGAAAGGAAGAATTGTACGCTAAGTTTTCAAAGTGTGCATTTTGGTTGGAAGAAGTTCAATTCCTCGGTCACATAGTGAACAAAGAAGGTATTAATGTGGATCCGGCAAAGATAGAAACTGTTGAAAAGTGGGAAACCCCGAAAACTCTGAAACACATACGCCAGTTTTTAGGACTAGCTGGTTACTACAGAAGGTTCATCCAAGACTTTTCCAGAATAGCAAAACCCTTGACTGCATTAACGCATAAAGGGAAGAAATTTGAATGGAATGATGAACAAGAGAAAGCGTTTCAGTTATTGAAGAAAAAGCTAACTACGGCACCTATATTGTCATTGCCTGAAGGGAATGATGATTTTGTGATTTATTGTGATGCATCAAAGCAAGGTCTCGGTTGTGTATTAATGCAACGAACGAAGGTGATTGCTTATGCGTCTAGACAATTGAAGATTCACGAACAAAATTATACGACGCATGATTTGGAATTAGGCGCGGTTGTTTTTGCATTAAAGACTTGGAGGCACTACTTATATGGGGTCAAAAGTATTATATATACCGACCACAAAAGTCTTCAACACATATTTAATCAGAAACAACTGAATATGAGGCAGCGTAGGTGGATTGAATTATTGAATGATTACGACTTTGAGATTCGTTACCACCCGGGGAAGGCAAATGTGGTAGCCGATGCCTTGAGCAGGAAGGACAGAGAACCCATTCGAGTAAAATCTATGAATATAATGATTCATAATAACCTTACTACTCAAATAAAGGAGGCGCAACAAGGAGTTTTAAAAGAGGGAAATTTAAAGGATGAAATACCCAAAGGATCGGAGAAGCATCTTAATATTCGGGAAGACGGAACCCGGTATAGGGCTGAAAGGATTTGGGTACCAAAATTTGGAGATATGAGAGAAATGGTACTTAGACAAGCTCAAAAAACCAGATACTCAATACATCCTGGAACGGGGAAGATGTACAAGGATCTCAAGAAACATTTTTGGAGGCCGGGTATGAAAGCCGATGTTGCTAAATACGTAGGAGAATGTTTGACGTGTTCTAAGGTCAAAGCTGAGCATCAGAAACCATCAGGTCTACTTCAACAACCCGAAATCCCGGAATGGAAATGGGAAAACATTACCATGGATTTCATCACTAAATTGCCAAGGACTGCAAGTGGTTTTGATACTATTTGGGTAATAGTTGATCGTCTCACCAAATCCGCACACTTCCTACCAATAAGAGAAGATGACAAGATGGAGAAGTTAGCACGACTGTATTTGAAGGAAGTCGTCTCCAGACATGGAATACCAATCTCTATTATCTCTGATAGGGATGGCAGATTTATTTCAAGATTCTGGCAGACATTACAGCAAGCATTAGGAACTCGTCTAGACATGAGTACTGCCTATCATCCACAAACTGATGGGCAGAGCGAAAGGACTATACAAACACTTGAAGACATGCTACGAGCATGTGTTATTGATTTCGGAAACAGTTGGGATCGACATCTACCGTTAGTAGAATTTTCCTACAACAACAGCTACCATTCAAGCATTGAGATGGCGCCGTTTGAAGCACTTTATGGTAGAAAGTGCAGGTCTCCGATTTGTTGGAGTGAAGTGGGGGATAGACAGATTACGGGTCCGGAGATTATACAAGAAACTACCGAGAAGATCATCCAAATTCAACAACGGTTGAAAACCGCCCAAAGTCGACAAAAGAGCTACGCTGACATTAAAAGAAAAGATATAGAATTTAAAATTGGAGAGATGGTCATGCTTAAAGTTGCACCTTGGAAAGGCGTTGTTCGATTTGGTAAACGAGGGAAATTAAATCCAAGGTATATTGGACCATTCAAGATTATTGATCGTGTCGGACCAGTAGCTTACCGACTTGAGTTACCTCAACAACTCGCGGCTGTACATAACACTTTCCACGTCTCGAATTTGAAGAAATGTTTTGCTAAAGAAGATCTCACTATTCCGTTAGATGAAATCCAAATCAACGAAAAACTTCAATTCATCGAAGAACCCGTCGAAATAATGGATCGTGAGGTTAAAAGACTTAAGCAAAACAAGATACCAATTGTTAAGGTTCGATGGAATGCTCGTAGAGGACCCGAGTTCACCTGGGAGCGTGAAGATCAGATGAAGAAGAAATACCCGCATCTATTTCCAGAAGATTCATCAACACCTTCAACAGCTTAAAATTTCGGGACGAAATTTATTTAACGGGTAGGTACTGTAGTGACCCGAACTTTTCCATGTTTATATATATTAATTGAGATTGATATTTACATGATTAAATGTTTCCAACATGTTAAGCAATCAAACTTGTTAAGACTTGATTAATTGAAATATGTTTCATATAGACAATTGACCACCCAAGTTGACCGGTGATTCACGAACGTTAAAACTTGTAAAAACTATATGATGACATATATATGGATATATATATAGTTAACATGATACTATGATAAGTAAACATATCATTAAGTATATTAACAATGAACTACATATGTAAAAACAAGACTACTAACTTAATGATTTTTAAACGAGACATATATGTAACGATTATCGTTGTAAAGACATTTAATGTATATATATCATATTAAGAGATATTCATACATGATAATATCATGATAATATAATAATTTAAAATCTCATTTGATATTATAAACATTGGGTTAACATAATTTAACAAGATCGTTAACCTAAAAGTTTCAAAACAACACTTACATGTAACGACTAACGATGACGTAACGACTCAGTTAAAATGTATATACATGTAGTGTTTTAATATGTATTTATACACTTTTGAAAGACTTCAATACACTTATCAAAATACTTCTACTTAACAAAAATGCTTACAATTACATCCTCGTTCAGTTTCATCAACAATTCTACTCGTATGCACCCGTATTCGTACTCGTACAATACACAGCTTTTAGATGTATGTACTATTGGTATATACACTCCAATGATCAGCTCTTAGCAGCCCATGTGAGTCACCTAACACATGTGGGAACCATCATTTGGCAACTAGCATGAAATATCTCATAAAATTACAAAAATATGAGTAATCATTCATGACTTATTTACATGAAAACAAAATTACATATCCTTTATATCTAATCCATACACCAACGACTAAAAACACCTACAAACACTTTCATTCTTCAATTTTCTTCATCTAATTGATCTCTCTCAAGTTCTATCTTCAAGTTCTAAGTGTTCTTCATAAATTCCAAAAGTTCTAGTTTCATAAAAATCAAGAATACTTTCAAGTTTGCTAGCTCACTTCCAATCTTGTAAGGTGATCATCCAACCTCAAGAAATCTTTGTTTCTTACAGTAGGTTATCATTCTAATACAAGGTAATAATCATATTCAAACTTTGGTTCAATTTCTATAACTATAACAATCTTATTTCAAGTGATGATCTTACTTGAACTTGTTTTCGTGTCATGATTTTGCTTCAAGAACTTCGAGCCATCCAAGGATCCATTGAAGCTAGATCCATTTTTCTCTTTTCCAGTAGGTTTATCCAAGGAATTTAAGGTAGTAATGATGTTCATAACATCATTCGATTCATACATATAAAGCTATCTTATTCGAAGGTTTAAACTTGTAATCACTAGACCATAGTTTAGTTAATTCTAAACTTGTTCGCAAACAAAAGTTAATCCTTCTAACTTGACTTTTAAAATCAACTAAACACATGTTCTATATCTATATGATATGCTAACTTAATGATTTAAAACCTGGAAGCACGAAAAACACCGTAAAACCGGATTTACGCCGTCGTAGTAACACCGCGGGCTGTTTTGGGTTAGTTAATTAAAAACTATGATAAACTTTGATTTAAAAGTTGTTATTCTGAGAAAATGATTTTTATTATGAACATGAAACTATATCCAAAAATTATGGTTAAACTCAAAGTGGAAGTATGTTTTCTAAAATGGTCATCTAGACGTCGTTCTTTCGACTGAAATGACTACCTTTACAAAAACGACTTGTAACTTATTTTTCCGTCTATAAACCTATACTTTTCTGTTTAGATTCATAAAATAGAGTTCAATATGAAACCATAGCAATTTGATTCACTCAAAACGGATTTAAAATGAAGAAGTTATGGGTAAAACAAGATTGGATAATTTTTCTCATTTTAGCTACGTGAAAATTGGTAACAAATCTATTCCAACCATAACTTAATCAACTTGTATTGTATATTATGTAATCTTGAGATACCATAGACACGTATACAATGTTTCGACCTATCATGTCGACACATCTATATATATTTCGGAACAACCATAGACACTCTATATGTGAATGTTGGAGTTAGCTATACAGGGTTGAGGTTGATTCCAAAATATGTATAGTTTGAGTTGTGATCAATACTGAGATACGTATACACTGGGTCGTGGATTGATTCAAGATAATATTTATCGATTTATTTCTGTATATCTAACTGTGGACAACTAGTTGTAGGTTACTAACGAGGACAGCTGACTTAATAAACTTAAAACATCAAAATATATTAAAAGTGTTGTAAATATATTTTAAACATACTTTGATATATATGTATATATTGTTATAGGTTCGTGAATCAACCAGTGGCCAAGTCTTACTTCCCGACGAAGTAAAAATCTGTGAAAGTGAGTTATAGTCCCACTTCTAAAATCTAATATTTTTGGGATGAGAATACATGCAGGTTTTATAAATGATTTACAAAATAGACACAAGTACGTGAAACTACATTCTATGGTTGAATTATCGAAATCGAATATGCCCCTTTTTATTAAGTCTGGTAATCTAAGAATTAGGGAACAGACACCCTAATTGACGCGAATCCTAAAGATAGATCTATTGGGCCTAACAACCCCCATCCAAAGTACCGGATGCTTTAGTACTTCGAAATTTATATCATATCTGAAGGGTGTCCCGGAATGATGGGGATATTCTTATATATATGCATCTTGTTAATGTCGGTTACCAGGTGTTCACCATATGAATGATTTTTATCTCTATGTATGGGATGTGTATTGAAATATGAAATCTTGTGGTCTATTGTTACGATTTGATATATATAGGTTAAACCTATAACTCACCAACATTTTTGTTGACGTTTTAAGCATGTTTATTCTCAGGTGATTATTAAGAGCTTCCGCTGTCACATACTTAAATAAGGACGAGATTTGGAGTCCATGCTTGTATGATATTGTGTAAAAACTGCATTCAAGAAACTTATTTTGTTGTAACATATTTGTATTGTAAACCATTATGTAATGGTCGTGTGTAAACAGGATATTTTAGATTATCATTATTTGATAATCTACGTAAAGCTTTTTAAACCTTTATTGATGAAATAAAGGTTATGGTTTGTTTTAAAATGAATGCAGTCTTTGAAAAACGTCTCATATAGAGGTCAAAACCTCGCAACGAAATCAATTAATATGGAACGTTTTTAATCAATAAGAACGGGACATTTCATTAAGTTCGAATTTTGCAGAATTTAGAAACTAAAATAGTTTCCTTTTATGATATATCACAGATAGCGCGGAGAGATAATTAATATAGAACGAGAATATTTATGAAGATATCTTAAGAAATATTGAGGATATTAATAATGAAAGATACGATAATATCTTAGAATTTTTGAATCAAATTGTGATGATGAAATTCATTCACAATGATTTAGAGCGATTAAGGAGCAAGGTATTCGTTAAAGATTTCATCAGAAACATAATCATCAGGATTCTTTTATGTACAAGTTTAGTCCTTGTTCAGAGTCTCTTTCATGATTTGCTCAAATCATTTTTCAGTATTAAAATCTTTGAGCTTTTCCAACACTCTATTCTTTATCATCAACTTTTGACTGTTAAGGCAGTCTTCCGTTTTCACTGCTTCATCAGTTTTTTTTCAAAACTCGGAGATCTGATTCGTAAGCTAGAGTGCTTTTCAGGAATTCAGAGATTCCGAATTGAAATTCATCAGTTTAGAATATATACGTTATATATAGATATATAACTGCTGACGTAAGAACTATGCGAAATTCGAGAGTTAATGATTTATGATTCTCGGTATTTGGTGTGGTAACTATCATTACCAGATGTCGATGAGTAAATGATAGGGTTTTAATGATCAATGTACTGATTCTTCAGAAAGTCAAAGATCAATGAAGTTGTTGATAATTTTACTACTAATGTGGTGGGATATAAACGGTTCTCCGGTAACGATGATGAAAGGTAGACTTATATAACAAAGTTATAATAAGACTTATTCGAATGAAAGGTCGATGTTAATTTGCTGGAGCTATGACAAAATTGGCTAATTTGAAAAGGAATTGCATTGTTATGTTTGGAAATAACAATGCCAAAGGAGCTTGCACAGATACGTGTTAAACGTTTTACTCAGGTTCCGAGTGTTTTCAGGTGCATAACTATATGCATCAATCTTTTCTTCCGTAGATGAAGTACAGTTGGTTTATCCTCTCGATTGAGGTGTTTTCAAGAATCATGAAAGATTTGAACGCATATTGTAATCATCAAGATACAAATGAAGTTTAGGATGAAATCAAGTTGCAAACTTGAAGAAATGTTTAGTTTCATATGTTATAATCAATATTTTAATTCATTTTAATTGTCCAATATTATTAGTCCACAGTCGATAGTCCACAGTTAACAGTCCAATAATTCATATATAATTTAATATATAATATTCAAATTAATTAATACGTATCGTGACCCGTGTACATGTCTCAGACTCGATCACAACTCAAAGTATATATATTATTTGAGAATCAACCTCAACCCTGAATAGCGAACTCGATCATTACAGCATATAGAGTGTCTATGGTTATTCCAAATAATATATATAGATGCGTCGATATGATATGTCAAAACCTTGTATAGGTGTCCCGATATTTAAAGTGCGTAAAATAAATAACAGAAATTAAATGACGATAAATAAAATTGCAAGAATATAAATTGCGATAAATAAATTGCGATAAATAAAATGTAATCAGTTGGCTAAGAATAGTTAGCATGGATTCTTAACAAAATTTCTCATAGTTAATTTGTCAGTTTCTAACAAATTTTATGTTGTCATATGTTTTCTTTATTATGCCACTTGTTGGATTCTGATAGGTCAAAATCCAAATATGAAATTGAATGAAAATCGTTATTCTGCGGTGAACGGATACGTATATCGGTGGTTGTAAGTAGGATAGTAAATGACTGTTGAATCAGCTTCGATGAGTGTACATTGTAACTTATTAAGGTGAAATCTAAATATTCCTCGGGTATTACCTACCCGTTAAAATATTTTCACCATTAATAGTTTCTACAAAAGAATTTTTAATTACAATCTTTATGAAAACATATATACGTATATATTTTCTTCAGTTGTAATCATGGATTTAATGAGTTAATATGATATTAAACTCATTTGGTTTACGTTTAGAACTAGAGTACATAATTCTATAAAACATTAGAGGTTACATAACCATCATGTCAAACGAAGATAAATGATGTATAACGTCATGTAGAACGATGATTATTCTCGAGGTACAGAATGAGATGTTGAGGCATGTGATGTTGAAACTTGGGTTGTTGGTGGTACTGTTGGTGCCTGTGATGTTGCTCAAGCTGGTACGTTTTGCACCATATTCTCCAAATTGATTACTCGAGCGCGAAGTTAGTTGACTTCTTCTATTATTCCGGGATGATTGTCGATTGGAATGAGCGGGTGAATAAGGTTTAGAATTTTAGATAGAATATAATCGTGGCGAGATGAAATGCGCCGTTCATATTAATTATAAACATTTCATATTAATTGGTTTCTTTGCGAGGTTTTGACCTCTATATGAGACTTTTTTCAAATCTTACATTTAAAAACAACCATAACCTTTATTATTGAATAAAGGTCTTAATGACATAATTTAGATTGTCTATCAAATACAATCTCCTCAAATAAATAAGTTTTTACACAACCCATTATAATATGATCAAATATATTACAACAAATACTCTGAATGCAAGTTTAAACAATATAAACAATTTTGCCGACTCCAAATCTTGACCTTGGGTTGGCATACGACAGTGGAAGCTTTTTTAATATTCACCTGAGAATAAACATGCTTAAAACGTCAACAAAAATGTTGGTGAGTCATAGGTTTAATTTCTATATAATAATCATAACATTTAATAAGGCACAAGATTTCATTTAATTAAATGTGCGGGATCATTACAACTGCAAAAATCATTCATACGATGAGTCGCCTGGTAACCGACCTTAACATAGAGTGCTTAAGATATCTAGCATCATACATTCTACTATTCAAATGTATGACAAGGACCCTTCGAAGTACTAAAGTATTTCCACTATTCGAAAATGGGGGTGGTTGGTTCCCGTAGATCTACCTTTAGGATTCGCGTCAATTAGTGTTTTTCACTAATTCTTAGGTTACCAAGCATATTAATAATAAGTACAGATATCCGGTATAACAAAACAGTCGTAGAATGTAGTTTCATGAACTTGTGCTTATTTTGTAAAACATTTATAAATTTGCATGTATTCTCATCCCAAAATAATTTAGATTGTAAAAATGGGACTATAACTCACTTGTGATGATTTCCGAATAGATGGTGATAAGACTTGGCCTTTTGACAAATTCACGAACCTAATAATAATATTCTTATGTCAAGATATATATATATATATATATATATATATATATATATATATATATATATATATATATATATATATATATATATATAATTAATATTCCATACTTATGATACTTGTGATAATTTTAATTATCCATTGTTAGTAGTCCAACATTCGTAGTCCAATAGTCCAACAGTATAAATATATATATATATAAATATAAATGCGTATATTGTGTTAGGATTCACTAACACTATAATATATTGTCTTAATATAATAAGACACATGATATGTATATTGTCTGAAGCAATTCGCGACCCATTGTATACATGTCTCAGGCTCGATCACAACTCAAAGTATATAATATTTTGGAATCCACTTCGACCCACAGCTAACTCGAAATTACTGCCAATGGTGTCTTATAGTTCGTTCCAATAATATATATAGAAGAAATTAAAATGATATATCAAAACGCTGTATACGGATCCACGGTGATCAAGTCATATATATATATATGGTGCCTTACGATCTTTATTATGACTATAATATATTGTCGTAGAACTTAATCACGACTATTATAAATTGTATTTCCATAAGTTCGGGAACAAGACATGTATAAATACATGTAGGATACAAGGTAAGTTAGCAAGGATAAGGTTAGCATCCATTTTTATTAATCAAAACCGTAACTAAAAACAAGCAAAAATATCCAATTTTGTTTTACCCATAATTTCTTCGTTACAAATCCGTTTTGAGTGATTCAAGTTGCCATGGTTTCGTATCAAACTCAACATTATTAATCTTAATAGAAAAAGTATAGGTTTATAGTCAAAAATACAGCTTAGGTGTCAAATAAGAGAAGATAGTCATATCCGTCGTAAGAATGACATCTTGATGACCCTTGTGAAAAACATACTTCCACTTAGAGTTTAACCATGGATATTGGATATATTTCATATCCATATAAAATAAGATTTTTCACCAAAGAAAATCTTTTAATTCAAAGTTTAAGATAGGTTTTTAAAATTAAACCCAAAACAGCCCCCGATGATCTATGACTGCGTATGTTCAGTTTTAAGGTGTTCTTCGTGTTTACAAGTTTTATATCCTTATGTTAGCTTGACATACTGTCATAATACATGTGTTGAAGTATTTTAAAAGTCACGAGATTTCAGTGCTACAAAGAGCGTTTCAAAACAGTATGATAAAGTATATGTTAACCGTGGGCACTCGGTAACTAACTTAACGTTTAATAATATAATACCCCCTGAAAGTACACTTGGCAAGTGCGTATGTTTACGAAGTATTAAACACTCGTTGACTGCTAGCGCGACTAGCCCGAGTGGGGATGTCAAACCCTATGGATCCATATCTAAGATTCGCGTTCACGGTTCAAAAACCAATGATTAAACGTTACCGAGCTAAAGGGAATGTTTATGCCGTTGTATAACCCACACATATATAAGTTTAAGTACTCGTGCCTAGTATGTAAAACATAAAATCTGTATGTATTCTCAGTTCCCAAAATAAGTTAAAGTAAAAAGGGAATGCTATAACTCACAATGATAATGTAGTCGTAAAGTCGGTTCGGAAAAGGTGTGCAAGTAATCGGTCCGAAGGTCCTCAACCTAAGGCAAATAATACTAAGTCAGTAAATCGTCTTAATAGGTTTAAAAGTATGTATTTAAGGTCTTAAGGGTCATCATCAATCATCATTAAACAAAAGGCGTAAAGTAGGTTTCGTTTATGAAAGTAGTTTAAAACAAAGGCTGAATTCGATCAGTCACCACGGCCTCTACCCTTACTGAATTAAGGTGAGACCAGTGGCCATGGCTCCGTATATAAGTCCCTTAAGTGTGGTAAAATTTACAGAAGCAAACTCATCTTCGTTTGACCATGGAGACGGTCTAAGTGCAAGTAGGTCAGAAATTTCTGCACAACTTTAAAGGACATAGTAACGATCGGAGGGCCATAAATCCTAAACCGTAACTCGGATTAAGACGAGTCCTATATGAAAAGTTATCTACTCGAAAAGATCTATCTAAAAATCAAGGTTAGAACAGCTCAGGTCTACTGGTATGTTACAGAATCACCAGACCAGTAGCTTTTGGACAGAACAGTGAGTTTAAAAGGGTTCCGGTGGTCTTGGTGCTTGATGTTCATCATGGTTCTCATCCTTGATGCATATAGCTTCAAGTGTACAACTCATTGATGTATCTACATCATGTTAACCAAGTCTTGACTATCATAACCCATGTGCAAGTCTAAGACATGAAGCACAACTCACTTAAGAGTTGTATGAAGTTTGATGAACCAAAGTTGCATCAAGGTCTTAGATCTAACACATACATGGACTATAAGACTAATAATAAGTTACAAACTTGAAAGTAAACTAACTAATCAAGATCATAAGTAGTAGAACATGGTTCTTAGTTTGATCTTGAAGATCCAAGACTCAAAAGTCTAGATCCAAAGTTATATTTAAAGAAAACTTATTTGTGTGTTCTTGAACTTTCAAGGTTAACTTAATTTGTTCAAGAGATATGAGATCAAGACTAACTTGTAGTACTTGACCATATAAACTAACTACATGAAATTAAAGTGCATAAATTGAAGAAGTAAACTTAAATAAACAAGAAAAGGTTCATGGTTGTTCATACTTTAAAGATTCAAACCAAGGTTTGATCTTTAGAAAGTAAACTTTAAAGTTTACTTCATGAGCTTCAAGTATGTCTTTAATCAACACAAGAACTTTATAATCTTTGAAACATTATATGTAGAACCTAAACTAGAGAGTTTAGTTCTTGATTGTTCTTGTTAAAACAAGATAAAAGATGAATCAAACTAGAAAGTTAGATTCTTGAAACATGTAAGTAAATAACAACAATTAACAAGACAAGTAACATTAACAACAAAGAACAACAAATGATGATGATGATTTGCATGTATGTATACGGTTTTAGGGAGAAAAGAAGAAGAGAAAATGTCTTCAAGTTTACTTACAAAGAGCAAAGAAACCTTGAGAGAAAAAGAGAGAAAGATAATTGCAAGTAGAAGTGTGTGTTTGTGTTTGAATGAGAGAATGGAAGAGTGTAAGTAAAAAAAAAATTAAACCCTCCCTAGTATCATCAAAGGTCACGGTTTTGCTGCAAAATTTAGGAGGGAGAAGTTTGTTTGTTGGATACTTGGATGAAAAGCTTACAAAAGATGGATATTAAGGGTGCATGCATGGGGAAGGTGTGCAACTAGATTCCAAGTCTTCTTTAACTAACTAGTTCATGAACTAATTGATACTTACAAGTGTTAGTGGGCTAACTAAGTCCACTTAAAATGTAGGGTGGGCTTGGAAGTCCAATAACATGAGTCCATTACACTAACAAAGCCCAAGTTCAAATAAATCACAAGTTAAACCAATTAAAGCCCAAGTAACTAACTAATAGTCTTAGTTAATTAAAATGATTAATAAATTTAATCATGAATGTAAATAATATCTAAAAATATTATTCGTGAAAGTTCCGGGTGTCACAAAGACGTTTCGGGCCATTAAAGTCAAGTTCGGGCAATCATGGCAACATGTAAATGTAATAACGTACATTCGTTTTATCACATGTATTAATAATAATAATTATTAATAAATAAACGTTGGAAATTCCAGGGTCGTTACAGAAATAATCTAAACTATGTTCTTGTTGTTATTAGTTATAACTCAAAATAAGATAGCTATATGGATATGAATTGAAAAAGATTATGAATAAGGTGACTACCTCAAATTAAATGAACAAAGCTGCTAAGAAAATAAGATGATAATCTTGTGATCAAAGATATCCTTGATGGCTTGTAATCCTTGGAGTGGAATCATAGAATGAACAAAAGTTCGAATAAGATTTCTATCTTGAATTAAGATAGTTAAAAGTATATGAATTGAACCAAAGCTTATATATGATTCTTACCTTGATAAAGAGGAGTAGATGAGTTAACAAAGTGTTCTTGAAGCTAGTTTATGATCAAAGTGAATGAAGATTTTCTAGTACTTGAAGTATGTGTGTTTAAAGAGTGTTTAAAGAGTAAGAAATGGAGAGAATACTTGGAGTTCTTGTATGTGAGTATTATGAGAGTGAAGGTAAGTTAAATAGCTGATATGAATGAGTAAAAAGAGTGTTAAAAGTCATAGTTCATGCATATGGTTAAGAGACTTTATCAAAATTTGGAATATAGCATAATAATGCAAACTAGAAGTTAAATGTTGGTTCCCACAAGTCTCCATCATGTTTATTCTTGTCTTGTGACTCATAGGGCTACTAAGGAGGCTATAATTGGTATTTTATATTGGTATATACTCATAGTATTTAAGTATGGAAGCTGGGTATGATACGGGTGTAAATACCGAATGAATACGAATAGAATTCTTGATGGAATTGAATGAGATTATGAGTATAGCTATCTTTTTTGAGTATAAGTATGTTAGTATATATGTTTAAGTCCTTCAAAAGTGTATTAATACATATTAATACAATACATATACATACATTTTAATTTAGAAGTCATTACAACGTTAATCGTTATATAAATATGTATATAATCTTGAAGTCTTTAAGTTAGTAATCTCATTTTATGTATATAACCAATTGTTATTATATTTAATGAGATACTTAAATATCATTTTATCAAATCATAAATATATATATATTCATATATACATCATTATATAATTATTTAGAGTTATGACGTTCGTGAATCGTCAGACAAACTAGGTGGCCAAACATTTGTATAAAATTCATTTTAAATAACCAAATCTTAATGAGTTTGATTGCTTAACATGTTGAAAACATTAATTATGTAAATATTAATCTTCTATATATTAGCGGGAAAATCCGGGTCGTTACATTACACACTCGTTAAATTAAATTTCGTCCTGAAATTTAGAATTGTTCCTAGTTAACGTGCGATATCGGGAAAAAAATGTGGGTACTTCAGCTTCATTTGGTCTTCTTATTCCCAAGTAAATTCAGGTCCTCTACGAGCATTCCATCGAACCTTAACGATCGGTATCTTACTTTGTTTGAGTCGTTTGACCTCACGATCCATAATTTCGATGGGTTCTTCGACGAAATTTAGTTTCTCGTCAATTTTAATCTCATCTAAAGGAATAATTAGATCTTCGGTTGCTAGGAATTTCTTCAGGTTTGAAACATGGAAGGTGTTGTGAATTTTTCTAATTGTGGAGGTAGCTCAAGTCGATAGGCCACCGGCGCAATGCGTTTTTCAATCTTGAATGGCCCAATGTATCTTGGGCTCAATTTCCCCCGCTTTCCAAAACGAATAACACCTTTCCAAGGTGATACCTTAAGCATAACCATATCACCTTCCTCAAACTCTAAAGGTTTTCTTCTAACATCCGCATAGCTCTTTTGTCGATTCCGGGCTATTTTCAATCGTTGCTGAATCTGAATGATTTTATCGATGGTTTCTTGGATAATTTATGGACCTGTAATATGTTTATCCCCCACATCATTTCAACAAATCAGAGACCTGCACTTCCTCCCATAAAGTGCCTCGAATGGTGCCGCCTCAATACTAGAATGATAGCTGTTGTTGTAGGAAAACTCAGCTAACGGTAGATGTCAATCCCAACTGCTTCCAAAATCAATAACACATGCTCGTAGTATGTCTTTGAGTGTCTGAATCGTCCTTTCACTCTGCCCATCAGTTTGTGGTTGATAGGCAGTACTTAAATCTAGACGAGTTCCCAACGCTTCGTGTAATGCTTGCCAGAATCTGGAAGTAAATCTGCTATCACGATCAGAGATAATAGAGATTGGTATACCATGTCTAGAAACAACTTCTTTCAGGTATAATTGTGCTAATTTCTCTATATCATCCTCTTCTTTTATTGGCAGAAAGTGTGCTGACTTAGTAAGACGATCGACTATTACCCAAATCATATCATAACCTCCTGCGGTTCTCGGTAACTTAGCAATGAAATCCATGGTAATATTTTCCCATTTCCATTCTGGGATTTCAGGTTGTTGGAGTAAACCCGATGGTTTCTGATGTTCAGCTTTGACTTTAGAACAAGTCAAACATGCTCCTACATATGTGGCTATATCGGCCTTCATTCCTGGCCACCAAAAGTTTCTCTTGAGGTCTTGGTACATTTTTCCCGCTCCGGGATGTATTGAATATCTGGTTTTATGTGCTTCATCTAGTACCACTTTCCTCAAATCCCCATTCTTTGGTACCCAAATTCTTTCAGCTAACTACCTGGTTCCGTCTTCCTGAATATTAAGTTGTTTTTCTAATCCTTTGGGTATTTCCTTTGCAAAAATTCCTTCCTTCAAAACCTCCTGTTGTGCCTCTTTTATTCGAGTAGTAAGATTAGTATGAATAATCATGTTCATAGCTTTTACTCGAATAGGTTCTCTTTTCTTTCGACTCAAGGCATCGGCTACCAAATTGGCTTTCCCCGGGTGGTAACGGATTTCACAATCATAATCATTTAGCAGCTCAACCCATCTACGCTGCCTCATGTTTAGTTGCTTTTGATTTAAAATATGTTGGAGACTTTTGTGGTCGATGTATACGATAAACTTGACCCCATACAGATAATGTCTCCACATCTTTAATGCAAAAACAACGGCGCCCAATTCCAGATCATGTGTGGTGTAGTTTTGTTCATGAATTTTGAGTTGTCGAGAAGCATATGCAATCACCTTCTTCAGTTGCATAAGAACACACCCAAAACCCATTCTTGATGTGTCACAGTAATTAACAAAATCTTTCATTCCATCAGGTAACGATAAAATAGGTGCCGTAGTCAACTTCTTTTTCAACAATTGGAAGGCACCCTCTTGTTCGGAAGTCCATTCATACGTCTTCCCCTTATGTGTCAAGGCAGTTAAAGGTTTGGCTACTCGGGAGAAATCTTGAATAAATCTCCTATAATAACCGGCTAGACCCAAAAATTGACGTATTTGCGTTGGAGTTTTCGAGATCTCCCAATTTTTGATGGCTTCAATCTTAGCGGGATCAACTTTGATTCCATTACTACTGACTTCGTGGCCAAGAAATTGTACTTCATTTAACCAAAAAGCGCACTTAGAGAATTTTGCATAAAGTTGTTCTTTTCTTAACAACTCTAATACAAGTCTCAAGTGTTGTTCGTGTTCTTGGTTATTCTTCAAATAGATAAGAATGTCATCAATAAAGACAAAAACAAACTTATCTAAATATGGACTACATACTCGGTGCATGAGATCCATGAAAACTGCGGGTGCATTGGTTAGACCGAATGGCATAACCATGAATTCGTAATGGCCATAACGAGTTCTGAAGGCTATTTTTGGTATATCAGCTTCTTTAACCCTCAGTTGATGATAACCCGACCTTAAGTCGATTTTGGAGTATACGCTCGAACCTTGGAGTTGATCTAATAGGTCGTCTATTCGAGGTAAAGGGTATCGGTTTTTGATGGTTACTTTGTTCAGCTTACGGTAATCGATACACATGCAAAAAGACCCATCTTTCTTTTTAACGAACAAAATTGGAGCTCCCCATGGTGACGTACTCGGTCGGATAAAACCACATTCTAATAATTCTTGTAGCTGACTTTGTAATTCTTTCATTTCGGTGGGCGCAAGTCTATATGGAGCACGAGCTATTGGTGCGGCTCCTGGTACAAGATCTATTTGGAATTCAATGGATCGGTGTGGAGGTAGTCCCGGTAATTCGTCTGGAAACACCTTAGGAAATTATCTTGCAACGGGAACGTCATCGATTTTCTTTTCTTCTTTTTCAACCTTCTCGACATGTGCTAGTAACCTTTTCTTATTAGTTTGCGTGCCTTCAAACTACTAATAAGATTTAATTTGGCATTACCCTTTTCTCTGTACACCATTAAGGGTAACCCGTTTTCTCTCGGAATGTGAATCGCCTTCTCATGACAAACAACTTCGGCTTTCGCCTTGGACATCCAGTCCATTCCAATAATTACGTCGAAGCTTCCCAATTTCACCGATATTAAATCAATTGCAAACGTTTCGCTAACTAAACTAATTTTTCGATTTCGGCAAATTTTATCAACCTTAATTAGTTTACCGTTTGCTACTTCAACTATACACTTTTTATCCAAAGGCGTTAACGGGCAATTTAATTTGGCACAAAATTCTCTACTCATATAACTTCTATCGGCACCCGAATCAAATAAAACATAAGCAGGTGTATTGTTGATAAGAAGCGTACCCGTAACAAGCTCCGGGTCTTCCTGTGCTTTCTCCCCATTAATGTTGAAGGCTCTCCCACGGCCTTGCCTATTTCCATTCCGGCATTGGTTTATGGTATGGCCCGGTTTTCCACATCCATAGCAAACAACGCCGTTATTATTTGTTTCGGCATTATTTGCGCCTCTATTTCTATTTGGTCCGTAGACTTCACACTTTGCCGCAATATGGCCATTCCTATTGCACTTGGTACATAATTCTCTACAAAACCATTCCGGATGAAACGTATCACACCTTGGGCATATAGTCCTTTCCTTTTTATTGTCGTTGTTGTTGTTGTTAGGGTTATTGTTATTGAGACGTTTGTTGTTGTTATTGTTGTGATTGGGATTGTTGTTGTTATTATTATTGGGATGGTTGTTACGGTTATTGTTGCGGTTGTTGTTGCGATTATTGTTGTTGTTGTACTGGTGACCCTGATCACCGCTTTCCTCCCACTTTCTTTTCCCCTATTTCATTATGGCCTCCTCGGCTGCTTCTTTCTTTATCCTTCCTGTAATTTGGCCTATCAATTTGTGGGCTATACGGCTCGCTTTATGCATTTTTGCAGGGTCGTTAGCACCTACATGCTCTTGGATTCGTTCCGGCAACCCTTTTATGAATGCTTCAATTTTTGCTTCTTCGTCCTCAAATGCTCCAGGACACATTAAAGCCAGTTCATTGAAACGTCGCTCGTAGGTAGTAACATCTAACCCTTGGGTTGTCAGTGCTTTAAGCTCTGCCTTGAGCTTATTGATTTCGGTTCTGGGACGGTACTCTTCCGTTATCATGTGCTTGAAAGCGGACCATGGATGTGCGTAGGCAGCATTAATCTTTCCTCCGGAACCACCAATTGAGAATCCGGAGGATATTCAGGGACAATTCAGAGATCCTGAACCATTAATCTTTCCTCCGGAACCACCAATCATTCAAACGGAGATTGTCGAGGAATAATCCATTAAATCATAATCCTCTAGTGATTCAGATTCAACAAATTCAATCATGGAAAATCTGGAACCTCTAAGTATGGAAGACCGAATGAGAGCTAAATGCACTGGCCAAGGTCACGCAATTACTCAACCTGACATTAATGCGCCATATTATGAAATCAAAGGACAAATCCTACACATGGTAACTAATCAATGTCAATTTAGTGGTGCACCGAAGGAAGATCCAAATGAACATCTTTGTACCTTTAATAGGATCTGTACTTTATTTAAAATTCGAGAAGTTCAGGATGAACAGATATATCTCATGTTATTTCCCTGGACTTTAAAGAGAGAAGCCAAAGATTGGTTAGAATCGTTACCTGAAGGGGCGATTGATACATGGGATGTTTTAGTTGAAAAATTTCTTAAACAATTCTTTCCGGCATCTAAAGCCGTAAGACTTCAAGGAGAAATTGTTACATTCACACAAAAGCCAAATGAAACTCTATATGAGGCGTGGACAAGATTTGGAATGTTATTGAGGAGATATCTGCAATATGGTTTAGACACTTGTCAAATAGTACAAATATTCTACCAAGGATGTGACATCACTACAAGAAAAGGCATCGATATAGCAGCTGGTGGTTCCATTATGAAGAAAACCGCAACTGACGCTTACAAAATTATTGATAACACTGCTTCTCACTCACATGAGTGGCATCAAGAAAAAGATATCGTTAGATCATCTAAAGCAGGTAGAGCCAATTCTAGCCATGACTTCGATTCTATTTCTGCAAAGATAGATGCTGTCGAGAGACGAATGGAAAAGATGCCTAAAGATATCCACTCAATACGAATTAGTTGTGAGCAGTGTGGAGGACCACATTTAATAAAAGATTGTCTCGGTATTGAACCAACAATGGAACAAAGAGAGAATGTTTCATATCTAAACCAAAGGCCTGGAAATAATTATTAGAATAATTATCAACCGCCAAGACCAATCAACAATCAAAATCAGAATTATAACCGAAATGTTCCATACAACAACCAACAAGGTCCTAGCAATCAACAAGTATCCAATAATACTTACAATCAGTAAAGACCTATTTTTCAAAACAAACCACCACAAACCGATGATAAAAAGCCAAATTTAGAAGATATGATGTCGAAGTTAGTTGAGTCTCAAACTCAATTTTTCACATCTCAGAAACAAACCAATGAACAAAATGCTCAAGCATTTAGAAATCAACAAGCTTCTATTCAAAATTTGGAACAAGAAGTAAGCAACCTAGCAAGGTTGATAGGTGAAAGAAAACCGGAAAGTCTACCTAGTGATACAAATGCTAACACCCGGAATGAAACAGCTAAAGCCATTACCACAAGAAGTGGTATTACACTTAAACCACCTGAAATACCTGTAATCTCTGATGAAGCTATTCCTACTACACAAGAACCACAACCTGAGCAAGATAAGGAAACAAAACCGGTAGTTGAAAAGGTTAATGAAGATAACACAGTTAAGGCTAAACCTTATGTTAAACCATACCAACCACCACTTCCTTACCCGAGTAAAATGAGAAAAGAAACACTTGAAGCCGAGCAATCCAAATTCTTGGATATGTTTAAACAAATAAATGTAAATCTTCCTTTCATTGATGTAATTTCAGGAATGCCAAGATATGCTAAATTCTTGAAAGATCTAATCACAAATAGAAAGAAAATGGAAGAACTCTCGGCTGTTACAATGAATGCTAATTGTTCTGCAGTGCTGTTGAATAAGATACCAGAAAAATTATCTGATCCAGGAAGTTTCACAATTCCATGTTTTCTAGGTAGTCTTAGTTCAATAGAAGCATTGGCAGACTTAGGTGCTAGTATAAATTTAATGCCGTATTCATTATACGCTAAACTAGTCCTCGGAGAATTGAAACCAACACGAATAAGCATACAACTAGCCAATCGATCAGTAAAATATCCTAGAGGGATAATGGAGAACATGCTAGTTAAAGTTGGTACTTTAGTATTCCCAGTAGATTTTGTTATTCTGGACATGGAAGAAGATTCTAGAGTTCCTCTCATATTAGGAAGACCATTCTTAAACACGGCTAAAGCAATAATAGAGGTGTTCGGTAAGAAACTAACCCTAAGTATAGAGGATGAGAGTGTTACCTTTTCTGTTGATAGAGCCATGCAATAACCGCAATCTGCAGATGATACATGTTATTATATTCAAACTATAGATTCACATGCAGAATTGTTAGAAGAATTTCCAGAATTACAAGGAACAGGAGAATGTTCTTTAGGAGAAGGAACTGAACCAATTGATGAAACTGAAATGTTAGCTACACTTATGGCTAATGGATATGAACCAACAACAGAAGAAATTCAAATGCTAAAAGAAGAAGACAGATATCGATATAAATCATCGATAGAAGAACCACCGACATTAGAGTTAAAGCCACTTCCAAACCATTTGGAATATGCTTATTTACATGGTGAATCTGAATTACCTGTAATAATATCGTCTTCTCTTACTGAAAATGAAAAATCTCAACTCATTGCTGTGCTAAAAGCTCATAAACCAGCTATTGCATGGAAGATTCATGATATTAAAGGAATAAGTCCTTCGTATTGCACACACAAAATCCTTATGGAAGAAGGTCATAAAATGTATGTGCAACGCCAACGAAGACTAAATCCTAATATGCAAGATGTTGTTAAGAAAGAAATTATTAAACTGCTAGATGCAGTTTAATTTATCCAATTTCTGATAGTCTATGGGTAATTCCAGTTCAATGCGTACCTAAGAAGGGTGGCATGACTGTCATCACAAATGAGAAAAATGAGCTTATTCCTACTAGGACTGTAACAGGATGGCATATTTTTATTGATTATAGAAAATTAAATGACGCCACCAGAAAAGATCACTTTCCCTTACCTTTCACTGATCAAATGTTGGAAAGATTAGCTGGAAATAGTTACTATTGTTTTCTTGATGGTTTTTCCGGATACTTTCAAATTCCAATAGCACCTGAGGACCAAGAGAAAACCACGTTCACGTGCCCTTATGGTACTTTTGCTTATAAACGCATGCCATTTGGACTTTGCAACGCCCCTGCAACCTTTCAAAGGTGCATGATGGCGATTTTTCACGACATGATAGAAGAATGCATGGAAGTTTTCATGGATGACTTTTCAGTCTTCGGTGATACTTTTGAAACATGTCTAGTTAATCTTGAACGAATGCTTATTAGATGCGAACAATTAAATCTAGTACTTAATTGGGAGAAATGCCATTTCATGGTTAAAGAAGGCATTGTTCTTGGTCATAAAATTTCAAAGGAAGGAATTGAAGTGGATAGAGCTAAAGTAGATGTAATTGCTAAACTTTCACATCCCACCAATGTTAGAGGAGTTAGGAGTTTTCTAGGGCATGCCGGTTTTTACTGACATTTCATAAAAGATTTTTCTAAAATTACCACTCCTATGAATAAACTCCTAGAAAAGGATGCTCCATTCATCTTTTCAGATGAATGCATCAAATCTTTTAATATTCTTAAAGAAAAACTCACTAATGCGCCGATCATGATAACTCCAAATTGGAATCTACCATTTGAACTTATGTGCAATGCAAGTGATTTTGCAATGGGAGCCGTTTTAGGACAAAGGATTGAAAAATGATTTCAACCTATTTATTATGCTAGTAAGACGTTACAAGGAGCACAAACAAATTACACAACTACTGAAAAAGAACTCCTTGCTATTGTCTTTGCTTTTGACAAATTTCGTTCATATCTCGTTCTAGCTAAAACGGTGGTCTATACCGACCATTCTGCTCTTAGATACCTATTTTCGAAACAAGATGCCAAACCAAGATTAATCCGTTGAATCTTACTCTTACAAGAGTTCGATATTGAAATCCGAGATAAAAAGGGAGAAGAAAATCTCGCCGCTGATCATCTTTCTCGTCTTGAAAATCCCGAATTAGAAGTTCTGAATGAATCGGCTATACAAGATAACTTTCCTGACGAATATCTATTGAAGATAGATTATAGTGAAATTCCATAGTTTGCAGACTTTGCAAACTATTTAGTATGTAGATTCCTTGAAAAAGGGTTGTCGTACCAAAAACGAAAGAAATTCTTTAGTGATATAAAATACTATTTCTGGGAAGATCCACATTTGTTTAAAAGTTGTCCCGATGGAATAATACTCTGATGCGTATTCGGAAATGAAGCTAGTCAAATCTTAAACCATTGTCATACAGGACCAACAGGAGGGCATTATGGGCCTCAACTCACAGCAAGAAAAGTTTACGATGCTGGATTCTATTGGCCTACAATTTTCAAAGATGCACACCTTCTTTACAAATCCTGTGATGCATGCCAAAGGGCCGAAAAAATAAGTCAACGTGATGAAATGCCACAAAATGTCATTCAAGTATGTGAAGTATTTGACATTTGGGGTATCGACTTTATGGGTCCATTTCTAAAATCTCATAATAATCTCTACATTCTCGTTGCCATTGATTATGTATCTAAATGGGCGGAAGCACAAGCTCTCCTAACTAACGATGCACGAGTTGTAGTCAACTTTTTAAAATGTCTTTTTGCAAGGTTCGGAACACCGAAAGCTTTAATAAGTGATCGGGGTACTCATTTTTGTAACAATCAACTTGAGAAAGTTTTCAAAAGATATGGAGTAACTCATAAAATCTCAACCTCTTATCATCCACAAATAAGTGGACAAGTTAAAAATACCAACCGAGCTTTAAAACGTATTCTAGAGAAAACCGTAGGATCAAATCCGAAGGAATGGTCCATAAAATTGGAAGATGCACTCTGGGCTTTTAGAACAGCCTACAAAACTCCAATTGGAACCACACCTTTTAAACTTGTTAATGAAAAAGCATGTCATCTTCCAGTAGAAATTGAACACAAAGCATTTTGGGCTTTGAAAACATGTAATCTTGATTTACATGAAGCTGGACGTCTACGGTTAAGTCAATTAAACGAATTAGAAGAATTAAGACATGAAGCATATGAAAATTCGTTAATCTATAAAGAAAGAACTAAGAAATGGCATGATAAAAGAATCAGAAGTTCAAAAGAATTTAAAGAAGGAGACAGAGTTCTTCTTTTTAATTCACGATTCAAGCTATTTCCTGGAAAATTGAAATCAAGATGGTCTGGACCATTCATAGTCAAAAGAGTTTTCCCATACGGAACTGTAAAATTAATAAATTCAAATGGGATTGAATTTAAGGTTAATGGTCACAGAGTTAAACATTACGTAGATAATCCAATGGAAGTTGAAGATGAAGTTAATCACAATTTCGACACCACAGCTAACTAAGTGTGGGAAGGTTCGAATCTTTTTAGGGTAATATATATTTCTGGTAGATTTAGATATTCTGTTTTTGTGTAGTTCTCGAGAATGGAATCCGAATGGTCTTTCCCTAACAGACCCTAAAGGACTAGTCTTCTCCCCCCATTCTGAATTTTTATTTTTTTTAGGTTTTACGAGATGAAGAATTCCTTTGATCTGAACCATGATGTAATGCTACATGCTATGATTACTAAACTTAATAATGACACACTTCCGAGTGAACTGGTATCATTCATAAGAGAAAAAATGGACGGAGTAAGAAAAGAACTCAGAAAAGATCATCATAAGATACATTTTGGAAAAGGAAAATCAAAATTCGCAACAAAAAGAAGAGCACGACACCTTGAAAGATGTTATAAATGCGGAAAATGGTCACACAAAGGTAAATGTTCAAATAATCAAACATATTCAAATACCAAATTTGTTACTCTATGCAGAGAAGGACCGTTTATATGTTTAGAAGAAAAGATATTGAAGATTCGAGGTTATGATTACGTAGCTATGGAGAACCAAATCACACGCTAAAGCAGGTCTCTGAGAATTCTTTCTCACAGGTAAGTCTGTATAGTTTTTATTTTTTTTATTACTTTTAACCTTTTGATAATAAACGCTGAATTGTTCGCTATAAAGTATTAAATTGGTATTCAATAAAATTAGGTATGCGTAACTGAAATTATTGATATCATACAAAAATTTATTACATCACTGCGAAATTTACCGTTTATTCTTAAGGTATAAATATCTTTAATCAATCAACCCAAAATATTTCAGAAATTCGTCAGGAGTAAAACTAGGTCGTTGAACCAAAATTACTTTACAGAAAAGAGGGGCGTATATTTTTGATAATATTTGATTGATTAAAGTGGGATAAAAGACCAAAAAGATTTTTAATTTTTAATTTTTACCATGTTTTTAAAATTAATATATAAATATTAAATTAATATTGTAAACTTTTTAAAATCAATATAATTAAGTTTGTAAATATTTAAAAATTTTAATAATTTTAATATAAATTTGTATGTATAAAAACAAAAATATAATATAAATTTGGTGTGAATTTTAATTTTTAATTATATGAATTTTAAATTTTAGTTTGGTGTGAATTTAAAAACAAAATTTACTTTATTTCGTTAAGTTAAAAATTTGATATTTAAAATTCGTCGTGAGTTGAAAACTAGGTCGTTGAACCGAAATTGCTTTACCCGAGGGCGGGACGAGAACTTTTATTATCATTATTTTTAATCTTATTGAATTAAAGTAAGCCAAAAACATTAAAAACCCCAAAAATCTTTACTTTTAAAACGATGCTTAAAAAGTAACAAATTTTAAAACTTTGTTGAGAGACGGACTAGGACAACGATCCGAAACGTCCTCACTCCTAAAAAGAAACAAAATTTTAAAATTAATTAATTATTTGTTTTAAAAAGTATAAGGTTTTTATATTAAAAAAAAACAGACCCCCTTGCGATCGCATGGGGTTTGGCCTTCAAAACCATGCAGTCGCATGGTGTCAAAAATCTGGACAGGATCAAAACTTCCAGCGACTGGTTCTCTGTCTCACTCACCACACACACAAACACACGAGCAAACACACACATAAACTCCAATTTTCATCAATTTTTCACCAAAATCAGCCAAATTTCTTGCTACAATCTGCTCTAATCATGAATTTGATAAGAAGTTTATCAAGAAGGGTAACAATTACACCCCTAAACCTCTTTAAATTTGATTTTTAGTATTCTTGAGCTATAATTTTCCTAATTTGATTTTGTTAATTTCTAGTGTAATTAGAGTTAAATTGTTAGTATATTATGCATGTATAACCTAGATTGATGCTATTTAACATGATTTGAAGCCAAAAACTTCAAAAATTTTAGGAATCTAGGGTTTGTGTTCTTGAGCAATTTGGGGCTTTTTGATATAAACAGGTTATGGCCGATTTTTGTCATGAATTATCGCTAAATTAAGTAGTGTAACATGTTTAGGTAGCTAAATGATCCAAACTTTGATCCTAAACATGATTTTTGAGAATTAAAGTGGACTTTTTAGGTATAAAATTCATGAACTTGATTAAATTGATGTAAATGCCATTTGAAACTTGTTTAATTGCTAGTAATGGTTGTTTTAACATGTTATTTGAGTTAAATGCTTATGAACTTTATAAACATTTTCATCTATGCTTATTTGAAAAAGTGTAGAATTGTAAAAATTGTGAAAATGTGTATAAGTTTAATTTTGATTAAACATGTTATTGTAATTGTTTCAAGTTATTATTTTTCTAACACTAATGCATATTTGGATGCACAAAATTTGTATTTAATGTGTTTTACAGAGATTTACTAATACTGATGGTGCATCATCATCATCTAGACAACCTGCTCCAGAACCTGAACTAGAAATGCAATATGAACCTGAACCGGAGCAACAACAGGAACAACAACAACTTAATCAACACGTACCATATTATGATCCGCAAATAGAATATATTGATGCCTACGTAGTATTTTCGATGCAACCGATAGTACAACACCCAATGATTCATGAAGAACAGTTGCATCCTAATATGAGGTTTGATCGAAGCTGGAGAGATTACCCAACATATCAAAGTAACAAATTCAAATTGGTAACGAAAAATGTAGAAGTTCCGAGGGTAATCGATTGGGAGCCTTTGGAAACGGTCCAACTAGCTAACTCAGTTAGACAGCATTTGATCCAAAGGTATGGCAGCTCTTCTTTTCCCGATTGGGAACGTTTATTCACCATTCGTAGGCCTGTATATAAGGAATGGTGCGTTGCGCTTATGAGTACTATTTCACTTAATGCGGATGTAGTTAGATTAGATGATAGAAGTTTTCTTAGATTTATACTTGGCCGTAGGATGTACAGGATGTCCATGCTGGACATGGCCAGGGCTTTACAGATATATACGCTTGTTGAATTACTACTACCCGATTGTATGAATTTGATTTATCATGGTGAAAGGGTAGATAGAAATTTTGATGCTAACGCCATCTGGAGGCGTATGTCAGATTATAATGTTTTTCGGCGGGCAGGAAAACATACCTACTTACATATTCACAGAGCCAAGCTTCGTATAATTCATAGATTTTTGTACTATCGGTTGCAACTCTTGGGGATATTAACACAGAGAGGTCACAACAAGGAGAAAATGACCTTACATGATTTATTCTACCTTAAGTGTATTCGAGACCCAAGAGGCTTTGTTAATATCCCCTACTGTGTTGGTTTTTATTTGTCTAAGATAGTGGAAGGAATACAGGAAGGGGGAATAATAGGAGGAGATATTTTTGTTACTCTCATTGGAGAGTATTTGGGTGTAGATAGGGAACAAGGGGGTCCACTCTTGGTTTGTAGGGAACAGGATGATACTTTAGGATTGAAGGTCTATCAGGGTGCTAAGGTATTGAAGAGCAGACGCAATCAGGCAGTACCCTATGTTGGTCTTCATCCAAAGGTAGAGAGAGGTTCAGATGAGGAAATGGAGGAAGCAGATGACATTAGGGATGTCATTAGGGAGGCTATGACTGACGTCTTCCAGCGTATAGATGAGATGGAAATGACAAACCAGGATAGACATAATCGATACGAGCAGTGGCAAGCCCGAAATGAGTACGAACATTCTAGGCAACGACAGCATGATAGATGGGACTATCATCAGCGTCAGATCATGAGTCGTCTATCACCTCAGGATCACTACGTACCGACCTGACCTGCTTACTATCCTCCACACCAGTCCAATATGAGACCACCATTTACTCTCTACGACCCTAACCAGGCCTATCAGTACACCTATCACCAACCATGGAACCCGACCGATGACATGAACTGGAACCCCTATCCAGATTGATATAGTTCCGTTGGTGATTTTTATGATTTTTATCTTTTTATTATTTATGTTTAAACATATGATATTGTCATACATTAATGTATTGTTTAATATTTTTATTATTTTGTACTAATATTTCATATTTGATTTGAAAGTGGGATTTTAAGTCTCATTTCAAATTACCATGCATGTTATTATTTGTATATATGTATATTTTCAAATGTACACAACAGGGTAAAACAGCGCATTTTCAAAGACTGGCATTAAGTTCAGCAAAAGTTGCTAATTTTGACGACAAAAGGAAAAACAAATGTGATGTAGCAACAAGACGGAATGAACAAATGATGTGCACCATTTATCATTCAATAAACAAACGCCAATATGTTTGGAAACTTTGGTAAAATTTAATCATTTTTCTACGCTAATCACCCTCAATAATTTAAATTGTTACTGATTTCTTGCAAATGAGGGCATTGCAAGATCTTAAGTGTGGGAAGGGGTTAAATTCTTTCGGATTATTAATTTTTTTTTTTTACTTATACACTTGGTTACCATTAAAAATACTAGTAATGCAGTAGTTGTATTAGAATCTAGTGCTCTCTGATAATAAAGAACAGCCCTAGTCTTATATACTGACTACCCAATTCTAGTAAAATTTTTCAAAATTTTCAATTAAATGAATTCAAAATCATGTTTATACATATTTATGAACGATAAAACTATTTGTAAACACCGAAATTATTGTTACCTCAAAAAGGACGTAAATTGAGAAACAAATCAAAATGTTAGAATTCATTTAAAATGGAATAGAGGACAATAAAAAGGAAAAGAAAGGAAAATAAAAGCCAAGTGTGGGAAAAATTTACCAAGTTATTTAAAACATATATCACATATTTTTATACAAATAATTGAAGATACTTTTGTTTTGGACAAAATTAAGCGTTTTACCCGGTAAATTGTAAGATATTTGAAAGAAAGATGGATCTACACGATGAATCAATTCCATCATTAAAAGGAAGTAAAGTCTTCCGAAAAAGAAACGCGCTTCTTGATTTAGGTCAGGAAGTTGTCGTTCAGACCAGCTGTTGGTTGACGAAAAATCTAGAAAAGTCATCACTAAAATCAGCAGGAAATCCACTGACCTCAGCATCAAATAGGGTTGCCAATTGGTCAGACTTATCCTAACCATGAGAGGATCTGTCTCGTAAAATAGGGAGGACGCCGTGCAAATTAGCTTGATAAGACTAATGAATCAGATCCCCAGAAAGGATAATCTCCTTAAAGATCAAAAATCAGCTTTTAAGCCTGATATTACTCAATCCTTGAGATTGACCTTAAAGATTGAGAACTACAAACTCATGGAATTCGATGATATCTAAACTTGAGCTTGAACGAGAAATTATTTTGATCAAAATTACAAACCGATTTGTTTTCTGAAAACCCATTTTTAATGCGTTCATTACCATTGAACGTAAAATCCTAGGAATTCACCTGGAATTCATTAGGTCACCTGAACCAAATCGGGTGTCAACCGTAAGAACGGTGGTTGCATAGCATGGTCAAATACAGGACCTTGTGCCAGACCAAAAATCTATAGGGTGATCTTTACTATTGCTCCTACAAAGGATAGTAATTGCATCCGACACGATATAGACTATAATTAAAAGCATGTCACGGGACATTGCCTTAGCAGTTGATTGTTCAACGCTTTCCTTTACAACCGGACGGTAGTCTATTGAAAGGTAATATATGGAGCAAGTATACTGGACGTGTTGCTTTCCCAATACAAGGTTAGCAAGTGGGTGACACAAAACCGCAAGTTTTGAGCCAAAATTTTCAAATCTGAAACCCACAAAACCCACAAAAACAATTTTGCAAACACCGGTGAAGAGTTATTCCGGAAAACTTATCTAGGGTAAAAGCTAGATTTAATTTTCAAAAGATCAAATGTTTTCATAAAGATCCAATTTTCTTAAGGATATAAATTTTCATAGTCATGTGGGACTGTAAACCACAACGTTACTATCATTGTTTATACCGCCGTATAGAAATCACTGATGTACAAAGTGTGAAGAATAAAGAAGTGATTCTAGTATGTTTATTTCAAGACTATATTGCTTGAGGACAAGCAACGCTCAAGTGTGGGAATATTTGATAATGCTAAAAACGAACATATATTTCATAGCATTATCCCTCAAGAAAGACAAGCTTTTGGTTGCAATTGTTCTATTTACAAGTGATATTCGTTTAAATAATAAAACGTGAAGACAAAAGATAGATTCGACGAATTGAAGACGCAAACGACCAAAAAGCTTAAAAGTACAAAGTACAATCAAAGTGGTTCAAATTATTGATAAGAAACGTCTCAAAATTACAAGAGTACAAGACGCAAAACGCAAAGTACAAGATATTAAATTGTACGAAAGGACGTTCGAAAATCTGGAACCGGGACCAAAGTCAACTCTCAACGCTCGACGCAACGGAGCAAAAATTACAAGTCAACTATGCACATAAATATAATATAATATATAAATAATTCTTAAAATTATTTATATATTATATATATTTAATTAAACCGTCGGCAAGAAGAAAACAACAACATGTGAGCTCTCCCAGCAGGCCATGCGATCGCATGGCCAGGAAGTAGAAATGTCATGCAGTCGCATGACCCCAATATGCTGGCCACATCTATAAATTTCGCAGTTTTTGGCCAAATAAAACACATCTTTTTCTTTCTATCTATCTCACGTAATATATATATATATATATATATATATATATATATATATATATATATATATATATATATATATATATATATATATATATATATAATTTTAATTTTAATTTTAATTTTAATAATAAGGGTATGTTAGCGAATGTTGTAAGGGTGTAAGTCGAAATTCTGTCCGTGAAACGCTACGCTATTTTTAATCATTGTAAGTTATGTTCAACCTTTTTAAATTAATGTCTCAAAGCTAAGTTATTATTATTCTTATTTAAGCCGAAGTAATTATGATGTTGGGCTAAAATATTAAAGACGGGGTAATTGGGCTTTGTACCATAATTGGGGTTTGGACAAAAGAACGACACTTGTGGAAATTAGACTATGGGCTATTAATGGGCTTTATTTTTGTTTAATTAAATGATAGTTTGTTAATTTAATATAAAGATTTACAATTTGACGTACCTATAAATAACCACATACACTTGATCGGACACGATGGGCGGGATATTTATAAGTACTAATAATCGTTCATTTAACCGGATACGGGAATGGATTAATAGTTAATGGACTTATTAAAACAAGGGTGAATTATGTACAAGGACACTTGGCGTAATTGTTAACAAAGTATTAAAATCTTGGGTTACACGCAGTCGATATCCTGGTGTAATTATTAAACAAAATATTAAAACCTTGTTACAGTTTAAGTCCCCAATTAGTTGGAATATTTGACTTCGAATATAAGGATAATTTGACGAGGACACTCGCACTTTATATTTATGACTGATGGACTGTTATGGACAAAAACCAGACGGGCATATTGAATAATCCAGGACAAATGACAATTAACCCATGGGAATAAACTAAAATCAACACGTCAAACATCATGATTACGGAAGTTTAAATAAGCATAATTCCTTCATTTCATATTTAATCGCACTTTTAATTATCGCACTTTTATTTATCGCAATTTCATTATCGTTATTTACTTTACGCTTTAAATTAATGTATATTTATTTTTAATATTTTACATTAGGTTTTAACTGCGACTTAAGTTTTAAAATCGACAAACCGGTCATTAAACGGTAAAAACCCCCTTTTATAATAATAATACTACTTATATATATTTATATATTTACAAATATAGTTTTAAAAATATAGCGTTAAACTTGGCTAAGATCCCTGTGGAACGAACCGGACTTACTAAAAACTACACTACTGTACGATTAGGTACACTGCCTATAAGTGTTGTAGCAAGGTTTAGGTATATCCATTCTATAAATCAATAAATATCTTGTGTAAAATTGTATCTTATTTAATAGTATTTCCTTGTAAAAATTAATACTATTTCGTATACCCCTCGCATAACTATTAAGCACCAAAAGTTAACTTTTTCGTTGGTTCATAAGTCATATGCTTTGACTCAGCCTCCGAATCACTTGATAAGTAAATGAAATCTGAATCACTAGAGATGCGTATATGATCGGATGAAGTCATCTATCACATAATAGCAGGCACGTTAAGAGAATGATATATTTTTTAATATTTATATGTTAATAATCTTATGTTTCCAACAATTATATTAAGCAATCATTTTTAAAATAATTACGGTCGAAGTCCAGACTCACTAATGCATCAAAAAATCAGTTAGACACACTAATGAAAAATTTTCTGATTCTCTAAGACCAACGCTCGGATACCAACTGAAACGCCCCGTTCATATTAATTATAAACGTTTCATATTAATTGGTTTCTTTGCGAGGTTTTGACCTCTATATGAGACGTTTTTTAAATCTTGCATTCGTTTTTAAAAACAACCATAACCTTTATTATTGAATAAAGGTCTTAATGACATAATTTAGATTGTCTATCAAAGACAATCTCCTCAAATAAATAAATTTTTACACAACCCATTACAATATGATCAAATATATTATAACAAATACTCCGAATGCAAGTTTAAACAATATAAACAATTATGCCGACTCCAAATCTTGACTTTGGGTTGGCATACGACAGTGGAAGCGTTTTTAATATTCACCTGAGAATAAACATACTTAAAACGTCAACAAAAATGTTGGTGAGTCATAGGTTTAATTTCTATATAATAATCATAACATTTAATAAGCCACAAGATTTCATTTAATTAAATGCGCAGGATCATTACAACTGCAAAAATCATTCATACGATGAGTCGCCTGGTAATCGAACTTAACATAGAGCGCTTAAGATATCTGGTATCATACATTCCACTATTCAAATGTATGACAAGAACCCTTCGAAGTACTAAAGGATTTTCACTATTCGAAAATGGGGGTGGTTGATGCCCGTAGATCTACCTTTAGGATTCGCGTCAATTAGTGTTTTTCACTAATTCTTAGGTTACCAAGCATATTAATAATAAGTACAGATATCCGGTATGACAAAACAGTCTTAGAATGTAGTTTCATGAACTTGTGCTTATTTTGTAAAACATTTATAAATTTGCATGTATTCTCATCCCAAAATAATTTAGATTGTAAAAATGGGATTATAACTCACTTGTGATGATTTCCGAATAGATGGTGATAAGACTTGGCCTTTTGACAAATTCACGAACCTAATAATAATATTCTTGTGTCAAGATATATATATATATATATATATATATATATATATATACACATATACATATACATATATATATATATATATATATATATATATATATATATATATATATATATATATATATATATATATATATATATATATAATATTACATACTTATGATACTTGTGATAATTTTAATTGTCCATTGTTAGCAGTCCAACGTTCGTAGTCCAATAGTCCAACAGTATAAATATATATATAAATATAAATGCGTATATTGTGTTAGGATTCACTAACACTATAATATATTGTCTTAATATAATAAGACACATAATATGTATATTGTCTGAAGCAATCCACGACCCATTGTATACATGTCTCAGGCTCGATCACAACTCGAAGTATATAATATTTTGGAATCCACTTCGACCCACAGCTAACTGGAAATTACTGCCAATGGTGTCTTATAGTTCGTTCCAATAATATATATAGAAGAAATTAAAATGATATGTCAAAACGCTGTATACGGATCCACGGTGATCAAGTCATATATATATATATATATATATATATATATATATATATATATATATATATATATATATATATATATATATATATATATATATATATGGTGCCTTACGATCTTTATTAAGACTATAATATATTATCGTAGAACTTAATCAAGACTATTATAAATTGTATTTCCATAAGTTCGGGAACAAGACATGTATAAATACATGTAGGATACAAGGTAAGTTAGCTAGCATAAGGTTAGCATCCATTTTTATTAATCAAAACCGTAGCTAAAAACAAGCAAAAATATCCAATTTTGTTTTACCCATAATTTCTTCGTTACAAATCCGTTTTGAGTGATTCGAGTTGCCATGGTTTCGTATCAAACTTAACATTATTAATATTAACAGAAACAGTATAGGTTTATAGTCGAAAATACAGCTTAGGTTTCAAATAAGAGAAGATAGTCATATCCGTTGTAAGAACGACATCTTGATGACTCTTTTTGAAAAACATACTTCCACTTAGAGTTTAACCATGGATTTTGGATATATTTCATATCCATATAAAATAAGATTTTTCACCAAAGGAAATCTTTTAATTCAAAGTTTAAGATATGTTTTTAAAATTAAACCCAAAACAGCCCCCGATGATCTATGACGGCGTATGTTCAGTTTTAAGGTGTTCTTCGTGTTTACAAGTTTTATATCCTTATGTTAGCTTGAAATACTCTCATAATACATGTGTTGAAGTATTTTAAAAGTCAAGTTAGAAGGATTAAGTTTATTTGCAAAAAAGTTTAGAAATAATCTAAACTATGTTCTTGTTGTTATTAGTTATAACTCAAAATAAGATAGCTATATGGATATGAATCGAAAAAGATTATGAATAAGGTGACTGCCTCAAATTAAATGAACAAAGTTGCTGAGAAAATAAGATGATAATCTTGTGATCAAAGATATCCTTGATGGCTTGTAATCCTTGGAGTGGAATCATAGAATGAACAAAAGTTCGAATAAGATTTCTATCTTGAATTAAGATAGTTATAAGTATATGAATTGAACCAAAGCTTATATATGATTCTTACCTTGATAAATAGGAGTAGATAAGTTAACAAAGTGTTCTTGAAGCTAGTTTATGATCAAAGTGAATGAAGATTTTCTAGTACTTGAAGTATGTGTGTTTAAAGAGTGTTTAAAGAGTAAGAAATGGAGAGAAAACTTGGAGTTCTTGTGTGTGAGTACTATGAGAGTGAAGGTAAGTTAAATATCTGATATGAATGAGTAAAAAGAGTGTTAAAAGTTGTGGTTCATGCATATGGTTAAGAGACTTTATCAAAATTTGGAATATAGCATAATAATGCAAACTAGAAGTTAAATATTGGTTCCCACAAGTCTCCATCATGTTTATCCTTATCTTGTGACTCATAGGGATGCTAAGGAGGCTATAATTGGTATTTCATATTGGTATATACTCATAGTATTTAAGTATGAAAGCTGGGTATGATACGGGTGTAAATACCGAATGAATACGAATAGAATTCTTGGTGGAATTGAATGAGATTATGAGTATAGCTATCTTTGTTGAGTATATGTATGTTAGTATATATGTTTAAGTCCTTCAAAAGTGTATTAATACATATTAATACAATACATATACATACATTTTAATTTAGAAGTTATTACAACGTTAATCGTTATATATATATATGTATATAATCTTGAAGTCTTTAAGTTAGTAATCTCATTTTATATATATAACCAATTGTTATTATATTTAATGAGATACTTAAATATCATTTTATCAAATCATAAGTATATATATATATATATCCATATATACATCATTATATAATTATTTCGGGTTATGACGTTCGTGAATCGTCAGACAAACTGGGTGGCCAAACATTTGTATAAAATTCATTTAAAATAATCAAATCTTAATGAGTTTGATTGCTTAACATATTGGAAACATTAATTATGCAAATATTAATCTTCTATATATTAGCAAAAAAATCTGGGTCGTTACACGAGATACTCTGGAAATGAGTGTGGAAATGGTGTTTCGAATAGGTTCGCCGGTAAATGCTTCAGGTTCTTCGCCAAGAGGGGAATGTGGTGGATGGAAAGGATTGCCTTCTTCGCGTCTCCATCGGTTAAGTCGTCTACGAACCCATCTCTAATTCATCCAGAATAGATGATGGCTAATTGGTTGATTAATTCAGGTTACACTGCTTTCGGAGCTCGAGTGGAAATCCATATCGGAATAGCTGTCGGAATAACTATCGAAATAGCTATCGAAATCTGAGGGACTCGAACTGGTTGAGGGATTCATCTCGTACGATCAGATGAAGTATTTTCGATAAGAAATAGATTATAGGATGTAGATTAGTACCATGCAATACATAATTTACATATGCATATATAATACTAAAATCCCATAAGTTACGGAGGAATCTACGGAAGCTGTCAGACAAAGGTAACAATAACAGATATGCTAAGATATAAATTTATCTATACACTGTCTATGCAATAGAGGCAGTAAGACGTGTCTAGACTTTAAGGATGATAAGCAAATAATTTTTTGACACTAAATGATAAGCAAAACTTTTGACATGAAGACAGGGTCGAAGTTCAGACTCACTAATATATCTAAACAACTATCAGTTAGACACACTAATGCAATACCTGGTTCGCTAAGACCACCGCTCTGATACCAAATGAAATGCCCCGTTCATATACAATATAAACGATCCACAATAGTTGATTTCATCGCGAGGTAATTGACCTCTATATGATACATTTTACAAACATTGCATTCGTTTTTAAAAGACAAACTTTCTTTACATCAAAAGTTGACGGCAAACATACTATTTCATAATACCTCCAACTATAATTGACTTAATAATAATCTTGATGAACTCGACGACTCGAATGCAACGTCTTTTGAAATATGTCATGAATGACTCCAAGTAATATCTCTAATATGAGCAAATGCACAGCGGAAGATTTCTTTCATACCTGAGAATAAACATGCTTTAAAGTGTCGACCAAAAGGTTGGTGAGTTCATTAGTTCATCATAAACATTCATTTCCATCATTTTAATAGACCACAAGATTTTCATTTCTCATAAATATACGTCCCATGCATAGAGACAAAAATAATCATTCATATGGATTGAACACCTGGTAACCGACATTAACAAGATGCATATAAGAATATCCCCTATCATTCCGGGAAATCCTTCGAATATGATAACACAACATCGAAGTACTAAAGCATCCGGTACTTTGGATGGGGTTCGTTATGCCCAATAGATCTATCTTTGGGATTCGCGTCAATTATTAGACTGGTTTACTAATTCTTAGGTTACCAAGCAAAAGGGGCATATTCGACTTCGATCATTCAACCATATAGTGTAGTTTCGATTACTTGTGTCTATTTCGTAAAACATTTATAAAAATTGCGCATGTATTCTCAGCCCAAAAATATAAAGGGTAAAAAGGAAAATGAAACTCACCTAATGTATTTTGTTGTAAAAATACATATGACGACATTAAACAATGTAGGGTTGGCCTCGGATTCACGAACATATATATATATATATATATATATATATATATATATATATATATATATATATATATTAATACATATACTAATCGAACAACTATGTATATTATTAGTAATATAAGTTTTAATATCAATAACCTATATGCTTCATTATATTCATTTTATTTATTTTAATAACTAAGATATTAATATAGTTTACTTTTGTGTATTAAATATATTTTTATATGAATATTAATTGTTAGTTAATTTAATGAAAATATTAAGGTATGGGTAATAATACTATTAGATGTAATAATAATAATAATAATAATAATAATGCAAATTTTATATAATATGATAAGTTTAATAATATTTATAATATTAATGATAATGATACTACTTAGTTTTTAATAAAATTATAATAATGATACTTATAATGTTAATAATAATGATTACCTCTAATATTAATGATAACGGTAATAATACTGATATTAATAATAACTATAAAAATAACCATTTTGTTACTAAAGATAATAATTTTAGTAGTAGTTCATTAAATGATACTTATGTTATTAATAATAATAATGATGATGATAATAACTTGATACTAATACTAATATTAATGATAATAATAATATTTTGCGTTATTTTCATAAAAACAATATTCCTAATAATCGTATTCATAATAATCACGCTTATATCAATGATAATAATAATACTATTAATACTTGATGATATTACATAATAATAACTAAAATGATAATAATAACAATAATCTTATTAATCACATTAATACTAATTATAATAATATAATATTCATAATAATACTAATAACAATGATATTAATAATTATATAATGATATTAACTCTATTAATAATAATAATTTGAATTTATAATAGTAATTATAACAATTAACATAACAATAATAATAACTAATAATAATAATAATAAGAATCATATTAAAAATTGAAATCTACCTCCAATATTAGGAATAAAAAGAAATGCCGCAACCTGGTCTTGAACCCGTGACTCTCGATCCCCGACAACACTCCCAAACCATCACACTATCTGTTTTTTTCTGATTATTACTCCACCTAAATCTATATATCTAAATCTATCTGCGTGGTTTTCTTCTTCTTCCTCAACAACGAATTACGACAGAATTAAATCCATTAATCAAAAATAAATACGGAATCATTTTTAGGATATGAAATTGATAAATAATGATTTATAATTGTGGTTTTAAAAGAAAGGGGAACGAAGAAGAAAAAAATAAAAAAAAAATAACCAAAACAGTCCATGGCCTGTTACGCGAAGAAGAATAAAAAACTCAACATTTGACTTCGAAAACTAATTGGTTTTAGCCCATGATTTCTACATGAATTAGGTAGGGAATCATTCCTCAAACCTTCTAAGATTATCAATTGAACTTGAAGTATAAACACAGACTTGAATTTCTTCATGAACTCGAAGTTTGACTTTTTAAACCAAAACATTGACTCCAAAATTCGAAATCGTTACTAGGAATTAAGAGCCCAAACTTTGTAGATAGTTTAAGTAGGAGATTTAAAATACAATTGTTTTTTTACATTTTGGAAATTTATTAGGATTCGTGGTTTTGATTAAAGAGATAAAGAACAGAGTCGCCAGGTACTTATTTGTTTTAATTATTGACTTGTTGTGACAATTGAATTGATTTGAGTCATTGAATGAATTATACTACTCATAATTGATCCTATATCGTTGTGTAAGGAATGTGGATGGGGACGTATAACAAGTTCTCACATCGGATTAACAAACGAACAAACCGGAGCAGGAAAAGAAATAAGTCTTGATATTGATTTGTACTGCATTCCCTATTTAATTGTGATTTGAATTGATACCGTATATATCTATAAATTTGTATTTGTTTATGTAATTATTTATATAAATCTGTATATTATATATGTATATTTATCTGAATATGAATTACCTGTATTTTTATAACTTATAATAAATCTGCATCTGATTCTGTATTTTTAAACTTAATTTTAGTATTAAATAATATGTTAATAAATTATAATGTTGTTAATAATTTAGTAAAAATAATAATATAGTTAACAATAAAGATATTAATAATAATAATATTAATATAATACTAATAAAAAAATCATATTAATAACTTAAATCATTATTATAATAATGATAATTTAGTAGCAACAATATAAATAATAATAGTACTTATATTATTTATGATAATAATAATATTAGAAATTTTATCACATTATTTGTATCAAGTTTCGTATCTAACAATATTAATAATGCTGATATTAATATTAACATGAAAATTATACAATAACGAAGTAATGATAATTATATTAGTATAACAACTATATTCTTCTTGAAACCACATTTAATATATATATTACAATTCATTAACCATGTAAATATTTAATAATTATATGTTACATTTTATGATAATATTCATTGAATATTTAATGTGCATTATTTTATATATTACAATATAATCATATTTATAAATAGAAATCATATATAAATTTATATATAAATACAACTATATATACAATTATGTTTTAAATACAAAGTAGATAATTAATTATATAACTTAGACAATTAAACTTATAGTATAACATTATACATGTAATACTTTGATAACGTTGACAATTATATTTGAAACCATTTATATCTAATATACTCTATGTATTCAAAATAATAAATTTTATTTAGTTAAAGTTATCTCTCATATTAACTAAATTACATAATAGTTCGTTTGATATATAATTATTTATTTATATTTACATTTCTGTTTACAATTATAGGTTCGTGAATCGTCGAAACTAGTCAAAAGGTCAATTGAATATATGAACATAGTTCTAAAGTTTTTCGAGACTCAACATTACAGACTTTGCTTATAGTGTCAGAAACATATAAAGATTAAGTTTAAATTTGGTCGAAAATTCCCGGGTCGTCACACTTATAACCGTCTTAAAGGTATATTTAAGGCGGTGTGTTGATTTTGTCATGAAACAAGGGATATCGTATAACATTTCTTGTGAGAAAAGTTATGGGAGAATATGAATGATGCATCTTCTATTCTCGTGAAATGAACTTGTAGTCTACGGAATACAAGATTTATACTTGTTCATTGTGTTGAATTTATTTTCAAGAAAAAATCGCTTTGATTCAGTAATAGAATGATTTGGTATAGTGTGAACCAGATTTGTGAACATCATTGATAATGTAAAGTATTCACATTTTATGTGAATTATGATAGTGAAGATAAATATAAATATAAAGATGTCATTCTTTATTATTTTATTATCTTGAGATTTTAAATTACCTAATCAGTATTCATATGCAAATATAATTTGAGTGTATAACTTTTGTTAAGTTTTTAAAATTTGACGTCTCTAGGTCAAACCTAGAATATGACTAAGAATTGCTAAAATGTGCAAAAATATGAATCACAAAAGATGCAAATCTTATGTGTGGGCATTTGAAAGCTTAATTGATTAGAATCATATTAGATATATATGATTATGATATCAAGTTGCAAGACATGTGGGGGAAGCATTGAAAAAATAAGTAGTAACCCCGGTTAGTTGTGTAAAATGAACACAATATCTTGAAAATGTGGGGGTGTCTTGTATTTTGATATCAAGAACATGATTCATGATAACGCGTTTTAATGTACTCAATCCGACTTAGCATATGTTGTAAGCACGCTAAGTAGATACACGAATAGTCCAATTATATCTCATTAGAGTTGTATGATTTTGTTACTTCAATACTCCGGATTACGGGTAACATTATAAACAATATGCTATATTGTGGAAATCGTTTAACAAACAATTATTTCTAGATCCATGATGGATTCATCGCTTTAGATGAAGCTGGTGAAGAGGGAGAATGGCTACGTCAATTCGTTCCAAGATGGCCTAAGCCGGTGTCGGTTATATGTATACATTGTAATAGCCAATCGGTGATTGGTAGAGCTCATATTATAATGTGTAATGGTAAGAATAAACTATAAGACGTATACATAATAAAGTACGACAACTAATCTCTACAAAAATTATCACTATTGACTATGTGAAGTCAAAAGATAATGTTGTGGATCCGCTGAGAAAAGGCTTAAGCAGAGAGTTAGTGTATGAGTCGTGCGTGGGAATGAGACTGAAGCCCTTGAAAAGCTAAGTTTATATGAAGGAAAACCTAACTCAGTTGACTGGAGATCCCAAGATCTGAGTTCAATAGGACAACCTACTTGTATGAACTGGCGGAGTCACTGTGGGGGAGTTAATTACTAAACTAGCAACCCCTACACCTTTAAAGGGAGTTTACTAATTAAGAGTAGACTTCCTAGTCCATTCCTAAAAGTGACATGTAAGAGGATAAGCCTATGGATTTTAATGATTCAACTGTGTAACCATGCATGGTTAATCAGTAGCCATTCGGTGGTGAATCACCTATGTGAGAGAGAAGTGGGGTCGCTTCGAAAGGTATTGTTGGGGTACAATACTTAATAGCTCTCACAGAACCAGGCTAGTGTTACAGGACCATAATGAACATGACTATGAGGATTTGATTTTGTCAAGGAGAGTCTTGTGTGAAGCGTATTGTCGCCTACACAAACGGCAGACGAGTTCAAAGACATCGCCGTCTACTCAGAGCCAGTAGACTAAGTGCGTTTCATAAGCGAAGGTTCAAAGGGTAACACCTACCTATCATATGCAAGATTCAACTGCTAAAACTTAATCGGAATGTTGTTGTCTCTGAGATCGATCTCCATTCATGTGGGGGATTGTTGGAAAAAATGTGTTGAAAAAGTGTGTTTTCACCAACTTTGGACACAAATGATTATATGGTCGAGTGACATATATTGATAATAATTTAGTGCGGCTTGCGATCTTTACAGTGAACTAAAGTGTGTCCAAAACGAATAGATGGTGAAAGGGATATCTGATCTCAAAGTTGATTTTTGGTACAAAATTGCAAGTGACATAAGTGCGTCATTAACAGCGGCATCGGTTACGAATTCTTTTGAATTCTAGAGTTATGGTAGTAATCATTAAATAATTGAATGATTAATAATAGTCAATAACCCGTTTGAATTCTCATGAGTTATACTATTACTCATTAATATAGTTAATGACCTTGAATGAGGGTTAATGACTAGCATGATAAGCTGTTACATTATGGACTATAAAAGATGGCTTTGTTCTTTGCAAAAACACACACTAAAATCACGTAAGTAATAAAAGAAATACACAAGTATTCAACAACTTTCTTTCTCGATACAACACGGTCTCCCCTTCCGGCGAATTTTCAGGCAAGTTCAAGTCCCGCAGTACGCTGCTTAGGACCGGTGTACCTTGGGAACAGACGAAGAATCTGTTTAAGGGAATTGTGTCAAACACAAGCCCGGTTCCGTCTTGTTTTCGGTTTAATCGCATTTTTTTTTTCTTTCTATTCAATCTAATTGTTATGTATATATCTTTTGCATGATTGTTTCGTTGCTTATTATATTCAGTTTGTGTACAACTTTTACACAAAAACATAATATAAAAATTGAAAGTACCACAAGTTCAAAAAATTATTGGTCATTTTTCATATAGAGATCAAGAACTAACAAGGCTTACAGTTCTTAATGACAAAAGCATCGTTGTCCTGACCTGATTATGCATACATAGATGATTACAAAGAATTGAAGATAATCAATGATTTGATGTAGAGTTATTAATTATTTTGTTCATTGTATTTGAAAGCATCAAAAATTAGTAGGTGAATGCAAAAGATTACCTACTATATAAAATTTTAAATCTAATTACCCGCAAATTTGAATTGAAACCTTACATATACATGTTAGCATGTCACTCAAAGATTATCAATTTCAGTCTACAACCAGTCCCTTGCTTTCTGCATTATTAACCAAAGGTCATCATAAAACGAAAACAGAAATGTAAAAGACAAACAAATGATGTACCAAAATTCTCAAAAGAGTACCTTCTAACACGCTCGTCAAAGAGTAAAACACTGGTAATCAGCAACCCTGTAACCAAAAACAAACATTCAAGAATCACTATAAAATTTTAAAACTAAAAAAATGAAAATAAATTACAAACACAACACCTATTAACAAAAAACAATTACAAACACAGATATTAAATGTAAATTACTGTAATCAATAACAAACATCCAAAAATCACTCCAAAATTTTAAACTAAAAAGATCAAAATAAATTAGAAAGACAATACTTATCATTAAAGAGCGATAATAAATACAGAAACCAAATGCAGACTAATAAACCAAATCGGCAAACCTACTACAGTTTAATCAAAATTAGTAAACTTTTTACAGAAACACGAACAAAGTTAATAAAAAAGAAATCAGTAACACTCACAAGATAATAGGAATGTTATAACGGATACATGTGCTGCGATGTGTGACAACCCGGAAATTTCCAACCAAATTTAAACTTTAATCTTTATATATTTCCGACACGATAAGCAAAGTTTGTAAGTTGAATCTCAAGAATTTTAAACTGTGTTCATACATTCATTTAACCTCGACCAAATTCCAAAGATTCACGAACCATTATAGGAACGGATATGATTATATATGTATATATTATAACTTGAAAACGTTAGCAAGTATTAAACGTATAATACTTTACATGAACGTATTTGTTTCAATATGTTTATCGATGGAATTAGTAGATTATATTAAATGATTAATTTATCTGGTACGGTGTATGATTAAGAGTCTATGTTGAGAGGTCCACTTTTGATTTAGCAAACCTTTCTTTTTTAACGGTATACGAAAAAATTGGTAAAGTGATTTATTAGAAAGAACAAAAGTGTCAATTAACGAAACTAGACAAGGGTTAGTGGAGATTCCCGTCTGATTTTCAATTTATGCTTTACAATAATTATCTCGTGACTTTTGATAAGATAAACTATTAAACTTGTATATTAATTAACGTGGAAGTAAGATTGTAGAATATAGATAACTTAGAAGATGGATATCGACAAGTTAAGTAAATTAACGTTTTACATTAAAATGATTTTATACGTTTACCTAACCTTTAGATTTTATATCATGTTGCACCAACAAACGTTAAAAACTTGAAACCTATGAAAAGTATATTTAATCTTACTTCTCTAAAATATTTTACGATATAACAACTTCTACTAATATAACCTTTTTAGTAAACTAATTCTTAAATATACTTAGTTTTTGGAAAACAAAGTTTTCATATTTATTTAATATTGTTTCAAACGTACAAAAACAATTTTTTTAAAAGAACTTTATTAGTGAAATGTCTTATAAGATAAATTGTTCATAAGTTTTAAGGAACTAATTAAAGCTTGTATTATATATATATATATATATATATATATATATATATATATATATATATATATATATATATATATATATATATATATATATATATATATATATATATATATTGTTTCAAAAAGGTAAAACGTGAGACGACATGATATTTCTGTTACTTAAACGTTTTGGACTTTGAAATATAATTAGATAGATATTTCAATTATATGAGATATACAAAATTATATTTTAAGTAAGAATATATAGATATTTTACAAACGCGTTAATGTATAATTTAAAACGTTACGATATTATTAAACGTATTTTAATAATCAAACGAGACTTTGATTGATAGAAGCAAATAACCACAACACTCAAATGCATAGGTTACATTTTGTGTAAGATTGTTTGTCAATGATTTAAGACTATATTTTGATAAAAGTACGAGTCACTAAACGTGAAAGACTAGTTTTCTCAGCATACGAAACATCGTTCAAAAAACCGAAGGTGGTACATGAGTCGAGTGACAACGACCGTGTCATTTGTGTAAAAATTATATTTTTACCATAAACGTAAATATAATATAATATATAAGTAATTATATAAATTAAATATAATATATATTAATATATATTAAACCGAGTGTCGGCAGAGGAGTTTGTGCATATGAGCTATCATGAGATACCATGCGATCGCATGGAAACTAGCTCTCCAAACCATGCGATCTCATGGCTATGTAGGAAGTGTTCAAAGCTTTAAAAACTCGTTCGTTCTCATTTTTGATTCATTTCATCCAACACACGCACACATACACTTACATATTATTATTATTTATATTATTATTAATATTAAGATTATGAATAATAATCTTATTATTATTAGTATTAGTATTATTAGGAGCGATATTATTAGTATTATACATAAAATACTACGACGAGTTTCTGCCCATATGTTTTCAAAAATGAGTTTTCCAAGTAGGATAGAGCTAAGGAAATTATGGGTTATAGCTATGGAGGTTATGGGTATGGTTCATGGGTATGCTCGTGAGGTCAATTTAGTGTTTATCATCTTCGTTGCGTCTACGTACCTTTCCTGCAATATTGAATCTCAATATTGATACGTAAGCGCTCAAAATTTAATTTTTACATACTAATAGTGTATCCCTGACTAGTGCTCGAGTATATAGGATTATGCATGCTTGTACTTGTGATATTGCCTTTAGTTAGGTTACGTTGAATCCTGAATTAGTTACATATGCGGTTGAGATAAGGTATAAGATATGCATGTCGTTGGAAAGCTAGCAAAAAATTAAGAACTTTTCATTTAGATATCGAATGGTTTCGATGAACGGATTTGACGTTATAGTCAATTGAAATTTGGTATTATTATTAAAAATGATTATTATTATCGTCGTTATTATCGTCGTTCTAGTTTTATCTTATTATTATCATTATCAATAAAAGGAATTTTCATTAAAAATTGTTATTTTTATTATTATTACTATCGTTATTATCGTTAAAGTTATAATTAGTATTATTATTATTATTATCTAATTATTATTATTATTATTATTATTATTATTATTATTATCATTATTAATATATATATATATATATATATATATATATATATATATATATATATATATATATATATATATATATATATATATATATATATATATATATCATTATTTAAAAATGGTTATTTTTATTGTTATTATTATTATTATTATCATTAAAATAGTTATTAGTATTATTAATAATATCATAGTAATTATCATTATTAGTATTATTATAATTAAAACTAATATTAGTAACACCTAATTCTTTTGATTACTATTATTATCAGTATTATGAACACGATATAAAAGACGATTAAAAGCTATTAAACGAAACGATTAGGAAATAATGAGCATGAGTATCATGATGAAATTAAAATATTATAAGATATTGATTTAGATAAAATTATCGTTCTTATTATTTTTTTATGATTAATATTATTATTTAAAGTATCATTAGTATTAAAACTATCATTTTAACAAAAATTATCATTTTAATAAAAATGTCATTGTTATTATAAAATATCATTATTATTATCTTTTTAAATAGAATTATTATTTTAAATTTAATATTAAAACGTATTGTAAATATTAAGGTTATCATAATTATAATTATCATTTTATCATAATATCATTTTTAGTAATTATAAATATTGATATTTTATTAATAGAATAATAATAATTATTATTACAAAATAATACAATTTTTACTTATTATTATTATAGATATTATTTTATCAAATAAATATGTAATACAAAAATATTTATTACACGTAATATAATTACATAAATAATACCTATCATTATATTTCTATGATATTAAATGAAATTTATAAATTTTATTACTTAAGATATATAAAAGTATATTTTACATAAAATTTTATTTATTAATAAATGAATAATATTATTTACTCTAATAAAGCTTTTAAAAATATTTAAAAAATATAAAATGACGATATTTAAACTATATAATAATCATGTATAAATTTTGGAAATCATTTTGAGTCATATTGACTTTTGCATATTAGTCTCGAGCATTAGGATTATGGTACACTATGACCTAAACTAAATTGTTAGACAAATTTTGACCAACATATATATATATATATATATATATATATATATATATATATATATATATATATATATATATATATATATATATATATATATAGGTTCGTGAATCCGAGACCAACCTTGCACTTGTTCAATGACGTTAAATGTATTTTTACTAGGAAATACAATAGGTGAGTTTCATTGCCTTTTTACCCTTTATATATTTTTGGGCTGAGAATACATGCGCAATTTTTATAAATGTTTTACGAAATAGACACAAGTAATTGAAACTACATTATATGGGTGAATGATTGAAGCTGAATATGCCCCTTTTGCTTGGTAACCTAAGAATTAGTAAACCGATCTACTAATTGACGCGAATCCTAAAGATAGATCTATTGGGCCTAACGAACCCCATCCAAAGTACCGGATGCTTTAGTACTTCGAATTAGTTTTATAACATGTCCGAAGGATTTCCCAGAATGATAGGGGATATTCTTATATGCATCTTGTTAATGTCGGTTACCAGGTGTTCACCATATGAATAATTTTTGTCTCTATGCATGGGACGTATATTATGAGAACTGGAAATGAAATTCTTGTGGTCTATTAAAATGATGAAAATGAATGATTATGATAAACTAATGAACTCACCAACCTTTTGGTTGACACTTTAAAGTATGTTTATTCTCAGGTATAAAAGAAATCTTCCACTGTGCATTTGCTTGTTTTAAAGATATTACTTGGAGTCTTTCATAACATATTTCGAGAACGTTGCATTCGAGTCATTGAGCTCATCAAAGATTATTATTAAGTCAATTTATAGTTGGACAGTGGATATTATGAAATGGTATGCATGCCTGTCAATTTTCAATGTAAAGAAAGTTTGTCTTTTAAAAACAATTGCAATGTTTGTAAAATGTATCATATAGAGGTCAAATACCTCGTGATGTAATCAATTATTGTGAATCGTTTATAATGTATATGAACGGGTCCTTTCACGATGGTAGAACCCTAATATATTGAAACCGCAATGTTTTGATTTGTCTGAAGTCTGCATCGATTTTACTCTTTGAATGATTTTATGGATCGTCGCAAACACCATTGAGAATTTGCATTACATCAGGGTTTTTTTCATTGTGGAAAAAGTAACGGTTTTACTCTGCTAAAAGCTCGGTTTCTTAGGACTAAAAAATCACTTCATAAAACACCCCGTCTCGAGCTGTTGCGACGCCCGTTGGGAAGGTTTGGTGACTAGCCCATCCCGTCTCAAAGAAAACCGTCTAACATGACAGTCAGCAGTTAAACTTGGGTCAAAGTTGAAAAAAATCAGGGTAAAGTCTTTCAAAATTCAGAAAAGCCAGAAAGTCGGTAAAATCGGTCAAATTTATAGTATTTTAGTTTGAATTTTTTGTATTTTATTAACGGTGATAGCGATTATGGGTACAAATTAGTCAATTAAAAAATTTGGCTTTAGATTCTGTACACATATATACATTTATATACTTATATATTTAAAAGTCAACTTTGGTCAACGTCTGTCTCGACCCCGTCTCGAATGTCTCGACCTTTTTAAGAACCGACCGTCTTGGCCCCATCTCACGTCTTTTGCAACCTTGCTAAAAACCAATTGGAGGATAGTAGGCGGATGGGTAGATAGGGAAAATACTCAAAACCTAATATGAGAGAGAGTATAAACTATGACGAATTCTAGTCATTGAATCTAGATTAAAAATTACTAGTATATTTTAATGATGGGGATTACTTCTGATATAGTGTAACGATCCGACTTTTTCGACTTGCCTTTGTGCTTTCACGAAACTGCGTATTTGTGCGTACTGAGCTATACTATACTCCGAGATCTTACTACATGTGGATTACTTTCGTTTATATATTAAAACGCGCCTTTAAGTACGCACGTACTTAACTTGATCTCCGAAAGCCTTTATGACCGTTGGTGTCACTTGATGTTTAGAACGAACTGCGTAATATGTACACGTTTAACTTTCGTCATAATCGGAACATTATGACTATGAAATACTAATTGTTATTTTATAATAACAATTACTTGGGTTTTTGGATGCTTAAATACGCTTAGTAATTTACTAGAGCACAATAGTTGGTCTTGTTGGACTTTCTACCTTGTTGGACTTTAGCCCACCCTACACTAGCTAGTGGACTATTTAATTAGCCCAATTATAATAAGTTAGTGACCCATAATAATGAAAGAAAATGCCCATTTATTAGAGGGAACATACTAGCATTTTTGTTAAGCATTATCCTTAATGTTGCATGGGATCCTAACATAAGCACCAACTTTAGACAACCATTAACCAAAAAGCAAAAAGGTGCCCCCCTTGTCCCCCACTTAAACCTACGGCCACCACCCCCTCCCCCACCCTCACTTCCTATAAATACCAAGCTTATCCCATTCATTTCACACTTGATTTCATTTACAAATTATACACACTTACTCTCTAATTCTCTCTCTAGTCTTTCTCACTCTAAAAAATGTAAGTTTTCAATTTTTCTTTCTCTTCTTCTCCTCTTCTCATCCACGACATCATCATCATCATTTAATGGATCTAGCTTTTAGCTTTTGATCTTGTTATATCTTGTAGATTCAAACTTGGGTTTGAATCCTTTAAGAACATGAAAGATTCAAGCTTTCTAGCTTTGAATCTTCATTTACTTGTTAGATCTAGCTTGTGATTTCTTTGTTTTGTTATAAAGATTAAAACTTATGTTTATGATCTTCATGTATCTTAAAGATCCAAGCTTTATGCTTCAAGATCTTCAAGAACACTAAAGATCCAAGCTTTCTAGCTTAGGGTTTCATTATTATGTTAAAGATCTTAGCTTTTTAGCTTATGGTCTCATTACTTTCATTATTATGTTAAAGATCTTAGCTTTTTAGCATATGGTCTCATTACATTTATTATTTTGTTAAAGATCTTAGCTTTCTAGCTTATGGTTTCATTAATCTTGTAAAGATCCAAGCTTTCTAGCTTAGGGTTTTCTTAATACTTGAGATCTAAGTTATTATTGTAGATCTCACTTACTTGGAACCTTTTTGTGTTTGTTGTGATGATAAAGATCAAGTCTTCATCATCATATATGATGGAGATGCATAAACTTGTGTAAAATGGACAAAGGTTGAAGCTTTATTGGATCTATGCAATAAAGAAGCAATCTTGATGTTCAAAACTTGTATAATGATAGATTTTACTCTTAGTTGTGTATTTATGGTTGAACCTTGGTCAAAGTGATGCTAAAACATCAAAGAGTTGTACACTTGAAGCTTATAAGCATCAAGGATGAGAACCGTGATGAGCATCAAGCACCAAGAATCTCACCGGAGCACTTGTTTACTATTTTTTGGGGTTTGATCAGACTCCTAAGCTTCTGGAAAATTTATTTTCAGATAGTCCGTTTCGAGTAGATGACTTTTCGTTTAGGCCTCGACTTAATCCGATATACGGTTTAGGATTTATAGCCTTCCGAAAGTCACTACGCTTTTGTAACGTTGTGCTGAAATTTCTGACCTACTCGCACTTAAACCATCGCCACGGTCAAACGAAGACAAGTTAGGTTCTGGAAATTGGTCAGAGGTTAGAGGACTCACATATGGAGCCATATCCACTGACAACGCATCTTTTCAATTTGTATAGAGGTCGTAACAGCTGTCCGAATTCAGCCTTTTGTTTCGATCTCTATTCTTGTTAAACTTACCTTAGTGTTGATGAATGATGATGATAATGATGATGTTGATGATGACACTTAAACTTAATTTATTCACTTTTAACCTTTTTGGGACAACATACTGACCTAGTGACCTTTGACATAGGTTGACGACCTTTCGGACCGACTTACTACCTGCATACGTTTCATATCGACTTTTACTGCTTCTTCACTATGAGTTATAGATTCCCTTTACTACTTTTTACTATTTTTGGGACTGAGAATACATGCGCTTTTTACATTTTACATACTAGACACGAGTACTTAAACTTTACATATGTGTGGGTGACATAACGGCACAAAGATTCCCCTTAGCTCGGTAACGTTTAATCATTGGTTTCCTAACCGTGAACGCGAATCTTAGATATGGATCCATAGGGTTTGACAACCACACTCGGGCTAGTTGCGCTAGCATTCAATGGGTGTTTAATACTTTGAGGATAAACGCACTCGCCAGGTGCACTTTTAGGGGGTGATATTCATACATTAAGTCTAGTTACCGGGTGCCCACGGTTAAGCATATACTTTTCATACTGATTTAAAGTGCTGATTGAAGCACTGAAATCTCGTGGTCAATATTACTTTACTGATTACAAACTATAGCTCACCAACATTCGTGTTGACTTTTAAACGTGTATTTCTCAGGTGCTTAGACGATGTTGCTTCCGCTGTTAGAATTGCTGTCTTGGTGTTATTGACTTGTTGTTATGGACCTACTGTGTTAGATTTTCGCTGCATTACTTAGAGATGTCTCAATCATGGAACTTTTCTTTTGCATTCGTAACTTATGTTATTTTCAAATAATGACTTTGTAACGACCTTTGTGTCACGTTATCTTTTGTAAAATGCTATCTTTTATGAATGCAAAACTGGTTTTCAAACAGCATATAGTGTTTGACCTTGTAATGATCCTGTTGTTAATGAACTGTACACGATGGTTTTGTACGGGGCGTCACATTTAGTCATTTTATAACTCACGTGCGAGGCACGTGCTCTTTCCCAATCGTCACCAGCTCAAGATGGAGTCAATAGAAAAGTCAAAATTAGTTCAAAGTAGTTAATAGGCGGGAAAATTAGTTAAGATGTCGTAACTGTAATTTGGTTAGGCGATATCTGTATTAATAGCTCGTGATTGTGGTAGATTAGTTCATGTTTTTTAGTTAGCAGTTTACCCTTTCTCTCAATTGTAATCTCAATTTCAATAAAACTCAATTTGTGATAATTCTCAGATTCGTTTCTTCCTTTACGATTCCCAGATTATTGCAATTACTTTCACGAACGATCTTAGATTCTGAAAGTATCTATCAGATGGGTATCTGAGCTTAATCCTGCGACTACAATTGATCAATTTGATACAAGAAATCAACAATGGTGACGACTACCAGAAGTGCAGATGACATCAACATGTTCGAGCAATTGCAAGCTTCTATGGCAGAAATTAGCAAAACAATGGCGGAGATGAGCAAGTAGATTGGTAATAATAACATAAGAATCAATGGATTCTTAACTCAACAACAGTATTTTACTGATGAGCGGCAACGAGTTAGAAGTGGTGAGGGGGCTAGCAATAGAGGTTTACAAATCACTAAACTAACTAAATTGGAGTTCCCTAAGTTCGATGGTACTGATGTTAAAGAATGGTTGTATCGTTGCAATCAGTTCTTTACAGTGGATAGGATTGATGAGGATGATAAAATCCGGATAGCTTCAATTCAATTGCAGAAGAAAGCCCTAACCTGGCACCAACAATTCATTAGGCAAAATGGAGAAGATGTTGATTGGAATTATTATCAAGAAGCAATACTCAAAAGATTCAGTTTAAGTATCCAAGATCCATTGGGTGAGCTCAAAAATCTTAGGCATACTGGGTTGGTGCAGATCTACAATGATGAGTTTGAAGCCCTTCTCAATAAGGTTAATGAAAAGCAAGCCATAAGCTTGTATGTGGCTGGCTTACAAAGGGAAATTGAAATGCCTGTTAGAATGTTCAGGCCAAGAACCTTAGAGGATGCTATGTGCTTGGCTAAGATGCAAGAAGAAACACTGGCAACCACTAGGAAAAGGTATAACCCAATATTTCCTTTACCAAAGAATAATAGCTACAGTAATAAAAGTTCATATGGTGGATCTAGGGGTTCAAAAGTGGGAACAGTTGCCGCTAATAACTCTGGTACTTTAGCTTTAACCAATACACCATATAACCTCAAAGTAACTACACCTGGCAATAGAAGACAATTGACCCAAAAAGAAATTGAAGATAAAAGAGCTAAACACTTGTGCTTCTATTGTGATGAAAAATATGTGCCAGGCCACAAATGTAGTGGTCAATTATATTCTTTAGAGGTATTAGGGGCTAGTGAAGCAGACAATGATGAATCTGCTTTTGATTGCAATGAGGAAATAATGCGGGAGGATGGTATAGAAAAAGATGAATATACTCCAGTTATTTCCTTAAATGCTTTAATTGGTACACCACAAATTTCACTTAATGCTCTCAAGGGTGCAAGTATTTATCAACTTATGAGGGTTATGGGTCATATTAAGTATCAGTCTCTCGATATACTAATAGATTCTGGTAGTACCCATAATTGTTTAGATTTAGCAACTGCTAAACAGCTAGGTTGTAGGCTTGAGGGAATTGATCCCATGCTGGTTTTGGTTCCAGGAGGTAGTAAACTGATGAGTACTAATCAATGTGAAAAGTTGACTTGGAAAATTTGTGGTCAAACTTGTAAGACCCGAATATTTATCTTGTATACTTGTGTACTTATGACATTCGAGAACGGGCTTCGTTGAACATTGTTATGTAATTAAAAATGTGAAAGAATCTAAAACTGGCTACTTGCGCGCCGCGCGGGTCTGGGGCGCGCCGCGCCAAATCACGCAGACAGCCCTCTTCTTCTTTTTAATTGTTTTAAATGAAGGGCAATTGAGTAATTTCACTTAGGGCCGGATTTGTGAGCCATATTAGCTGGTTTGGATCAGTTTTGGATCATTTTCACATCCATTCATCACTCTCAAACTATTTTAGAGGGAGAGAGAGATTCTAGAGAGAGATTTAGGGTTTTGGTGAAGAAGGAGGCCGAATTGATCAAAAGCTCGAGTTCTAAAGTTGTTCCTTTCGTTCCTAGCTACGTTGTGGTGGTATTGGTAAGCTCAAACTCCGAATTTCATCTATTTGATTTGATATTCAAGTTAGGGTTTGAGTTAGTTTGATGAAAAACCCTTTTAGATGATGAAATGGGTTTATTGTTAATTTTTGGTGGATTTTGGGTTGGTGAACTAATTGGCCATGTTTAGGACTTGAAATTGAGTTTAATCACTTAAGTTAGTGATTATGGAAGTATTGAAACCCATTTAAGGTTATTTGGTTGACTAATTGTGACTTTGGGTCAAATTAGGGTTTGGTGGTGATTATGACCCATTTGGCGATTTAATGAGGTTTATAAACTTAAAATGGATTAAGTTGAAGTATTAAACCGAGTTAAATGTATTTTGGTGTTAAAACTTGTAAATGGTGAGATTTTGACTTAATGGGTCAAAATTAGGATTTAAGTGTCAAAATGGGTATGACACGTGTTTAACACTTGAGTTCGGGTTTATTTGGCATATTAGGACCATTCTCACTTGTGTGAGTGATTATTGGTTAGTTTGAGCGCGGTTTTTACTTGGTAGTGCGTTTGGGTCAAATTTGCACTAAGTGTCGAATTGGGTTGATTTGTGAATCCACTCTAAGTGTATTGTTGTAATTGTGATAATGGAATAGGTATTTTCCATTGGCGAGTTGCGGTTTACTTGGAAGCTTTCTTCAAGACTTCAAGGTGAGTGATAATGAAATGTCCCGTTCTTATTGATTAAAAACGTTCCATATTAATTGATTTCGTTGCGAGGTTTTGACCTCTATATGAGACGTTTTCAAAGACTACATTCATTTTAAAACAAACCATAACCTTTATTTCATCAATAAAGGTTTAAAAAGCTTTACGTAGATTATCAAATAATGATAATCTACAATATCCTGTTTACACACGACCATTACATAATGGTTTACAATACAAATATGTTACAACAAAATAAGTTTCTTGAATGCAGTTTTTACACAATATCATACAAGCATGGACTCCAAATCTCGTCCTTATTTAAGTATGCGACAGCGGAAGCTCTTAATAATCACCTGAGAATAAACATGCTTAAAACGTCAACAAAAATGTTGGTGAGTTATAGGTTTAACCTATATATATCAAATCATAATAATAGACCACAAGATTTCATATTTCAATACACATCCCATACATAGAGAAAAAAAAAATCATTCATATGGTGAACACCTGGTAACCGACATTAACAAGATGCATATATAAGAATATCCCCATCATTCCGGGACACCCTTCGGATATGATATAAATTTCAAAGTACTAAAGCATCCGGTACTTTGGATGGGGTTTGTTAAGCCCAATAGATCTATCTTTAGGATTCGCGTCAATTAGGGTGTATGTTCCCTAATTCTTAGATTACCAGACTTAATAACAAGGGGCATATTCGATTTCGATAATTCAACCATAGAATGTAGTTTCACGTACTTGTGTCTATTTTGTAAATCATTTATAAAACCTGCATGTATTCTCATCCCAAAAATATTAGATTTTAAAAGTGGGACTATAACTCACTTTCACAGATTTTTACTTCGTCGGGAAGTAAGACTTGGCCACTGGTTGATTCACGAACCTATAACAATATATACATATATATCAAAGTATGTTCAAAATATATTTACAACACTTTTAATATATTTTGATGTTTTAAGTTTATTAAGTCAGCTGTCCTCGTTAGTAACCTACAACTAGTTGTCCACAGTTAGATGTACAGAAATAAATCGATAAATATTATCTTGAATCAATCCACGACCCAGTGTATACGTATCTCAGTATTGATCACAACTCAAACTATATATATTTTGGAATCAACCTCAACCCTGTATAGCTAACTCCAACATTCACATATAGAGTGTCTATGGTTGTTCCGAAATATATATAGATGTGTCGACATGATAGGTCGAAACATTGTATACGTGTCTATGGTATCTCAAGATTACATAATATACAATACAAGTTGATTAAGTTATGGTTGGAATAGATTTGTTACCAATTTTCACGTAGCTAAAATGAGAAAAATTATCCAATCTTGTTTTACCCATAACTTCTTCATTTTAAATCCGTTTTGAGTGAATCAAATTGCTATGGTTTCATATTGAACTCTATTTTATGAATCTAAACAGAAAAGTATAGGTTTATAGTCGGAAACATAAGTTACAAGTCGTTTTTGTAAAGATAGTCATTTCAGTCGAAAGAACGACGTCTAGATGACCATTTTAGAAAACATACTTCCACTTTGAGTTTAACCATAATTTTTGGATATAGTTTCATGTTCATAATAAAAATCATTTTCTCAGAATAACAACTTTTAAATCAAAGTTTATCATAGTTTTTAATTAACTAACCCAAAACAGCCCGCGGTGTTACTACGACGGCGTAAATCCGGTTTTACGGTGTTTTTCGTGTTTCCAGGTTTTAAATGATTAAGTTAGCATATAATATAGATATAGAACATGTGTTTAGTTGATTTTAAAAGTCAAGTTAGAAGGATTAACTTTTGTTTGCGAACAAGTTTAGAATTAACTAAACTATGTTCTAGTAATTACAAGTTTAAACCTTCGAATAAGATAGCTTTATATGTATGAATCGAATGATGTTATGAGCATCATTACTACCTTAAGTTCCTTGGATAAACCTACTGGAAAAGAGAAAAATGGATCTAGCTTCAATGGATCCTTGGATGGCTCGAAGTTCTTGAAGCAAAATCATGACACGAAAACAAGTTCAAGTAAGATCATCACTTGAAATAAGATTGTTATAGTTATAGAAATTGAAACAAAGTTTGAATATGATTATTACCTTGTATTAGAATGATAACCTACTGTAAGAAACAAAGATTTCTTGAGGTTGGATGATCACCTTACAAGATTGGAAGTGAGCTAGCAAACTTGAAAGTATTCTTGATTTTATGAAACTAGAACTTTTGGAATTTATGAAGAACACTTAGAACTTGAAGATAGAACTTGAGAGAGATCAATTAGATGAAGAAAATTGAAGAATGAAAGTGTTTGTAGGTGTTTTTGGTCGTTGGTGTATGGATTAGATATAAAGGATATGTAATTTTGTTTTCATGTAAATAAGTCATGAATGATTACTCATATTTTTGTAATTTTATGAGATATTTCATGCTAGTTGCCAAATGATGGTTCCAACATGTGTTAGGTGACTCACATGGGCTGCTAAGAGCTGATCATTGGAGTGTATATACCAATAGTACATACATCTAAAAGCTGTGTATTGTACGAGTACGAATACGGGTGCATACGAGTAGAATTATTGATGAAACTGAACGAGGATGTAATTGTAAGCATTTTTGTTAAGTAGAAGTAATTTGATAAGTGTATTGAAGTCTTTCAAAAGTGTATGAATACATATTAAAACACTACATGTATATACATTTTAACTGAGTCGTTAAGTCATCGTTAGTCGTTACATGTAAATGTTGTTTTGAAACCTTTAGGTTAACGATCTTGTTAAATGTTGTTAACCCAATGTTTATAATATCAAAAGAGATTTTAAATTATTATATTATCATGATATTATGATGTACGAATATCTCTTAATATGATATATATACATTAAATGTCGTTACAACGATAATCGTTACATATATGTCTCGTTTCAAATTCATTAAGTTAGTAGTCTTGTTTTTACATATGTAGTTCATTGTTAATATAATTAATGATATGTTTACTTATCATAATATCATGTTAACTATATATATAACCATATATATGTCATCATATAGTTTTTACAAGTTTTAACGTTCGTGAATCACCGGTCAACTTGGGTGGTCAATTGTCTATATGAAACCTATTTCAATTAATCAAGTCTTAACAAGTTTGATTGCTTAACATGTTGGAAACATTTAATCATGTAAATATCAATCTCAGTTAATATATATAAACATGGAAAAGTTCAGGTCACTACAGTACCTACCCGTTAAATAAATTTCGTCCCGAAATTTTAAGCTGTTGAAGGTGTTGACGAATCTTCTGGAAATAGATGCGGGTATTTCTTCTTCATCTGATCTTCACGCTCCCAGGTGAACTCGGGTCCTCTACGAGCATTCCATCGAACCTTAACAATTGGTATCTTGTTTTGCTTAAGTCTTTTAACCTCACGATCCATTATTTCGACGGGTTCTTCGATGAATTGAAGTTTTTCGTTGATTTGGATTTCATCTAACGGAATAGTGAGATCTTCTTTAGCAAAACATTTCTTCAAATTCGAGACGTGGAAAGTGTTATGTACAGCCGCGAGTTGTTGAGGTAACTCAAGTCGGTAAGCTACTGGTCCGACACGATCAATAATCTTGAATGGTCCAATATACCTTGGATTTAATTTCCCTCGTTTACCAAATCGAACAACGCCTTTCCAAGGTGCAACTTTAAGCATGACCATCTCTCCAATTTCAAATTCTATATCTTTTCTTTTAATGTCAGCGTAGCTCTTTTATCGACTTTGGGCGGTTTTCAACCGTTGTTGAATTTGGATGATCTTCTCGGTAGTTTCTTGTATAATCTCCGGACCCGTAATCTGTCTATCCCCCACTTCACTCTAACAAATCGGAGACCTGCACTTTCTACCATAAAGTGCTTCAAACGGCGCCATCTCAATGCTTGAATGGTAGCTGTTGTTGTAGGAAAATTCTGCTAACGGTAGATGTCGATCCCAACTGTTTCCAAAATCAATAACACATGCTCGTAGCATGTCTTCAAGCATTTGTATCGTCCTTTCGCTCTGCCCATCAGTTTGTGGATGATAGGCAGTACTCATGTCTAGACGAGTTCCTAATGCTTGCTGTAATGTCTGCCAGAATCTTGAAATAAATCTGCCATCCCTATCAGAGATAATAGAGATTGGTATTCCATGTCTGGAGACGACTTCCTTCAAATACAGTCGTGCTAACTTCTCCATCTTGTCATCTTCTCTTATTGGTAGGAAGTGTGCTGATTTGGTGAGACGATCAACTATTACCCAAATTGTATCAAAACCACTTGCAGTTCTTGGCAATTTAGTGATAAATTCCATGGTAATGTTTTCCCATTTCCATTCCGGGATTTCGGGTTGTTGAAGTAGACCTGATGGTTTCTGATGCTCAGCTTTGACCTTAGAACACGTCAAACATTCTCCTACGTATTTAGCAACATTGGCTTTCATACCCGGCCACCAAAATGTTTCTTGAGATCCTTGTACATCTTCCCCGTTCCAGGATGTATTGAGTATCTGGTTTTATGAGCTTCTCTAAGTACCATTTCTCTCATATCTCCAAATTTTGGTACCCAAATCCTTTCAGCCCTATACCGGGTTCGGTCTTCCCGAATATTAAGATGCTTCTCCGATCCTTTGGGTATTTCATCCTTTAAATTTCCCTATTTTAAAACTCCTTGTTGCGCCTCCTTTATTTGAGTAGTAAGGTTATTATGAATCATTATATTCATAGATTTTACTCGAATGGGTTCTCTGTCCTTCCTGCTCAAGGCATCCGCTACCACATTTGCCTTCCCCGGGTGGTAACGAATCTCAAAGTCATAATCATTCAATAATTTAATCCACCTACGCTGCCTCATATTCAGTTGTTTCTGATTAAATATGTGTTGAAGACTTTTGTGGTCGGTATATATAATACTTTTGACCCCATATAAGTAGTGCCTCCAAGTCTTTAATGCAAAAACAACCGCGCCTAATTCCAAATCATGCGTCGTATAATTTTGTTCGTGAATCTTCAATTGTCTAGACGCATAAGCAATCACCTTCGTTCGTTGCATTAATACACAACCGAGACCTTGCTTTGATGCGTCACAATAAATCACAAAATCATCATTCCCTTCAGGCAATGACAATATAGGTGCCGTAGTTAGCTTTTTCTTCAATAACTGAAAAGCTTTCTCTTGTTCATCATTCCATTCAAATTTCTTCCCTTTATGCGTTAATGCAGTCAAGGGTTTTGCTATTCTAGAAAAGTCTTGGATGAACCTTCTGTAGTAACCAGCTAGTCCTAAAAACTGGCGTATGTGTTTTGGAGTTTTCGGGGTTTCCCACTTTTCAACAGTTTCTATCTTTGCCGGATCCACCTTAATACCTTCTTTGTTCACTATGTGACCGAGGAATTGAACTTCTTCCAACCAAAATGCACACTTTGAAAACTTAGCGTACAATTCTTCCTTCCTCAATACTTCTAACACCTTTCTCAAATGTTCACCGTGTTCTTGGTCATTCTTTGAGTAAATAAGTATGTCATCAATGAAAACAATGACAAACTTGTCAAGGTATGGTCCACACACTCGGTTCATAAGGTCCATGAACACAGCTGGTGCATTAGTTAAACCAAACGGCATGACCATAAACTCGTAATGACCGTAACGTGTTCTGAAAGCAGTCTTTGGAATATCATCTTCTTTCACCCGCATTTGATGATACCCGGAACGTAAGTCAATCTTTGAATAAACAGACGAGCCTTGTAGTTGATCAAATAAGTAGTCGATTCTCGGTAGTGGGTAGCGATTCTTGATGGTAAGTTTGTTCAACTCTCGGTAGTCAATACACAACCTGAATGTACCATCTTTCTTCTTGACAAACAAAACAGGAGCTCCCCAAGTTGATGTGCTTGGTCGAATGAAACCACGCTCTAAAAGTTCTTGTAATTGGCTTTGCAGTTCTTTCATCTCGCTGGGTGCGAGTCTGTAAGGAGCACGAGCTATTGGTGCAGCTCCTGGTACAAGATCTATTTGAAATTCAACGGATCGATGTGGGGGTAATCCCGGTAATTCTTTCGGAAATACATCGGGAAATTCTTTTGCGACGGGAACATCATTGATGCTCTTTTCTTCAGTTTGTACTTTCTCGACGTGTGCTAGAACAGCATAGCAACCTTTTCTTATTAGTTTTTGTGCCTTCAAATTACTAATAAGATGTAGCTTCGTGTTGCCCTTTTCTCCGTACACCATTAAGGGTTTTCCTTTTTCTCGTATAATGCGAATTGCATTTTTGTAACAAACGATCTCTGCTTTCACTTCTTTCAACCAGTCCATACCGATTATTACATCAAAACTCCCTAACTCTACTGGTATCAAATCAATCTTAAATGTTTCGCTAACCAGTTTAATTTCTCGATTCCGACATATATTATCTGCTGAAATTAATTTACCATTTGCTAATTCGAGTAAAAATTTACTATCCAAAGGCGTCAATGGACAACTTAATTTAGCACAAAAATCTCTACTCATACAGCTTCTATCCGCACCCGAATCAAATAAAACGTAAGCAGATTTATTGTCAATAAGAAACGTACCCGTAACAAGCTCCGGGTCTTCCTGTGCCTCTGCCGCATTAATATTGAAAACTCTTCCGCGGCCTTGTCCATTCGTGTTCTCCTGGTTCGGGCAATTTCTAATAATGTGGCCTGGTTTTCCACATTTATAACAAACTACATTGGCATAGCTTGTTCCGACACTACTTGCTCCGCCATTACTCGTTCCGACACCATTTGTTCCTTTTGTTCTACTAACCCCTGGTCCGTAGACCTCACACTTTGCCGCGCTATGAACATTTCTTTTACACTTGTTGCAAAATTTGGTGCAGAACCCCGAGTGATACTTTTCACACCTTTGGCATAGCTGTTTCTGATTGTTGTTGTTGTTGCGGTTATTATTGTTGTTGGGATGATTGTTGTAGTTGCTGTTGTTATTGTTGTTGTTGTTGTTGTTGTTGTTGAGCCGTTTGTTGTAGTTGCGATTGATGTTGCGATTGTTGTTGTTGTTGTATTGGTGATTCTTATCACCATTTTCCTCCCACTTTCTTTTGACTTGCTTCACATTGGCCTCTTCAGCAGTCTGTTCTTTAATTCTTTCTTCAATCTGGTTCACTAGTTTGTTAGCCATTCTACATGCCTGTTGTATGGAGGCAGGCTCGTGTGAACTTATATCTTCTTGGATTCTTTCCGGTAATCCTTTCACAAACGCGTCGATCTTCTCTTCCTCATCTTCGAATGCTCCCGGACATAATAGGCACAATTCTGTGAATCTTCTTTCGTACGTGGTAATATCAAATCCTTGGGTTCGTAACCCTCTAAGTTCTGTCTTGAGCTTATTGACCTCGGTTCTGGGACGGTACTTCTCGTTCATCAAGTGCTTGAATGCTGACCACGGTAGTGCGTACGCATCGTCTTGTCCCACTTGCTCTAGATAGGTATTCCACCATGTTAACGCAGAACCTGTGAAGGTATGCGTAGCGTACTTCACTTTATCCTCTTCAGTACACTTACTTATGGCAAACACCGATTCGACCTTCTCGGTCTACCGTTTCAATCCGATCGGTCCTTCGGTTCCATCAAATTCCAAAGGTTTGCAGGCAGTGAATTCTTTGTAGGTGCATCCTACACGATTTCCTGTACTGCTAGATCCAAGGTTATTGTTGGTATGTAGCGCAGCCTGTACTGCGGCTATGTTTGAAGCTAGAAAAGTACGGAATTCCTCTTCATTCATATTCACGGTGTGTCGAGTAGTCGGTGCCATTTCCTTCAAAATAGTCAAATGGAACAAGTTAATCATACAGAATATTAAGAGTAGTTAATAGTATTTCGTAGCATAATATGAACTCATTTATAAAAGCTTTTTCTTCATATTAGCGTTTTATAAGTTTAAATTCGGGTAGTACCTACCCGTTAAGTTCATACTTAGTAGCTAATATACAATTCAACTACTACAATTCTATATGAAAAACTGATTATAATAATATTTCGCGTTCAAACTTTTATACAATATTTTACAAACTTACAATACCGCTTATTTTACATAAAGCATGAAATATAGCACACAATAACTTTGATACAAGATATTTGTGAAGATAATTCTAGCTAGTACACAAGTCGTTCAGCAAAGGCAATAAAGACACGTAATTCATACGTCCAGAAACAAGTCATGCATTCTGGTTTTACTAGGACTACTTCCCATCCTTGGTCTTGTGGAACATAACCGTTATGGCCGTTGATAAGACAGCGTGTTGTAACGTCGTCAAAGGGACGAGGGTTACGTAATGTCCAACAGTCCCGTAACAATCTAAAAACCTCATTTCTTACCCCAATTACCGACTCCGTCACTTGTGGAAACGTTTTGTTTAATAGTTGTAGCCCGATGTTCTTGTTCTCACTTTGGTGAGAAGCGAACATTACTAATCCGTAAGCATAACATGCTTCTTTATGTTGCATGTTAGCCGCTTTTTCTAAATCACGAAGTCCAATATTCGGATATATTGAGTCAAAATAATTTCTTAACCCGTTGCGTAAAATAGCATTTGGGTTCCCCGCAATATATGCGTCAAAGTAAACACATCGTAACTTATGGGTTTCCCAATGTGATATCCCCCATCTTTCAAATGAAAGTCTCTTATAAACCAATACATTCTTGGAACGTTCTTCGAATGTCTTACAAACTGATCTCGCCTTAAATAGTTGTGCCGAAGAATTCTGACCGACTTTAGACAAGATTTCATCAATCATGTCTCCGGGTAGGTCTCTTAAAATATTGGGTTGTCTATCCATTTTGTGTTTTTATACTGTAAAATAGACAAGAGTTAGATTCATAAAAAAAATACTTATTAATACAAGCAATTTTTACATATATCATAAAGCATAAGCACACTATATTACATATATTACACCACACGAATACAACTATCTTATTCCGACTCGCATGTTTCTTCTTCTTCAGTTTTGGTTCGTTTTGCCAAGTTTCTAGGGATATATGATGTTCCCCTAATACGAGCCGTCGTTATCCACATTGGTTTAGAAAAACCTGGTGGTTTAGAGGTTCCCGGGTCATTGTTACAACTTAAGGACTTCGGGGGTTGACGATACATATAAAGTTCATCGGGGTTGGAATTAGATTTCTCTATTTTTATGCCCTTTCCCTTATTATTTTCTTTTGCCTTTTTAAATTCAGTTGGGGTAATTTCTATAACATCATCGGAATTCTCGTCAGAATCCGATTCATCGGAGAATTGGTAATCCTCCCAATATTTTGCTTCCTTAGCGGAAACACCATTGACCATAATTAACCTTGGTCGGTTGGTTGAGGATTTTCTTTTACTTAACCGTTTTATTATTTCCCCCACCGGTTCTATTTCTTCATCCGGTTCCGATTCTTCTTCCGGTTTCGATTCTTCTTCCGGTTCCGACTCTTCTTCTGGTTCCTCTTCGGGAACTTGTGAATCAGTCCACGAATCATTCCAATTTACATTTAACTCTTCATTATTATTAGGTGAGTCAATGGGACTTGTTCTAGAGGTAGACATCTATCACATAATATCAAACGCGTTAAGAGATTAATATATCACATAATATTCACATGTTAAAAATATATAGTTTCCAACAAAATTTGTTAAGCAATCATTTTTCAAGCAAACACGGTCGAAGTCCAGACTCACTAATGCATCCTAACAAACTCGATAAGACACACTAATGCAAAATTCTGGTTCTCTAAGACCAACGCTCGGATACCAACTGAAATGTCCCGTTCTTATTGATTAAAAACGTTCCATATTAATTGATTTCGTTGCGAGGTTTTGACCTCTATATGAGACGTTTTTCAAAGACTGCATTCATTTTAAAACAAACCATAACCTTTATTTCATCAATAAAGGTTTAAAAAGCTTTACGTAGATTATCAAATAATGATAATCTACAATATCCTGTTTACACACGACCATTACATAATGGTTTACAATACAAATATGTTACAACAAAATAAGTTTCTTGAATGCAGTTTTTACACAATATCATACAAGCATGGACTCCAAATCTCGTCCTTATTTAAGTATGCGACAGCGTTAGCTCTTAATAATCACCTGAGAATAAACATGCTTAAAACGTCAACAAAAATGTTGGTGAGTTATAGGTTTAACCTATATATATCAAATCATAATAATAGACCACAAGATTTCATATTTCAATACACATCCCATACATAGAGAAAAAAAAATCATTCATATGGTGAACACCTGGTAACCGACATTAACAAGATGCATATATAAGAATATCCCCATCATTCCGGGACACCCTTCGGATATGATATAAATTTCGAAGTACTAAAGCATCCGGTACTTTGGATGGGGTTTGTTAAGCCCAATAGATCTATCTTTAGGATTCGCGTCAATTAGGGTGTCTGTTCCCTAATTCTTAGATTACCAGACTTAATAACAAGGGGCATATTCGATTTCGATAATTCAACCATAGAATGTAGTTTCACGTACTTGTGTCTATTTTGTAAATCATTTATAAAACCTGCATGTATTCTCATCCCAAAAATATTAGATTTTAAAAGTGGGACTATAACTCACTTTCACAGATTTTTACTTCGTCGGGAAGTAAGACTTGGCCACTGGTTGATTCACGAACCTATAACAATATATACATATATATCAAAGTATGTTCAAAATATATTTACAACACTTTTAATATATTTTGATGTTTTAAGTTTATTAAGTCAGCTGTCCTCGTTAGTAACCTACAACTAGTTGTCCACAGTTAGATGTACAGAAATAAATCGATAAATATTATCTTGAATCAATCCACGACCCAGTGTATACGTATCTCAGTATTGATCACAACTCAAACTATATATATTTTGGAATCAACCTCAACCCTGTATAGCTAACTCCAACATTCACATATAGAGTGTCTATGGTTGTTCCGAAATATATATAGATGTGTCGACATGATAGGTCGAAACATTGTATACGTGTCTATGGTATCTCAAGATTACATAATATACAATACAAGTTGATTAAGTTATGGTTGGAATAGATTTGTTACCAATTTTCACGTAGCTAAAATGAGAAAAATTATCCAATCTTGTTTTACCCATAACTTCTTCATTTTAAATCCGTTTTGAGTGAATCAAATTGCTATGGTTTCATATTGAACTCTATTTTATGAATCTAAACAGAAAAGTATAGGTTTATAGTCGGAAAAATAAGTTACAAGTCATTTTTGTAAAGGTAGTCATTTCAGTCGAAAGAACGACGTCTAGATGACCATTTTAGAAAACATATTTCCACTTTGAGTTTAACCATAATTTTTGGATATAGTTTCATGTTCATAATAAAAATCATTTTCTCAGAATAACAACTTTTAAATCAAAGTTTATCATAGTTTTTAATTAACTAACCCAAAATAGCCCGCGGTGTTACTACGACGGCGTAAATCCGGTTTTACGGTGTTTTTCGTGTTTCCAGGTTTTAAATGATTAAGTTAGCATATTATATAGATATAGAACATGTGTTTAGTTGATTTTAAAAGTCAAGTTAGAAGGATTAACTTTTGTTTGCGAACAAGTTTAGAATTAACTAAACTATGTTCTAGTGATTACAAATTTAAACCTTCGAATAAGATAGCTTTATATGTATGAATCAAATGATGTTATGAGCATCATTACTACCTTAAGTTCCTTGGATAAACCTACTGGAAAAGAGAAAAATGGATCTAGCTTCAATGGATCCTTGGATGGCTCGAAGTTCTTGAAGCAAAATCATGACACGAAAACAAGTTCAAGTAAGATCATCACTTGAAATAAGATTGTTATAGTTATAGAAATTGAAACAAAGTTTGAATATGATTATTACCTTGTATTAGAATGATAACCTACTGTAAGAAACAAAGATTTCTTGAGGTTGGATGATCACCTTACAAGATTGGAAGTGAGCTAGCAAACTTGAAAGTATTCTTGATTTTATGAAACTAGAACTTTTGGAATTTATGAAGAACACTTAGAACTTGAAGATAGAACTTGAGAGAGATCAATTAGATGAAGAAAATTGAAGAATGAAAGTGTTTGTAGGTGTTTTTGGTCGTTGGTGTATGGATTAGATATAAAGGATATGTAATTTTGTTTTCATGTAAATAAGTCATGAATGATTACTCATATTTTTGTAATTTTATGAGATATTTCATGCTAGTTGCCAAATGATGGTTCCCACATGTGTTAGGTGACTCACATGGGCTGCTAAGAGCTGATCATTGGAGTGTATATACCAATAGTACATACATCTAAAAGCTGTGTATTGTACGAGTACGAATACGGGTGCATACGAGTAGAATTGTTGATGAAACTGAACGAGGATGTAATTGTAAGCATTTTTGTTAAGTAGAAGTATTTTGATAAGTGTCTTGAAGTCTTTCAAAAGTGTATGAATACATATTAAAACACTACATGTATATACATTTTAACTGAGTCGTTAAGTCATCGTTAGTCGTTACATGTAAATGTTGTTTTGAAACCTTTAGGTTAACGATCTTGTTAAATGTTGTTAACCCAATGTTTATAATATCAAAAGAGATTTTAAATTATTATATTATCATGATATTATGATGTACGAATATCTCTTAATATGATATATATACATTAAATGTCGTTACAACGATAATCGTTACATATATGTCTCGTTTCAAATTCATTAAGTTAGTAGTCTTGTTTTTACATATGTAGTTCATTGTTAATATAATTAATGATATGTTTACTTATCATAATATCATGTTAACTATATATATAACCATATATATGTCATCATATAGTTTTTACAAGTTTTAACGTTCGTGAATCACCGGTCAACTTGGGTGGTCAATTGTCTATATGAAACCTATTTCAATTAATCAAGTCTTAACAAGTTTGATTGCTTAACTTGTTGGAAACATTTAATCATGTAAATATCAATCTCAGTTAATATATATAAACATGGAAAAGTTCGGGTCACTACAGATAATATCCTATGTGCATATGTATGTGTAGGATGGGTGCGGGTCGGGTGAAGTGATTCTCGGCTATAGAGCTCACTTCACATATAGATGGATTTGATGGACTTTTGTATGAGTCCAATTGGCACGGTTGTGCGTTTTGGTTGACCATCTTTGGCGAAGTACGCGTTCGCGTGTACATTATCACACGTGGTTGTGATGTGGTTGATATAACCCCAATGGCGAAGGGTATAATATTGAGAAGTGAATCGCGTGTGTATTCGGATTCACGATGACGCGTGTGGTTTCGGTCATCTTATTTTATTGTGGAAATGAATCTCGTGTAGTTCGGATTCATGGTGACTCGTGTAGTTCGGTCATCTTATTGAGGTAGTAATCTCGTGTGGTTTCGGATTACTAAGGCTCGTGTAGTTCGGCCAACCTCGATGTTGTGAAGATAGTAATCTCGTGTGGTTTCAGATTACTAAGGCTCGTGTAGTTCGGCCAATCTTCATTGTGGTATTTGGTTCTCGGTATTGGGTTAAGGTGTTAACATTGTTTGTTTATATTGTTATATATTAATGTATTGTTGTGTTGTAGCTAACCCTCCGGGTGTAGCTATTTGGCGTTGTTCACATCGTCGTTGGTGAACTTATATTGTTGTTGTATCTTTATCTCGTTGCTTAGAGATCGTACGGTATGCTTAGTGTAGTGCCTTATATATGGATGCCTCGGTATGCGGTATTTGTTATTTTGTGGCGTGTCCATTTTATACATATATATGTATGTAGTATATTATCATTCACTAAGTGTTAGCTTACCCTCTCGTTGTTGACTCTTTTTATAGATTGCATGCGGATGGTGGCTCGGGTAAGCGCGAGGATTAGAGGACTTGCATAGTTTGCGTAGAAGGCTTGCTTTTGGATTTATTAGGATTGGGTAGCGTATCCCCAATCGCCATGCTCGGCTTTGTTTTGTATTAAAAGTCGTATGGTCGAAAATTGTATTTTGGTACTTAAGGGGTAATTTGGGTCAATGTGGGCCCCGCTTCGTAAACAAAATTTTATTAATGGAACGCGCTAGTTTTTATATATTGAACATGCGGTTAAAAGCGTTTTGTCTAAATACGTCGGGAACTAGTCAAACATTTTTGCATTTAAGAACTTTTTGGACAGTCCACTTTGGCGCGCCGCGCGGCCTATATGGTGCGCCGCGCAACATGCTGTTCAGGATTTTTTTTTTATTTTGCTGTTTTCACGTGGTTTTGTCGTTGGATGGTTTGGGTTGTTACAAGTGGTATCAGAGCATGGTCTAAGGGATTTAGGTGACTTGAGATAGGTGCCTAGACTTAGATTTGTGTGTGCTTAAATTGTTGCGGGACTTGTAGGATTACGGGTCGGAATGGGTTTGGTTAGTGCCTTGGCTATAGGTTGACTAACATTTATATTAGTAATGCGGATATTATTCATATGTTGTTGTGTTGTGATAATAATTCTCGCGTGTGTTTGTACCGCGTAGAATTTTGGTTGTGTTTGTGTATATCATTGAGCGAGACGGTCGTTGTACTAACGAGTCGATGCAGCATGTGTGCGTAATAAGAACTTGCAAACCTTATTACGGGTGCAAATCGTGTCTAACAAGTGATGTACGATGAGTGTTTAGCAAGATGGGGCTGTGTCGTGCGTACGGTTTTACACGTTCGTGGACTAATCGTTTTGCATTCTTTAGAATGACGACGCGAAATGAGACTAAGGCGAATGACGTGGAGTTTAACACTAGGGTTGCGGCCGCCGTTGCGGAGCAAATGGGTGCGTTAGAAGAAAGAATGGAAAGGAGGTATTGCGAACTTCAAAGTAGTGGTGAAATGGAGCGTTATCTTAAGAGCTTCATGAGGACTAAACCCCCGATGTATGACGGAAAGCTGGATCCTTTGGTAAGCACAACTTGGATTTCGGACGTCGAAGGGTGTTTCCGTACTATTGATTGCCCTCCCGAGAGAAAGACGAGACTCGCTACGAGTTTGTTGCGGGGTAGGGCAAGGGATTGGTTGGATGGTAAGATTGATCTTGTCGGTGGCGAGACGTTTATGGCTTTATCGCGGGACGACTTTAAGGAGGAATTCTTCGAGGAGTTCCGGACTTCGGCCGATTTGTGGGAATTGCGTAATGAGTTGCGAAATTTGCGACAAGGATCTATGGATTTGAGTACTCTCAAGACGACCTTTATGGCGAAGGCTCGTTTTTGTCCGGAGTATTTTGGGAATGATCGTTTGTTGATGGGGGATTTCTATCGGACCTTGAATGATGACTTGAAAAGTAAAATTAGTCGGGGTCAAGAGAAATCATTTTCAGAATTATTCGACTTGGCTAGAGGTTTCAAGTCGTATTCACGATCAAAAAAGGGTGAACCTTCAAGTGAGCGAAGGGTCGTTTCTTATGGTGCTCCGAGTAAGAGGGCTAAGGGTCCGAGTGTGAGCACGGGTGGTACGCGAACGGGTATGTCGGATTCTAGTGCGGCTAGATGTTACAATTGTGGCGTAAGGGGTCACAAGTCTTGGGAATGTTCGGTACCAAAGGGTGATGGTATGGTGTGCTTCAATTGCCAAAAAGAAGGACATCGTAAGTCGGAATGTCCCAAGTTAGCGGGGACGGGTGCGGCCAGGAGAGGTTAAGGTACGTTTAATTTTGATAAATATGTCTTTTGATTATTTATTAAATGCCGTTTGAGTTTGAGTTGCTTGCCTTTGTTGTGCGTGTTATGCTATGGGTGACGTTCCTAATGGAAGTACCCTATGTTGATGATTGATTGACGGGCAAAGGGCATAAGACTTGGTGCAACCAAGCATTCCTTAGTATTTGGGAAACGTTTCTACCAAGCCACGGAAATGGTTTTGGTGTTTGGTTGTTAAGCGCGTGTTCACTTTGATGTTGAAGTGACGAATCATGAGGTTCGTCGGTTGGTTGGAACCCTTGAGATCGAGTGTTTTAAATCTCGATGTGTGTTGGTAATGGAGTCTTTATGACGCTACATTAGGTGCCTCTTTTATACCTACTAGCGTGGTGTTCGACTCCGATTGTGTTGCGGTACACTTGTCGTACAAAGTGTTTAAGGGTTGGTTAAAATCCTTCGTGTGCTCAAGGTTGGAGCAAGATGTGGTAATGGGTCGTGTGAGCCCAATTGTTGGTAAAGTCTACCTGTGGTAGCATTGTGTGGTTGTACGAGTTGTGGATATGGAACGTGGTTCTAAGTGGGGGAGTTAAACTCCCGCACGAGGAAGTTTTAGTGTAAGATTTCGGATGATGCTATTGATAGATCCAGAAAAATGTTGTCGAGACCTGGTTGGGTCGATTTGTGGTAGAGTACAATTTCGGATAAATTGTACTTATGGTTTGGATTTGAATCATCACCGAGGTGGTAACGTGGTAAATCTCGTTGAGAGATAATGGACGTGTTTGGCGAGCAAGGTGAAATCCTCCGGTTAAGGGAGGTGTGTGTCGGGTTCTCTTGTGGAGAATTATTGTTTGGTACCTATGTTTGGTATAGGTGGTTCTTGCTCGATTATGGTATGGTTGTTTGATGAAGCATGATCTTTAGGGTCCGCTGACTTCATCATGGGAATACGTGATTGGTGGAGCATGACTTTCGGGGTCCGCTGACTTCATCATGAGCGTGGTGTTATATCGGTGAAGCATGATCTTCGGGTCCGCTGACTTCATCCGGTGTTGTGATTGGTGGAGCATGACCTTCGGGGTCCGCTGACTTCATCAAGGGAGTAGTGTTATGTCGGTATGGTGTAACACTATCGGGAAATGCGAGTACCGGTGGAAATGCGAGTACCATTCCTATGTTGAGATTGTGAATCGCGTGTGGTTTCGGATTCACGATGACGCGTGTGGTTTCGGTCATCTTAACTAAATGAATCTCGTGTAGTTCGGATTCATGGTGACTCGTGTAGTTCGGTCATCTTATTGAGGTAGTAATCTCGTGTGGTTTTGGATTACTAAGGCTCGTGTAGTTCGGCCAACCTCGATGTTGTGGAAGTGAATCTCGTGTAGTTCAAATTCACAAATGACTCGTGTGGTTTCGGTCATTGTATTGAGGAGTGAGTCTCGTGTAGTTCGGATTCACAAATGACTCGTGTAGTTCGGTCATTCCTCCGGGATAGTGACTCTCATGTAGTTCGGATTCACTATGGCGCGTGTAGTTCGGCCATTCCCGATTGTTGTTGTGGTGAAGGTAGTGAGTCGCGTGTAGTTCGGATTCACTAGGGCGCGTGTGTTTTCGGCCAGCCTTCGTGTCGTGTGATCTATTGGTTGTTTGATACACCAATGGTAGGGTGGTAAGGACCATGTTGCGGGAACTATCGGTCATTTTATACGTCGATGGTGGGGTCGTGAGGACCATGTTGTGGGATTAGTGAGGCGATAGCCGTGTTTCGCTCACATGTTTGTTACGGGTGTGACGATGGTTGATTTCGTACACCTTGGGTTTTGTGTTTCCATAGTCGTTTTGGGCGCTATCGGTTCTAGCCGTTGGATTATGATGTTACGGTAGTTGTGTATTGGTCGTATGGCGCACTACAAGGGATGTTTAGTGATTGGTGTAATCCGTAAGGGTTCGTTTGGTTCGGTCTTCATCGTTTCGGGTTGTTAACCTTAGGTTGAGACCTTGTTGCTTTTGGCGTTATACTCGGTAATAGTACGCTAAGGGATTGATATCTCGGTACGAGATTAGTTGAGTTTTTCCCGATGTTAGGGAGGGAGCATAGTTTTAGTGCTCGGATTGTGGATTTGTGAAAATCGTGGGTGGCGATTTTAGTTGTTGTAGGCGATTCGTTGGGAGAAATTGCTTAGGAAAGCCGGATTGGGACGTATGTTGAGGACCGTTGAGTGGGGTCCATTTGGTTAAGTGACGAGGATCACGAGGACGTGATCGAGTTTAAGTGGGGGAGAGTTGTAAGACCCGAATATTTATCTTGTATACTTGTGTACTTATGACATTCGAGAACGGACTTCGTTGAACATTGTTATGTAATTAAAAAGGTAAAAGAATCTGAAACTGGCTACTTGCGCGCCGCGCGGGTCTGGGGCGCGCCGCGCCAAGTTTACGCAGACAGCCCTCTTCTTCTTTTTAATTGTTTTAAATGAAGGGCAATTGAGTAATTTCACTTGGGGCCGGATTTGTGAGCCATATTAGCTGGTTTGGATCAGTTTTGGATCATTTTCACATCCATTCATCACTCTCAAACTATTTTAGAGAGAGAGAGAGATTCTAGAGAGAGATTTAGGGTTTTGGTGAAGAAGGAGGCCGAATTGATCAAAAGCTCGAGTTCTAAAGTTGTTCCTTTCGTTCCTAGCTACGTTGTGGTGGTATTGGTAAGCTCAAACTCCGAATTTCATCTATTTGATTTGATATTCAAGTTAGGGTTTGAGTTAGTTTGATGAAAAACCCTTTTAGATGATGAAATGAGTTTATTGTTAATTGTTGGTGGATTTTGGGTTGGTGAACTAATTGGCCATGTTTAGGACTTGAAATTGAGTTTAATCACTTAAGTTAGTGATTATGGAAGTATTGAAACCCATTTAAGGTTATTTGGTTGACTAATTGTGACTTTGGGTCAAATTAGGGTTTGGTGGTGATTATGACCCATTTGGCGATTTAATGAGGTTTATAAACTTAAAATGGATTAAGTTGAAGTATTAAACCGAGTTAAATGTGTTTTGGTGTTAAAACTTGTAAATGGTGAGATTTTGACTTAATGGGTCAAAATTAGGATTTAAGTGTCAAAATGGGTATGACACGTGTTTAACACTTGAGTTCGGGTTTATTTGGCATATTAGGACCATTCTCACTTGTGTGAGTGATTATTGGTTAGTTTGGGCACGGTTTGTACTTGGTAGTGCATTTGGGTCAAATTTGCACTAAGTGTCGAATTGGGTTGATTTGTGAATCCACTCTAAGTGTATTGTTGTAATTGTGATAATGGAATAGGTATTTTCCATTGGCGAGTTGCGGTTTACTTGGAAGCTTTCTTCAAGACTTCAAGGTGAGTGATAATATCCTATGTGCATATGTATGTGTAGGATGGGTGCGGGTCGGGTGAAGTGATTCTCGGCTATAGAGCTCACTTCACATATAGATGGATTTGATGGACTTTTGTATGAGACCAATTGGCACGGTTGTGCGTTTTGGTTGACCATCTTTGGCGAAGTACGCGTTCGCGTGTACATTATCACACGTGGTTGTGATGTGGTTGATATAACCCCAATGGCGAAGGGTATAATATTGAGAAGTGAATCGCGTGTGTATTCGGATTCACGATGACGCGTGTGGTTTCGGTCATCTTATTGTATTGTGGAAATGAATCTCGTGTAGTTCGGATTCATGGTGACTCGTGTAGTTCGGTCATCTTATTAAGGTAGTAATCTCGTGTGGTTTCGGATTACTAAGGCTCGTGTAGTTCGGCCAACCTCGATGTTGTGAAGATAGTAATCTCGTGTGGTTTCGGATTACTAAGGCTCGTGTAGTTCGGCCAATCTTCATTGTGGTATTTGGTTCTCGGTATTGGGTTAAGGTGTTAACCTTGTTCGTTTATATTGTTATATATTAATGTATTGTTGTGTTGTAGCTAACCCTCCGGGTGTAGCTATTTGGCGTTGTTCACATCGTCGTTGGTGAACTTATATTGTTGTTGTATCTTTATCTCGTTGCTTAGAGATCGTACGGTATGCTTAGTGTAGTGCCTTATATATGGATGCCTCGGTATGCGGTATTTGTTATTTTGTGGCGTGTCCATTTTATACATATATATGTATGTAGTATATTATCATTCACTAAGCGTTAGCTTACCCTCTCGTTGTTGACTCTTTTTATAGATTGCAAGCGGATGGTGGCTCGGGTAAGCGCGAGGATTAGAGGACTTGCATAGTTTGCGTAGAAGGCTTGCTTTTGGATTTATTAGGATTGGGTAGCGTATCCCCAATCGCCATGCTCGGCTTTGTTTTGTATTAAAAGTCGTATGGTCGAAAATTGTATTTTGGTACTTAAGGGGTAATTTGGGTCAATGTGGGCCCCGCTTCGTAAACTAAATTTTATTAATGGAACGCGCTAGTTTTCATATATTGAACATGCGGTTAAAAGTGTTTTGTCTAAATACGTCGGGAACTAGTCAAACATTTTCGCATTTAAGAACTTTTTGGACAGTCCACTTTGGCGCGCCGCGCGGCCTATATGGCGCGCCGCGCAACATGCTCTTCAGGAATTTTTTTTTTATTTTGCTGTTTTCACGTGGTTTTGTCGTTGGATGGTTTGGGTTGTTACAAAACTTTTACAGGTGATATGGTATTAATACCACTGGGTGGTAGTGAAATGGTATTGTGCATACAATGGTTAAAAACTTCGGGTGACATTGGGTGGAATTTTGAGAATCTTAAGATGACATTTCACTACATGGGAAAGAAAGTTGAATTAAGGTACAAACAAAAGGTTGATGCAAAAGGTCAACACAAGTCAGTTGCTCAGCTAAATGCAATGCATTTATGTGTGTATCCAGTTTCACTTTGTAGCATGTAAATGCAAGAAGGCAAAGCTGATGTTCAAGGTCAGACACCAGTATTTCAGTCATTACTGCACAAATATCAAGATATCTTTGTTGTGCCTACTCAGTTACCACCTAAGAGATCATGTGACCATAAGATTCCACTCAAACCTGACACACAACCCATCAATTTAAGACCCTACAGACATTCTCCAACATAGAAGGATGTCATAGAAGATATGGTCAAAGAATTGTTAGATTCATGGGTTATAAGGTCAAGTCAAAGCCCTTATTCATCTCCTATAGTGATGGTTAAGAAGAAGGATGGGTCTTGGCGTATGTGTGTAGACTATAGGGATTTAAATAAGCACACCATCAAAGATAAGTTTCCTATTCCTTTATTAGAGGAACTTATTGATGAATTGGGAGGGTCACAGATTTTTTTCTAAGCTAGATTTGAGGTCAGGGTACCATCAAATAAGAATGCATGACCAAGATATAGAAAAAACTGCATTTAGGACTCATGAAGGGCACTATGAGTTCCTAGTCATGCCATTTGGGCTCACTAATGTACCTTCAACTTTCCAAGCCTTGATGAATGAAGTGTTTAAACCCTTTTTAAGAAAGTTCACCTTGGTTTTCTTTGATGATATCCTAGTATATAGCCCTAACCTACAAGAGCATTTGAAACATTTAGAAATGGTGCTAAAAGTGATGCAGCATCACCAATTGTTTGCAAAGATGTCCAATTGTGTCTTTGGCACTAATAAAGTTGAACACTTGGGTCATGTTATCTCAGATAAGGAGGTGTCTACTGATCCTAGTAAAATTGAAGCCATGGCTAATTGGCCCATGCCAACTAATTAGAAACGGCTGAGGGGGTTCCTTGGGTTAACAGGTTATTACAGAAGATTCATCAAAGGCTATGCAAGTGTTAGTCAACCTTTGACTAATTTACTCAAGAAGGCTTCTTTTGTGTGAAATGAAGAAGCTACTATAGCATTCCAGGAGTTGAAACAAGCCATGCAACAAACCCCAGTTTTAGCTTTACCAAACTTTGATAAACCCTTTATCAATGAAACTGATGCTTCTGGTACATGGGTTGGTGCAGTGTTGCAAAAAGAAGGTCACCCCATTGTATACTTGAGTAAAACTTTATCTAATAGGCATCAATCAATGTCCACTTATGAGAAGGAGTTTATAGCTATAATATTGGCACTAGATAGATGGAGGGGCTATTTGTTGGATATGCATTTCATTATCAAGACAGACCACTTAAGCCTCAAGTACTTAATGGATCAAAGCATCTCAACTCCTACACAAATGAAATGGATGCCAAAGTTAATGGGATTTGATTATGAGATCATGTATAAGAGTGGCAAAGAAAATATAGTAGCTGGTGCATTATCAAGGGTTGATGGGTGTGGTCAATTATTTTCACTACAAGCTAAAACAATTCAAAGTGACCTGGTGGATAGAATTAAGGCTAGTGTTGCCTAGGATGTGGACTTACAACACTTCATACAACAATTGCAATTGGGAAATGTGAAGTTAAAGCACTATACCTTTAAAGATGGCCTACTGTTTAGAAAGGGAAAAATGGTGGTGGGAGGTAACAATGACTTAAGGCTGCAGTTGCTTCAGCATTTTCACCCAGATTCAGTTGGTGGGCATTCAGGTATTGTCACATCCACAAAGAAAATTGGAGCTTGTTTTTACTGGAAAAAAATGAGGAAACATATGCAGCAACATGTGACTACATGTACTATTTGTCAAAAGAATAAAGATGATTTGGCAAGGTCACCAGGACTTTTGCAACCTTTACCTATTCCAACACAGATTTGGATGGAAATCTCAATGGATTTTATTGAGGGTTTGCCTATGTCCAATGGAAAATCTGCAATATTAGTGATAGTAGATATATTGAGCAAGTATCGGCATTTTATAGCTTTGACCCATCCATTTACAGCTGCCCAAATTGCTACCGTCTTCATGGATAACATCTATAAATTGCATGGGTTATCAAAAATCATCATTAGTGACAGGGATAAGGTATTCACTAGTGTCTTTTGGAAGAAGCTATTCAAAATTTTACATGTAAGTTTACACATGTCAACGGCCTACCATCCACAGACTGATGGTCAAACAGAAGTAGTCAATAGATGTGTAGAATGTTTTTGAGGTGTATAACTGGTGAAAAACCAAAAGAGTGGGTCAAATGGCTGTCCTTAGCTGAGTATCGGTATAACACTACATTCCACACAGCTATTCAAACAACACCTTTTGAAGTGGTGTATGGTCAAAAACCTAACACACCAATCACTTATGCTAAGGGTTCAAGCAGGGTTGAAGCTGTGGACAGGTCATTACAAGCTAGGGAGGAAGCAATTAAAATTTTTCAATATCATATTTAAAGAGCACAAGCTAGAATGAAACATTATGCTGATTTGAAAAGATCTGACAGGGAGTTCAATGTGGGAGATTGGGTATATTTGAAGTTGCAACCCTATAGACAAAAGTACATAAGGAAAGCTAAATTTCACAAATTGTCTTCAAAGTATTATGGGCCATTCTTAATTGTATCAAAGGTTGGTGCCATAGCCTATAAGTTGTAACGAACCAACTTTTTCGACTTACTTTTGTGCTTTGTGCTTTCACGAAACTGCGTATTTGTGCGTACTGAGCTATACTATACTCTGAGATCTTACTACATGTAGATTACTTTCGTTTATATGTGAAAACGTACCTTTAAGTACGTAGGGTACTTAACTTGATCCCCGGAAGCCTTTATGACCGTAGGTGTCACTTGATGTTTAGAACGAACTGCGTACTGTGTACACGTTTAACTTTGGTCATAATCGGAATATTATGACTACGAAATACTAATTGTTATTTTATAATAACAATTACTTGGGTTTTTGGATGCTTAATTATGCTTAGTAATTTACTAGAGTACACTAGTTGGTCTTTTTAGACTTTCTACCTTGTTGGATTTAGCCCACCCTACACTAGCTAGTGGACTATTTAATTAGCCCAATCATAATAAGTTAGTGACCTATAATAATGAAAGACAAATGCCCATTTATTAGAGGGAACATACTAGCATTTTTGTTAAGCATTATCCTTAATGTTGCATGGGATCTTAACATAAGCACCAACTTTAAACAATCATTAACCAAAAACCAAAAAGGTGTCCCCATTGTCCCCTCCCAAACCCCATAGCCTAAACACCTCACCACCACCTCACTTCCTATAAATACCAGGCTTATCCCATTCATTTCATGTGACAACCCGGAAATTTTTGACTAAATTTAAACTTAATCTTTATATGTTTCCGACACGATAAACAAAGTCTGTAATATTGAAATCTCTAAAACTTTGAATTGTGTTCATGTATTCATTTACCCTTCGACTGCTCTCGATGATTCACGAACAATTAACTGTAAATAGATATGTGTGTATGTATATATAAATAATAATTCGAAATATAATTTGAAGTATTATATGTTGTTGTTATTAAAAATTAATAAAATAAAAATAGGATATTATAATAATTATTATTTAAAATATATCTCTATATAAATAAAGTATATTAAAAATAAATATTAAAAGATTGTAATACTCGTTTAATGTTCCGATTGATATTAAGCAAGTTAAATTCAAACTTATGTAATTTTAAAATAAACGGTGATACGAAAATGAGTTCTATAAATTTTAGGCTTATTAAAATGTATTTAGGAACTATTTATTAAGTTTTAACACTTTTTATATTTTACCCAGAATTGAGAGGGACAGTTGGTGTAATTTTTATTTAACAAATTAAGGATCGAATTTTATACCATAATTACCAAAATAAATAAATATAGTTAATTTAAAAATATGGGATTTTTCTGAATACTTTTATCTGCCACTGATTTATCAACGGAGCACGAATTTCAGTCCGCAAATGAAATAGTAGACGACGGCTAACAATTTACACGTTTATATTTCTCTATTATTATTATATTATTTATTATTAATACTATATTATTACTTTCAATTGATTGCATTATACCCGTAAATTTAGGAATGATTAACCTTGTTACACTGTGTTCTTTTGTCACTATCACTATCTATATACATTCACACCTACAAATGTAGAGAACCAATATGTAACCCATCACCTTAATTTGTTTTCTATTTGCAACTATCACCCACTTTCCTCAATACTTTCCATCGTCCACTTCTACCACCGTACAACCATCACTCCCACCACCGTTGTATCCACCATCTTCACCACCCACCTTCCACCTTGAACGCATTAAACATCATGAATCACCACCATCTCTAATTTTTTTCTTCATTCTCTGTTAAACCGCCATCATAACAACCATCTTCATCACTTTTGTTTTACTTCTGCCGCCACACTATTGTTTCTACCTCGGCAATATGTAAGTTTTAGATTGTGTATTGATTTGAATAATACTTTACATACGTACATAGTTACAATATATAGATTGGTTACAGAGAGTATTACATCACAACTTAATTAACCAACTACAAAATAGGTTCTGAATAAAACAGCTGGTAGACCAAGTCTTTTGGAGGGATTGGTTAGTCCTTTGACTTGTGATCAGTGCGTGGTGATGTACTGATATGCAAACCATGAAATACCACCTTCACTTCCTTCTTCTTCTTTTTTGAAAATCATCGAGTACCACCTTCTCTTTCCCTCTCTTCCTTCTAGCCTCGTTCGTTCACCATCACCAGCACAAAACCAAACCCAAAACCACCAATGTTAAATGTTTGAACCACTACTACTGTGTCACTTTCTTTCTTTTTCTGTTTCTAATCATGTTGTCGAGCACACAACTAACACCATTTGTTTACTTGTCGCTGCTATACCTGTTTCTATTCAATTCCAAACCCCAAAACCGAACATCATTTATTTCTTCATTCTTGCTGCTACTACAGCCGTGTTATCTGTTCTGTCAAGGGATGAACCAAACAACCCACTTGAGGCTGCTATTGTATCTTGAATTGCAGCTAACTGCTACTATTAATGTAGCGTTTCTGTTTCAATAAACCACGTGAACAACCTGCTACAAAATTGAAGCCAAACGCCATTATGATGCTACTGTTACAGCTGATGATCGTTTCTATTTTAAAGCTCAAACACCACGAACACCATATAAAACCTGATTACTGCTGTTGTACGCTTTCAGTTTCTAATTATGATGATGAAACGATGAACATGGGGAGATAAAGAAGATGATTAGTGACCAACAATGAATGATGTCAACGATGATGAGTGATGTTAAACTTTTTATATTAATGGTGTGGCCGTCAATGTTACGCTGGTGGTGTCCCTCCTTCTTTTATCGAACCAAAACATAAACCCCACAAGTAATGGACTAAAAAATCGATATTGGATCAGTTTAAATGTTTTCTTGGGCCTGAGATTGAGTAGTTGGACCGATTATGTTGGGCCATTCTTGTTTTAATGGGTTTTGCAATTTGGGGTTTCCTATTGGGCCGAAGGAAATATTGGGTTAAAACGAATTACTATGTGATTTAATTCAGAAAACCATAACAGATCAATGGTTAGGGACATGAGTGCTAAGCAAGAGGTCGCGGGTTCGAGCCCGGGCAGTGGCGTTTTATTTTTAAAAAAGCTTGTCTTCAAAGGATGTACTTTATTATTTCTACTACCATTATTATTATTATTATTATTATTATTATTATTATTATTATTATTATTATTATTATTATTATTATTATTATTATTATTATTATTATTATTATTATTATTATTATTATTATTATTATTATTATTATTATTCTTATTATTATTATTATTATTATTATTATTATTATTATTATTATTATTACAACTACTACTAATATAAGTATTAGTTATCATTTATTATTATTGTCATGATTATAATTACAATTATAATTATCATTATCATTATTATTATTATTATTATTATTATTATTATTATTATTATTATTATTATTATTATTATTATTATTATTATTACTAATATTATTATCATTACTAGTAATATCATTAAGTAGCGTTATTATTATTATCATTATTATCATTAGAGTTAGAATTATCATTATTTTATCATTATTATTATCATTATTTTAGTAATATTATAATAAACAAATGGTATTTATATAAAAATATATTTTTACATATATCCTAACTATACTAATATTACATATTGATTTAACTAAAATGTTATTATTATAAAATATTAATTAAGTTATAAATAATAGATAAATACATTTTAATATAATCATATATATAATATATAATTATCTAAAATATATAAAATAGTTATAATTAAACTATTTATTAATATAACATAAAAATTATAAAGTATATTAATATTAATATATAAAACTTGTTTAAATGTTATTATATGTGTTAATATATATATAAATGATATAGGTTCGTGAATCCGAGGCCAACCCTGCATTGTTCAATGTCATTATATGTATTTTTACTACAAAATACAATATTGTGAGTTTCATTTGCCCACTTTTTAAATGCTTTTGCAATATATATTTTTGGGACTGAGAATACATGCGCTGTTTTTATAAATGTTTTACGAAATAGACACAAGTAATCGAAATTACATTCTATGGTTGGATTATCGAAATCGAATATCGCCCTTCAAGTCTGGTAACCTAAGAATTATGAAAATGGCCCCTAATTGACGCGAATCCTAAAGTGAAACAACCCAACCCGTATTAAAACCGGTCCATAAAATTTTTTCCTTTTAATACACGTTAAATAATACTTTAAGTCCCATTACACAATTTCCAAAACATATTTGTTACCAAAGTAAGTTCAACAAACTTAAAATATACATTAGTAGTTTAAACTCCCTAATGCAATGGTTCATTAATTAAATCGTAAACCGGTTATAATCATTATGACCCGACTAGTTACGTTTACACAAAACCGAGCATGGTGATTTGGGACTACGCTACCCAAATCCTAATCGAGTCTAAAAGCAAGATCTTCTAAAGCAACCTAGCCAAGATCTCTAATCCCCCAAGCTCACCCGAGCCGCCAGGCATGGGAACCTATAAAAATGTAAACAACGAGAGGGTAAGCTAACGCTTAGTGAGTGAAAGTATACTACATACATATATATGCATAAAATGGACACGCCACACAAATAATCAAATACCGCATACCAGAGCATCCAAGTATAAAGGCAAGCTAAGCTAAGCATACCGTATAATCACTAAGCAACAAGCTAGTAACAACAACAACCATAAAGTAAGTCACCAACAACGATGTGAACAACGCCAATAAGCTACACCCGGAGGGTTAGCTACATCACAACAATACATTAATATATATATATATATATATATATATATATATATATATATATATATATATATATATATATATAACAGAGCGTAAAACCGCCCAAGGTTAATCAATCGTACAAAGGAATGGTACTCGAATTTTCCATCGGTGTTCGTAACAACCGTTAGTGTACAACACATATATCACTAACCCTTAGACAACACATATCCGTTCATGAAACCGTTAGCGTACGACGCATATATCACTAACTTGGACAACACATATCCATTCATAAAACCGTTAGCGTACACACATATATCACTAACTTGGACAACACATATCCATTCATAAAACCGTTAGCGTACAACACATATATCACTAACTTGGACAACACATATCCATTCATAAAGTCATTAGCGTACAACACATATATCACTAACTTGGAAAACACATATCCATTCGTAAAGCCGTTAGCGTACAACACATATATCACTAACTTGGACAACACATATCCATTCATAAAGTCGTTAGCGTACAACACATATATCAGTAACTTGGACAACACATACATCAGTAACTTGGACAACACATATCCATTCGTAAAGCCGTTAGCGTACAACACATATATCACTAACTTGGACCGCACATTTCCATTCATAAAAATAAACACATCACAATTCAATATCAACCCTTTGCCATTGGGGTTATCCCATTCACAATCACATGTGATAATGTACACACAAAATGTGTACCTCGCCAAAGGTGGTCAATCAAAACGCACATCCGTGCTAATTGTGAAATGTCCCGTTCATAATGATTATAAACGTTCCATATTAATTTTTTTCATTGCGAGGTTTTGACCTCTATATGAGACGTTTTTCAAAGACTGCATTCATTTTTTAAAACAACCATAACCTTTATTTTATCAATAAAGGTTTTAAAAGCATTACATAGATTATCAAATAATGATAATCTAAAATATACTGTTTACACATGACCATTACATAATGGTTTACAATAGAAATATATTACATCGACATATGTTTCTTGAATGCAGTTTTTACACAATATCATACAAACATGGACTCCAAATCTTGTCCTTATTTTAGTATGTAACAGCGGAAGCTCTTAGTATTCACCTGAGAATAAACATGCTTTAAACGTCAACAAAAATGTTGGTGAGTTATAGGTTTAACCTATATATATCAAATCGTAACAATAGACCACAAGATTTCATATTTCAATATACATCCCATACATAGAGATAAAAATCATTCATATGGTGAACACCTGGTAACCGACATTAACAAGATGCATATATAAAAATATCCCCATCATTTCGGGACACCCTTCGGATATGATATAAATTTCGAAGTACTAAAGCATCCGGTACTTTGGATGAGGTTTGTTAGGCCCAATAGATCTATCTTTGGGATTCACGTCAATTAGGGTGTCTGTTCCCTAATTCTTAGATTACCAGACTTAATAAAAAGGGGCATATTCGATTTTGATAATTCAACCATAGAATGTAGTTTCACGTACTTGTGTCTATTTTGTAAATCATTTATAAAACCTACATGTATTCTCATCCCAAAAATATTAGATTTTAAAAGTGGGACTATAACTCACTTTCACAGATATTTCCTTCCTCGAAAATAAGACTTGGCCACGGATCGATTCACGAACCTATACAAATATGCACATATATATCAAAGTATGATCAAAATATAATTACAACCATTTTTATTATGTTTTAAAGATTTGAGTGTATTAAGTCAGGTGTTCTCGTTAATAACCTACAACTAGTTGTCCACAGTTAGATGTACAGAAATAAATCGATATAAATTATCTTGAATCAATCCATGACCCAGTGTATACACGTCTCAGGCTAGATCACAACTCAAAGTATATATATTTTTGGAATCAACCTCAACCCTGTATAGCTAACTCCAACATTACTGCATATAGAGTGTCTATGGTTGTTCCAAATAATATATATACATGGGTCGATATGATATGTCAAAACATTTGCATACGTGTCTATGGTATCCCAAGATTACATAATATATTAGAATACATGTATAATACAATATAAGTTAGCTAGGATATGATTTGTATAGATTTGTTAAACATTTCCCGTAGCTAAAAAGATCAAAAATATCCAATCTTGTTTTACCCATAACTTCTTCATTTTAAATCCGTTTTGAGTGAATCAAATTGCTATGGTTTTATATTGAACTTTAATTTAAGAATCCAAACAGAAAAAGTACAGGTTTATAGTCGGAAATTTAAGTTACATGTCAATTATTAAAGAGGTAGTCATTTCCGTCGAAAGAACGACATCTTGATGACCATTTTGAAAAACATACTTTCACTTTGAGTTTAACCAAGATTTTTGGATATAGTTTCATGTTAATATGAAAAATCATTTTCCCAGAAGAACACTTTTAAATCAAAGTTTATCATAGTTTTTAATTATCCAAACCAAAACAGCCCCCGGTTTCACTACGACGGCGTATATCCGATTTTATGGTGTTCATTGTGTTTCCAGGTTTTAAATCATTAAGTTAGCATATCATATAGATATAGAAAATGTGTTTAGTTGATTTTAAAAGTCAAGTTAGAAGGATTAACTTTTGTTTGCGAACAAGTTTAGAATTAACTAAACTATGTTCTAGTGATTACAAGTTTAAACCTTCGAATAAGATAGCTTTATATGTATGAATCGAATGATGTTATGAACATCATTACTACCTCAAGTTTTCTGGATAAAACTACTGGAAATGTGAAAAATGGATCTAGCTTCAAAGGATCCTTGGATGGCTTGAAAGTTCTTGAAGCATAATCATGACACGAAAACAGTCCAAGTAAGATTTTCACTCGAAATAAGATTGTTATAGTTGTAGAAATTGAATCAAAGTTTGAATATGAATATTACCTTGAATTAGAAAGATAACCTACTATAAATAACAAAGGTTCCTTTATCTTAGATGATTACTTGGAATGGATTAGAAAGCTTGGAAGTAGACTTGCAAACTTGGAAGTATTCTTGATTTTTATGAAACTATACTTATGGAATTTATGAAGAACACTTAGAACTTGAAGATGGAACTTGAGAGAGATCAATTAGATGAAGAAAATTGAAGAATGAAAGTGTTTGTAGGTATTTTTGGTCATTGGTATATGGATTAGATATAAAGGATATGTAATTTTGTTTTCATGTAAATAAGTCGTGAATGATTACTAATATTTTGTAATTTTATGAGATATTTCATGCTAGTTGCCAAATGATGGTTCCCACATGTGTTAGGTGACTCAAATGGGCTGCTAAGAACTGATCATTGGAGTGTATATATGATGTGGTAGCACGGGGTTACGAAATAGTGTATATTTTTAATACGGAATGCTATAAAATTTAACAAGTTTTAATTAAATATTTACAAAATGGATATACCAAAACCTTGCTACAACACAATAGGCAGTGTACCTAGTCGCGAAGTAGTATAGTTTTTAGTAAGTCCGGTTCGTTCCACAGGGAGACGGGCTTATGAAACACTTTATTTTTATATAACAATATATAAATATAAATATAAAAAGGGGGGTTTTACCGTTTAATGACCGGTTTGTCGATTTTAAAACTTTAGTCGCAGTTAAAACCTAATGTAAAATATAAAATAAATACAAGACTTAAATTAAAGCGTAAAGTAAATAACGATAATGAAATTGCGAATAATAAAAGTGCGATAAAATAAACTTGCGATAATTAAAAAGTACGATAATTAAAAGTGCGATTAAATAACAATAAATAAAAGTGCGATAATTAGAAGTGCAATTAAATATAAAATAAAGGAAATTAAATATTAAATAAAAGAATTATGCTTATTTAAACTTCCGTAATCATGATGTTTGACGTGTTGATTATAGTTTTATGCCCATGGGTTAATTGTCCTTTGTCCTGGATTACTTAATATGTCCGTCTGGTTTTTGTCCATAACAGTCCATCAGTCATAAATATAAAGTGCGAGTGTCCTCGTCAAATTATTCTTATACCCGAAGTTAAATATTCCAACTAATTGGGGATTCGAATTGTAACAAGGTTTTAATACTTTGTTTAAATGAATACACCAGGTTATCGACTGCGTGTAAACCAAGGTTTTACTACTTTGTTAACAATTACACCAATTACCCTTGAATGTAATTTCACCCCTGTTTTAATTATTCTAGTGGCTATTAATCCATTCCCGTGTCCGGTTAAATGAACGATTATTCGTACATATAAATACCCCGCCCATCGTGTCCGATCGAGTGTATATGGTAATTTATAGGGACGCCCAATTGTAAATCTTTATATTAACATTAACAAACTATCATTTAGTTAAACAAATATAAAGCCCATTAATAGCCCATAGTCTAATTTCCACAAGTGTCGTTCTTTTGTCCAAACCCCAATTATGGTACAAAGCCCAATTACCCATTTTAGTAATTAGCCCAACATCATGATTACTTCGGATTAAATAAGCATAATAATAACTTAAGTAAGAGACATTAATTTAAAAAGGAGAACATAGCTTACATTGATTATTTATCGCGTAGTGGTACACGGACAGAATTTCGACTTCAAAACCCGTAAAAATAACCTTTACATAACCCAAACTAATCTAATATAACACTAATCTATACTATATATACATATATATATTTATTTATATTATGGAGTATTATTATTATTATGTGTGTGGTGTGGTGTGGTGTTTAAAAACGTCGAACAAAGTCTGCTTTTATAGGAATGTGGCCAGCTACAGGACTCCATGCAACTCGCATGGGATTTGCACTCCCAGCCATGCGAGTCGCATGGCTATGGGGGACAGCTCACATTCGTTTGTCACATAGCTCGTCGACATATTATAATAATAATATATAATATATATAATTTTATATAATTATATATATATTATATTATATCCTTGTGCATAGTAGACTTGTAATTTTAGGTCCGTTGCGTCGGGCGTTTCTTCTTGGCTCAGGTCCCGGTTCCGGATTTTCGGACGTCTTCGCGTATTATTTTATATCGTGTACTTTGCGTTCCGCAACTTGTACTCTTGTCATTTTTAGACGTTCTTCATCAATAATTTGAACCTTTTTGATTGTATCTTGTACTTTTGAGCTTTTTGGTCATTTGCGTCTTCGAATTGTCGTTTTCGCCTTTTGTCTTCGCACTTATTTAATATAAACGATTACAACTTAAAATAGGACAATTACAACTAAATAATTTACATATTGGGAGGATATTGCTACTAAATATATGTTCATTTGGAGCACTATCAAATATCCCCACACTTGAACGTTGCTTGTCCTCAAGCAATACATAACTTAAATTTATAATACATCACACGAATCACTTCTTTATTCTTCACACTTTGTACATCAGTGATTTTGATATGGCGGTATAAATAATGATAGTAACGATAGAACCATGGTTAAAGGTGGGTGTGTCATCCACAGTTGCCTTGGGTTTAGGTCAACGACACTTATAATCAAATAGCCGATTTACTTTCGGTTTCCAAAGCAAAGTGCACATTTGAAAGGCGGTTTACAGTCCCACATGACTATAAAAATGTAGATCCTTAAGGAAATTGGATCTTTATGAAAACATTTGATCTTTTGAAAATTCAAGCTAGATTTTACCCTAGACAAGTTTTCTGATTTAATCCATTCTTTGGTGTTGCAAAATATATTTGTGGATCAATATTTTGGCTTAAAACTTTTAGGTTCGTGTAATCCACTGCTATCCTGGTATCGGAAAGCACACATCCAGTTTACTTGTTCCGTATATTACCTTTCGGTAAACTACCGTCCGGTTGTAAAGGAAAGCGATGAACAAGAAACTGTTAAGGCAATGTCTAATGACATGCATTTGTTCATGGTCTAAAAACGTGTCGGATGCTAGAACTATCCTTGGTAGGAGCAATAGTAAAGATCATCCTATGATTTTTCGGTCTGGCACAAGGTCCTGTCTTTGACCATGCTATGCAACCACCGTTCTTACGGTTGACACCCGATTTGGTTCAGGTGACCTAATGAATTCCAGGTGAATTCCTAGGATTTTACGTTCAATGGTAATGAACGCATTAAAAATGGGTTTTCAGAAAACAAATCGGTTTGTAATTTTGATCAAAATATTTTCTCGTTTCAAGCTCGAGTTTAGATATCATTGAATTCCATGAGTTTAAATTCTCAATCTTTAAGGTCAATCTCAAGGATTGAGTAATATCAGGCTTAAAAGCTGATTTTTAATCTTTAAGGAGATTATCCTTTCTGGGGATCTGATTCATTAGTCTTATCAAGCTAATTTGCACGGTGCCTCCCCATTGTACGAGATAAATCCTTCTCATGGTTAGGATAAATCTGACCACTTGGCGACCCTGTTTGATGCTGAGGTCCGTGGATTTCCAGCCGATTTTAGTGATGACTTTTCTAGATTTTTCGTCAACCTACAACTGGTCTGGACGACAACTTCATGACCTAAATCAAGAAGCGCGTGTATTTTTCTGAAGACTTTACTTCCTTCTAATGATGGAATTGATTCATCGTGTAGATCCATCTTTTCTTTTCTTTCATCTGGTAAAATAGTTAATTTAGTCCAAAACAAAAGCATCTGCAATAAACTTTACAGAAACATGTGCTAGATAGTTTTTAATTGAATAACTAGGTACATTCTCCCCACACTTAGTTTCTTTCTTTGCCTTTTTATTCTCCTTTATTCCATTTTAAATGAATTCAAGCGTTTTAGGGTGTTTCTTAATTTATGTCCTTTCCGAGGTAACGATAATTTCGGTATTAACACCTAGTTTTCACCGTTCATAAATATATATAAACATGATTTTAAATTCATTTAGTTGAAAATTTTTCAAATTTTCATAAAATTTGGCAAATAAACCAAGTATAAACCCGAGAGAATTTATAACCCTTCCCCACACTTGAGATCATGCAATGCCCTCATTTGCATGAAATCAGACTCTAATTATAAATTTATGAGGGTGATTAGTGTAGAAAAGTGATTGAAAATACCCAGTTTGTAATTACAAAGTTCGTCGAATGATAGATGGTGCGTCTCATCGTTTATTCTTTCTTGTTTTATCACACATGTTTTTCTTCAAAAATGGCTGCTTTTATGAACTGTTTGCTAATCTTTGAAAATGCGTCTTTTACCCTAGCTTATCATGCATTTTTGTTAACGAGTTATGCTCTAACCCGAACCCCTAATTTAACGTTAAGTGGGGTTAGACTTCCCCACACTTAGCTGACGACATGTGAAGTCAGTAGAATAAGTTCCAAGAATTAAAATAGTGAGCCAGTTATTTACATCTCGAGTGGTATATAATATATCAACGATTTTAAAGTTTAGACCCACCCGAATATCACTACTTAATTCTTTTTTAAGTGTAGCTTTTAGTAAATAGATATGTCTCTTTTCTGGTTCTTGGTCAAATGGATCGATATACATCGACATACATATTATAGGTCGGACAATTCCTAACATTTCCTTCCTTTTATTCTCGAGATCAAAGTTTTCACCTCTATTACCCGATTGGGTGAAATCCGAGGTGTCATTATCTATTACAGCTTGTAGTTCATCTTTGGTAGATGACTCGTCTATTGAGAATATTGGGTTGGAAGGTTGTGGAATGGTGAAGTTAGGTTTGGCCTCGGGGGTAAAATTTTCAACGTTATCGTATTCCCAAGAGTACCAATTTGTCACCCTTACTTCTTCTTTATCCATTGATGGATCGATGATTTCGTCGGTAGAGGCTAATGTGTCAATATGTTGTGAAATTGGTAAAGCTGAATAAAAAGTATCATCGGGATAGTTGGTGATTTCGGAGCTCTCGAATTCATCAAAATTCGATGATTTGAGATTTTCTTGAACAATACTCCTCAGATCAACAGGTGTGTAGTCTGATAGAGTTTCAGCTTGCCGGTTTACAAACTCGCTCATTTGTTCATTTTGAGCATCGAGTTCTTCGAGTTTGATTTTCATATGATCTAAAGAATTTTCGGACACGTAATTTTCCTCGTCTTCTGGTTGTTGAGTTTGGATATATTCTTGGGAATAATCCCAGTTTGAATTGCGTTCTTCATAATCGTTCCATGCAGGTTCTGTGGGTGCGTAATTTTCCATAGGAACGTAATAGTAACATTCCCATGTTGAGTGATAATCTCCACAGATTTTACAACCAGTTATTGTTTCATCGTTCGCGATCCAAGATTGACTGAATGAATTGTCATCAACACTCGGTTGAGAGTATTGATTTAATTAATTTTGGAGTTCAAAAAGAGTTTCCAAGGCCTTGCTTTCAAAATTTTCCATTTTATTGCGATGGCCAAATTTTAGCTACAATGTGGTGCATTTACTAATTATCCTATTAGTTATAAAAATAGAAAAACTTATATAAGTTGTCCAATTAATAGACTTTTCTGCTTTTGCCCACGTTTCGAATAGCCAAAAGATGCAGCAGGGAGCCAGAACCCTTTAAATCGGAAGCACACAACTCAGCCACTAACAAATCCAACTATTACTACGAAGCAGAAAATTGTCAACGTCCATTAATTTAACCACTTAAATAATTTTTCTTTCTGTTTGAGATATTAGATAAGAAATAGAGAAAATTTCTAAGTCCTAAAAACTAAAGCGTCGAGAAATAAGAAAGAAAAAGAATGCGCGTCGAAAAACGTTGAAAAATAAAAATAAGAAAATAGCGCGTCGTAACTTAAAAAAGAATTAAAAACTAAGAATTAAAAGTTACGTCTAAAAATATTAAAGCTTAAAAGAAAAACTATATCACAAATGGTAATAACTTAAAAAGGTACTAAAATATAAAAACGGCGTCGCAAAATTCTAAAGCACCTAAATCTTAGTCTAAAGAAAAAGCACTTAAGGGATTTTACGGCAAAGCTTAAAAATCTAAAAATATAGAAATACAAATAAACTACGGCAAAATCTAAGCTTAAAACTAAATACGAGCGATACAAATACAGAAATTACGCTAAATGACAAAAAAGATACAAAATATAAAAATATATAAAAAGTTGTAAAAAGTATTTATTTTTATAAAAATATTATTTTTATATTTATTATTATAAAAGTATTAAGTTTATATAATATAAAACTAGTTAAAAGTAATAATAAATTAATTAAACTAAAAACATAATAATAATAATAATAATAATAAAAACTAGGGTTTATAATAATAATAATAAATAAATCCGCGTAATTAATGCAGTTTTAGGTCAATTTGTGGCCTGTCAGCTGTCCTCATGCGACTCGCATGGGGTTCAGTTGAAATATCATGCGACTCGCATGGTGTTCGGATCCAGGCCAAAAGTTGGGCTGCTACAGTACCTTGGCCCGATTACTTATTATTATTTTTTTTTTTTTTTCTGTTTTTCTATTTTTTTAAATTTTCTGTTTTAAAATTTAATATAAAATATTTATATAGTTTAAATAAAAACTTATATTTTTATAAAACTAAAAATAGAAATATTTGATAGTATTGTAAATAAAAATCTTAAAAATATATATAAGTATATTTTTTTTTTTTTTTTGGTTTTAATTAAAATTTTTTTTTTTTTTTTTAGATTTTATATTGTTTTTCTAAAAATGTAAATAAATATTTCGCCGACTCCCCGGCAGCGGCGCCAAAAACTTGATGTGGTAGCACGGGGTTACGAAATAGTGTATATTTTTAATACGGAATGCTACAAAATTTAACAAGTTTTAATTAAATATTTACAAAATGGATATACCAAAACCTTGCTACAACACAATAGGCAGTGTACCTAGTCGCGAAGTAGTATAGTTTTTAGTAAGTCCGGTTCGTTCCACAGGGAGACGGGCTTATGAAACACTTTATTTTTATATAACAATATATAAATATAAATATAAAAAGGGGGGTTTTACCGTTTAATGACCGGTTTGTCGATTTTAAAACTTTAGTCGCAGTTAAAACCTAATGTAAAATATAAAATAAATACAAGACTTAAATTAAAGCGTAAAGTAAATAACGATAATGAAATTGCGAATAATAAAAGTGCGATAAAATAAACTTGCGATAATTAAAAAGTACGATAATTAAAAGTGCGATTAAATAACAATAAATAAAAGTGCGATAATTAGAAGTGCAATTAAATATAAAATAAAGGAAATTAAATATTAAATAAAAGAATTATGCTTATTTAAACTTCCGTAATCATGATGTTTGACGTGTTGATTATAGTTTTATGCCCATGGGTTAATTGTCCTTTGTCCTGGATTACTTAATATGTCCGTCTGGTTTTTGTCCATAACAGTCCATCAGTCATAAATATAAAGTGCGAGTGTCCTCGTCAAATTATTCTTATACCCGAAGTTAAATATTCCAACTAATTGGGGATTCGAATTGTAACAAGGTTTTAATACTTTGTTTAAATGAATACACCAGGTTATCGACTGCGTGTAAACCAAGGTTTTACTACTTTGTTAACAATTACACCAATTACCCTTGAATGTAATTTCACCCCTGTTTTAATTATTCTAGTGGCTATTAATCCATTCCCGTGTCCGGTTAAATGAACGATTATTCGTACATATAAATACCCCGCCCATCGTGTCCGATCGAGTGTATATGGTAATTTATAGGGACGCCCAATTGTAAATCTTTATATTAACATTAACAAACTATCATTTAGTTAAACAAATATAAAGCCCATTAATAGCCCATAGTCTAATTTCCACAAGTGTCGTTCTTTTGTCCAAACCCCAATTATGGTACAAAGCCCAATTACCCATTTTAGTAATTAGCCCAACATCATGATTACTTCGGATTAAATAAGCATAATAATAACTTAAGTAAGAGACATTAATTTAAAAAGGAGAACATAGCTTACATTGATTATTTATCGCGTAGTGGTACACGGACAGAATTTCGACTTCAAAACCCGTAAAAATAACCTTTACATAACCCAAACTAATCTAATATAACACTAATCTATACTATATATACATATATATATTTATTTATATTATGGAGTATTATTATTATTATGTGTGTGGTGTGGTGTGGTGTTTAAAAACGTCGAACAAAGTCTGCTTTTATAGGAATGTGGCCAGCTACAGGACTCCATGCGACTCGCATGGGATTTGCACTCCCAGCCATGCGAGTCGCATGGCTATGGGGGACAGCTCACATTCGTTTGTCACATAGCTCGTCGACATATTATAATAATAATATATAATATATATAATTTTATATAATTATATATATATTATATTATATCCTTGTGCATAGTAGACTTGTAATTTTAGGTCCGTTGCGTCGGGCGTTTCTTCTTGGCTCAGGTCCCGGTTCCGGATTTTCGGACGTCTTCGCGTATTATTTTATATCGTGTACTTTGCGTTCCGCAACTTGTACTCTTGTCATTTTTAGACGTTCTTCATCAATAATTTGAACCTTTTTGATTGTATCTTGTACTTTTGAGCTTTTTGGTCATTTGCGTCTTCGAATTGTCGTTTTCGCCTTTTGTCTTCGCACTTATTTAATATAAACGATTACAACTTAAAATAGGACAATTACAACTAAATAATTTACATATTGGGAGGATATTGCTACTAAATATATGTTCATTTGGAGCACTATCAATATACCAATAGTACAAACATCTAAAAGCTGGGTATTGTACGAGTACGAATACGGGTGCATACGAGTAGAATTGTTGATGAAACTGAACGAGGATGAAATTGTAAGCATTTTTCTTAAGTAGAAGTACTTTGATATGTGTCTTGAAGTCTTTCAAAAGTGTAAGAATATATATCAAAACACAACATGTATATACTCTAATGGAGTCGTTAAGTCTTCGTTAGCCGTTACATGTAAGTGTTGTTTTGAAACCTTTAAGTTAACGATCTCAATTAATGTTGTTAACCCAATGTTTATTATATCAAATGAGATGTTAAATTATTATGTAATCATGATATTATGATGTATGAATATCTCTTAATATGATATATACATTAAAATATCGTTACAACGATAATCGTTACATATAAGTCTCGTTTCGTAATTCTTGAGTTAGTAGTCTTGTTTTAACATATGTAATTCATTGTTAACACACTTAATGATATATTTAAATATCATTTTATCATGTTAAATATAGTGTATCAATATTTTAATATGATACATATGTATTTAGTAGACGTTATCATAACGATAATCGTTATATATATAATTTCGAGTTTCTTAACTTAGTAATCTCATTTCTTATGTATATCACACATTGTTAATATACTTAGTGAGATACTTACTCATCATAATCTCATGTCAACCATATATATATGTCTATATATACCACAACATGTTGTTTTTACAAATTTGTAACGTTCGTGAATCGCCGGTCAACTTGGGTGATCAATTGTCTATATGAAACTTATTTCATTTAATCAAGTCTTAATAAGTTTGATTGCTTAACACGTTGGAAACATTTTGTCATGTAAATATCAATCTCAATTAATATATATAAACATGGAAAAGTTCGGGTCACTACAGTACCTACCCATTAAATAAATTTCGTCCCGAAATTTTAAGCTGTTGAAGGTGTTGACGAATCTTCTGGAAATAGATGTGGGTATTTCTTCTTCATCTGATCTTCACGCTCCCAGGTGAACTCGGGTCCTCTATGAGCATTCCATCGAACCTTAACAATCGGTATCTTGTTTTGCTTAAGTCTCTTAACCTCACGATCCATTATTTTGACGGGTTCTTCAATGAATTGAAGTTTTTCATTGATTTGGATTTCGTCCAATGGAATAGTGAGATCTTCTTTAGCAAAACATTTTTTCAAATTCGAGACGTGGAAAGTGTTATGTACAGCCGCGAGTTGTTGAGGTAGCTCCAGTTGGTAAGCTACTGGTTCGACACGATCTATAATCTTGAATGGTCCAATGTACCTTGGATTTAGTTTCCCCCGTTTACCAAATCGAACAACGCCTTTCCAAGGTGAAACCTTAAGCATGACCATTTCTCCAATTTCAAACTCTATATCTTTTCTTTTACTGTCCGCGTAGCTCTTTTGTCGACTCTGGGCAGTTTTCAATCGTTGTTGAATTTGGATGATTTTCTCGGTAGTTTCTTGTATTATCTCCGGACCCGTAATCTGTCTATCCCCCACTTCATTCCAACAAATCGGAGACCTGCACTTTCTACCATAAAGTGCCTCAAACGGCGTCATCTCAATACTAGAATGATAACTGTTGTTGTAGGAAAATTCTGCTAACGGTAGGTGTCGATCCCAACTGTTTTCGAAATCAATAACACATGCTCGTAGCATGTCTTCAAGCGTTTGTATCGTCCTTTCGCTCTGCCCATCAGTTTGTGGATGATAGGTAGTACTCATGTCTAGACGAGTCCCCAATGCTTGTTGCAACGTCTTCCAGAACCTTGAAATAAATCTACCATCCCTATCAGAGATAATAGAGACGGGTATTCCATGTCTGGAGACAACCTCCTTCAAATACAATCGCGCCAACTTCTCCATTTTGTCATTTTCTCTCATTGGCAGGAAGTATGCTAACTTGGTGAGACGATCAACTATTACCCAAATAGTATCATAACCACTTGCAGTCCTTGGCAATTTAGTAATGAAATCCATGGTAATGTTTTCCCATTTCCATTCCGGGATTTCAGGTTGTTGTAGTAGACCTGATGGTTTCTGATGTTCAGCTTTGACCTTAGAACACGTCAACCATTCTCCTACATGTTTAGCAATATCGGCTTTCATTCCCGGCCACCAAAAGTGTTTCTTGAGATCTTTATACATCTTCCCCACTCCGGGATGTATTGAATATCTGGTTTTATGTGCTTTCTTAAGTACCATTTCTCTCACATCTCTAAACCTTGGTACCCAAATTCTATCAGCCCTATAACAGGTTCCGTCTTCTCGAATATTAAGATGTTTCTCTGATCCTTTGGGTATCTCATTCTTCAACTTTCCTTCTTTTACAACCCCCTGTTGCGCCGCCTTTATTTGAGTAGTAAGGTTAGTACGAATAATTATATTCATAGCTTTTACCCGTATAGGTTCTCTGTCCTTTCTACTCAAAGCGTCAGCTACCACATTCACCTTCCCCGGGTGGTATCGAATCTCAAAATCATAATCATTCAATAGTTCAATCCACCTGCGTTGTCTCATATTCAGTTGCTTCTGTTTAAATATATGTTGGAGACTTTTGTGGTCAGTATATATAATACTTTTGACTCCATATAAATAATGCCTCCAAGTCTTCAATGCAAAAACAACAGCAACCAATTCTAAATCGTGAGTCGTATAATTTTGCTCATGAATCTTTAATTGTCTAGACGCATAAGCAATCACCTTCATTTGTTGCATTAATACACAACCGAGACCTTGCTTTGATGCGTCACAATAAATCACAAAATCATCATTCTATTCAGGCAATGACAATATAGATGCCGTAGTTAGCTTTTTCTTCAATAACTGAAACGCCTTCTCTTGTTCATCCTTCCATTCAAATTTCTTCCCTTTATGCGTTAATGCAGTCAAGGGTTTTGCTATTTTGGAGAAATCTTGGATGAATCTTCTGTAGTAACCAGCCAATCCTAAAAATTGATGTATATGCTTCGGAGTTTTTGGGTTTCCCACTTTTCAACAGTTTCGATCTTTGCTGGGTCCACCTGGATACCTTCTTTGTTCACTATGTGACCAAGGAATTGAACTTCTTCCAACCAAAATGCACACTTTGAAAACTTAGCGTACAGTTTTTCTTTCCGCAATACTTCTAGCACTGTTCTCAAATGTTCTTCGTGCTCTTGATCATTCTTTGAGTAAATAAGTATGTCATCGATGAAAACAATGACAAACTTGTCAAGATATGGCCCACACACTCGGTTCATAAGGTCCATGAACACAGCTGGTGCGTTAGTCAATCCAAACGGCATAACCATAAACTCGTAATGACCATAACGCATCCTAAAAGCAGTTTTTGGAATATCATCCTCCTTTACTCGCATTTGATGATATCTAGAATGTAAATCAATTTTTGAATAAACCGACGAGCCTTGTAGTTGATCAAATAAGTCGTCAATTCTCGGCAGTGGATAACGGTTTTTGATGGTAAGTTTATTCAACTCTATGTAGTCAATACACAACCTAAATGTACCATCCTTCTTCTTGACAAACAAAACAGGAGCTCCCCATGGTGATGTGCTTGGTCGAATGAAACCACGTTCTAATAGTTCTTGCAATTGTCTTTGCAGTTCTTTCATCTCGCTGGGTGCGAGTATGTAAGGAGCACGAGCTATTAGTGCAGCTCCTGGTACAAGATCTATTTGAAATTCAACAGATCGATGTGGAGGTAGTCCCGGTAATTCTTTCGGAAATACATCGGAAAATTCTTTTGCGACGGGAACATCATTGATGCTCTTTTCTTCAGTTTGTACTTTCTCGACGTGTGCTAGAACAGCATAGCAAACTTTTCTTATTAGTTTTTGTGCCTTCAAATTACTAATAAGATGTAGCTTCGTGTTGCCCTTTTCTTTGTACACCATTAAGGGTTCTCCTTCTTCTCGTACAATGCGAATTGCATTTTTGTAACATACGATCTCTGCTTTCATCTCCTTCAGCCAGTCCATGCCAACTATTACATCAAAACTCCCTAACTCTACTGGTATCAAATCAATCTTAAATATTTCGCTACCCAGTTTAATTTCTCGATTCCGGCATATATAATCTGCTAAAATTAATTTACCGTTTGCTAATTCGAGTAAAAATTTACTATCCAACGGCGTCAATGGAGAACTTAATTTAGCACAAAAATCTATACTCATATAGCTTTTATCCACACCAGAATCAAATAAAACGTAAGCAAATTTATTGTTAATAAGAAACGTACCCGTAACAAGTTCCGGGTCTTCCTGTGCCTCTGCCGCATTAATATTGAAAACTCTTCCGCGGCCTTGTCCATTCGTGTTCTCCTGTTTCGGGCAATTTCTAATAATGTGGCCCGATTTTCCACATTTATAACAAACTACATTGGCATAACTTGCTCCGACACTACTTGCTCCGCCATTACTCGTTCCGACACCATTTGTTGCTATCGTTCTGTTAACCCCTGGTCCGTAGACCTCACACTTCACCGCACTATGACCATTTCTTTTACACTTGTTGCAAAATTTGGTGCAGAACCCCGAGTGATACTTTTCACACCTTTAGCATAGCTGCTTCTGATTGTTGTCGTTGCGGTTGTTATTGTTGTTGGGATGATTGTTGTAGTTGTTGTTGTTGTTGTTGTGCTGTTTGTTGTAGTTGCGATTGATGTTGCGATTATTGGGGTAGTTGTTGTTGTATTGCTGGCTCTTATCACCGTTTTCCTCTCACTTTCTTTTAACTAGCTTCACGTTGGCCTCTTTGGCCGCCTGTTCTTTAATTCTTCCCTCAATCTGGTTCACTAGTTTGTGAGCCATTTTACATGCCTTTTGTATGGAGGCAGGCTCGTGTGAACTTATATCTTCTTGGATTCTCTCCGGTAACCCTTTCACAAATGCGTCGATCTTCTCTTCCTCATCTTCGAACGCTATCGAACACAATAGGCACAATTCTGTGAATCGTCTTTCGTACGAAGTAATATCGAATCCCTGTGTTCGTAACCCTCTAAGTTCTGACTTGAGCTTATTGACCTCGGTTCTGGGACGGTACTTCTAGTTCATCAAGTGCTTGAATGCTGACCACGGTAGCGCGTAAGCAGCATCTTGTCCCACTTGCTCTAGATAGGTATTCCACCATGTTAACGCAATACCTGTGAAGGTATGCGTAGCGTACTTCACTTTGTCTCCTTCAGCACACTTATTAAGAGTAGTCAATAGTATCTCGTAGCATAATATGAACTCATTTATAAAAGCTTTTTCTTCATATTAGCGTTTTATAAGTTTAAATTCGGGTACTACCTACCCGTTAAGTTCATACTTAGTAGCTAATATACAATTCAACTACTACAATTCTATATGAAAAACTGATTATAATAATATATCACATACAAATATTCTTCAAACTAACAACTTCGCTATATTACATGTAACATGAAATATAGTACACTATGATACAGGACAGTTTTGAAGATAAATCTAGTTAATACGCAAGTTATTCAACAAAGGAAATAAAGACACGTAATTCATAAGTCCAGAAACAAGTCATGCATTCTGGTTTTACTAAGACGACTTCCCATCCTTGGTCTTGTGGAATATAACCGTTATGAATATTCTCTAGCAAGCATGTTGTAATGTCGTCAAAAGGACGAGGGTTTCGTAATGTCCAACAGCCCCGTAATAATCTAAAAACCTTGTTTCTGACCCCAACTACTGAATCCATCACTTGTGGGAAAGTTTTATTTAAAATCTGCAATCCGATATTCTTTTTCTCACTTTGGTAAGAAGCGAACATCACTAACCCGTAAGCATAACATGCTTCTTTATGTTGCATGTTAGAAGCTCTTTCTAATTCACGAAATCCTATGTTGGGATATGTTGAGTCAAAATAGGTTCTTAACCCGTAGCGTAAAATTGCATTTGGGTTCCCCGCATTTAACGCTTTAAAGAAAACACGGCGTAACTTAAAGTCTCCCCAATGTGATATACCCCACCTATCAAAGGAAAGCCTTTTATAAACTAATGCATTTCTGGAAAGTCTTTCAAATGTTTGACAAGTTAATTTCGCCATAACTAAATGTGCTGATGAATTCTGACCGACTCTAGACAAGATTTCCTCAATCATATCCTCTGGTAGGTCTTCTAAAATATTCGGTTGTCTACCCTTAACGTCCATTTTGTTTTTATACTGTAAAATAGACAAGAATTAGATTGGTAATAACAAACAATACAAGTAATTTTTACATAGAACATAAAAGTACAAGCACACTACAATACATTTATTACACAACATGCTCACACCCCTCTAATCTGAATCACTGGTTTCTTCTTCTTCGGACTTGGTTCTTTTTCCTAATTTTCTAGGGATATATGATGTTCCTCTAATACGAGCCGTCGTTTTCTACATTGGTTGAGGTCCCCGGGTTATTGTCACGATATTGAAAATATGGGTGTTGACGGTACATATAAAGTTCATCGGGGTCGGAATCAGATTTCTCTATTTTGATGCCTTTTCCCTTATTATTTTCTTTTGCCTCATTAAATTGGGTAGGGGTAATTTTTATAACATCATCAAAATCCTCATCAGGATCCGATTCATCAGAAAATTGGTAATTTTCCCAATATTTTGATTCCTTAGCGGAAACACCATTGACCATTATTAACTTTGGTCCATTGGTTGAGGATTTTCTTTTATTTGACCGGTTTTCTGTGGTTCCTACTATTCCCCCCTCCGGAACCTCTTCTTCTTCCAGTTCCTCTTCTTCTGGTTCCTCTTCTTCCGGTTCCTCTTCTTTCGGTTCCGTTTCCTCTTCTTCCGGTTCTTCGGGAACTTGTGAATCTTGCCAATATATATTCGACTCTTCGTTATTATTAGGTGAGTCAATGGGATTTGTGATAGAGGTAGACATCTATCACACAATATCAAACATGTTAAGAGATTAATATATCACATAATATTTACATGTTAATAATATATAGTTTCCAACAAAAATGTTAAGCAATCATTTTTAAAGAAAACACGGTCGAAGTCCAGACTCACTAATGCATCCTAACAAACTCGATAAGACACACTAATGCAAAATTTCTGGTTCTCTAAGACCAATGCTCTGATACCAACTGAAATGTCCCGTTCATATTGATTATAAACGTTCCATATTAATTGATTTCGTTGCGAGGTTTTGACCTCTATATGAGACATTTTTCAAAGACTGCATACATTTTTTAAAACAACCATAACCTTTATTTTATCAATAAAGGTTTTAAAAGCATTACGTAGATTATCAAATAATGATAATCTAAAATATACTGTTTACAGATGACCATTACATAATGGTTTACAATAGAAATATATTACATCGACATATGTTTCTTGAATGCAGTTTTTACACAATATCATACAAACATGGACTCCAAATCTTGTCCTTATTTTAGTATGCAACAGCGGAAGCTCTTAGTATTCACCTGAGAATAAACATGCTTTAAACGTCAACAAAAATGTTGGTGAGTTATAGGTTTAACCTATATATATCAAATCATAACAATAGACCACAAGATTTCATATTTCAATACACATCCCATACATAAAGATAAAAATCATTCATATGGTGAACACCTGGTAACCGACATTAACAAGATGCATTTATAAGAATATCCCCATCATTCCGGGACACCCTTCGGATATGATATAAATTTCGAAGTACTAAAGCATCCGGTACTTTAGATGGGGTTTGTTAGGCCCAATAGATCTATCTTTGGGATTCGCGTCAATTAGGGTGTCTGTTCCCTAATTCTTAGATTACCAGACTTAATAAAAAGGGGCATATTCGATTTTGATAATTCAACCATAGAATGTAGTTTCACGTACTTGTGTCTATTTTGTAAATCATTTATAAAACCTGCATGTATTCTCATCCCAAAAATATTAGATTTTAATAGTGGGACTATAACTCACTTTCACAGATATTTCCTTCCTCGGAAATAAGACTTGGCCACGGATCGATTCACGAACCTATACAAATATGCACATATATATCAAAGTATGATCAAAATATAATTACAACCATTTTTATTATGTTTTAATGATTTGAGTGTATTAACTCAGGTGTCCTCGTTAATAACCTACAACTAGTTGTCCACAGTTAGATGTACAGAAATAAATTGATATATATTATCTTGAATCAATCCATGACCTAGTGTATACACGTCTCAGGCTAGATCACAACTCAAAGTATATATATTTTTGGAATCAACCTCAACCCTGTATAGCTATCTCCAACATTACTGCATATAGAGTGTCTATGGTTGTTCCAAATAATATATATACATGGGTCGATATGATATGTCAAAACATTTGCATACGTGTCTATGGTATCCTAAGATTACATAATAAATTACAATACATGTATAATACAATATAAGTTAGCTAGGATATGATTTGTATAGATTTGTTAAACATTTCTCGTAGCTAAAAAGATCAAAAATATCCAATCTTGTTTTACCCATAACTTCTTCATTTTAAATCCGTTTTGAGTGAATCAAATTGCTATGGTTTCATATTGAACTCTAATTTAAGAATCCAAACAGAAAAAGTATTGGTTTATAGTCAAAAATTTAAGTTACATGTCAATTACTAAAGAGGTAGTCATTTCCGTCGAAAGAACGACATCTTGATGACCATTTTGAAAAACATACTTTCACTTTGAGTTTAACCAAGATTTTTGGATATAGTTTCATATTAATATGAAAAATTATTTTCCCAAAAGAACAACTTTTAAATCAAAGTTTATCATAGTTTTTAATTATCCAAACCAAAACAGCCCCCGGTTTCACTACGACGGCGTATATCCGATTTTATGGTTTTCATCGTGTTTCCAGGTTTTAAATCATTAAGTTAGCATATCATATAGATATAGAACATGTGTTTAGTTGATTTTAAAAGTCAAGTTAAAAGGATTAACTTTTATTTGCGAACAAGTTTAGAATTAACTAAACTATGTTCTAGTGATTACAAGTTTAAACCTTCGAATAAGATAGCTTTATATGTATGAATCGAATGATGTTATGAACATCATTACTACCTCAAGTTTTCTAGATACAACTACTATAAATGAGAAAAATGGATCTAGCTTAAAAGGATCCTTGGATGGCTTGAAAGTTCTTGAAGCAGAATCATTACACGAAAACAGTTCAAGTAAGATTTTCACTCAAAATAAGATTGTTATAGTTGTAGAAATTGAATCAAAGTTTGAATATGAATATTACCTTGAATTAGAAAGATAACCTACTGTAAATAACAAAGGTTCCTTGATCTTAGATGATTACTTGGAATGGATTAGAAAGCTTGAAAGTAGACTTGCAAACTTGGAAGTATTCTTGATTTTTATGAAACTATACTTATGGAATTTATGAAGAACACTTAGAACTTGAAGATGGAACTTGAGAGAGATCAATTAGATGAAGAAATTTGAAGAATGAAAGTGTTTGTCGGTTTTTTTGGTCGTTGGTTGATAATGCTAAAAACGAACATATATTTCATAGCATTATTCCTCAAGAAAGACAAGCTTTTAGTTGCGATTGTTTTATTTACAAGTGATATTCGTTTAAATAATAAAAGGTGAAGACAAAAGACAGATTCGACGAATTGAAGACGCAAATGACCAAAAAGCTCAAAAGTACAAAATACAATCAAAGAGGTTCCAATTATTGATAAGAAACGTCTCAAAATTACAAGAGTACAAGATTTAAAACGCAGAGTACAAGATATTAAATTGTACGCAAGGACGTTCAAAAATCCGGAACCGGGACCAGAGTCAACTCTCAACGCTTGACGCAACGGACTAAAAATTACAAGTCAACTATGCACATAAATATAATATAATATTTAAATAATTCTTATAATTATTTATATATTATATTATTAAAAACCGTCGGCAGAAAAAACAAAGGCATGTGAGCCTCTCCAGCTGGCCATGCGATCGCATGGCCTTGAAGGGTAAAGCTCATGCGATCGTATGAGCCACTTTTCCAGCCCACATGCCTATAAAATTCGCAGCTTGGTGAACATCAAAACACATCTTTTTCTTCTCCTCATTCATACGTAGTATATATTTATATTTATATTTTAATTTAAATTTTAATTTTAATTCTAATAATAAGGGTATGTTAGCGAATGTTGTAAGGGTGTAAGTCAAAATTCTGTCCGTGTAACGCTACGCTATTTTTAATCATTGTAAGTTATGTTCAACCTTTTTACATTAATGTCTCGTAGCTAAGTTATTATTATACTTATTTAATCCGAAGTAATCATGATGTTGGGCTAAAAATATTAAAATTGGGTAATTGGGCTTTGTACCATAATTGGGGTTTGGACAAAAGAACGACACTTGTGGAAATTAGACTATGGGCTATTAATGGGCTTTATATTTGTTTAACTAAATGATAGTTTGTTAATGTTAATATAAAGATTTACAATTGGGCGTCCCTAAAAATAACCATTTACACTCGATCGGACACGATGGGCGGGGTATTTATATGTACGAATAATCGTTCATTTAACCGGACACGGGAATGGATTAATAGCCACTAGAATTATTAAAACAGGGGTGAAATTATGTACAAGGACACTTGGCATAATTGATAACAAAGTATTAAAACCTTGGGTTACACTCAGTCGACATCTTGGTGTAATTATTAAACAAAGTAATAAAACCTTGTTACAGTTTAAGTCCCCAATTAGTTGGAATATTTAACTTCGGGTATAAGGATAATTTGACGAGGACACTCGCACTTTATATTTATGACTGATGGACTGTTATGGACAAAAACCAGACGGACATATTAAATAATCCAGGACAAAGGACAATTAACCCATGGGCATAAAACTAAAATCAACACGTCAAACATCATGATTACGGAAGTTTAAATAAGCATAATTCTTTTATTTCATATTTAATTTCCTTTATTTTATGTTTAATTGCACTTCTAATTATAGCACTTTTATTTTTTGTTATTGTATTTAATTGCACTTTTAATTATCGTACTTTTTAATTATCGCAAGTTTATTTTATCGCACTTTTATTTATCGCAATTTCATTATCGTTATTTACTTTACGCTTTAAATTAAGTCTTTTATTTATTTAATATTTTACATTTTGTTTTAACTGCGACTAAAGTTTTAAAATCGACAAACCGGTCATTAAACGGTAAAAAACCCCCCTTTAAAATAATAATATTACTTATATATATTCGTATTTTTATAAATTAAACTAATATAGCGTTAAGCTTTGATTAAAAGATTCCCTGTGGAATGAACCGGACTTACTAAAAACTACACTACTGTACGATTAGGTACACTGCCTATAAGTGTTGTAGCAAGGTTTAAGTATATCCATTCAATAAATAAATAAATATCTTGTGTAACATTGTATCGTATTTAATAGTATTTCCTTGTAAAATTTAATAGTATTTTATACCCCTTAGCTTTAACATCATTGGTATATGGATTAGATATAAAGGATATGTAATTTTGTTTTCATGTAAATAAGTCTTGAATGATTACTAATATTTTGTAATTTTATGAGATATTTCATGCTAGTTGCCAAATGATGGTTCCCACATGTGTTAGGTGACTCATATGGGCTGCTAAGAGCTGATCATTGGAGTGTATATACCAATAGTACATACATCTAAAAGCTGTGTATTGTACGAGTACGAATACGGGTGCATACGAGTAGAATTGTTGATGAAACTGAACGAGGATGTAATTGTAAGCATTTTTGTTAAGTAGAAGTACTTTGATACGTGTCTTGAAGTCTTTCAAAAGTGTAAGAATACATATCAAAACACAACATGTATATACATTCTAATGGAGTCGTTAAGTCTTCGTTAGTCGTTACATGTAAGTGTTGTTTTGAAACCTTTAAGTTAACGATCTCAATTAATGTTGTTAACCCAATGTTTATTATATCAAATGAGATGTTAAATTATTATGTTATCATGATATTATGATGTATGAATATCTCTTAATATGATATATACATTAAAATATCGTTACAACGATAATCGTTACATATAAGCCTCGTTTCGTAATTCTTGAGTTAGTAGTCTTGTTTTTACATGTGTAGTTCATTGTTAACACACTTAATGATATATTTAAATATCATTTTATCATGTTAAATATAGTGTATCAATATCTTAATATGATACATATGTATTTAGTAGACGTTATCATAACGATAATCGTTATATATATCATTTCGAGTTTCTTAACTTAGTAATCTCATTTCTTATGTATATCACACATTGTTAATATACTTAGTCAGATACTTACTCATCATAATCTCATGTCAACCATATATATATGTCGATATATACAACAACATGTAGTTTTTACAAATTTGTAACGTTCGTGAATCGCCGGTCAACTTGGGTGATCAATTGTCTATATTAAACTTATTTCATTTAATCAAGTCTTAACAAGTTTGATTGCTTAACATGTTGGAAACATTTTGTCATGTAAATATCAATCTCAATTAATATATATAAACATGGAAAAGTTCAGGTCACTACAGTACCTACCCGTTAAATAAATTTCGTCCCGAAATTTTAAGCTGTTGAAGGTGTTGACGAATCTTCTGGAAATAGATGCGGGTATTTCTTCTTCATCTAATCTTCATGCTCTCAGGTGAACTCAGGTCCTCTATGAGCATTCCATCGAACCTTAACAATCGGTATCTTGTTTTGCTTTAGTCTCTTAACCTCACGATCCATTATTTCGACGGGTTCTTCAATGAATTGAATTTTTTCATTGATTTGGATTTCGTCCAACGGAATAGTGAGATCTTCTTTAGCAAAACATTTTTTCAAATTCGAGACATGGAAAGTGTTATGTACAGCCGCGAGTTGTTGAGGTATCTCCAGTTGGTAAGCTACTAGTCCGACACGATCTATAATCTTGAATGGTCCAATGTACCTTGGATTTAGTTTCCCCCGTTTACCAAATCGAACAACGCCTTTCCAAGGTGAAACCTTAAGCATGACCATTTCTCCAATTTCAAACTCTATATCTTTTCTTTTACTGTCCGCGTAGCTCTTTTGTCGACTCTGGGTAGTTTTCAATCGTTGTTGAATTTGGATGATTTTCTCGGTAGTTTCTTGTATTATCTCTGGACCCGTAATCTGTCTATCCCCTCCACTTCATTCTAACAAATCGGAGACCTGCACTTTCTACCATAAAGTGCCTCAAACGGCGCCATCTCAATACTAGAATGATAACTGTTGTTGTAGGAAAATTCTGCTAACGGTAGGTGTCGATCCCAACTGTTTCTGAAATCAATAACACATGCTCGTAGCATGTCTTCAAGCGTTTGTATTGTTCTTTCGCTTTGCCCATCAGTTTGTGGATGATAGGCAGTACTCATGTCTAGACGAGTCCCCAATGCTTGTTGCAACGTCTGCCAGAACCTTGAAACAAATCTACTTTAGTGACCCGAACTTTTCTGAACCTTTCTATGATTATATGTTTAATGAAAACTATATTTACATGATTAAATGTTTCCAACATGTTAAGCAATCAAACTTGTTAAGACTTGGTTAATTGAAACGGAAATTTTGTAAACGTCTGATTACTCAGTTTGACCAATGATTCACGAACGCTATAAGTTGTATATGACATGATGATACATAAATGAATAAATATGTATGTTTAACATGATATAATTATCATCAAGTATCTCATTAAAAATAGTAACAATAAGTTATATACTTAAAAAGGAGACTATTGACGTATGAAACTCGAAACGATACATATAACGTTTATCGTTATAACCACGTCTTACTAAATATATATGAAGCATATTAATACATTGTTACATTATATATAACATTATAATATGATAATTAAATATATCATTAAGTGTATTAACAATGAACTACATAAGTAAAAACAAGACTACTAACTTAAGGATTTCGAAACGAGACATATATGTAACGATTATCATTGTAACGACATTTAAATGTATATATCATATTAAGATATATTAATATCATGATAATATAATAATTTAAAATCTCATTTGATATTATAAACTTTGGGTTAACAATATTTAACAAGATCGTTAACCTAAAGGTCTCAAAACAACACTTACATGTAAGGATTAACGATGACTTAACAACTCAGTTAAAATGTATATACATGTAGTGTTTTAATATGTATTCATACACTTTTGAAAGACTTCAAGACACTTATCAAAATACTTCTACTTAACAAAAATGCTTACAATTACATCCTCGTTCAGTTTCATCAACAATTCTACTCGTATGCACCCGTATTCGTACTCGTACAACACACAGCTTTTAGATGTATGTACTATTGGTATATACACTCCAATGATCAGCTCTTAGCAGCCCATGTGAGTCACCTAACACATGTGGGAACCATCATTTGGCAACTAGCATGAAATATCTCATAAAATTACAAAAATATGAGTAATCATTCATGACTTATTTACATGAAAACAAAATTACATATCCTTTATATCTAATCCATATACCAACGACCAAAAACACCTACAAACACTTTCATTCTTCAATTTTCTTCATCTAATTGATCTCTCTCAAGTTCTAAGTTAATCCTTCTAACTACACTTTTAAAATCAACTATATACATGATCTATATCTATATGATATGCTAACTTAATGATTTAAAACCCGGAAACACGATAAACACCATAAAACCGGATTTACGCCGTCGTAGTTACAACCGGGGGCTGTTTTGGTTTGAATAATTAAAAACTATGAAAAACTTTGATTTAAAAGCTATACTTCTGGGAAAATGATTTTTCTTATGAACATGAAACCATATGCAAAAATCATGGTTAAACTCAAAGTGAAAGTATGGTTTTCAAAACAGTCATCAAGATGTCGTTCTTTCGACGAAAATGACAACCTCTTTCAAAAATGACTTGTAACTTGTATTTCCGACTATAAACCTATACCTTTTCTGTTTAGTTTCATAAAGTCAAGTTCAATACGAAACCGTGGCCGCTTAAATCACTCAAAACGGATTAGAAACGAAGAAATGGCGAGCAAAACAAAATTGGTAAAAACTACTCATTTTAGCTACGTGAAAATTGGTAACAAATCTATTCCAACCATAACTTAATCAACTTGTATTGTATATTATGTAATCTTGAGATACCATAGACACGTATACAATGTTTCGACCTATCATGTCGACACATCTATATATATTTCGGAACAACCATAGACACTCTATATGTGAATGTTGGAGTTAGCTATACAAGGTTGAGGTTGATTCCAAAATATATATAGTTTGAGTTGTGATCAATACTGAGATATGTACACACTGGGTCGTGGATTAATTCAAGATAATATATATCGATTTATTTCTGTACATCTAACTGTGGCAACTAGTTGTAGGTTACTAACGAGGACAGCTGACTTAATGAACTTAAAACATCAAAATGTATTAAAAGTATTGTAAATATATTTTGAACATACTTTGATATATATGTACATATTTGTTATAGGCTCGTGAATCGACCAGTGGCCAAGTCTTACTTCCCGACGAAGTAAAAATCTGTGAAAGTGAGTTATAGTCCCACTTTTAAAATCTAATATTTTTGGGATGAGAATACATGCAGGTTTTATAAATGATTTACAAAATAGACACAAGTACGTGAAACTACATTCTATGGTTGAATTATCGAAATTGAATATGCCCCTTTTTATTAAGTCTGGTAATCTAAGAATTAGGGAACAGACACCCTAATTGACGAGAATCCTAAAGATCTATCTATTGGGCCTAACAAACCCCATCCAAAGTACCGGATGCTTTAGTACTTCGAAATTTATATCATATCTGAAGGGTGTCCCGGAATGATGGGGATATTCTTAAATATGCATCTTGTTAATGTCGGTTACCAGGTGTTCACCATATGAATGATTTTTATCTCTATGTATGGGATGTGTATTGAAATATGAAATCTTGTGGTCTATTATTATGATTTGATAATATATAGGTTAAACCTATAACTCACCAACATTTTTGTTGACGTTTTAAACATGTTTATTCTCAGATGATTATTAAGAGCTTCCGCTGTTGCATACTTAAATAAGGACGAGATTTGGAGTCCATGCTTGTATGATATTGTGTAAAAACTGCATTAAAGAAACTTATTTCGTTGTAACATATTTGTATTGTAAATCATTATGTAATGGTCGTGTGTAAACAGGATATTTTAGATTATCATTAATTGATAATCTATGTAAAGCTTTTTAAACCTTTATTGATGAAATAAAGGTTATGGTTTGTTTTAAAATGAATGCAGTCTTTGAAAAACGTCTCATATAGAGGTCAAAACCTCGCAACAAAATCAATTAATATGGAACGTTTTTAATCAATAAGAACGGAACATTTCAGTTGGTATCAGAGCGTTGGTCTTAGAGAACCAGAATTTTGCATTAGTGTGTCTTATCGAGTATGTTAGGATGCATTAGTGAGTCTGGACTTCGACCGTGTTTACTTGAAAAATGATTGCTTAACAAATTTTGTTGGAAACTATATATTTTTAACATGTGAATATTGTGTAATATATTTATCTCTTAACGCATTTGATATTATGTGATAGATGTCTACCTCTAGAACAAGTCCCATTGACTCACCTAATAATAATGAAGAGTCAAATGTAAATTGGAATGATTCGTAGACTGATTCACAAGTTCCCGAAGAGGAACCGGAAGAAGAGTCAGAACCGGAAGAAGAATCGGAACCGGAAGAAGAATCGGAACCTGAAGAAGAAATAGAACCAGTGGGGGAAATAATAAAACAGTTAAGTAGAAGAAAATCCTCAACCAACCGACCAAAGTTAATTATGGTCAATGGTGTTTCCGCCAAGGAAGCAAAGTATTGGGAGGATTACCAATTCTCCGATGAATCGGATCCTGACAAGGATTCCGATGATGTTATAGAAATTACCCCAACACAATTTAATAAGGCAAAAGAGAACAATAAGGGAAAGGGCATAAAAATAGAGAAATTTGATTCCAAACCCGATGAACTTTATATGTATCGTCAACACCCGTATTTCTTAAGTTGTGACAATAACCCGGGAACCTCTAAACCACCAGGTTTTTCTAAACCAATGTGGAAAACAACGGCTCGTATTAGGGGAACATCATATATCCCTAGAAACTTGAGAAAATGAACCAAAACCGAAGAAGAAGAAACGAGCGAGTCAGAATAAGATAGTTGTATTCGTGTGGTGTAATATATGTAATATAGTGTGCTTATGCTTTATGATATATGTAAAAATTGCTTGTATTAATAAGTATTTTTTTTATGAATCTAACTCTTGTCTATTTTACAGTATAAAAACACAAAATGGATAGACAACCCAATATTTTAAGAGACCTACCCGGAGACATGATTGATGAAATCTTGTCTAGAGTCGGTCAGAATTCCTCGGCACAACTATTTAAGGCGAGATCAGTTTGTAAGACATTCGAAGAACGTTCCAAGAATGCTTTGATTTATAAAAGGCTTTCGTTCAAAAGATGGGGGATATCACATTGGAAAATCCATAAGTTACTATGTGTTTACTTTGACGCATATATTGCGGGGAACCCAAATGCTATTTTACACAACGGGTTAAGAAATTATTTTGACTCAATATATCCGAATATAGGACTTTGTGATTTAGAAAAAGCGGCTAACATGCAACATAAAGAAGCATGTTATGCTTACGGGTTAGTAATGTTCGCTTCTCACCAAAGTGAGAACAAGAACATCGGGCTACAACTATTAAACAAAACGTTCCTACAAGTGACGGAGTCGGTAATTGGGGTAAGAAATGAGGTTTTTAGGTTATTACGAGACTGTTGGTCATTACGTAACCTTCATCCTTTTGACGACGTTACAACACATTATCTTACTATCGGTCACAACGGTTATGTTCCACAAAACCAAGGATGGGAAGTGGTATTAGTAAAACCAGAATGCATGACTTGTTTCTGGACGTATGAATTACGTGTCTTTATTGCCTTTGCTGAACGCCTTATTTATTAACTAGAATTATCTTCGCAACTACTTTGTATCAAAGTTTTATGTGCTATATTTTATGCTATATGTAAAAAAAAGCGGTATTGTAAGTTTGCAAGTTATTGTATAAGGGTTTGAATATGATATTTTTTTTTTTTTGTGATTAGTTTTTCATATAGAATTGTAGTAGTTGAAATGGTATGTTAGCTACTAAGTATGAACTTAACGGGTAGGTACTACCCGAATTAAAGAGTATAAAACGCTAATATGAAGAAAGAGCTTTTATAAATAAGTTCATATTACGCTACGAAATACTATTGACTACTCTTGAAATTCTATATGATTAACTCGTTTCATTTGACTATTTTGAAGGAAATGACACCGACTACTCGACACACCTTGAATATGAGCGAAGAGGAATTTCGTGCCTTTCTTGCTTCAAACATAGCCGCAGTACAGGCTGCGCTACATACAAACAATAACCTTGGATCTAGCAGTACAGGAAATCGTATAGGATGCACCTACAAAGAATTCACTGCCTGCAAACCTTTGGAATTTGATGGAACCGAAGGACCGATCGGATTGAAACGGTGGACTGAGAAGGTCGAATCGGTGTTTGCCATAAGTAAGTGTACTGAAGAGGACAAAGTGAAGTACGCTACGCATACCTTCACAGGTTCTGCGTTAACATGGTAGAATACCTATCTAGAGCAAGTGGGACAAGATGAAGCTTACGCACTACCGTGGTCAGCATTCAAGCACTTGATGAACGAGAAGTACCGTCCCAGAACCGAGGTCAATAAGCTCAAGACAGAAGTTAGAGGGTTATGAACCCAAGGATTTGATATTACCACGTACGAAAGACGATTCACAGAATTATGCCTATTGTGTCCGGGAGCGTTCGAAGATGAGGAAGAGAAGATCGACGCGTTTGTGAAAGGATTACCGGAAAGAATCCAAGAAGATATAAGTTCACATGAGCCCGCCTCCATACAACAGGCATGTAGAATGGCTAACAAACTAGTGAACCAGATTGAAGAAAGAATTAAAGAACAGACTGCTGAAGAGGCCAATGTGAAGCAAGTCAAAAGAAAGTGGGAGGAAAACGGTGATAAGAATCACCAATACAACAACAACAGCAATTACAACAATAATCGCAACAACTATCCCAACAATCGCAACATCAATCGCAACTACAACAAACGGCCCAACAACAACAACAACAACAACAACAACAACAACAACAACAACAACAACAACAACAACAACAACAACAACAACAACAACAACAACAACAACAACAACAACAACAACAACAACAACAACAACAACAACAACAACAACAACAACAACATCAACTACAATAATCATCCCAACAACAATAGTAACCGCAACAACAACAACAATCAGAAGCAGCTATGTCAAAGGTGTGAAAAGTATCACTTGGGGTTCTGCACCAAATTTTACAACAAGTGTAAAAGAAATGGTCATAGCGCGGCAAAGTGTGAGGTCTACGGACCAGGGGTTAACAGAACGAAAGGAACAAATGGTGTTGGAACGAGTAATGGCAGAGCTAGTAGTGTCGGAGCAAGTTATGCCAATGTAGTTTGTTATAAATGTGGAAAACTGGGCCACATTATTAGAAATTGCCCGAACCAGGAGAACACGAATGGACAAGGCCGCGGAAGAGTTTTCAATATTAATGCTGCAGAGGCACAGGAAGACCCGGAGCTTGTTACGGGTACGTTTCTTATTGACAATAAATCTGCCTACGTTTTATTTGATTCGAGTGCGGATAGAAGCTATATGAGTAGAGATTTTTGTGCTAAATTAAGTTGTCCATTGACGCCTTTGGATAGTAAATTTTTACTCGAATTAGCAAATGGTAAATTAATTTCAGCAGATAATATATGTCGTAATCGAGAAATTAAACTGATTAGCGAAACATTTAAGATTGACTTGATACCAGTAGAGTTAAGGAGTTTTGATGTGATAATCGGTATGGACTGGTTGAAAGAAGTGAAAGCAGAGATCGTTTGTTACAAAAATGCAATTCGCATTAGACGAGAAAAAGAAAAACCCTTAATGGTGTACGGAGAAAAGGGCAACACGAAGCTACATCTTATTAGTAATTTGAAGGCACAAAAACTAATAAGTAAAGGTTACTATGCTATTCTAGCACATGTCGAGAAAGTACAAACTGAAGAAAAGAGCATCAATGATGTTCCCATCGCAAAAGAATTTCCCGATGTATTTCTGAAAGAATTACCGGGATTACCCCCACATTGATCCGTTGAATTTCAAATAGATCTTGTACCAGGAGCTGCACCAATAGCTCGTGCTCCTTACACACTCGCACCCAGCAATATGAAAGAACTGCAAAGCCAATTACAAGAACTTTTAGAGCGTGGTTTCATTCGACCAAGCACATCACCGTGGGGAGCTCCTGTTTTGTTTGTCAAGAAGAAAGATGGTACATTCAGGTTGTGTATCGACTACCGAGAGTTGAACAAACTTACCATCAAGAACCGCTACCCACTACCGAGAATCGACGACTTATTTGATCAACTATAAGACTCGTCTGTTTATTCAAAGATTGACTTACGTTCCGGGTATCATCAAATGCGGATGAAAGAAGATGATATTCCAAAGACTGCTTTCAGAACACGTTACGGTCATTACGAGTTTATGGTCATGCCATTTGGTTTAACTAATGCACCAGCTATGTTCATGGACCTTATGAACCGAGTGTGTGGACCATACCTTGACAAGTTTGTCATTGTTTTCATTGATGACATACTTATTTACTCAAAGAATGACCAAGAACACGGTGAACATTTGAGAAAGGTGTTAGAAGTATTGAGGAAGGAAGAATTGTACGCTAAGTTTTCAAAGTGTGCATTTTGGTTGGAAGAAGTTCAATTCCTCGGTCACATAGTGAACAAAGAAGGTATTAAGGTAGATCCGGCAAAGATAGAAACTGTTGAAAAGTGGGAAATCCCGAAAACTCCGAAACACATACGCCAGTTTTTAGGACTAGCTGGTTACTACAGAAGGTTCATCCAAGACTTTTCCAGAATATCAAAACCCTTGACTGCATTAATGCATAAAGGGAAGAAATTTGAATGGAAGGATGAACAAGAGAAAGCGTTTCAGTTATTGAAGAAAAAGCTAACTACGGCACCTATATTGTCATTGTCTGAAGGGAATGATGATTTTGTGATTTATTGTGACGCATCAAAGCAAGGTCTCAGTTGTATATTAATGCAATGAATGAAGGTGATTGCTTATGCGTCTAGACAATTGAAGATTCACGAACAAAATTATACGACGCATGATTTGAAATTAGGCGCGGTTGTTTTTGCATTAAAGACTTGGAGGCACTACTTATATGGGGTCAAAAGTATTATATATACCGACTACAAAAGTCTTCAACACATATTTAATCAGAAACAACTAAATATGAGGCAGCGTAGGTGGATTGAATTGTTGAATGATTACGACTTTGAGATTCGTTACCACCCGGGAAAGGCAAATGTGGTAGCTGACGCCTTGAGCAGGAAGGACAGAGAACCCATTCGAGTAAAATCTATGAATATAATGATTCACAATAACCTTACTACTCAAATAAAGGAGGCGCAACAAGGAGTTTTAAAAGAGGGAAATTTAAAGGATGAAATACCCAAAGGATCGGAGAAGCATCTTAACATTCGGGAAGACGGAACCCGGTATAGGGCTGAAAGGATTTGGGTACCAAAATTTGGAGATATGAGAGAAATGGTACTTAGAGAAGCTCATAAAACCATATACTCAATACATCCTGGGACGGGGAAGATGTACAAGCATCTCAAGAAACATTTTTGGTGGCCGGGTATGAAAGCCGATGTTGCTAAATACGTAGGAGAATGTTTGACGGTTTCTAAGGTCAAAGCTGAGCATCAGAAACCATCAGGTCTACTTCAACAACCCGAAATCCCGGAATGGAAATGGGAAAACATTACCATAGATTTCATCACTAAATTGCCAAGGACTGCAAGTGGTTTTGATACTATTTGGGTAATAGTTGATCGTCTCACCAAATCAGCACACTTCCTGCCAATAAGAGAAGATGACAAGATAGAGAAGTTAGCACTACTGTATTTGAAGGAAGTCGTCTCCAGACATGGAATACCAATCTATATTATCTCTGATAGGGATGGCAGATTTATTTCAAGATTCTGGCAGATATTACAGCAAGCATTAGGAACTCGTCTAGACATGAGTACTCCCTATCATCCACAAACTGATGGGTAGAGCGAAAGGACGATACAAACGCGTGAAGACATGCTACGAGCATGTGTTATTGATTTCAGAAACAGTTGGGATCGACATCTACCGTTAGCAGAATTTTCCTACAACAACAGCTACCATTCAAGCATTGAGATGGCGCCGTTTGAAGCACTTTATGGTAGAAAGTGCAGGTCTCCTATTTGTTGGAGTGAAGTGGGGGATAGACAGATTACGGGTCCGGAGATAATACAAGAAACTACCGAGAAGATCATCCAAATTCAACAACGGTTGAAAACTGCCCAAAGTCGACAAAAGAGCTACGCTGACATTAAAAGAAAAGATATAGAATTTGAAATTGGAGAGATGGTCATGCTTAAAGTTGCACCTTGGAAAGGTTTTGTTCGATTTGGTAAACGAGGGAAATTAAATCCAAGGTATATCGGACCATTCAAGATTATTGATCGTGTCGGACCAGTAGCTTACCGACTTGAGTTACCTCAATAACTCGCGGCTGTACATAACACTTTCCACGCCTCGAATTTGAAGAAATGTTTTGCTAAAGAAGATCTCACTATTCCGTTAGATGAAATCCAAATCAACGAAAAACTTCAATTCATCGAAGAACCCTTCGAAATAATGGATCGTGAGGTTAAAAGACTTAAGCAAAACAAGATACCGATTGTTAAGGTTCGATGGAATGCTTGTAGAGGACCCGAGTTCACCTGGGAATGAGAAGATCAGATGAAGAAGAAGTACCCGCACTTATTTCCAGAAGATGAGCCAACACCTCCAATCGCTTAAAATTTCAGGACGAAATTTATTTAACGGGTAGGTACTGTAGTGACCCGAACTTTTCTGAACCTTTCTATGATTATATGTTTAATGAAAACTATATTTACATGATTAAATGTTTCCAACATGTTAAGCAATCAAACTTGTTAAGACTTGGTTAATTGAAACGGAAATTTTGTAAACGTCTGATTACCCAGTTTGACCAATGATTCACGAACGCTATAAGTTGTATATGACATGATGATACATAAATGAATAAATATATATGTTTAACATGATATAATTATCATCAAGTATCTCATTAAAAATAGTAACAATAAGTTATATACTTAAAAAGGAGACTATTGACGTATGAAACTCGAAACGATACATATAACGATTATCGTTATAACCACGTCTAACTAAATATATATGAAGCATATTAATACATTGTTATATTATATATAACATTATAATATGATAATTAAATATATCATTAAGTGTATTAACAATGAACTACATAAGTAAAAACAAGACTACTAACTTAAGGATTTCGAAACGAGACATATATGTAACGATTATCGTTGTAACGACATTTAAATGTATATATCATATTAAGATATATTAATATATCATAATATCATTATAATATAATAATTTAAAATCTCATTTGATATTATAAACTTTGGGTTAACAACATTTAACAAGATTCTTTAACCTAAAGGTCTCAAAACAACACTTACATGTAACGATTAACGATGACTTAACAACTCAGTTAAAATGTATATACATGTAGTGTTTTAATATGTATTCATACACTTTTGAAAGACTTCAAGACACTTATCAAAATACTTCTACTTAACAAAAATGCTTACAATTACATCCTCGTTCAGTTTCATCAACAATTCTACTCGTATGCACCAGTATTCATACTCGTACAATACATAGCTTTTAGATGTATGTACTATTGGTATATACACTCCAATGATCAGTTCTTAGCAGCCCATGTGAGTCACCTAACACATGTGGGAACCATCATTTGGCAACTAGCATGAAATATCTCATAAAATTACAAAAATATGAGTAATCATTCATGACTTATTTACATGAAAACAAAATTACATATCCTTTATATCTAATCCATATACCAACGACCAAAAACACCTAAAAACACTTTCATTCTTCAATTTTCTTCATCTAATTGATCTCTCTTAAGTTCTAACTTCAAGTTCTAAGTGTTCTTCATAAATTCTACAAGTTCTAGTTACATAAAATCAAGAATACTTTCAAGTTTGCTAGCTCACTTCCAATCTTGTAAAGTGATCATCCAACCTCAAGAAATCTTTGTTTCTTACAGTATGTTATCGTTCTAATACAAGGTAATAATCATATTCAAACTTTGGTTCAATTTCTTTAACTATAACAATCTTATTTCAAGTGATGATCTTACTTGAACTTGTTTCGTGTCATGATTCTGCTTCAAGAACTTCGAGCCATCCAAGGATCCGTTGAAGCTAGATCCATTTTTCTCTTTTCCAGTAGGTTTATCCAAGGAACTTAAGGTAGTAATTATGTTCATAACATCATTCGATTCATACATAAAAAGCTATCATATTCGAAGTGGTAAACTAGTAATCACTAGAACATAGTTTAGTTAATTCTAAACTTGTTCGCAAATAAAGTTAATCCTTCTAACTACACTTTTAAAATCAACTATACACATGATCTATATCTATATGATATGCTAACTTAATGATTTAAAACCCGGAAACACGATAAACACCATAAAACCGGATTTACGCCGTCGTAGTTACAACCGGGGGCTGTTTTGGTTTGGATAATTAAAAACTATGAAAAACTTTGATTTAAAAGCTATACTTTTGGGAAAATGATTTTTCTTATGAACATGAAACCGTATCCAAAAATCATGGTTAAACTCAAAGTGAAAGTATGTTTTTCAAAACAGTCATCAAGATGTCGTTCTTTCGACGAAAATGACTACCTCTTTCAAAAATGACTTGTAACTTGTATTTCTGACTATAAACCTATACCTTTTCTGTTTAGTTTCATAAATTCAAGTTCAATATGAAACCGTGACCGCTTAAATCACTCAAAACGGATTAGAAACGAAGAAATGGCGAGCAAAAAAAAATTGGTAAAAACTACTCATTTTAGCTACGTGAAAATTGGTAACAAATCTATTCCAACCATAACTTAATCAACTTGTATTGTATATTATGTAATCTTGAGATACCATAGACACGTATACAATGTTTCGACCTATCATGTCGACACATCTATATATATTTCGGAACAACCATAGACACTTTATATGTGAATGTTGGAGTTAGCTATACAAGGTTGAGGTTGATTCCAAAATATATATAGTTTGAGTTGTGATCAATACTGAGATATGTATACACTGGGTCGTGGATTGATTCAAGATAATATATATCGATTTATTTCTGTACATCTAACTGTGGCAACTAGTTGTAGGTTACTAACGAGGACAGCTGACTTAATGAACTTAAAACATCAAAATGTATTAAAAGTGTTGTAAATATATTTTGAACATACTTTGATATATATGTACATATTTGTTATAGGTTCGTGAATCGACCAGTGGCCAAGTCTTACTTCCCGACGAAGTAAAAATCTGTGAAAGTGAGTTATAGTCCCACTTTTAAAATCTAATATTTTTGGGATGAGAATACATGCAGGTTTTATAAATGATTTACAAAATAGACACAAGTACGTGAAACTACATTCTATGGTTTAATTATCGAAATCGAATATGCCCCTTTTTATTAAGTCTGGTAATCTAAGAATTAGGGAACAGACACCCTAATTGACGCGAATCCTAAAGATAGATCTATTGGGCCTAACAAACCCCATCCAAAGTACCGGATGCTTTAGTACTTCGAAATTTATATCATATCCGAAGGGTGTCCCGGAATGATGGGGATATTCTTAAATATGCATCTTGTTAATGTCGGTTACCAGGTGTTCACCATATGAATGATTTTTATCTCTATGTATGGGATGTTTATTGAAATATGAAATCTTGTGGTATATTATTATGATTTGATAATATATAGGTTAAACCTATAACTCACCAACATTTTTGTTGACGTTTTAAGCATGTTTATTCTCAGATGATTATTAAGAGCTTCCGCTATCGCATACTTAAATAAGGACGAGATTTGGAGTCCATGCTTGTATGATATTGTGTAAAAACTGCATTCAAGAAACTTATTTCGTTGTAACATATTTGTATTGTAAATCATTATGTAATGGTCGTGTGTAAACAGGATATTTTAGATTATCATTAATTGATAATCTATGTAAAGCTTTTTAAACCTTTATTGATGAAATAAAGGTTATGGTTTGTTTTAAAATGAATGCAGTCTTTGAAAAACGTCTCATATAGAGGTCAAAACCTCGCAACGAAATCAATTAATATGGAACGTTTTTAATCAATAAGAACGGGACATTTCATCTACCATCCCTATCAGAGATAATAGAGACGGGTATTCCATGTCTGGAGACAACCTCCTTCAAATACAATCGCGCCAACTTCTCCATTTTGTCATTTTCTCTCATTGGCAGGAAGTATGCTGACTTGGTGAGACGATCAACTATTACCCAAATAGTATCATAACCACTTGCAGTCCTTGGCAATTTAGTAATGAAATCCATGGTAATGTTTTCCCATTTCCATTCCGGGATTTCAGGTTGTTGTAGTAGACCTGATGGTTTCTGATGTTCAGCTTTGACCTTAGAACACGTCAAACATTCTCCTACATATTTAGCAATATCGGCTTTCATTCTCGGCCACCAAAAGTGTTTCTTGAGATCTTTATACATCTTCCCCACTCCGGGATGTATTGAATATCTGGTTTTATGTGCTTCCTTAAGTACCATTTCTCTCACATCTCCAAACCTTGGTACCCAAATTCTATCAGCCCTATATCAGGTTCCGTCTTCCCGAATATTAAGATGTTTCTCTGATCCTTTGGGTATCTCATTCTTCAACTTTCTTTCTTTTACAACCCCTTATTGCGTCGCCTTTATTTGAGTTGTAAGGTTAGTACGAATAATTATATTCATAGCTTTTACCCGTATAGGTTCTCTGTCCTTTCTACTCAAAGCATCAGCTACCACATTCGCCTTCCCCGGGTGGTATCGAATCTCAAAATCATAATCATTCAACAGTTCAATCCACCTGCGTTGTCTCATATTCAGTTGCTTCTGATTAAATATATGTTGGAGACTTTTGTGGTTGGTATATATAATACTTTTGACTCCATATAAATAATGCCTCCAAGTCTTTAATGCAAAAACAACAGCACCCAATTCCAAATCATGAGTCGTATAATTTTGCTCGTGAATCTTCAATTGTCTAGACGCATAAGCAATCACCTTCGTTTGTTGCATTAATACACAACCGAGACCTTGCTTTGATGCGTCATAATAAATCACAAAATCATCATTCCCTTCAGGCAATGACAATATAGGTGCAGTAGTTAGCTTTTTCTTTAATAACTAAAACGCCTTCTCTTGTTCATCCTTCCATTCAAATTTCTTCCCTTTATACATTAATGCAGTCAAGGGTTTTGCTATTTTGGAGAAATCTTGGATGAATCTTCTGTAGTAACCAGCCAATCCTAAAAATTGACGTATATGCTTCGGAGTTTTTGGGGTTTCCCACTTTTCAACGGTTTTGATCTTTGCTGGGTCCACCTGGATACCTTCTTTGTTCACTATGTGACCGAGGAATTGAACTTTTTCCAACCAAAATGCACACTTTGAAAACTTAGCGTACAGTTTTTCTTTCCTCAATACTTCTAGCACTTTTCTCAAATGTTCTTCGTGCTCTTGATCATTCTTTGAGTAAATAAGTATGTCATCGATGAAAACAATGACAAACTTGTCAAGATATGGCCCACACACTCGGTTCATAAGGTCCATGAACACAGCTGGTGCGTTAGTCAATCCAAACGGCATAACCATAAACTCGTAATGACCATAACGCGTCCTAAAAGCATTTTTTGGAATATCATCCTCCTTTACTCTCATTTGATGATATCCAGAACGTAAATCGATTTTCGAATAAACCGACGAGCCTTGTAGTTGATCAAATAAGTTGTCAATTCTCGGCAGTGGATAACGGTTTTTAATGGTAAGTTTATTCAACTCTCTGTAGTCAATACACAACCTAAATGTATCATCCTTCTTCTTGACAAACAAAACAGGAGCTCCCCATGGTGATGTGCTTGGTCGAATGAAACCACGTTCTAATAGTTCTTGCAGTTAGCTTTACAGTTCTTTCATCTCGTTGGGTGCGAGTCTGTAAGGAGCACGAGCTATTGGTGCAGCTCCTGGTACAAGATCTATTTGAAATTCAACAGATCGATGTGGAGGTAGTCCCGGTAATTCTTTCAAAAATACATCGGGAAATTCTTTTGCGACGGGAACATCATTGATGCTCTTTTCTTCAGTTTGTACTTTCTCGACGTGTGCTAGAACAGCATAGCAACCTTTTCTTATTAGTTTTTGTGCCTTCAAATTACTAATAAGATGTAGCTTCGTGTTGCCCTTTTCTCCGTACACCATTAAGGGTTCTCCTTCTTCTCGTACAATGCGAATTGCATTTTTGTAACATAAGATCTCTGCTTTCATCTCCTTCGCCAGTCCATGCTAACTATTACATCAAAACTCCCTAACTCTACTGGTATCAAATCAATCTTAAATATTTCATTACCCAGTTTAATTTCTCGATTCCGGCATATATAATCTGCTAAAATTAATTTACCGTTTGCTAATTCGAGTAAAAATTTACTATCCAACGGCGTCAATGGACAACTTAATTTAGCACAAAAATCTCTACTCATATAGCTTCTATCCAAACCAGAATCAAATAAAACGTAAGCAAATTTATTGTCAATAAGAAACGTACCCGTAACAAGTTCCGGGTCTTCCTGTGCCTCTGCCGCATTAATATTGAAAACTCTTCCGCGGCCTTGTCCATTTGTGTTCTCCTGGTTCGGGCAATTTCTAATAATATGGTCCAGTTTTCCACATTTATAACAAACTATATTGGCATAACTTGCTCCGACACTACTTGCTCCGCCATTACTCGTTCCGACACCATTTGTTGCTTTCGTTCTTTTAACCCCTGGTCCGTAGACCTCACACTTCACCGCGCTATGACCATTTCTTTTACACTTGTTGCAAAATTTAGTGCAGAACCCCGCGTGATACTTTTCACACCTTTATCATAGCTGCTTCTGATTGTTGTTGTTGTTGCGGTTGTTATTGTTGTTGGGATGATTGTTGTAGTTGTTGTTGTTGTTGTGCTATTTGTTGTAGTTGCGATTGATGTTGCGATTGTTGGGATAGTTGTTGTTGTATTGCTGACTCTTATCACCGTTTCCCTCCCACTTTCTTTTGACTAGCTTCACGTTGGCCTCTTTGGCCGCCTGTTCTTTAATTCTTCCCTCAATCTGGTTCACTAGTTTGTGAGCCATTCTACATGCCTTTTGTATGGAGGCAGGCTCGTGTGAACATATATCTTCTTGCATTCTCTCCGGTAACCCTTTCACAAACGCGTCGATCTTCTCTTCCTCATCTTCGAACGCTCTCGAACACAATAGGCACAATTCTGTGAATCGTCTTTCGTACGAAGTAATATCGAATCCCTGTGTTCGTAACCCTCTAAGTTCTGACTTGAGCTTATTGACCTCGGTTCTGGGACGGTACTTCTCGTTCATCAAGTGCTTGAATGCTGACCACGGTAGCGCGTAAGCAGCATCTTGTCCCACTTGCTCTAGATAGGTATTCCACCATGTTAACGCAATACCTGTGAAGGTATGTGTAGCGTACTTCACTTTGTCTCCTTCAGCACACTTACTTATGGCAAACACCGATTCAACTTTCTCGGTCCACCGTTTCAATCCGATTGGTCCTTCGGTCCCATCAAATTCTGAAGGTTTGCAGGCAGTGAATTCCTTGTAGGAGCATCCTACACGATTTCTTGCGTCGTTAGCTGTATTGCTAGATTCAGAGTTATTGTTGGTATGTAGCGCGGCCTGTACTGCTGCTATGTTTGAAGCAAGAAAGGCACAAAATTCCTCTTCGCTCATATTCAAGGTGTGTCGAGTAGTCGGTGCCATTTCCTTCAAAATAGTCAAATGAAACAAGTTAATCATACAGAATATTAAGAGTAGTCAATAGTATCTCGTAGCATAATATGAACTCATTTATAAAAGCTTTTTCTTCATATTAGCGTTTTATAAGTTTAAATTCGGGTACTACCTACCCGTTAAGTTCATACTTAGTAGCTAATATACAATTCAACTACTACAATTCCATATAAAAAATTGATTATAATAATATATCACATACAAATATTCTTCAAACTTACAACTTCGCTATATTACATGTAACATGAAATATAGTACACTATGATACATGACAGTTTTGAAGATAAATCTAGTTAATACGCAAGTTGTTCAGCAAAGGAAATAAAGACACGTAATTCATAAGTCCAGAAATAAGTCATGCATTCTGGTTTTACTAAGACGACTTCCCATCCTTGGTCTTGTGGAAAATAACCGTTATGACCACTGGCTAGGCAGCATGTTGTAATGTCGTCAAAAGGACGAGGGTTTCGTAATGTCCAACAGGACCCCGTAATAATCTAAAAACCTTGTTTCTGACCCCAACTACTGAATCCGTCACTTGTGGGAAAGTTTTATTTAAAAGCTGCAATCCGATTTTTTTTTCACTTTGGTAAGAAGCGAACATCACTAACCCGTAAGCATAACATGCTTCTTTATGTTGCATGTTAGAAGCTCTTTCTAATTCATGAAATCCTATGTTGAGATATGTTGAGTCAAAATAGGTTCTTAACCCGTAGCGTAAAATTAAATTTGGGTTCCCCGCATTTAACGCTTTAAAGAAAACACGGCGTAACTTAAAGTCTCCCCAATGTGATATACCCCACCTATCAAAGGAAAGCCTTTTATAAACTAATGCATTTCTGGAAAGTCTTTCAAATGTTTGACAAGTTAATTTCACCATAACTAAATGTGCTGATGAATTCTGACCGACTCTAGACAAGATTTCCTCAATCATATCCTCTGGTAGGTCTTCTAAAATATTCGGTTATCTACCCTTAACGTCCATTTTGTTTTTATACTGTAAAATAGACAAGGATTAGATTCGTAATAACAAACAATACAAGCAATTTTTACATAGAACATAAAAGTACAAGCACACTACAATACACTTATTACACAACATGCTCACACCCCTCTAATCTGAATCACTGGTTTCTTCTTCTTCGGACTTGGTTTTTTTTCCTAATTTTCTAGGGATATATGATGTTCCTCTAATACGAGCCGTCGTTTTCCACATTGGTTTAGAAAAACCTGGTGGTTTAGAGGTTCCCGGGTTATTGTCACAATATTGAAAATATGGGTGTTGACGGTACATATAAAGTTCATCGGGGTCGGAATCAGATTTCTCTATTTTGATGGTTTTTCCCTTATTATTTTCTTTTGCCTCATTAAATTGGGTCGGGGTAATTTCTATAACATCATCAGAATCCTCATCAGGATCCGATTCATCGAAAAATTAGTAATTTTCCCAATATTTTGCTTCCTTAGCGGAAACACCATTGACCATTATTAACTTTGGTCCATTGGTTGAGTATTTTCTTTTATTTGACCGGTTTTCTGTGGTTCCTACTATTCCCCCCTCCGAAACCTCTTCTTCTTCTGGTTCCTCTTCTTCTAGTTCCTCTTCTTCCGGTTCCTCTTCTTCCGGTTCCGTTTACTCTTCTTCCGATTCTTCGGGAACTTGTGAATCTTGCCAATATATATTCGACTCTTCGTTATTATTAGTTGAGTCAATGGGATTTGTACTAGAGGTAGACATCTATCACACAATATCAAAAAGTTAAGAGATTAATATATCGCATAATATTTACATGTTAATAATATATAGTTTCCAACAAAAATGTTAAGCAATCATTTTTAAAGAAAACACGGTCGAAGTCCAGACTCACTAATGCATCCTAACAAACTCGATAAGACACACTAATGCAAATTTTCTGGTTCTCTAAGACCAATGCTCTGATACCAACTGAAATGTCCCGTTCATATTGATTATAAACGTTCCATATTAATTGATTTCGTTGCGAGATTTTGACCTCTATATGAGACATTTTTCAAAGACTGCATTCATTTTTTAAAACAACCATAACCTTTATTTTATCAATAAAGGTTTTAAAAGCATTACGTAGATTATCAAATAATGATAATCTAAAAAATACTGTTTACACATGACCATTACATAATGGTTTACAATAGAAATATATTACATCGACATATGTTTCTTGAATGCAGTTTTTACACAATATCATACAAACATGGACTCCAAATCTTGTCCTTATTTTAGTATGCAACAGCGGAAGCTCTTAGTATTCACCTGAGAATAAACATGCTTTAAACGTCAACAAAAATGCTGGTGAGTTATAGGTTTAACCTATATATTTATCAAATCGTAACAATAGACCACAAGATTTCATATTTCAATACACATCTCATACATAGAGATAAAAATCATTCATATGGTGAACACCTGGTAACCGACATTAACAAGATGCATATATAAGAATATCCCCATCATTCCGGGACACCCATCGGATATGATATATATTTCGAAATACTAAAGCATCTGGTACTTTGGATGGGGTTTGTTAGGCCCAATAGATCTATCTTTAGGATTCGCGTCAATTAGGGTGTCTGTTCCCTAATTCTTAGATTACCAGACTTAATAAAAAGGGGCATATTCAATTTCGATAATTCAACCATAGAATGTAGTTTCACGTACTTGTGTCTATTTTGTAAATCATTTATAAAACCTGCATGTATTCTCATCCCAAAAATATTAGATTTTAAAAGTGGGACTATAACTCACTTTCACAGATATTTCCTTCCTCGGAAATAAGACTTGGCCACGGATCGATTCACGAACCTATACAAATATGTACAAATATATCAAAGTATGATCAAAATATAATTACAACCATTTTTATTATGTTTTAAAGATTTGAGTGTATTAAGTCAGGTGTCCTCGTTAATAACCTACAACTAGTTGTCCACAGTTAGATTTACAGAAATAAATCGATATATATTATCTTGAATCAATCCACGACCCAGTGTATACACGTCTCAGGCTAGATCACAACTTAAAGTATATATATTTTTGGAATCAACCTCAACCCTGTATAGCTAACTCCAACATTACTGCATATAGAGTGTCTATGGTTGTTCCAAATAATATATATACATGGGTCGATATGATATGTCAAAACATTTGCATACGTGTCTATGGTATCCCAAGATTACATAATATATTAGAATACATGTATAATACAATATAAGTTAGCTAGGATATGATTTGTATAGATTTGTTAAACATTTCCCGTAGCTAAAAAGATCAAAAATATCCAATCTTGTTTTACCCATAACTTCTTCATTTTAAATCCGTTTTGAGTGAATCAAATTGCTATGGTTTCATATTGAACTCTAATTTAAGAATCCAAACAGAAAATGTATAGGTTTATAGTCAGAAATTTAAATTACATGTCAATTACTAAAGAGGTAGTCATTTTCGTCGAAAGAACGACATCTTGATGACCATTTTGAAAAACATACTTTCACTTTGAGTTTAACCAATGTTTTTGGATATAGTTTCATGTTAATATGAAAAATCATTTTCCCAGAAGAACAACTTTTAAATCAAAGTTTATCATAGTTTTTAATTATCCAAACCAAAACAGCCCCCGGTTTCACTACGACGGCGTATATCCGATTTTATGGTGTTCATCGTGTTTCCAGGTTTTAAATCATTAAGTTAGCATATCATATAGATATAGAAAAGTGTTTAGTTGATTTTAAAAGTCAAGTTAGAAGGATTAACTTTTGTTTGCGAACAAGTTTAGAATTAACTAAACTATGTTCTAGTGATTACAAGTTTAAACCTTCGAATAAGATAACTTTATATGTATGAATCGAATGATGTTATGAACATCATTACTACCACAAGTTTTCTGGATAAAACTACTGGAAATGAAAAAAATGAATCTAGCTTCAAAGTATCCTTGGATGGCTTGAAAGTTCTTGAAGCAGAATCATGACACGAAAACAGTTCAAGTAAGATTTTCACATCGAAATAAGATTGTTATAGTTGTAGAAATTGAATCAAAGTTTGAATATGAATATTACCTAGAATTAGAAAGATAACCTACTGTAAATAACAAAGGTTCCTTAATCTTAGATGATTACTTGGAATGGATTAGAAAGCTTGGAAGTAGACTTGCAAACTTGGAAGTATTCTTGATTTTTATGAAACTATACTTATGGAATTTATGAAGAACACTTAGAACTTGAAGATGGAACTTTAGAGAGATCAATTAGATGAAGAAAATTGAAGAATGAAAGTGTTTGTAGGTGTTTTTGGTCGTTGGTATATGGATTAGATATAAAGGATATGTAATTTTGTTTTCATGTAAATAAGTCATGAATGATTACTAATATTTTGTAATTTTATGAGATATTTCATGCTAGTTGCCAAATGATGGTTCCCACATGTGTTAGGTGACTCAAATGGGCTGCTAAGAGCTGATCATTAGAGTGTATATACCAATAGTACATACATCTAAAAGCTGTGTATTGTACGAGTACGAATACGGGTGCATACGAGTAGAATTGTTGATGAAACTGAACGAGGATGTAATTGTAAGAATTTTTGTTAAGTAGAAGTACTTTGATATGTGTCTTGAAGTCTTTCAAAAGTTTAAGAATACATATCAAAACACAACATGTATATACATTCTAATGGAGTCGTTAAGTCTTCGTTAGTCGTTACATGTAAGTGTTGTTTTGAAACCTTTAAGTTAACGATCTCAATTAATGTTGTTAACCCAATGTTTATTATATCAAATGAGATGTTAAATTATTATGTTATCATGATATTATGATGTATGAATATCTCTTAATATGATATATACATTAAAATATCGTTACAACGATAATCGTTACATATAAGTCTCGTTTCGTAATTCTTGAGTTAGTAGTCTTGTTTTTACATATGTAGTTCATTGTTAACGCACTTAATGATATATTTAAATATCATTTTATCATGTTAAATATAGTGTATCAATATCTTAATATGATACATATGCATTTAGTAGACGTTATCATAACGATAATCGGTATATATATCATTTCGAGTTTCTTAACTCAGTAATCTCATTTCTTATGTATATCACACATTGTTAATATACTTAGTGAGATACTTACTCATCATAATCTCATGTCAACCATATATATATATATATATATATATATATATATATATATATATATATATATATATATATATATGTAGTTTTTACAAATTTGTAACGTTCATGAATCACCGGTCAACTTGAGTGATCAATTGTCTATATGAAACTTATTTCATTTAATCAAGTCTTAACAAGTTTGATTGCTTAACACGTTGGAAACATTTAGTCATGTAAATATCAATCTCAATTAATATATATAAACATGGAAAAGTTCGGGTCACTACAAATTGGACCTATACACAAGTCCACCAAATCCACCTATATGTGAAGTGAGCTCTATAACCGATAACCACTTCACCCGATCCGCACCCATCCTACACATACATATGCACATAGGATATTAACACTCACCTTGTCGCCTTGATGAATGCTTCCAAGTAATCCACAACTCGTCAATGGAAAGTACCTATTCCATTAACACAAATACCACAACACAATTAGGGTGGATTTACAAATCGACCCAAATTGACAACTGGTGCATATTCGACCCAAATTGCACTTCCAAGCTCAAAGCACGCCAAAACTAACCAACAATCACTAACACAAGTGAAAATGGTCCTAAATGCCAATTAAACCCAAGCATAAGCGTTAAACACCAATCTCGCCCAATATGACACCTTAACCCTAATTTTGACCCATTTCAAAATTAGTTAACCCAAATACACCCAAAGTGGTTCCAACACTTCTATAATCACTAACACTAGTGATTACACACTACATACAAGTCTTAAACATGGTTAAATCATTAACCAACCCAAAACCCACCAACATCAACAATAACTAGTTACAATTTCCCATTTCACCTCCTAAATGGGTTTTACAACAAACTAGCTCAAAACCCTAAACTTGAATATCAAATTACAAAGATGAAATTCGGAGTTGAGACTTACCAATACCACCAAAATGATGCCATTGACGAGATGAACAACTTTAACACTTGAGGTTTGACCCGAAACAACCTCCTTCTTCTCCAAATGGAGTTCTCTCTCTCTAAAACTCAATCTCTCTCTAGGGTTTGGAGTTGAGAGTGTTTTTGAGTGAAGATGAAGATAAGATGATGTTTGGAACTGATTTGGGGCTTAAAACCCGTTTACTATGAGAAAATACCAAAATACTCCCCATCACGTTACGCGACGCCCAATACGCGATAACTATTTTTAATACGCGATAAAAGAACAGAAGTCAGGTCTTTTTGCTCATCGCATTCGGATACACTCTGTCGCGATACGCGACACGCCCAAACGCGATGAAACTCACTAAAACACGATACTGGACCTGATGTCTCCCAATTTCACTTTTAAACACACACAAAGTCAACCGTGGTCAACTAAATACATCTAAACGATTAAGTAATCAACCTCGAACATCAAATGACGCCCCGAGCGTCATGTTTAGAAAAACAGGGTGTTACAACTCTCCCCCACGATCACGTCCTCGTGATCCTAATCACTTAATCAATCCAAACCGACACACCACGGTTCTCAACAAACGTTTCAATCCGACTTCCATCACATTACTCATTAACCCAAGGACTAATCCATTAACTAATATACACACTTGCACGCATTCCGAGTCGTGCAATACACGCAACAACCGAAAGTTACAACAATCACTTAGAATACGCTAAATCGCCACGTATTCTTCCAATTCCCTCGGGCAATTCTTCTCAAAGAGTTACCCTTAGCAACTAAATCGTCACCTGCGATTTATCAAATCACAATCCGAGCACTAAAACCTTACTCATTCCCTCGCATCGGGAAAACTCAACCAATCTCGAACCGAGATATCAATCCCTTAGCGTACCCTTACCGAGTAAAATGCTAAAAGCAACCAAGTCTCAACCTAAGGTCAACAACCCGAAACGATGAAGACCGAACCAAACGAATCCTTACGGATAACACTTACCACTTAACATCCCTTGTAGTGTGCAATACAACCAATACGCCACTATCATAACATCATAAGCAACGACCAAAACCGATAGCGCCCCAATCGACCATGGCAACGCGAATCCCAAAGTGTACAAAATCAACCATTGTCACACCCGTCACAACATGTGAGCGAAACACGGCTATCGCATCACTAATCATACAACATGGTCCTCACGACCCCACCATCGGTGTATAAAACAACCGATAGTTCCCGCAACATGGTCCTTACGACCCCACCATTGGTGTATAAAACAACCAATTGATCAAATGACGTGGTCCTCACGACCCCACCATCGGTATATAACACAACCGATAGATCAAACAACACGGTCTTACGACCCCACCATCGATGTATAAAACAACCGATAGATCACACAACATGAAGGCTGGCTAAAAACCACACGCGCCTTAGTGAATCCGAACTACACGCGACTCACTACCTTCCTCGCAACAACAATCGGGATTGGCCGAACTACACGCGCCTTAGTGAATCCGAACTATACGAGAATCACTATCCCAAGAGAATGACCGCAACCACACGCGTCACTTGTGAATCCGAACTACACGAGACTCACTTCTCAATACAATGACCGAAACCACACGAGTCATTTGTGAATCCGAACTACACGCGACTCACTTACACCATACAATGACCGAAACCACACGAGTCATTTGTGAATCCGAACTACACGCGACTCACTTCCGCAATAAGTGACCAAAACCACACGCGTCATCGTGAATCCGCAAACACACGCGATCCACTTCCCTAACTCAACACCGGATGAAGTCAGCGGACCCCGAAGGTCATGCTTCACCGATATTACACCACTCCCATGATGAAGTCAGCAAACCCCGAAGGTCATGCTTCACCAATCAATAATCCCATGATGAAGTCAGCGGACCCTGAAGGTCATGCTTCACCAATCACATACGCACTTTTGGCCTCAAACAACGAGTAGTGCAACATCGCGCTCTGCTACACTATAGTGAACCTTAACGGATACTACCAACCATCCACACAATCGAGCAAGAACCACCTATATCGGACATAGGCCCAAACAACAATTCTCTAAAAGAGAATCCGACACACACATCCCTTAACCGAAGGATTTCATCTTGCTCATCAAATACGTCCATTATCTCTCAACGACATTTACCACATTACCACCTCGGTGATAATTCAAATCCAAAATCATAAGTACAATTTAACCGAAATTGTACTCTACCACAAATCGACCAAAACTAGGTCCCAACACAAGTTTCGGATCTACCATAAGCATTATCCGAATTCTCACCCTAAGACCTCCTCGTGCGGGAGTGTAACTCCCCCACTTGGAACTATGTTCCATAACCACAACTCGTACAACTGTACAATGCTACCAAATGTAGACTTTTACCAACAATTGGGTTCACACGACCCATCACCATATCTTGCTCCAACCTTGAGCATACCAAGGATCTTAACCTATCCTTAAACACTTCGAACGAAAACTGTACCGCAAATTACACAAACCATACCCTCGCAATCATCCAACTGCTATAGTTTGTCAACTTCCACCCAGTCACTCATGTACCTAAGGGTTTCACTTCGGTACCCTAAGTACAATGTAACCGCTACACAATCGGAGTCAAACACTACGCTAGTAGGTATAAAAGAGGCACCTAATGTCGCGTCACGTAGACTCCTTTACCAACATACATCGAGATCAAGCACTCGATTTCTCGGGTTTCTTCCCACCCGTCGAACCTCATGGTTCATCAACTTCAACACGAAAGCGAACACGTGCTTAACAACCGAACACCCAAGCCCATTTCCATGGCTTGGTAGAAACATTTCCCAAATATTAAGGAATGATTGGTTGCACCAAGTCTTACGCCCTTCGCCCGACAATCAAACGTCACCATAGGGTACTTCCATTAGGAACGTCACCCATAACAACAATATGCACAACACAAGGCTTTTAATCAACTCAAATTCAAACAGCACTTAATAAATAATCAAGGGACATATTTATTAAAACGAAACGTACCTTAACATCTCCCTGCCGCACCCGTCCACACTAACTTGGGACATTCCGACTTACGATGTCCTTCTTCTTGGCAATTGAAGCACACCATGCCATCACCTTTTGGTACCGAACATTCCCATGAGTTGTGACCCCTCACTCCACAATTGTAACATCTAGGCTCACTAGAATCCGATATATTCGTCCATGCACCACCCGTGCTCACACTCGGACCCTTAGTCCTCTTACTTGGAGCACCATACGAAACAAATCTTCTCTCACTTGAAGGTTCACCAACCTTCGATCCCGAATAAGACTCGAAACCTCTAGCCAAGGCGAATAACTCCGCAAATGATTTCGCTTGACCCCGGCTAATTTTACTCTTCAAGTCATCATTCAAGGTCCGATAGAAATCCCCCATCAACAAACGATCATTCCCCAAATACTCCGGGCAAAAACGAGCCTTCGCCATAAAGGTCGTCTTGAGAGTATTCAAATCCATAGATCCTTGTCGCAAATTTCGCAACTCATTACGCAACTCCCACAAATCAGCTGAAGTTCGAAACTCCTCGAAGAATTCCTCCTTAAATTCGTCCCACGATAAAGCCATAAACGTTTCGCCACCGACAAGATCAATCTTACCATCCAACCAATCCTTTGCCCTACCCCGCAACAAACTAGTAGCGAGTCTTGTCTTCTTCTCAGGAGGCATTCAATAGTACGAAAACACCCTTCGACATCCGAGATCCAAGTTGTTCTTACCAAAGGATCCGGTTTCCCATCATACATCGGGGGTTTAGTCCTCATGAAGCTCTTAAGACAACGCTCCATTTCACTACTACCCCGAAATTCGGAATACTTCCTATCCATTTCTTCTCGAAACGCACTCATTTGCTCCGCAACTCTAGCGTTAAACTCAACGTCATTCGTCTCGATCTCGTTTCGCGTCGTCATTCTAAAGAATGCAAAACGATTAGTCCACGAACGTATAAAACCGCACGCACAACACCGCCCCATCTAGCTAAAAACTCGTCGTACATCACTTGTTAGACACGATTTGCACCCGTAATAAGGTTTGAAAGTCCTTATTACGTACGCACGCCGTATCAACTCGTTAGTACAACGACCTCCTAGCTCGATGATATATGCAACCGTAAACACAAACAAAACATAACGCAGGAATCAATATCACAACACAATCGCATATTAATAATATCCGCATTACTAATATAAACGTTAGTCAACCTATAAACAAGGCAAATACTAAACCCATTCCGACCCGTACTCCTACAAGTCCCGCACAAAATTTAGCACACACAAAAGTCTAAGTCTAGACACTTATCTCAAGTCACCTAAATCCCTTAGACCATACTCTGATACCACTTGAAACAACCCAACCCGTATTAAAACCGGCCCATAAAAATTTTTCCTTTTAATACGCATTAAATAATACTTTAGGTCCCATTACACAATTTCCAAAACATATTTGTTACCAAAGTAAGTTCAACGAACTTAAAACATACATTAATAGTTTAAACTCCCTAATGCAATGGTTCATTAATTAAATCGTAAACCGGTTATAATCATTATGACCCGACTAGTTACGTTTACACAAAACCGAGCATGGTGATTTGGAACTACGCTACCCAAATCCTAATTGAGTCCAAAAGCAAGATCTTCTAAAGCAACCTAGCCAAGATCTCTAATCCCCCAAGCTCACCCGAGCCGCCAGGCATGCGAACCTATAAAAATGTAAACAACGAGAGGGTAAGCTAACGCTTAGTGAGTGAAAGTATACTAAATACATATATATGCATAAAATGGACACGCCACACAAATAATAAAATACCGCATACCGGAGCATCCAAGAATAAAGGCAAGCTAAGCTAAGCATACCGTATAATCACTAAGCAACAAGCTAGTAACAACAACCATAAAGTAAGTCACCAACGACGATGTGAACAACTCCAATAAGCTACACCCGGAGGGTTAGCTACATCACAACAATACATTAATATATATATATATATATATATATATATATATATATATATATATATATATATATATATATATATATATATATATATAAAACAGAGCGTAAAACCGCCCAAGGTTAACCAATCGTACAAAGCAATGGTACTCGAATTTCCCATCAGTGTTCGTAACAACCGTTAGTGTACAACACATATATCACTAACCCTTGGACAACACATATCCGTTCATGAAACCGTTAGCGTACAACGCATATATCAATAACTTGGTCAATACATATCCATTCATAAAACCGTTAGCATACACACATATATCACTAACTTGGACAACACATATCCATTCATAAAACCGTTAGCGTACAACACATATATCACTAACTTGGACAACACATATCCATTCATAAAGTCGTTAGCGTACAACACATATATCAATAACTTGGACAACACATATCCATTCATAAAGCCGTTAGCGTACAACACATATATCACTAACTTGGACAATGCATATCCATTCATAAAGTCGTTAGCGTACAACACATATATCACTAACTTGGACAATACATATCCATTCGTAAAGCCGTTAGCGTACAACATATATATCACTAACTTGGACCGCACATATCCATTCATAAAAATAAACACATCACAATTCAATATCAACCCTTCGCCATTGGGGTTATCCCATTCACAATCACATGTGATAATGTACACACAAAACGTGTACCGCGTCAAAGGTGGTCAACCAAAATGCACATCCGTGCTAATTGGACCTATACACAAGTCCATCAAATCCACATATATGTGAAGTGAGCTCTATAACCGAGAACCACTTCACCCGACCCGCACCCATCCTATACATACATATGCACATAGGATATTAACACTCACCTTGTCGCCTTGATGAATGCTTCCAAGTAATCCGCAACTCGTCAATGGAAAGTACCTATTCCATTAACACAAATACCACAACACAATTAGGGTGGATTTACAAATCGACCCAAATTGACAACTGGTGCATATTCGACCCAAATTGCACTTCCAAGCTCAAAGCACGCCAAAACTAACCAACAATCACTAACACAAGTGAAAATGGTCCTAAATGCCAATTAAACCCAAGCATAAGCGTTAAACACCAATCTCGCCCAATATGACACCTTAACCCTAACTTTGACCCATTTCAAAATTAGTTAACCCAAATACACCCAAAGTGGTTCCAACACTTCTATAATCACTAACACTAGTGATTACACACTACATACAAGTCTTAAACATGGTTAAATCATTAACCAACCCAAAACCCACCAACATCAACAATAACTAGTTACAATTTCCCATTTCACCTCCTAAATGGGTTTTACAACAAACTAGCTCAAAACCCTAAACTTGAATATCAAATTACAAAGATGAAATTCGGAGTTGAGACTTACCAATACCACCAAAATGATGCCATTGACGAGATGAACAACTTTAACACTTGAGGTTTGACCCGAAACAACCTCCTTCTTCTCCAAATGGAGTTCTCTCTCTCTAAAACTCAATCTCTCTCTAGGGTTTGGAGTTGAGAGTGTTTTTGAATGAAGATGAAGATAAGATGATGTTTGGAACTGATTTGGGGCTTAAAACCCGTTTACTATGCGAAAATACCAAAATACCCCCAAAACACCCATTAAAAACGGGTCATTTTTGTCTGTTCAGCGCTTCTGTCGCGTTTCGCGACTCCCCATCACGTTACGCGACGCCCAATACGCGATAACTATTTTTAATACACGATAAAAGAACAGAAGTCAGGTCTTTTTGCTCATCGCATTCGGATACACTCTGTCGCGATACGCGACACACCCAAACGCGATGAAACCCACTAAAACGCGATACTGGACCTGATGTCTCCCAATTTCACTTTTAAACACACACAAAGTCAACCGTGGTCAACTAAATACATCTAAACGATTAAGTAATCAACCTCGAACATCAAATGACGCCCCGAGCGTCATGTTTAGAAAAACAGGGTGTTACATAAAGATAGATCTATTGGGCCTAACAACCCCCATTCATGTCTATGGATGGCTTTATGAAATGACCCGTCCTAATCCACCTGGACGAAGTCATCAACATCTGGTCCCATTGCGAGGTACTGACCTAAATATGCCATGAATGACTCCAAATAATATCTTTCAATTGAGCAAATGCACAGCGATAGACTTAATTCGTACCTGAGAATAAACATGCTTAAAAGTGTCAACCAAAAGGTTGGTGAGTTCATAGGTTTATCATAACAATCATTTCAATATATTAATAGACCACAAGATTTCATAATCATAAACATAATACACTCGCAAGTATATGTAAAGCATTCTAAGTGGTTGAGCACTTGGTAACCATACTTAACTATTAATCAACATCGTATATTCCCTTTATTATGAAATCTCACTACACCGTACCAAGTGTAGTCACCGAAACGAAGTACTGTGCAACCGTTGAATATTGGTCGTCCAGTCCGGTTGAGGTTGTCAGGCCCGATAGATCTATTAACATGATTCGCATTTACAATACCCATGTAAATAGTAGTTACCAAGCTACAGGGAAGTATGCCAGTGGTACAACTCAACGTAGAATGTATTTTTAAATACTTGTGTCTATTTCGTAAACATTTATAAAAGCAGCGCATGTATTCTTAGCCCAAAAATATATATTACAAAAGCAATTAAAAAGGGAGCAAATGAAACTCACCATACTGTATTTTGTAGTAAAAATACATATGACGACATTTAATAAGTGTATGGTTGGCCTCGGATTCACGAACCTATATCAGTTATATATATTAATACATATAGTAACTATTAACAAAATTTTGTTATGTATTAAATTTATAATATATTACTTATTTAAATTATCAATATATTCGTTATTTCAAATGTTATACATATAGATATTTGTTATATTAATATTTAACTTATATATATTTGTTTTCAATATTTGAAGTAATTAATTAATATATATTACTATTGTAAATTTAAAAGGTAAATCATTAATGTTAATATGTTAAACTTTTATTAAAATAATTTCAATAGTAATAATTATAATTATAAAGATAATGATAATAGTATTGTTATTAATACTAATAATTTCAATAAGAATTATAGTGATAATATTAATAATAACAATTTTTGATAAAAACAATAATTATTTTTTTTAATAAAAATGATAATTTAAATAATAATGATAAAAATAATGATACTAATAATTATAATAATTTTACTAATAATAATAATAATAATAATAATAATAATAATAATAATAATAATAATAATAATAATAATAATAATAATAATAATAATAATAATAATAATAAAAGTGATTACTACCTTTAAAGCTTTTTCCTAAAAACACTGCCCCCAGACAGGACTCGAACCCACAACTTCTCGCTTAAGCACAAACACTCTTAACCATTTATCCATTTTCTATTTTCTGATTTAATACGAACTTTTATTTTTATGACCCACATTATTTATGTTTCTTCTTCTTTATCATCATTTAATTAACTTCCCAACTCAATCATTATTTTCCTAATACTTCATCATCAAAATCATTATTATTACTAACGTATCATCAACATTCAGTCCATCACGATTAACATCACATAATGCCATCGTCATCATCATAATTATCACCATTCTTTTATTTATTAATCGCCTTGATAATCATTATGTCTTCGTAACCATCAATATTCACGTTCATCACCAATATCATCACTATATTTAACCTTTTCGGCCCAACAATCTAATGACCCAAGTAGTAAAGGAACTCGGCCCAACAGTTTAAAGGATCACGGCCCACTCTTAATCGACCCAAAAGGTAATAAGGGTTTACGGCCCAAGTAGAGGAACCGAAATCCAAAATAATTCCAACTCTTCTACATTTGTTTTTGTCAGCCACAATAATATAACTTGTCCCACTTGTATCGATTAGTCTTGTGAAATTGATACACGATGTAAAGTTACATTTCTTACCTCAATTTGACAAAACTTTAAACGGTCAACAAAATCACCCTGTTTCCTTATTAACGGGGGTATTGTAGCAATCTGATGGGCTTACTGTGATCGAAACAAAAACAGTGATATGCAGCCTATTATGGTGGTTTAATGGTGGAACCTAGGTGGTCTTGATGGAGTCCTTAATCGGGATAGAAATGGAAGAAGAAAACAGTTACACCAGCGTTTTATTCGATTGTTGTCTTCGGTGATGATTGTGGTTTACGAAGAAGGTGGTGGTACGAGGGGTCTGTGGTGGTTAGGGTTGGCTATGGTGGTGACAACCGGTGTTCATGGTAGTTGTAATTGGACCGGAAATAGAAACAAAACTATTTAAGATGGTGTTCGATTGATAACATAGACAAGTAAGTATCAGTAGTATTGGTCATTAATGGGTCTGTTTTGAAAAGAAAATAGCAACAAAGATATGTAATAGTATGTGGGTGTTGTAAGTGGTTTGATGAGGGTGATGGTCATGATCTCATCGAATAATCACACAAGACATAACAAGTTTAGTAATGGTCTTGTTGGTGATGGGTGTTCGGTTTTCGATTGTTGAACCCGGAGGTGAATGGTGGTGTTGGAGTGATGGCGGCTTTCAATTATGCAGATTCAATATATGTATATAAATTTAAGTATGCAGATTCAATATATGTATATAAATTTAAAGTCACTGTAGCAACAATTAGAGAAATAAGCTCGCTTTTTAAAAGGAAAACAACCATTTTGTTTGTAAGTTGAAAATCATGGAATAAGGTATCCATGTGAGACTTGGTTGTCTCTGCTTGCCGACACTCTAATATACAGAAATAATAATAATGATTAATAATAATATATAATACTATATATATATATATATATATATATATATATATATATATATATATATAGTGATACTGATCGAAATTAATAGCATGTGGAATGAATATTTGTGTGAGTTTTTACATTCAAATAATATGTATAGAGTAATAAAATTTATCATAGTGTATTTAAAATTATATTTTTTTTTAGCAAGCCTAAAATTTATAAAGCTCATTTTTGTATCACCGTTTATTTTAAAATCATATAAGTTCGATTTTAACTTGTTTAATATTGATAGAATAATAAATGAGTGTCACTGTCATTCGCTAAATAAATTAGAAATCACACACACACATATATATATATATATATATATATATATATATATATATATATATATATATATATATATATATATATATATATATATATATATATATATATATATATATATATATATATATAGTATACTTTATATATAATAAATTTTCATTATATCTTATATTAATTTACATATTATGTATATCAACAATTGCATATAACAATTTCTTATATATAATTATTTATATTTACCTATCTATATATATACCTATCTATTTACAAGTAATGGTTCGTGAATCGTCGAGAACAGTCGAAGGTCAATTGAATATATGGACATTGTTTCAAAATTTTCTAGACTCAACATTACAAACTTCGCTCATCGTGTCAAAGATATTAAATCATATCAAAAGTTTGATTTAAAATTAGTCGAAATTTTTCGGGTCGTGACAGTACCTACCCGTTAAAGAAATTTCGTCCCGAAATTTGAGTGAGGTCGTCATGGTTAGCAATAAGAATGTTTTCATGACGATTAGGAGTTGACAAAATAGGGTTTTATCAACATTGAGTAACATTGATAAAATAATTGAATTACTCGAAGCGTACGAGTAAATAGAGGTTCGTTTTAACTTTTGATGTAGTCACTGTTGAATTCTGGAATTCAACGAATTTAAAAGAAAATCTTGGAAATCTATAGGATTTGATTCTTCGGGATTTATGGAAAATTAGGATCCTCTTTAATTTAATGCGATTATCTGTCTCGATTGCTTTGTCTGATATCTTCTCTATAAATGAACTTCTTTCGTTCCATTATTTTCACCCCTCCAATTCTTTCTTTCTCGATCCATACTTTCAAACAATTGTGAAAATGCTTAATCCAGTTCTTATCCTTGTCCTCATCCTTACTATCGCAACATTCATTCTCCTTTTCCAACTTCCACAAGAGGAATCTACTTTCTTTTACTTCGCCCTTGGGGTTATAGTGTTTTTAATTCTCCCGTGTCTTTATGTTGCGATAAACATTGACATACACGGTTTGTAATTTATGTGTTGTTATCGGGCTTTATATTCTCTGTTATATTTTGAAGCTCGATGCTTTTATTTTCTCTTCCCGACTTCAAGTCAAGCGAATAATGGTCCAGAATTCGTAGATATAGAATTTCGAATGAGTATAATGTTCTAAGCATGAAGGAATGTGATAGCATGATTTGATTTTCAAATTTATCAAAATTACTGAGGATAGCACTATCAAGAATATATTCTTCTTGATATGTTCGGAGGTTATGTAGAATGAAAGAGTTATGTAACATGACACATGATGATGGTATAATCTACTGTGAACCATCATCACATTTCATTAGAAACTAAGCATGACTTACTGTAATATAATCACGTTGGCCAAGCGTTATTATATTATACTAACCCATGCATCAGTTTCCAACACTACTTCATAATCATTCATATTTTAAATTCGAAGGTTCGCAGAATATAGAAACTAATAGTTTCTCATTTGATGTAACACTAATAGCTCAAGAGATAAATGATTTCAGATAAGATTAGTTATGAAAATATATTCAGAAATATCGAGGATATTTATAATGAAAGATACGATAATATCTTTGAATATCTAAAATCAGAGGATGATGGAGACTATTGTCCGCAAGTGTTTAGAGTAAGGAGCAAAATATTCACTCAAGACTTCAGCAGGCATTGAATTATTTGGATTCTTTGAAGTCAAACTTATTCTTTGAGATTTGTCCACGGCTTCCTTCATAGTTTCGCATAATCCGCTCTTCGGTACTAAATTTTCTATTGAGTGTTTCCAATACTCCATTCTTTATCATCAACTTTTGACCATTCAGAACATCTACAACATGCTGCATCGTCAGCATTTTCAAAGTTAACGGATCTGGGTCATCGGTTATCAACCCGAGGTGGTTTCAGGAGAATTGTGTTTTTAGATGATTAAATGCTGATGATAATATGGTGGAATATAAAGAGTACGCATATATATCAAGGTTATATTAAGGTTGTTTCGGATGAAGAGTCGGAGTTGACTTGCTGGAGCTGTGACAAAATTTGCTACTTTGAAAGGAATTACCAAATTATTTTGAGTAATAATAACACTAAAGGAATTAGCACAGCTACGTGTTAAACGTTTACTCAGTTTCCGAGGGTTTTTCAGGTGCATAACCATATGCATCAATCTTTTCTTCCGTAGATGAAGTGCGGCTGGTTCATCCTCTCTGTAGTGACCCAAAATTTTCCATGTTTATATATATTAAATGAAATTGTTATTTACATGATTAAGTGTTTCCAACATGTTAAGCAATCAAACTTGTTAAGACTTGATTAATAGAAATAGGTTTCATATAGACAATTGACCACCCAAGTTGACCGGTGATTCACGAACGTTAAAACTTGTAAAAACTATACGATGACATATATATGGTTATATATATAGTTAACATATCTCATTAGGTATTTTAACAATGAGTTATATACATAAAAATGAGACTATTAATTTAAGAAACTCGAAAACGATATATATAACGATTATCGTTATAACAACGTCTTACTAGGTACATATGAATCATATTAAGATATTGATACACTCGGTTAATTATGTTAAGATATTGATACACTCTTAATATTCTGTACTCTTAATATATTTTGTTTTCTAAATCCATTCCAAATAATCATCCAAGATCAAGAAACCTTTGTTAATTACAGTAGGTTATCTTTCTAATACAAGGTAATAATCATATTCAAACTTTAATTCAATTTCTATAACTATAACAATCTTATTTCGAGTGGAAATCTTACTTGAAATTGTTTTCGTGTCATGATTCTGCTTCAAGAACTTTCAAGCCATCCAATGATCCTTTGAAGCTAGATCTATTTTTATCATTTCCAGTAGATTTATCCAAGGAACTTGAGGTAGTAATAATGTTCATAACATCATTCGATTCATACATATAAAGCTATCTTATTCGAAGGTTTAAACTTGTAATCACAGAACATAGTTTAGTTAATTCTAAACTTGTTCGTAAATAAAAGTTAATCCTTCTAACTTGACTTTTAAAATCAACTAAACACATGTTCTATATCTATATGATATGCTAACTTAATGATTTAAAACCTGAAAACACGAAAAACACCGTAAAACCGGATTTACGCCGTCGTAGTAACACCGCAGGCTGTTTTGGGTTAGTTAATTAAAAACTATGATAAACTTTGATTTAAAATTTGTTATTCTGGGAAAATGATTTTTATTATGAACATGAAACTATATCCAAAAATTATGGTTAAACTCAAAGTGGAAGTATGTTTTCTAAAATGGTCATCTAGACGTCGTTCTTTCGACTGAAATGACTACCTTTTACAAAAATGACTTGTAACTTATTTTTCCGACTATAAACCTATACTTTTTCTATTTAGATTCATAAAATAGAGTTCAATATGAAACCATAGCAATTTGATTCACTCAAAACGGATTTAAAATGAAGAAGTTATGGGTAAAACAAGATTGGATAATTTTTCTCATTTTAGCTACGTGAAAATTGGTAACAAATCTATTCCAACCATAACTTAATCAACTTGTATTGTATATTATGTAATCTTGAGATACCATAGACACGTATACAATGTTTCGACCTATCATGTCGACACATCTATATATATTTCGGAACAACCATAGACACTCTATATGTGAATGTTGGAGTTAGCTATACAGGGTTGAGGTTGATTCCAAAATATATATAGTTTGAGTTGTGATCAATACTGAGATACGTATACACTGGGTCGTGGATTGATTCAAGATAATATTTATTGATTTATTTCTGTACATCTAACTGTGGACAACTAGTTGTAGGTTACTAACGAGGACAGCTGACTTAATAAACTTAAAACATCAAAATATATTAAAAGTGTTGTAAATATATTTTGAACATACTTTGATATATATGTATATATTGTTATAGGTTCGTGAATCAACCAGTGGCCAAGTCTTACTTCCCGACGAAGTAAAAATCTGTGAAAGTGAGTTATAGTCCCACTTTTAAAATCTAATATTTTTGGGATGAGGATACATGCAGGTTTTATAAATGATTTACAAAATAGACACAAGTATGTGAAACTACATTCTATGGTTGAATTATCGAAATCGAATATGCCCCTTTTTATTAAGTCTGGTAATCTAAGAATTAGGGAACAGACACCCTAATTAACGCGAATCCTAAAGATAGATCTATTAGGCCTATCAAACCCCATCCAAAGTACCAGATGCTTTAGTACTTCGAAATTTATATCATATCTGAAGGGTGTCCCGGAATGATGGGGATATTCTTATATATGCATCTTGTTAATGTCGGTTACCAGGTGTTCACCAAATGAATGATTTTTATCTCTATGTATGGGATGTGTATTGAAATATGAAATCTTGTGGTCTATTGTTACGATTTGATATATATAGGTTAAACCTATAACTCACCAACATTTTTGTTGACGTTTAAAGCATGTTTATTCTCAGGGGAATACTAAGAGCTTCCGCTGTTGCATACTAAAATAAGGACAAGATTTGGAGTCCATGTTTGTATGATATTGTGTAAAAACTGCATTCAAGAAACTGATTTCGATGTAACATATTTGTATTTTAAACCATTATGTAATGGTCGTATGTAAACAGGATATTTTAGATTATCATTATTTGATAATCTACGTAAAGTTTTTTAAACCTTTATTTATGAAATAAAGGTTATGGTTTGTTTTAAAAATGAATGCAGTCTTTGAAAAACGTCTCATATAGAGGTCAAAACCTCGCAACGAAATCAATTAATATGGAACGCTTTTAATCAATAAGAACGGGACATTTCAGTTGGTATCCGAGCGTTGGTCTTAGAGAACCAGAAATTTGCATTAGTGTGTCTTATCGAGTTTGTTAGGATGCATTAGTGAGTCTGGACTTCGACCGTGTTTTCTTTAAAAATGATTGCTTAACATTTTTGTTGGAAACTATATATTATTAACATGTATATATTATGTGATATATTAATCTCTTAACATGTTTGATATTGTGTGATAGATGTCTACCTCTAGCACAAATCCCATTGACTCACCTAATAATAACGAAGAGTCAAATATATATTGGACTGATTCACAAGTTCCCGAAGAAGAACCAGAAGAAGAATCAGAATCGGAAGAAGAATCAGAACCGGAAGAGGAGGAACCGGAGGAGGAAATAGAACCGGTGGGGGAAATAATAAAATGGTTAAGTAAAAGAAAATCCTCAACCAACCGACCAAGGTTAATTATGGTCAATGGTGTTTCCGCCAAGGAAGCAAAATATTGGGAGGATTACCAATTCTCCGATGAATCGGATTCCGACGAGAATTCCGATGATGTTATAGAAATTACCCCAACTGAATTTAAAAAGGCAAAAGAAAATAATAAGGGAAATGGCATAAAAATAGAGAAATCTAATTCCAACCCCGATGAACTTTATATGTATCGTCAACCCCCGAAGCCCTTAAGTTGTAACAATGACCCTGGAACCTCTAAACCACCAGGTTTTTCTAAACCGTTGTGAAAAACGACAGCTCGTATTAGAGGAACATCATATATCCCTAGAAACTTGGCAAAACGAACCAAAACCGAAGAAGAAGAAACGAGCGAGTCGGAATAAGATAGTTGTATTCGTGTGGTGTAATATATGTAATATAGTGTGCTTATGCTTTATGATATATGTAAAAATTGCTTGTATTAATAAGTATTGTTTTTTATGAATCTAACTCTTGTCTATTTTACAGTATAAAAACACAAAATGGATAGACAACCCAATATTTTAAGAGACCTACCCGGAGACATGATTGATGAAATCTTGTCTAGAGTCGGTCAGAATTCTTCGGCACAACTATTTACGGTAAAATCAGTTTGTAAAACATTCGAATAACGTTCCAAGAATGTCTTGGTTTATAAGAGACTTTCGTTTGAAAGATGGGGGATATCACATTGGGAAACCCATAAGTTACGATGTGTTTACTTTGACGCATATATTGCGGGGAACCCAAATGCTATTTTACGCAACGGGTTAAGAAATTATTTTGACTCAATGTATCCGAATATAGGACTTCATGATTTAGAAAAAGCGGCTAACATGTAACATAAAGAAGCATGCTATGCTTACGGGTTAGTAATGTTTGCTTCCCACCAAAGTGAGAAAAAGAACATCGGGCTACAACTATTAAACAAAACGTTCCCACAAGTGACGGAGTCGGTAATTGGGGTAAGAAATGAGGTTTTTAGGTTATTACGAGACTGTTGGTCATTACGTAACCCTCGTCCCTTTGACGATGTTACAACACGCTGTCTTATCAACGGCCATAATGGTTATGTTCCACAAGACCAAGGATGGGAAGTAGTCCTAGTAAAACCAGAATGCATGACTTGTTTCTGGACGTATGAATTACGTGTCTTTATTGCCTTTGCTGAACGACTTGTGTACTAGCTAGAATTATCTTCACAACTATCTTGTATCAAAGTTATTGTGTGCTATATTTCATGCTTTAAGTAAAATAAGCGGTATTGTAAGTTCGTAAAATATTGTATAAAAGTTTGAACGCGAAATATTATTATAATCAGTTTTTCATATAGAATTGTAGTAGTTGAATTGTATATTAGCTACTAAGTATGAACTTAACGGGTAGGTACTACCCGAATTTAAACTTATAAAATGCTAATATGAAGAAAAAGCTTTTATAAATGAGTTCATATTATGCTACGAAATACTATTAACTACTCTTAATATTCTGTATGATTAACTTGTTCCATTTGACTATTCAAACATAGCCGCAATACAGGCTGCGCTACATACCAACAATAACCTTGGATCTAGCAGTACAGGAAATCGTGTAGGATGCACCTACAAAGAATTCACTGCCTGCAAACCTTTGGAATTTGATGGAATCGAAGGACCGATCGGATTGAAACGGTGGACCGAGAAGGTCGAATCGGTGTTTGCCATAAGTAAGTGTACTGAAGAGGACAAAGTGAAGTACGCTACGCATACCTTCACAGGTTCTGCGTTAACATGGTAGAATACCTATCTAGAGCAAGTAGGACAAGATGATGCGTACGCACTACCGTGGTCAGCATTCAAGCACTTGATGAACGAGAAGTACCGTCCCAGAACCGAGGTCAATAAGCTCAAGATAGAACTTAGAGGGTTACAAACCCATTTTTTGATATTACCACGTACGAAAGACGATTCACAGAATTATGCCTATTGTGTCCGGGAGCGTTCGAAGATGAGGAAGAGAAGATCGACGCGTTTGTGAAAGGATTACTGGAAAGAATCCAAGAAGATATAAGTTCACACGAGCCCGCCTCCATACAACAGGCATGTAGAATGGCTCACAAACTAGTGAACCAGATTGAAGAAAGAATTAAAGAACAGACTGCTGAAGAGGCCAATGTGAAGCAAGTCAAAAGAAAGTGGGAGGAAAACGGTGATAAGAATCACCAATACAACAACAACAGCAATTACAACAATAATCGCAACAACTATCCCAATAATCGCAACATCAATCGCAATTACAACAAACGGCCCAACAACAACAACAACAACAACAACAGTAACTACAACAATCATCTTAACAACAATAATAACCGCAACAACAACAATAATCAGAAGCAGCTATGCCAAAGGTGTGAAAAGTATCACTCGGGGTTCTGCACCAAATTTTGCAACAAGTGTAAAAGAAATGGTCATAACACGGCGAAGTGTGAGGTCTACGAACCAGGGGTTAATAGAACGAAAGGAACAAATGGTGTCGGAACGAGTAATGGCGGAGCAAGTAGTGTCGGAGCAAGTTATGCCAATGTAGTTTGTTATAAATGTGGAAAACCAGGCCACATTATTAGAAATTGCCCGAACCAGGAGAACACGAATGGACAAGTCCGCGGAAGAGTTTTCAATATTAATGCGGCAGAGGCACAGGAAGACCCGGAGCTTGTTACGGCTACGTTTCTTATTGACAATAAATCTGCTTACGTTTTATTTGATTCGGGTGCGGATAGAAGCTATATGAGTAGAGATTTTTGTGCTAAATTAAGTTGTCCATTGAAGCCTTTGGATAGTAAATTTTTACTCGAATTAGCAAATGGTAAATTAATTTCAGCAGATAATATATGTCGGAATCGAGAAATTAAACTGGTTAGCGAAACATTTAAGATTGACTTGATACCAGTAGAGTTAGGGAGTTTTGATGTGATAATCGGTATGGACTGGTTGAAAGAAGTGAAAGCAGAGATCGTTTGTTACAAAAATGCAATTCGCTTTATACAAAAAAAAGGAAAACCCTTAATGGTGTACGGAGAAAAGGGCAACACGAAGCTACATCTTATTAGTAATTTGAAGGCACAAAAACTAATAAGAAAAGGTTGATATGCTGTTCTAGCACACGTCGAGAAAGTACAAACTGAAGAAAAGAGCATCAATGATGTTCCCGTCGCAAAAGAATTTCCCGATGTATTTCCGAAAGAATTACCGGGATTACCCCCACATCGATCCGTTGAATTTCAAATAGATCTTGTACCAGGAGCTGCACCAATAGCTCGTGCTCCTTACAAACTCGCACCCAGCGAGATGAAAGAACTGCAAAGCCAATTACAAGAACTTTTAGAGCGTGGTTTCATTCGACCAAGCACATCACCGTGGGGAGCTCCGATTTTGTTTGTCAAGAAGAAAGATGGTACATTCAGGTTGTGTATCGACTACCGAGAGTTGAACAAACTTACCATCAAGAACCGCTACCCACTCCCGAGAATCGACGACTTATTTGATCAACTACAAGGCTCGTATGTTTATTCAAAGATTGACTTACGTTCCGGGTATCATCAAATGCGGGTGAAAGAAGATGATATTCCAAAGACTGCTTTCAGAACACGTTACGGTCATTACGAGTTTATGGTCATGCCGGTTGGTTTAACTAATGCACCAGCTGTATTCATGGACCTTATGAACCGAGTGTGTGGACCATACCTTGACAAGTTTGTCATTGTTTTCATTGATGACATACTTATTTACTCAAAGAATGACCAAGAACACGGTGAACATTTGAGAAAGGTGTTAGAAGTATTGAGGAAGGAAGAATTGTACGCTAAATTTTCAAAGTGTGCATTTTGGTTGGAAGAAGTTCAATTCCTCGGTCACATAGTGAACAAAGAAGGTATTAAGGTGGATCCGGTAAAGATAGAAACTGTTGAAAAGTGGGAAACCCCGAAAACTCCGAAACACATACGCCAGTTTTTAGGACTAGCTGGTTACTACAGAAGGTTCATCCAAGACTTTTCCAGAATAGCAAAACCCTTGACTGCATTAACGCATAAAGGGAAGAAATTTGAATGGAAGGATGAACAAGAGAAAGCATTTCAGTTATTGAATAAAAAGCTAACTACGGCACCTATATTGTCATTGCCTGAAGGGAATGATGATTTTGTGATTTATTGTGACGCATCAAAGCAAGGTCTCGGTTGTGCATTAATGCAATGAACGAAGGTGATTGCTTATGCGTCTAGACAATTGAAGATTCACGAACAAAATTATACGACGCATGATTTGGAATTAGGCACGGTTGTTTTTGCATTAAAGACTTGGAGGCACTACTTATATGGGGTCAGAAGTATTATATATACCGACCACAAAAGTCTTCAAAACATATTTAATCAGAAACAACTGACTATGAGGCAGCGTAGGTGGATTGAATTGTTGAATGATTACTACTTTGAGATTCGTTACCACCCGGGGAAGGCAAATGTGGTAGCCGATGCCTTGAGCAGGAAGGACAGAGAACCCATTCGAGTAAAATCTATGAATATAATGATTCACAATAACCTTACTACTCAGATAAAGGAGGCGCAACAAGGAGTTTTAAAAGAGGGAAATTTAAAGGATGAAATACCCAAAGGATCGGAGAAGCATCTTAATATTCGGGAAGACGGAACCCGGTATAGGGCTGAAAGGATTTGGGTACCAAAATTTGGAGATATGAGAGAAATGGTACTTAGAGAAGCTCATAAAACCAGATACTCAATACATCCTGGAACGGGGAAGATGTACAAGGATCTCAAGAAACATTTTTGGTGGCCGGGTATGAAAGCCGATGTTGCTAAATACGTAGGAGAATGTTTGACGTGTTCTAAGGTCAAAGCTGAGCATCAGAAAACATCAGGTCTACTTCAACAACCCAAAATCCCGGAATGGAAATGGGAAAACATTACCATGGATTTCATCACTAAATTGCCAAGGACTGCAAGTGGTTTTGATACTATTTGGGTAATAGTTGATCGTCTCACCAAATCAGCACACTTCCTGCCAATAAGAGAAGATGACAAGATGGAGAAGTTAGCACGACTGTATTTGAAGGAAGTCGTCTCCTGACATGGAATACCAATCTCTATTATCTCTGATAGGGATGGCAGATTTATTTCAAGATTCTGGCAGATATTACAGCAAGCATTAGGAACTCGTCTAGACATGAGTACTGCCTATCATCCACAAACTGATGGGCAGAGCGAAAGGATGATACAAACGCTTGAAGACATGCTACGAGCATGTGTTATTGATTTCGGAAACAGTTGGGATCGACATCTACCGTTAGCAGAATTTTCCTACAACAACAGTTATCATTCTAGTATTGAGATGGCGCCGTTTGAGGCACTTTATGGTAGAAAGTGCAGGTCTCCGATTTGTTGAAATTAAGTGGGGGATAGACAGATTACGGGTCTAGAGATAATACAAGAAACTACCGAGAAAATCATCCAAATTCAACAAAGATTGAAAACCGCCCAGAGTCGACAAAAGAGCTACGCGGACAGTAAAAGAAAAGATATAGAGTTTGAAATTGGAGAAATGGTCATGCTTAAGGTTTCACCTTGGAAAGGCGTTGTTCGATTTGGTAAACGGGGGAAACTAAATCCAAGGTACATTGGACCATTCAAGATTATAGATCGTGTCGGACCAGTAGCTTACCAACTGGAACAACCTCAACAACTCGCGGCTGTACATAACACTTTCCACGTCTCAAATTTGAAGAAATGTTTTGCTAAAGAAGATCTCACTATTCCGTTGGACGAAATCCAAATCAATGAAAAACTTCAATTCATTGAAGAACCCGTCGAAATAATGGATCGCGAGGTTAAGAGACTTAAACAAAACAAGATACCGATTGTTATGGTTCGATGGAATGCTCGTAGAGGACCCGAGTTCACCTGGGAGCGTGAAGATCAGATGAAGAAGAAATACCCGCATTTATTTCCAGAAGATACGTCAACACCTCCAACTGCTTAAAATTTCGGGACGAAATTTATTTAACAGGTAGGTACTGTAGTGACCCGAACTTTTCCATGTTTATATATATATTAAATGAAATTGATATTTACATGATTAAGTGTTTCCAACATGTTAAGCAATCAAACTTGTTAAGACTTGATTAATTGAAATAGGTTTCATATAGACAATTGACCACCCAAGTTGACCGGTGATTCACGAACGTTAAAACTTGAAAAAACTATACGATGACATATATATGGTTATATATATAGTTAACATGATTTTATTATAAGTATGTATCTCATTAGGTATTTTAACAATGAGTTATATACATAAAAATGAGACTATTAATTTAAGAAACTCGAAAACGATATATATAACGATTATCATTATAACAACGTCTTACTAGGTACATATGAATCATATTAAGATATTGATACACTCGGTTAATGATGTTAAATGATAAGTAAATATATTATTAAGTGTATTAACAATGAAATACTTATAATGCTAAAAACGAACATATATTTCATAGCATTATTCCCCAAGAAAGACAAGCTTTTAGTTGCAAATGTTCTATTTACAAGTGATATTTGTTTAAATATTAAAAGGTGAAGACAAAAGACAGATTCGACGAATTGAAGACGCAAACGACCAAAAAGCTCAAAAGTACAAAATACAATCAAAGAGGTTCAAATTATTGATAAGAAACGTCTCGAAATTACAAGAGTACAAGATTCAAAACGCAAAGTACAAGATATTAAATTACAAGTTAACTATGTATATAAATATAATATAATATAATATATAATTAATTCTTAAAATTAATATATATATTATAATATATTTATAAAACGTCGGCAAATTAAAAGACAAACCTTTGTGAGCTGGAATTAAAAGACAAACCTGACGTGTAACGCTACGCTATTTTTAATCATTGTAAGTTATGTTCAACCTTTTTAATTTAATGTCTCGTAGCTAAGTTATTATTATGCTTATTTAATCCGATGTAATCATGATGTTGGGCTAATTACTAAAATTGGGTAATTGGGCTTTGTACCATAATTGGGGTTTGGACAAAAGAACGACACTTGTGGAAATTAGACTATGGGCTATTAATGGGCTTTATATTTGTTTAACTAAATGATAGTTTGTTAATTTTAACATAAAGATTTACAATTGGACGTCCCTCTAAATAACCATATACACTCGATCGGACACGATGGGCGGGGTATTTATATGTACGAATAATCTTTCATTTAACCGGACACGGGAATGGATTAATAGCCACTAGAATTATTAAAACAGGGGTGAAATTATGTACAAGGACACTTGGCATAATTGTTAACAAAGTATTAAAACCATGGGTTACACGCAGTCAATAACCTGGTGTAATTATTAAACAAAGTATTAAAATCTTGTTACAGTTTAAGTCCCCAATTAGTTGGAATATTTAACTTCGGGTATAAGGATAATTTGATGAGGATACTCGCACTTTATATTTATGACTGATGGACTGTTATGGACAAAAACTAGACGGACATATTAAATAATCCAGGACAAAGGACAATTAACCCATGGGCATAAAACTAAAATCAACACGTCAAACATCATGATTACGGAAGTTTAAATAAGCATAATTCTTTTATTTCATATTTAATTTCCTTTATTTTATATTTAATTGCACTTCTAATTATCGTACTTTTTAATTATCACAATTTTATTTTATCGCACTTTTATTTATCGCAATTTCATTATCGTTATTTACTTTACGCTTTAAATTAAGTCTTTTATTTATTTAATATTTTACATTAGGTTTTAACTGCGACTAAAGTTTTAAAATCAACAAACCGGTCATTAAACGGTAAAAACCCTCCTTTATAATAATAATATTACTTATATATATATTTGTATTTTTATAAAATAAAACTAATATAGCGTTAAGCTTTGATTAAAAGATTCCCTGTGGAACGAACCGGACTTACTAAAAACTACACTACTGTACGATTTGGTACACTGCCTATAATTGTTGTAGCAAGGTTTAAGTATATCCATTCTCTAAATAAATAAATATCTTGTGTAAAATTGTATCGTATTTAATAGTTTTTCCTGTAAAAATATAAGCTATTTTATATACACCTCGCATAACACCAAGTATTTTTGGCGCCGCTGCCGGGGAACAATCAAACTTAAAAGCCGGAAGCGCAACGCTAAATAAAAAAAAGATTTTTATTTTTAGTTTACTTTTATTAAAATTCACTTTTGTAAAAATACGTTTTTAATTATTCGAAAATATAAAAAGAAAACAAAAATTTATATATTTTTTAAGTTTTGTTAAATATTTAAGTTTTATAAAGTTTCTTTATTTTTATTTTATAAAAATATAAGTTTTATTTAAATATTTTTATTTAAAACATAAAAAAAACTGAAAAAAAAATTTAATATATATTTTAATCTATTTTTAAGATATTTTTAAAATTATAAAGTAGTTCTATTTTTATTTTAGTTTTTAAATATAAGTTTTTATTATATAAATATTTTTATTTAAACAGAAAATATAAAACAGAATATAAAAAAAAACGCGTCGAATTTTAATCAACCTGTCATCTCAAAATTGGAAACCCGCGACTCGCGGAGTTTAAATCTTCGAATATCGCGACTCGCGGAGACACTCTGACACGCCGACAGAAACCCTAATCAGCATTAAATACGGGGTAATTATTATTTATTTATTATTATTAACCCTAATTACTTATTTATTATTATAATTAGTTTTAAGTTTTTAAATTAAATTGTATTTTAGTTAAATTAGTTTAATTAAAATATAAAATTAATAGTTTAATAAAATAAATAATATAAAAATAATATTTTTATAAAAATTGTAATTTTTACAACTTTTTATATATTTTTATATTTTGTCCCTTTTTAATAGTTTTAGCGTAACTTTTGTATTTTTCGCTCGTATTTAGTTTTAATTCATAGTTTTTGCCATAGTTATTTTTATTTCTAGATTTTTAGGCCTTGCCGTAAAATCCCTTAAGTGCTTTTTCTTTAGACTAAGATTTAGGTGCTTTAGAATTTTGCGACGCCTTTTTAAGTTTTAGTACCTTTTTAAGTTATTTCCATTTGGGATATAGTTTTACTTGTAAGCTTTAAGACGCAACTTTTAGTTTTAAATTTTTAGTTCCTTTTTAAGTTTAGACGCGCTATTTTCTTATTTCTCGACGTTTTTTTTCCTATGTATCAATTATCATTCCAATTAGTAATCTCAATTTGCGATTATAATTTTAAGTTAGTGGTAGTAATAAGGTTGGGTTAGGCGAATGTTTTAAATTTTATAAGTCACTCTTTTTATTTCTTATTTTTCAACGCCTTTTTCAATTTTTATTTTCTTTTTCGACCTTTTTCGACGCGCTCTTTTTCTTTCTTATTTCTCGCTATTCTAATTTTTAGGACATAGATTTTTATTCTACTTCTTATCTAAAATTCTTAAAATTACGAAAATTTATTTTAAGTGGTTAAATTGATAGACATCAAAATTTTCTGGTTCGTAGTAATAGTTGGATTTGTACGTGGACCCGGTTGTTGGAGCCAAACAGTACTCAATTATATTGAGACCAAACGAATCATGCCCCTCTGCTGCATCTTTTGGCTATTCGAAACGTGGGCAAAATCAGAAAAGTCTATTAATTGGATAACTTATATAATTTTTCTTTCCTTTTTAAAAACTAATAGGATATTCAGTGAATGCACCGAGCAAGACGTTCACCACCTTTTGTACGTTCACCACCTGTAACTAGATCAAGACATTTAGCAAATATTACCGCCGTTGATTTTTCTTTAGAATCGTCATCCAGTCAACCAAGTACTCCAATTCAAATTTCCGATAATCCATTTTTTGAACCCGACCTCACAATTGAGAATCCGGAGAATATTCAGGGACGATTCATAGATCCTGAACCATTAAATTTTCCTCCGAAACCACCAATCATTCAAACAGAGATTGTTGAGGAACGAACCATTAAATCAGAATCCTCTAGTGATTCGGATTCAACAAATTCAATTATGAAGAATCTGGAACCTTTAAGTATGGAAGACCGAATGAGAGCTAAACGCACTGGCCAAGGTCACGCAATTACTTATCCAGACATTAATGCACCAGATTATGAAATCAAAGGACAAATTCTACACATGGTGACTAATCAATGCCAATTTAGTGGTGCGCCGAAGGAAGATCCAAATGAACATCTTCGTACCTTTAATAGGATCTGCACTCTATTTAAAATCCGAGAAGTGGAGGATGAACAGATATATCTCATGTTATTTCCCTGGACTTTAAAGGGAGAAGCCAAAGATTGGTTGGAATCGTTACCTGAAGGGGCGATTGATACATGGGACGTTTTAGTTGAAAATTTTCTTAAACAATTCTTTCCTGCATCTAAAGCCGTAAGACATCAAGGAGAAATTGTTACGTTTACACAGAAACCGAATGAAACTCTATATGAGGCGTGGACAAGATTTGGAAAGTTATTAAGAGGATGTCCGCAACATGGTTTAGATACCTGCCAAATAGTACAAATATTCTACCAAGGATGCGACATCACTACAAGGAAAGACATAGATATAGCAGCTGGTGGTTCCATTATGAAGAAAACCGAAACTGATGCTTATAAAATTATTGATAACACTGCTTCCCACTTACATGAGTGGCACCAAGAAAAAGATATCGTTAGATCATCTAAAGCAGCTAGAGCCGATTCTAGCCAGGACTTAGATTCCATTTCCGCAAAGATAGATGCTGTCGAGAGACGAATGGAAAAGATGACTAAGGATATTCACTCAATACGAATTAGTTGTGAGCAGTGTGGAGGACCACATTTGACAAAAGATTGTCTCAGTATTGAATTAACAATGGAACAAAGAGAGAATATTTCATACATAAACCAAAGGCCTGGAAATAATTATCAGAATAATTATCAACCGCCAAGACCTATTTACAATCAAATTCAGAACTATAACCGAAATATTCCATACAACAACCAACAAGGTCCTAGCAATCAACAAGTATCTAACAATACTTACAACCAGCAAAGACCTAATTTTCAAAACAAACCACCACAACCCGATGATAAAAAGCCGAATTTAGAAGATATGATGACGAAGCTAGTTGAAACTCAAACGCAGTTTTTCACATCTCAAAAACAAACCAATGAACAAAATGCTCAAGCATTTAGAAATCAACAAGCTTCTATTCAAAATCTGGAACAAGAAGTAAGTAATCTAGCAAGGTTAATAGGTGAAAGAAAACCGGGAAGTTTACCTAGTGATACAAATGCTAACCCCCGGAATGAAACAGCTAAAGCCATTACCACAAGAAGTGGTACAACACTTAAACCACCTGAAATACCTGTAACTTCTGATGAAGCTATTCCTACTCCACAAGAACCACAACCTGAACAAGATAAGGAAAAAAACCAGTAGTTGAAAAGGTTAATGAAAATAACACAGTTAAGGCTAAACCTTATGTTAAACCATACCAACCACCACTTCCTTACCCGAGTAAAATGAAGAAAGAGAAACTTGAAGCCGAGCAATCCAAATTCTTGGATATGTTTAAACAGATAAATGTAAATCTTCCTTTCATTGATGTGATTTCAGGAATACCTAGATATGCTAAATTCTTGAAAGATCTGATCACGAATAGAAAGAAAATGGAAGAACTCTCGGCTGTTACCATGAACGCTAATTGTTCAGCAGTGCTGTTGAATAAGATACCAGAAAAATTATCTGATCCAGGAAGTTTTACAATTCCATGTTTTCTGGGTAGTCTTAGTTCAATAGAAGCATTGGCAGACTTAGGTGCTAGTATAAATTTAATGCCGTTTTCACTATACACTAAACTAGACCTTGGAGAATTGAAACCAACAAGAATAAGCATACAACTAGCCGATAGATCAATAAAATATCCTAGAGGGATAATGGAGAACATGCTAGTTAAAGTTGGTACTTTAGTATTTCCAGTAGATTTTATTATTCTGGACATGGAAGAAGATTCTCAAGTTCCTCTCATATTAGGAAGACCATTCTTAAACACGGCTAAAGCAATGATAGACGTGTTCGGTAAGAAACTGACCCTAAGTATAGAGGACGAGAGTGTTACCTTTTCAGTTGATAGAGCAATGCAACAACCGCAATCTGCAGATGATACCTGTTATTATATTCAAACTATAGATTCACATGCAGAATTATTAGAAGAATTTCCAGAATTATAAGGAACAGGAGAATGTTCTTTAGGAGAAGAAACTGAACCAATTGATGAAGTTGAAATGTTAGCTACACTTATAGCTAATGGATATGAACCAACAACAGAAGAAATTCAAATGCTAAAAGAAGAAGACAGATATCGATACAAATCAACGATAGAAGAACCTCCAAAATTAGAGTTAAAGCCACTTCCAAACCATTTGGAATACGCTTATTTACATGGTGAATCTGAATTACCTATAATAATATCGTCTTCTCTTACTGAAAATGAGAAATCACAACTCATTTCTGTGTTGAAAGCTCATAAACCAGCCATTGCATGGAAGATTCATGATATTAAAGGAATAAGTCCTTCGTATTGCACACATAAAATTCTTATGGAAGAAGGTCATAAACCGTATGTGCAACGCCAACGAAGACTAAATCCTAATATGAAAGATGTAGTTAAAAAAGAAATTATTAAACTGCTAGATGCAGGTTTAATTTATCCAATTTCTGATAGCCCATGGGTAAGCCCAGTTCAATGCGTACCTAAGAAGGGTGGCATGACGGTCATTACAAATGAAAAAAATGAGCTTATTCCTACTAGGACTGTAACAGGATGGCGTGTGTGTATTGATTATAGAAAATTAAATGACGCCACCAGAAAAGATCACTTTCCCTTACCTTTCATTGATCAAATGTTGGAAAGATTAGCCAGAAATAGTTACTATTGTTTTCTTGATGGTTTTTCTGGATATTTTCAAATTCCAATAGCACCCGAAGATCAAGAGAAAACCACATTCACGTGCCCTTATGGTACTTTTGCTTACAAACGCATGCCATTTAGACTTTGCAACGCCCCTGCAACCTTTCAAAGGTGTATGATGGCGATTTTTCACGACATGATAGAAGAATGCATGGAAGTTTTCATGGATGACTTTTCAGTCTTCAGTGATACATTTGAATCATGTCTAGTTAATTTGGAACGAATGCTTATTAGATGCGAACAATCAAATCTAGTACTTAATTGAGAGAAATGCCATTTCATGGTTAAAGAAGGCATCGTTCTTGGACATAAAATTTCAAAAGAAGGAATTGAAGTGGATAGAGCTAAAGTAGATGTAATTGCTAAACTTCAACATCCCACCAATGTTAGAGGAGTTAGGAGTTTTCTAGGGCATGCCGGTTTTTACCGACGTTTCATAAAAGATTTTTCTAAAATTGCCACTCCTATGAATAAACTCCTAGAAAAGGATGCTCCATTCATCTTTTCAGATGAATGTATCAAATCTTTTAATATTCTTAAAGAGAAACTCACTAATGCGCCGATCATGATAACACCAAATTGGAATCTACCGTTTGAACTAATGTGCGATGCAAGTGATTTTGCAATGGGAGCCGTTTTAGGACAAAGGATTGAAAAATGATTTCAACCTATATATTATGCTAGTAAGACGTTACAAGGAGCACAAACGAACTATACAACTACTGAAAAAGAACTCCTTGCTATTGTCTTTGCTTTTAACAAATTTCGTTCATATCTCGTTCTAGCAAAAACGGTGGTCTATACCGACCATTCTGCTCTTAGATACCTATTTTCGAAACAAGATGCTAAACCAAGATTAATCTGTTGGATCTTACTCTTACAAGAGTTCGATATTGAAATCCGAGATAAAAGAGGAGCAGAAAATCTCGCCGCTGATCATCTTTCTCGTCTTGAAAATCCCGAATTAGAAGTTCAAAATGAATCGGCCATACAAGACAACTTTCCTGATGAATATCTATTGAAGATAGATTATAATGAAATTCCATGGTTTGCAGACTATGCAAACTACTTAGTTTGTGGATTCCTTGAAAAATGATTATCGTACCAAAAACGAAAGAAATTCTTTAGTGATATAAAACACTATTTTTGGGAAGATCCACATCTGTTTAAAAGTTGTCCAGATGGAATAATACGCCGATGTGTATTTGGAGATGAAGCTAGTAAAATTTTAAACCATTGTCACACAGGACCAACAGGAGGGCATTATGGGCCACAACAAACAGCAAGAAAAGTTTATGAAGCTGGATTCTATTGGCCTACAATTTACAAACACGCACACCTTCTTTGCAAATCCTGTGATGCTTGTCAAAGGACCGGAAAAATAAGTCAACGTGATGAAATGCCACAAAATGTCATCCAAGTATGTGAAGTATTTGACATTTGGGGTATTGACTTTATGGGTCCATTTCCAAAATCTCATAATAATCTCTACATTCTCGTTGCCATTGATTATGTATCTAAATGGGCGAAAGTACAAGCTCTCCCAACTAACGATGCACGAGTTGTAGTCAACTTTTTAAAACGTCTTTTTGCAAGGTTTGGAACACCGAAAGCTTTAATAAGTGATCGGGGTACTCATTTCTGTAATAATCAACTTGAGAAAGTTCTTAAAAGATATGGAGTAACTCATAAAATCTCCACCGCATATCATCCACAAACAAGTGGACAAGTTGAAAATACCAACCGAGCTTTAAAACGTATTCTAGAGAAAACCGTAGGATCAAATCCGAAGGAATGGTCCATTAAATTAGAGGATGCACTCTGGGCTTTTAGAACAGCCTACAAAACTCTAATTGGAACCACACCTTTTAGACTTGTTTATGGAAAAGCATGTCATCTTCCAGTTGAAATTGAACACAAAGCATTTTGGGCTTTGAAGACATGTAATATTGATATACATGAAGCTGGACGTCTACGATTAAGTCAACTAAACGAATTAGAAGAATTAAGACATGAAGCATATGAAAATTAGTTAATCTATAAAGAAAGAACTAAGAAATGGCATGATAAAAGAATCAGAAGTTTAAAAGAATTTAAAGAAGGAGACAGAGTTCTTCTTTTCAATTCACGATTCAAGCTATTTCCTGGAAAATTGAAATCAAGATGGTCTGGACCATTCATAGTCAAAAGAGTTTTCCCATACGGAATGATAGAATTAATAAATTCAAATGGGATTGAATTTAAAGTTAATGGTCACAGAGTTAAACACTACATAGATAGTCCGATGGAATTCGACAATGAAGTTAATCACAATTTCGATACCACAGCTAACTAAGTGTCGGGAGAATCAAGTCTTTAAAGGATAATATGTATTTCTGTTAGAGTTAGATTGTCTGTTTTCATGTAGTTCTCGAAAATGGAACCCGAATGGTCTTTCCCTAGCAGACCCTAAAGAACTAGTCTTCTTCCCCCATTCTGAATTTTTATTTTTTTAGGAAATGAAGACTGCCTGTGAACTAAACCATGGTCTAATGCTACACGCTTTGATCACTAAACGTAATAATGACACACTTTCGAGTGAAATAGTATCAGTAATCAGAGAAAGATTGGACGGAGTAAGAAAAGAATCCAGATGCGAAGATAATAAGTCACAATTTGGTAAAGGAAAATCAAAATCCGCAGCGAAAAGAAGAGCACGACACCTAGAAAGATGTCACAAATGCGGAAAATGGTCACATGGAGGTAAATGTTCAAATAATCAAACCTATTCAAATACCGAATTTGTTACTTTATGCAGAGACGGGCCGTTCATATGTTTAGAAGAAAAAACACTGAATGCTCGAGGTTACGCCTATGTAGCCATGGAAAACCAATTAAACCGACTATCTTATGAATGGGATAGATCATATAACTAAGAATACTATCTCACAGGTAAGTCTGTACAGTTTTTTTTGTTTTTATTTTTATTTTTAACCTTTTGATAATAAACGCTAATTTGTTCGCTATTGGTATTAAATAAAATTAGGTTTGGCGACCGAAATTATTGATATCATACAAAAATTTATTACATCACTGCGAAATTTAACGTTTATTCTTAAGGTATAAATATCTTTAATCAATCAACCCAAAATATTTCAAAAATTCGTCATGAGTTAAATTAGGTTATGGAACCGAAATTACTTTACCGAAAAGAGGGGCGCATATTTTTGATAATATTTGATTGATTAAAGTGGGATAAAAAGCCAAAAAGATTTTTAATTTTATTTTTACCATGTTTTTAAAATTAATATATAAATCTTAAATTAATATTGTAAACTTTGTAAAAACAATATATTTAAAATTGTAAATATTTGAAAAATTAATATAAGTTTGGTGTGAATTTATAATATGAATTTTTAAATTAAGTTTGGTGTGAATTTTTAATTTTTAAAATATGAATTTTTAATTTTATGTATTTCAAATTTTAAGTTTAGTGTGAATTTTTAATATTAATTTTGAAT